>NC_133513.1:99552500-100229166 GCF_049354715.1 Callithrix jacchus
GAGACCAGCCTGGGCAACATGGCAAAATCCCATCTCTACAAAAAATTAGCCAGGCATGGTGATTCACACCTGTGATCCTGCCTACTCAGGAGGCTAAGGCAAGAGGATCACTTGAGCTCAGGAGGTGAAGATTGCAGTGAGCAGTGATCACACCACTGCACTCCAGCCTGGGTGACAGAGCAAGACCCTGTCTCAACAAACAAACAACAACAAGGCCATCTGCAAGCTGAGGAGCAAGGAAGTGGGTCTGAGTCCCAGAAACCCCAAAAGCAGAAAGGCCCAAAGTGCAGACTGCAGTAGGTAGCCAAAGGCTCAAAAGCCCCTGGCAGATCACGGGTTATAAGTCCAAGAGTCCAAATGCTGACGAACTCAGAGTCTGATGTTCAAAGGCAGTAAGCATCCAGCACGGGAGAAAGATGAAGGCTGGAAGACTCAGAAAGTCAAATCCTTCCACATTCATCTGTCTGCTTTATTCTAGCCACGCTGGCAGCTGATTAGATGGTGCCCACCCAGACTAAGGGTAGGGCTGTCTCTCCCAGTCCACTGACTCAAATGTGGATCTGCTTTGGCAACACCCTCAAAGACACATCCAGGAACAACACTCCACATCCTTCAATCCAATGAAGTTGACACTAAGTATTAACAATTGCAGTTCTGATGAAGAAAAGAAGGCATATATGTCCGACTGGCTCCTGATTGCAATGCTTTGGGTGTTGTCACCAAAATTGGAATCACCTAAACTGAGTCTGGCTGGCTAATTCTAAATATGTATAGCTTTTCACCAGAGAAGGAAGGGAAGGAAGGAAGAGAAGGAAGGGAGGAAGGGAAGAAGGAAGGAAATGTAGGCAGTTGAAACAGTAAGCAAAATTGAAGGTCTTTCCTAGAGCTCATGTGGATGTTTTAATTCTGTTGATGCCGGTGCTAGATTTCCCATCAATGAATATGTCTTCAATCTTTTTTTTCAGAGTGGGAGGCAGAGGGAATAAAAAGAGAGGGTTATAGTAACCATGGTAGGGGATCTAGAAATGAGACTATAATTTAAGCCATCAAACTAAGGCTGCTAGGTCTGCAGAACCAACAATGCAAGTTGTACTATTACAACTACAGTAGCCAATGATTTACAAGTTTTAACACTGGATTAAAATCAATACCCTGACTTGAACTTGGAAGCAGACCAAGAGCCAGTGTAAATTAAAAAGCTAATGTCCTGAGCTGGAAGTCAGCCAACTGGCTTCAGAAGAAGCTGCACATTAAATCCAGGCAAAGGAATGCTTCCATGTTATCCACAAAGTGAGCTGTACCTTGTGAGGTTAATGTTGCTATGACAATTCTAAAAGTCACTAAGTGTGGCCATGACACGCACACATACATAAGACATGCATACATACATGGTTCTATAATTACATGAAAAGATTCTGTGGTTTCTGCCCATATGGCATACATTTCTCCCTAATCTTGTAAGAGCATCTGATTTTCATTTTGGGGACTCACCAGTCCCAGTCAAAGTGGTTGGGACGGTGCTGACCCACCCTAAGACTGAGCTAGACAGACAACCTAGGTCTTGTCAGGGAATTTCTTCCTGCTGGTCACTGAGATGTTTTTGCAATTAAACATAATCCAAGCCAGGCTTACTAATGTTATTTATCACTAGGGCTTAAAGAAAGTCCTTTTTATTTTAGCACCAGTGACTAGTAGGAGAGGTAGGAAAATGGACAGGCCATTTAGGAAGGGAATTACCGAGAAGGATACCCTTCTTCTGCCACAGTTACTAAGCGGAAAGAACTAAGGTTCTACAAGCCATTCTAGAGACACAGAGTGGAACAGAAGCAAGGGACACAGCTACTTTCCAGAGGATACTTTGCAAAATCCTAGATGCAGATGTGTTCATAAAAACCCTTTGGGCCTAAGTCAGTTTGAGTTGGTATTCTGTCATTTATAACATAAAGAAGTCTGGAGATCACACTGTATTCAGTTAAATAATTCTATAGACATTTTCCCTTCTTCTTATGTGCTGTGTCTGATATTCTCACCTGATATGCAAGTTTCCTGAAGCCCTTTCAAAGGACTCAGTCTCCTTTGTTACTTATTATAACACATAGCACTATCCCTGGTAATAAGTGCTCAATAAATAACTGGTAATTAATCCTCTGTCCCTCAACCATCCTCTACCATTTCTGCATTTGGGTCTCTGAGGTTCTAAGTGGAGGGTATACTAGTGGGTGTATCCAATAGTTTATTTGTTTGTTTGCTTCCTTTTTCTGAAACTGAGTGTGTGTTTTGAGAGAGACGTATTAAGTTTTTGTCAACAGATCGAGACCATCCTGGTCAACATGGTGAAACCCCGTCTCTACTAAAAATACAAAAAATTAGCTGGGCATGGTGGCGTGTGCCTGTAATCCCAGCTACTCAGGAGGCTGAGGCAGGAGAATTGCCTGAACCGAGGAGGCGGAGGTTGCAGTGAGCAGAGTTCGCGCCATTGCACTCCAGCCTGGGTAACAAGAGCGAAACTCCATCTCAAAAAAAAAAAAAAAAAAAAAAAACCAACCCTTCACTCCCAAACACACACAAACACGAGAACAAAAGCTGCCTCTTCAGACATCTCTATATCTCAGTAGGTTCATTAAGAGTGTTAAATTATACGCTGCTGAGGTGTGAATTACCACTCATTATCTACATGACTTGAGTAAAGTATGTCACCTCCCTGTGACGTAGTGTTCTTATATGTAAAGTGAATTCATAACAGACTTTACTTCATCAGGTTATTGCAAAAGTCAAGTCATTAAATACATATGGAATATTTAAAACTGCACAGAGTAGGTTCTCAACAAATGCCAGATTTATATTGTAGATAAATGTAAGGATGAATAAAGACTTTTCTTCATAGGCAAAGAAAATCACACCAAATAGTAGATGAATAGAACAAACAAGCAAAACAAAACAACAAACAAAAACATTCTCATTTTCTCTCACAGGTGCCATGTTTGTTTTTCTCTGCTGATCACTTAAAGGAATTGTAGAAACCATTATTGGTAGAAACTGAATACCTTTTTCTCATTTATCCGGTAGCAGAATGCTACTCACTATGGTTTAGAGAATACTCTTTTAATTTTAACACGAGTGACTCTCATGGACTGCCCATTTAGTCAAGATTGTTACTCCATGAGCACCAGCTCCATGGCTGCCAACAGACTAGGAAAGTGTCTGCGTCACTCAGAACCTAACTTGGCTCAATCTTGGGCATTGATCATTTATCGCAGTAGACCTTTGCTGCCTGAACTCATCCTCTTACCAACTCACTAAGAAGGAACCAGTCTTTGCCTTTTCCTGAATGGATCTCATCATCACTGCCTCTTTTTATTTGCCCCCAAACTTGCACTTTCCTTTCTTGCTGTCTCCCTACTTAGTTTCCAAACCAGTGCCTAAATTTCCATTTAGGAAATTTAGCCTGATGGCTTCCTGTTTTAACAGGGAAAAACCACTTAAAAATTGGAGAAAGAATGTAAGACTTTTCCAAGAGAGACCATAGAATAGGCAGTAGTGTTCAAACTTAAAAACAGATTACTTTTTTTTCAAAGGGGAGAAAAAGCCTGCCAAATCTCAGAGAAAATATCTTATATCCTAATGCAAGAATCATTGACTGGTAGGAAAATTTAGGGATATAAGAGTAGTCTAGTAGAAATTATGGCTTTGGTGATTACTTGGGGTACAGCCTTGGGAGAGTGACTTAGCTTCCTTGAGCCTCAAATTCCTGGTCCATAAAATGAGGATATAGTAAGGACTGTCTGAGAGAATGGTTGTGGTGATCAAACGTGTTAGCATGTAAGAATGTATAAGTTGCTAGACAAGCAGCATTTTTCCCTCTGCTCTTTCCTTACACATTTTCTCCTTAATAAAAAATAGTAATTTACCTAAGAATAAATTTGATTAATTTCAAACTCTGCATTCTATCCTCAGATTCTCCAGAACTTCTAAATGATTTTTTTTTTATTTTTACCCATTGTTTCGTTTTTTTTTTTTGTGCAGTAAAGTTCAGTGGGTTTTGAAAATTGCATACTGTTATTTATTCACAGATATAGTGTCACAGCATAGTTCCAATGTCCTATTCAGCTCTTCTTCTGTTTCTTCAGAACTCCTTGCAATCAGTTTTTGATGACAATGAAATAAACTACCATAAACATTTGTGTGCAGGTTTTTGTGAGAACATCAGCTTTCAAATCATGATTGAAATACCTAACAGTATGATTTTCAGACATATGACAAGACTGGATAGAGCTTTGTAAGAAACTGACATTCTTCCAAATGGCTGTCTTATCTAGTGCCCCCTCCAAGGAGTATACGATTTCATAGGCGTCTGAATCTTTGATTGACTTTGGCTGTGTCACAGACAGACTCTAAGGTATATCACACTAATATACACCTCTGGTATTTATGTCCCTGTGTTATTCCTTCCCCTTGAGTAATCATGGATCTGTGACTTGATTCTACTTTCACCAACAGAATAGAACAAAGTGATGGCATGTCACTTCCACACTTACTTTATGTTATATACATCTGCATCTTGCTAGCAGACTTGCTCTAGAGGATTTCCTTGCAGGATTTATGAAGTAAGTGACCATATAATTAAAGCTCACATGGGAAGGAATGGGGATCGGCCTATAGGAATTACAGGTAGCCTTTTGGAGCTGAGAACAGCCTCTAGCTGACAGCCAACAAGAAGCAAGATCCTCAGTCCTACAACCATAGGAAGATAATTCTGCTGACAGTCTGAGCTTGGGAGTAGATTCCTCTCTGGTTGATACTCTATGTGATAACCTGGCCCTGGTCAACACTTTGACTGCAGCCTGTTAAGACAACCACATGGAGGAACTAATTATGCCCATATTCCTGGCCCAAGGAAACTATAGGTGCAATTTTCATTATCATCTGTCTTAAATGTTACTGGTGTACTCATTAATTAATGAGTTAAGTAAAATATTGACACTTGTTAATTTGATGTTGTATTAGTTAGGATTCTCCAAAGGAACAGAACTGATAAGACGTGTATAAATATGGAGGGAGGTTTATTATAAGGGATTGGCTCCTACAATTATGAAGTCTGGAGAGTTGAAAATCTGTAGTGTGAGCCAGCAGTCAGAGACCCAAGAGAGCCAAAGGTGCAGTTCCCAGCCGAAGGTAGTCTGCTGGATAATTTCCTCTTGCTCAGAGAGGCCATCTTTTTATTCCACTCAAGCCTCCAAGAGATTGAATGAGGGCTGCCCACATTTTGAAGGAGAACCTACTTACTGAGATTCACGAGTTTAAGTGTTAATCTCATTCCAAAACACTCTCCAAGTTGATGCATAAAATTAGCTGTGACAGATATTTACATGAGAATGAGGATTTTTAATAAATTATCTTTTAACAGAAGGATAAGATGTGTTAGCAGCCATGTGGAAGTGTTGTCATTTCAGAAGGCTTCACTGTGATGTGAGAGGACAAGTCCTGTGGAAAATCAGAACATTCCAGGAAGAGGTACCAGTGAGGGGAGGGGCCTGATGTAAGAGTACACTTCTCTAAAATAAACAGGCAGGAGGCCGGTGTGGCTGGCACAGTGAGAGCACAGGACAGGGGCAGGGATGGAGGTTGGAGCTGTAACGGAGCAACAGACCATAGGCTACAGCAAAGATGAAGGATGTGGGCTTGTAATTAGAGTGAAATGGTGAGCCATTTCATGGTATGAACAGAGAAATGATTAGTTCATTTTGCAATATCTTTTTGTTGATATTATTTCAATTAAAATAGGCCTTAATGGTAGAAAGTTACCTTTTCAGGCATGTCCAAGATGCCATTTGAACTGCAGTTCAAAGTATTTAAGTGAATTATCGAAGATCACAAAGGCAGCAAGTAAAGGAGACAGATCTGTTTCTCTTTTCCCCATGATATGCTGACACCCAGTCACTCTCAGAGGGAATAATCAAATTAGTCTAAATAGGAAAGACCCAACTCCTCGTTTCTTTTTGGTGAGCTCAGGACTAGGATTTGTATGCAGTGATAAAAGCCACTTCTGCCTCCTACTAATGCTCTTTGACTTAAAAATGTCAGCTTGTTCATTTTCCCAGATTTCAATCTACTCAGTGATATAACGAAATATGTTTTTTCCCCCTTTCCTCCAGTCAAGAGGATAAGAAATATTTCCCTGGATGATGCTGTTACAATATTCAACAGCAGCTCTCTGGAGAGAAAGGATAATTCACAATCTTAAATAAGATATTCAATTTGAGATCAGTTAAGTGGTTATTTGACTGAAAGGGATTTGACAAACAGGAAGCACTTCTCATCTTCGGGTAAAGGAAATATTCAGTTGAATTTAATTAATAGTGGGATTCTAAAAACTGGAAACTCTAAGCTCAAGTGTGAAATACAGGTCTGTGACTCCCAAGTGCATTTTCTCAGAGATCATGGTTAATATACACACTGTAGTCATGCATTTTATTAACAGTTATGGTCTTGATCAATTCACTTTAAAATCACACAGCTTTCAAGTCTGGTAATTTTAGGTGTGGAAAAACAAACATATGAATAAATGTTGGCACTTAGATTCTTTAGAACTCCCCAGTAAGCATATCATGCCCTGGCACGGAAGAAATGCTTGCAGGTTCAAGTGAGCCCATTTCTTTGGATTGTCTTTGTAAGGATTTCTTCATGGGGCCTGGTGGCTCAAAAACAAGATGGCATTGACCAAAATCTCCATGATGATGAAAAAAGGTATACAAGTTCTAGCAGTGGGAGATAGTGGGTAGCTAGTTTTGCACTGTGAATATTTTACGTGTTCTAAGTATGGGAAGACCCAGGTCACTTCCCCATTTGTCCTTTTGTTCCCCACCGTTCTTATCCCTGGTGCGGAAGAAGGCTTTCAGCAGGACGTAGCAAAATGCTACTCTGAGAGAGTGTGGGCATTAGAAAGTAAGAAGCTTGCTTGTTTTTGCTGCACTTCCTCCATGAAGAACGTGAGCATTAGAAAGTAAGAAGTGGGCCGGGCGCGGTGGCTCAAGCCTGTAATCCCAGCAGTTTGGGAGGCCGAGGTGGGTGGATCACGAGGTCAACAGATCGAGACCATCCTGGTCAACATGGTGAAACCCCGTCTCTACTAAAAATACAAAAAATTAGCTGGGCTTGGTGGCACGTGCCTGTAATCCCAGCTACTCAGGAGGCTGAGGCAGGAGAATTGCCTGAACCCAGGAGGCAGAGGTTGCGGAGAGCCAAGATCGCACCATTGCACTCCAGCCTGGGTAACAAGAGTGAAACTCCATCTAAAAAAAAAAAAAAAAAAAAAAGATTGCTTGTTTTTTGCTGTACTTCCTCCGTGAAGAATGTGAGCATTTAACACAAAAGATGCATAGTGGAAAACTGTAGCTGCTGTGAGGCGAAGTTATCCCCAAGAAAAAAGTGATGGAAAGGAAGAGGGAGATGAAGAAGGGACATGTGAACTCTGAATGGCTATGTGAACCCCGGGTGCCCATGTAACATTAAAGTGGAGGCACAGAGGGTAAGATAAAAAACGATTTTCTCTGGCTTCTGAATATTACGGGGCTCACACAAAGGTTTCTGAGACAATATCATGCCTTTCCACATTTATAGGGCATAAGTATACGTTAATATTTTTATTGTTGTTGTTGTTGAGATGGAGTCTCACTCTGTGGCCCAGGCTAGAGTACCATGGCATGATCTTGGCTCTCTGCAACCTCCACCTCCTGGGTCCAAGTAATTCTCCTATCTCATTCTTGGATTACAGGCTCCCACCACCACACCTGGCTAATTTTTGTATTTTTAGTAGAGATGACGTTTCACCATGTTGGCCAGGCTGGTCTCAAACTCCTGACCTTGGGTGATCCACCTGCCTTAGCCTCCCAAAGTGCTGAGATTAGAGTTGTGAGCCATCATGCCAGGCCCATATTTTTTTAAGTTCAAAAGAATACTTTACATATAATATAAGGCTTAAAAAATGAGTATATTCATTTATCTTTCAGTTCTTCCAGTGATGTCATGTAGCTGGCTCATAAACGCTTGTAAGAACTGATGGCTAAGTTTTTCAGGAACTCGTGAGGCAGTTATTAACCACAGGTAGCTTGAAACTGGCCAGGCAGAAATATTTACACACTGGAATCCAGCAAATGGTACACATCAGGGTTTCCACTCACTCACCCATAGAGTCAGCTGTTAAGCTCTTTCAGCACACTACTGAGGTTTTCCTCTCAGTGCTCAACTCCACGCCATGTGTTTTTTCTTCACTCCCTATCCTGCTGATAACCACCTTCTAGATGTCACAGACAGCTTCACTCCTATTCTGCTTATAACCTTCTTTTAGATGTCGTAGACAGCACAGTCTCTGAACACAGTTATCCCCACGCAGTCGACCTCCTTCCTGACATTTCACAGCATGTGGCACTGCAAACTGACCTCATCTTCCCTTTCCTCCTGCTGTGATGTCCCGTGCACTTCTGAACTCTTTTCGGGATTCCTTTCAAAAGTCCTGTTTTTTTCCTCCTCCTTGTGAATGTATGCATTTTTTAAGAGGCTAAACTGAACCATCTTCACTCCTTCCCCTTTGGCCAAGTCATTCCTTGCCTAGTTTATATTATTGCTTGTTTATATTATTGTTCATCCTCTATTTTTCATGGTTCAGTTCCAGGTTAGTATTCAAACAGCCTTCTAGGTGTTTGCACATGGGAGGCCCACTGATACCACAAAGTCAACCTGTCCAGAAGCAAACACATTATCTGTCTCCTCAACATGTCCTCTAACTTCTTTATTCTTGCCAATGACATCATCCTCTGACCAGTCCCATCTACCATACCTGATGACCACAGATAATTTATAAATAAGAAAATTTTGAATAGTTCTTACCATGTAACTTACTGAAAGTCTTGCTAAAAACAACCCTCATAATTTATCCTCAGTATGCTCCTCCTGACGTTTCTCTTGTTTAACACACTGCCTTAGCTCAGATCTCCTTATTTGGCCTCTTGACCCTTACACCAGACTTCTGATTTGTTTTCCTGCTCCAAATGTCTGTTGGAATGGGAGGCACCAGATGTAAGGTAAAAATCCATAAGACATTCCAATGTTGTACCATCTATGTTGGTCTTATTAGTAATTCATGTCCATACATTCTCCCCCTTTAAGAGGTGGAACCCAATTCCTTCCTCCGACTCCTGTCCCTGTCCCTGCTTGAGAGCGAGCAGGACTTAGTGACCCACTTCTAAGAACAGAGCAGAAGTGACGGGGTGCAGCTTCAGGAACTAGGTCTTTAAAAGCACGAGGCTTCCTCCCCATTCACTTTCTCTTGGAACACTCTCGGGGAAGCTTGCCTCTATGTCATGAAGACATTTAGGCAGCCTGTAGAGAAGCCCATGTTCTGAGGAACTAAACGTTCCTGTGAAAGCCATGAGATTGAGCTATCTTGGTGGATGCTCCAGCCCATTCAAGTCCTCATATAATTGCAGTACGGGCCAACAGTGACCACAGCCTCATAAACCCTGAGTCAGAATCACCTCGCTTACTCACTCCTGGATTTCTACCTCTTGAAACTGTAGAAATAACAATGTTGTTTTAAGCTGCATAAATCTGGTGCCATGCCTTATGCAGTGGTAGATAACAAATATATCATCCATCTTATACTCTGCTCCAAAGTAAACTTTAAAAGCAGAGTTCTGAGCATACCACTTCACTGCTAAACAGTTCTAAAGGCTTTGCAATTGATTTTCCTCTCAATAAAGACCTATCTTTTTAGTCTGGTAGTTAAGGTCTTCCATGATCTATCACCAACATTCAGCTTTATATCCCAGAATACTCTATTGCCATTGCTGTTTCAGCCAGTCTGGAAGATGATCTATTCTCTGTTTAATATGCTCTGTATTTTCTATCTTAATCCTGCTCCCAGAAGAAATGTAAACATTTTCGTGATGATCACAGAGGCTTTTAGCTTCATCATTATTTAAAACCTTTTTTCTTAAGTAAATACAGACATGAACGCTTCTCTTAAGTACAGCAGAAAGATAAGGACCTACAATGAAAGATGAAGATAAGAATATATTTTGAGCTGGCCAGGCATGGTGGCTCACGCCTGTAATCCCAGCACTTTGGGAGTCCCAGGTGGGCAGATCACTTGAGGTCAGGAGTTTGGGACCAGCCTGGCCAACATGGCAAAACCCTGTTTCTACTAAAAATACAAAAATTTAGCTAGGCGTGGTGGTGTGTACCTGTAATCCCAGCTACTCAGGAGGCTGAGGCAGGAAAATCGCTTGAACCCAGGAGTCAGAGGTGGCAGTAAACCAAAATTGCATGCCATTGATCTCCAGCCTTGGCAACAAAGTGAGACTCTGTCTCAGAAAAAAAAAAAAAAAAAAAGAATCTGTTTTGGATCATCTGGTATTTCTGCAGATGAGGACACTGGAAAACTGTTCTGGTTGTTCAGGAGTGTGACTCTGTCCTCTTTTCTGCTCCCTCTCTCTATGGACTTTGGCCCATTTCTTCCGGAGCTGCTGCTCTCTGAACTGCCCTGTCAGGATGTCCACCACTCTGGCTGTGCTTGACCATATGGAACCTCCCTGATATTTAAAAAAAAAGTGCCCTATTTCATTCCTCACGTGGCTAGAGAAATTTATCTCTAATCCTTTTATTCTTTCTCTTTTATTTGTTATATGTATAAGTGCTGTTCTTCATTCTTTTGCTCTGAGAAAAGTATGCTGATGCAAAAACAGTTAATATTTTTAATTTTACCAAAAAAAGACAAAACTCTATCGCAGTCCTTAGACACTAGTAGCTGCTTTAGCAAAGGCAGCATTTTGACTTCTCCTGCCCAGTGCTTTTGGGTTTATGATGGCGGCGTCTCAAGTCCTGTTACATTCTGTCCATTTAAACAATCTTAATTTAGTCATGTGAATAAATTAAGGCCTGTTCTGACTAGCCTTTCCCATGGGAACAGAATAGTTAAGCATGCATTAGCCATCTGACATGCCTTTAAAGTAGGCAGACCTCGTCCTGAGGTGCCAAACAATACTCGTTTTTTTTTTTTTAATCTGGAAAATAGTTGTATTTTATTCTTCAAGATCATCACATATTTGTGTGAGAATTCTTAGACAATGACAATCTACCAGCTTTCATATATATATATATATATATATATATATATATATAAAGTTCTACTGGCTACCTACATTAGAAATTAGAACAATGTATTTCAGCAGAGAAACTGAAGCTTAAGAGAGAGAAGTGATTTGACCAAGGACACTAGGAGAAAAGGGGGAAGGAAAGGGACAAATGCCAGTTACTTACCTGCCAGGCTAGTGTAGAGTCTGGGGTACTGATGACGTGTGCTGGGTAATTCTATGTGCCTACTTGGCTAGGCAATGGTGCCCAGTTGTTTGGTCAAACACAGTCTAGATGTTGCCATGACGGGATTTTGTTTTAGATCTGATCAGTAGACTTTGAGTAAAGCATATTAACCTCCATATTGTGGGTAAGCCTCACCCAGTCAATCACCTTACAAGAAAGACTGTGCTCGCAGGAGGAGGAATGAATTGTGCCTTAGGAATCGAGACTGCAACATCAACTCTTGATGGGAGTTGTAGCCTGCCAGCCTGTTCTGTGGATTTCAGCCTAAGGCACCATTATCATGTGAGCCAATTATTTAAAATAAATCTCTCTAGGCCAGGAGTGGTGGCTCACACCTGTAATCCCAGCACTTTGGGAGCCGAGGTGGGTGGATCATGAGGTCAGGAGTTTGAAACCAGCCTGTCCAACATGGTGAAACACCATCTCTACTAAAAATACAAAAAATCAGCCAGGGTTGGTTGGAGTAGCTGACCCCTACCTGTAATCCCAAGTAGCTGAGATTATAGGTGGGCGCCTGTGATCCCAGCCACTTAGGAGGCTGAGGCAGGAGAATCACTTGAACCTGGGAGGTGGAGGTTGCAGTGAGCTGAGATCATGCCACTGCACTCCAGCCTGGCGACAGTGCGAGACTCCGTCTCATAAATAAATCAACAAACACACACATCCTATTGGTTCTGTTTCTCTGAAGAATCCAAACTAATATATGACAATACTGCTTTGTGCCATGTTTATCATCTATTAATCAGGTATAAATATTTGTACTATTGTACTGCTACTAGTATTGCTTACTACTGCTATAGTTCCTAATCCGCATTTATTGAGTGCTTACTACATACCAGACCCTGCACTAAATATTTTCTTTAGATTATATTTTTAAACCACATATTAACCATTTGAAATTGCTGTATATTACATGTTGTGCAATTGGGTTGAAGGAGAAGAAAATAAAAATTAAAATAGAAGAGGAAGGACCAGGAAAAAAAGGAAATAAAACCTTGCTGGCCCACAACAGTCAGTAAGAGGGAGACCCAGGACATTAATTCAGATCTGACTCCGTAAGGCATACTGGTACCAGTATCCTGAACTTTGGTGCAGGAAAATCCATTAGTATCTTGTGAATCGAGGCTCTGCTACTAGGGACTCCATGCACATTGATAAAAATCTCCTTTTGTAATCCCATTGACTAGCCTTACTAGAGCAATATCTAAGTAGCTTGCCATGATGAGAAATACAAATAAGGATGAAATACAAATAGTTATTACAAAAGGCAGTCTAGGAGTCACATCTACAGAATGGCTTGTTTCTTTAGAATAATGGAAATACATAAGAGTCACACTCCATTTGGTTTATTTATGTGGCATCATTGGGCCGTTAAGGGTTTTACAAAAATAAGCCTTGGTTTTTTTTTCCATTTAAAAATAACTGAAGAATTTCACTTTAAATGCCAAAAAGCATATTAATAATTGTCAATGGATCTTTAGAAACTATACCCTTGGCCCCTTCCCCCCCAAAAAAGACTCAACATAATTCAAATGATCTTTCTGAAGCAGAGTCACCATTATGATCATATCCCTTTTGTTTACAGCGACACCCTTCAGGACTGCGTACGAATTTAAGACTTTTTATTGAGACAGAGTTTTGCTCTGTCACCAGGTGCCAGGCTGGAATGCAGTGGCACAATCTTGGCTCACTGCAACCTCTGCCTCCTGGGTTCAATCAATTCTCCTGCCTCAGCATCCTGAGTAACTGGGACTACAGGCACGTGCCACCATGCCAGCTAATTTTTGTATTTTAGTAGAGACAGGGTTTCACCATGTTGGCCAGGATGGTCTTGATCTCTTGACCTCATGATCTGCCCGCCTCAGCCTCCCAAAGTGTTGGGATTATAGTTGTGAGCCACCATGTCAGGCCGTTTAAGACTTTTTTATTCCTTCATTAAAGTACCCTCGATGTCTGGGATTTTTTACATTTCTCTGCCTCTTATAACTTTTTTTTTGTTTTTTTGAGACATAGTTTTACTCTGTTATCCAGGCTGGAGTGCAGTGGTGCAATCTTGGCTCACTGCAAGCTCCGTCTTCCAGGTTCAAGAGATTCTTGCTTCAAGAATCCTGCCTCAGCCTCCTGAGTACCTGGGACTACAGGCACATGCCACCACGGCTGGCTCATTTTTGTATTTTTAGTAGAGACAGAGTTTCACCATGTTGGCCAGGCTGGTCTGCAACTCCTGACCACAAGTGATCAATCCGCCTTGGCCTCCCAAAGTGCTGGGATTACAGGCGTGAGCCACTGCTCCCAGGCCTCTTTTAAGATTTTAATTTTCTTATGCTATCTGCTGGCACCTCTCACAATGTTATCATCAGTCCTTATTGCTTCTTCTATGCGATTTAAATCCCAAACCATTATGTTTACCAACATCCTCTTTTTCAAAGAGAATTGTTATTCTTCAGGCTCCACATACCACATTTAAGTCTTCTTTATTTCTGGTTTCTCATGTTTAACATATTACCAAATTGTCCTGATGCCATGTCCTCTAATTATTCTTTTTTCAAAGTTTTATTTTGTTTTTAATTGAAACGTGATTGTACACAATTTAATTCTTAATGTGATGTATTCATACATATAATTTTCAGCCAAGATTTATTAAAGTGTAAGCATTCTCCTGTCTTCCCTTCTAGTTGTTTAAAAGGAATCTTTTGGAATGAAGAATCAGTTGAATGAGTAGAGACTAGACCAGAGATTAGATTTATGCAGTAATCTAAACCGATTTACACAATAAAGAACCCAGGGAGGTGAGTGCACCCCCAAGTGGAAGATAAAGAAAAAGCAGGAGGAAAGCAGGTTTGACTGAGACTCCCAAGCAGTTGTGAGGGGAAAATTGGACGATGTAAAAGAGGTACTTTTGAGAATTGTTGCTAGAGTTATGAATCACGTCCCCAGCAATATTCCTTGAAAGAAGCAAGTGAGGGTTAGAATTCTTTTTATTACTAGTTGATGACTAGATTTCTACTTTAAAATCAGACACTTCAGAGACTGTCCTGTGATTCAGTATTCAGACTCAGTTTGTTGGATGAGTGAATGAATAGATTCATAAAGAAATGCTTTATTTTTTTTCTCTCTTATTTAATTAATTTATTTATTTTGAGACAGGGTGCCACTTTGTCACCCAGGCTGGAGTGCAGTGGAACAATCACAGTTCACTACAGCCTTGACCACCCCTGGCTCGGGTGATCCTCCCACCTCAGCCTCCTGAATAGTTGGGACTACATGTGTGCACCATCATGCCTGGCTGATTTTTTGCCAAGGCAGGGTTTTGCCATGTTACCCAGGCTGGTCTCGAACTCCTGGACTCAAGCAATCAGACTTCATCATCCTCCCAAAAGGCTAGAATTACAGGCATGAGCCACTATGCCTGGCTTCAAATGCTTTATTTTTCGTGGCTTGAGAGAACCCATGGCTTTGAAACATGGATTTTGTGGAAGTTATTTTTCTCACAGTTCTTGAATTTTTTTCTGCTCATTCTAAGGATCTTGGCTACATTCTGCCCGGATGGGGATAGAAGAAGGTGCCATGGAGAAAAGAACCAAGACTAGCAACATGGCTTAGGAAAGAAGATGCAAGAGTCTTTGCTTTGCTGTTAATTTATGTGTCCATGAGGAAATTGTTGAAACTTGGTCATATGAGGTGACTGGTCAAGTCGATGGTCTAGCATGATGCATAGCACATAATCAGCATGCAAAAATACTTAGAGAATAACTTCTAATTTCCCTTTAATCTCTAGAATTCTGTGCATCTATAATTCTGGTGAAGCAGTGCTGACTTGATTCTTAATATAGATCTCTCCTGAACTCTGAAAATTTAAACTCAAGCTGAGTTACTTTCTGCCTCTGCTTCCCAGAAGTGGATGGCAGTTCCATTTGTAACGCCTTTGAAATTATGCAGAGTGGGCTACTGCAATATACTTGATAAACCATCCTGGCATTGCTTTTGTTTTGTTCCTAGAAACTGCCTACCACACATTTTACCAAAAAGAGCACATCTGCATATACACAAAGTACACAAACCTGCTGGTTCACCAAAAATTTCATCAGCAAAAGAGTTCAAGGCAAGTTGGTTACTTGTTCACTTGCTTTATTTGTTGTTCCCTAAAACTATCCAGAACTGGGACCAAGTCATGGTTGATAAAGGAAAAGCAGTAATGTTGAGGATGTGGAGGGAAAGAAAGTGCAGATAAAAATTTATTTGAGACTGATAACAAATGGAGTTACTTTTATTTATGTGGCCCTTCTTCATGCCAGTTTCTAGGGACTCTCAAGGAATCTCTGAAATTACTACATAATCCATCACCAGAGAATTTGGAGGAACTGGAAGCCCCTGTGTCCCAGAACCAGTGCACCAAGGATTAAGAGCATGTTAGGAGTCGCCAGTCACTTCAGTCTGGGAGGTTAGGATGCTTTTAGATCTAGGTCTGGTGTGTCTGAGATTAGCTCTAAACACATATTTTTGGTGAATCTCAGCTATTAATTTGTCTTCACTGCATGTCTCAGACGTGGGGACCTAGCCTTCATCTCAGAGTTTTGCTGAGACTCCAGATACCTGACAATGGCCCCTTGAACCCAGATGTCCTGATTTGTCTCTGTCACCTTCTGTCCTACAGAGTTAGCCTTTGCCTACCTCCCATTCAGGTCCCTTATTCATAACAGACTGAAAATGATTATTGTGGATACTCAGGGGCCAACTGGAATATGACCACCAGCTAAATTCCTGACATAATCACTGATTGGAATCAGAGGTAAAGTGTTTCGCCTATGGGCTTGGGCCTAGCGCAGCCTAAGTTTTGTATGCCCCTTCAGACACTACATTAAATTCCAGTGTCTCTCAGATTGGGTCAGTCCTGCCTCCCCAGTCCTCTCCTGTCTTGCTTTCTTATTCCTTCCCACTTGAGTTCCAAAATGCCTCGTTACTTATCAGGACATCCCAAACTAGTTCTTTGCTATTTGCAATAATACTGTAGGCTCTCATCAGTTAAAAAAACAAACAAAGCCAACACAACCAAAAAATGCTTGGTAAAATGTTTTCAGATATAATAGAGCCACAGGCTTCATTCTGTATTAAAGAAATGTCCTACTCATGGGCCAAAGTGAATAAGGAAGGTCTTGCCCTACAGTGAGACCACTGAAGAGAAACTTCATGCATAATGATGAAAATTATGTAGGGGAGCCCATCTCCAATAGGCTAAGCCATATCTGGATAAATGACTTATATGCAGCACTCTGGGTGCTGTATGAGCTGCTGGGTTTCAGATGACTTAGTGCTGGTATTTGGAAAATACTTATTCTATATCCGCTTGTTTACCAAAGTGAGTAGCAAATATCATTTCTTTAGTTCAAGAGAGCTTAGATGGTCCATCTCCCCTGTGCATCATGTCAACTAATGTCCAAAGGAGTAAGTCTCTATTTGTGTAACCCCAAACTAGGGCTGAGGAAGAATTTGGCATCTGCATTTAGAAGAATAACTCCTTTCCTCATGCAAACTCTTTCCAACAACCACATCTGGAGCAGAGAACTGCATGAACGTGGAGTTTTGTTGTGAACCGTCTCTTATTCGTGGCTTACCTGTATAAGTAGAATGAAAGAGGATTAGGAATCATGGGCTGGAATTCTGACCTTACTACTCCCTGGCTATGTGATCCTAGACAAGTGAACTGAACTTTCCAGACTGATACTTCCACATTATAAAATGGGCATAATTACCTTAAAGTGTTTGCAGGTTTTAAATCATGGATTCCGTTATTCCTTATAACATAGTGAGTGTACCATGAATCACCTACCTTTAACTCTTCCTTCCTATAGCCCATTGACCTCTACTTGTATCAAACTTCATTCTTCTGTCTCAACACCATTGAGACTACGTTTGCATAAATTCAAGAGAGCTAAAAAGATACAACATTTACAGTACATTTGGAAATAACACCTAGAATGATGTACTAAACAAATGAAACATCTTTCTGATTTGCCTGCCATATTAAAACGAACAGAATCTGCCCTCCTGGATTTCCTAGAAGCCATGTCAGATAATTTCTATAGAAAAATCCCATCTCAGGTTAATTATTTCCCATATGCTTGCCAGTGTAGTACTTTGGTCAGAGAGATCTTACCAACTTATATCTATCCTCCCTCTCCAGATGCCCAGATTTGATTCCATAAATCCCTAGGGGCATCTATTAAATCCCAACCAGGAGAAAAGCTCTGTAGAGCAAGAAGGAAAAATTGAATCTTTTCTAGGCATTCTTCCAGACAGAAACTTGGCCATGCATGTCACTAAGAACAACTGTGTCTGCCTTGCTTTTACACCATCTGAAATGCAGCCCACTGAAGAATTCGGTAAACAGTCTATGTTATACTGAGCAGTCTTCTCAGATTTAATGGAGCACATGAGTGGACTTTGATATGGAACAGATCCAGCGGGGTTTCTAAGTTTCCCAAGCTTCAGGCCCACCTAGTTTTGAAGGCTTCTTGACTCATTCTGTGAGTTAGCCCAACGCTTCAATTATTATATGCCCTAAAGGTGAGACTGACATCTTATTCATCTTTTAGGAAGAAATACAGCACAGAAGGAAAGTGAGCATCTTGGTGTCATACAGACCTGCTACTCCATGATCTTCTTGAACAAGTGAGTCATTTCAGTTCTCTGAGCTCAGTTTCACTAAATGTGAAAGAACACCATTCCTACTTTGGGAGTTTATGTGGATTAAATGAGATAATGGGTACACAGATGACACATGATGTTCAAAATGGTGGCTGTTTTTTACTGTTTTTTCCATCATTAATATATTTTTCACTCACAACTTCCTCATTCTATACTTTTGCTTCATTCACATCTTTTATTTTTAGGTAATGTTTAACTGTTTGCTTGGGAATCAATATCTTGGTAGCCTTTGGCTCTTTGGACTTAGTAGTCACAGGTGCTCACACTGGTGTTTGGCCCTGGACTTTTCACTGCGTCTTTGGTTCACTTACATCCTATCAGCATTGCTTCTGTGTCCTAGCCTTGGTCAATGAGAATCTCCTGCCTCCAGTTATTCACCAAATACTTGCAAGTGTGTATATGTATGTGTTTGCATGTGAGGTATTATATCTTGGTGCTATTACTAAGTAAGTAACGTTGGCATCCTTCTTGTGGCTGAAAGTAAGAGGCTGCTGGTTGGGCAATTAAGAAGGCTGCTACGGCCAGGTGCGGTGGCTCAAGCCTGTAATCCCAGCACTTTGGGAGGCTGAGGTGGATGGATCATGAGGTCAAGTGATCGAGACCATCCTGGTCAACATGGTGAAACCCCGTCTCTACTTAAAATACAAAAAGTTAGCTGGGCATGGTGGCATGTGCCTGTAAACCCAGCTACTCAGGAGGCTGAGGCAGGAGAATTGCTTAAACCCAGGAGGCGGAGGTTGCGGTGAGCCCACACCATTGCACTCCAGCCTGGGTAACAAGAGCGAAGCTCCATACCCCCCACAAAAAAAAAGAAAGAAGGCTGCTACACAAGTTAAGGCAAGGGTATCTTCCAGCAGCTTTTATCTTCTCCCCTAGAAATAACTCTGCTGCCTTCACTTCTCTTGCTTACCCCAGTCATGATTACCGAAGAACAACAAAATCTTCAGACAGCATTGATTTGCGATACTCAACACACAGCCAAGCAATGGGTCTAGGCTCATTAATAGTACATGTTTCTGTATGTTTATGATCCATAACTAACTACTATTATTGTATTATTGTTTTACATCTATGCAAGAGTGTTCACTTCTATGTGCATGTTCATATATCTAAATAATGTGTAAATACCTATGCATATTTACATTATACTATAAAATTTTATTAATCACATACATGCATATGTGTCTGTATATATATGTGTGTACATATACATTACATATATACACATGGAACACAAAGTTAAACAGTTTAAAACTTTTAAACAGTTGAAATCTCATGAGTTAACCTGCAGGTGCCACAATTGCAAAATAATATTTGTCTTTCAATATGAATTTAAATTGATAAACAAGGTTAAAAAAATTGTCTTACCTAGGGAAGTTGTTTTTAACTTATTGAAGGAATTTAAGTATATGCTATCAACAATTATGAATTTTCCTATAAACGTTACATATCATTAAATATATTATTTGCAATAATTACAAAATTTATTAGCAAATACTAGAATAACTTAAAAAATATATAAACAAGGATGAAGGGATTGAAATACACATAATTTTACAAGTTAGAAATAACTTGTGTTACTATTTTTCATCATCTTCTGTCCCTATTTATTTTCTGTACAAATTATAATACTATGTAAAGTCTTACATGCTACTTTCTCTTAATATCATGTGAAAAATTTCTCATGTCCTTAAATATTCTTTAGAGAATTTTAATGGAAACACTGTATTTTATTATATGCATATATTATTGTTAACTAGTTTATATAGTGCTTACTGAATCCTTTTTCTGCATCTATAAGCTGTTATTAATATTCACATAAACAGGAAGTATGAAAATAAATATAAATGCATACATTGAAATATTTACTTAGTATTATTTATAAAGTGTCTTATGATTATCTAGAGGCCTTGAGATTATTTTTAAACATTTCAAATCTGTAGCTGTTTTGCTTTTCTTCAAATACTTTATAAATGTCTTTGTCATACCACATTTTTTTGTTTGCTTGTTTTCAGAGACGGTCTTGCTCTGTTGCCCAGGCTGGAGGGCAGTGGTGCAATCTTGGCTCACTGCAACCTCTGTCTCCCAGGCTCAGGCAGTTCTCATACCTCAGCCTCCTGAGTAGCTGGGATTACAGGGGTGTGCCACTATACCCAGCTAATTTTTGTATTTTTGCTAGAGAAGGGGTTTCCTTAAGTTGCCCAGGCTTATCTCAAACTCCTGGCCTCAAGTGATGCACCCACCTCGGCCTCCCAAATTTCTAGGATTACAGGTGTCAGTCATTGTACTTAGCCAGCCATGCTTTTCTTTAAGAAGGGGTTCTGACCACATCTTAACATTCTTTGGGCCAAAGCCTGTTTCTAAATATTTGTTGCTGGTGTAGGTGGAAATTGGATGATGTTCCAAGGACTGTGTAAGTGAATAGGGCTGCTGGTCCCTACCACAAAGGCCTCAGTCTGAGGTGACAATTTTAATGAGGATTGGCAGTATTTCCTCATCTGTTTCCTCTGCTGTCAGGTAGGGCTTCTTCCCTCTACCAGTAGTTTTAAACTACCACCTAAATTACAGTCAGTTCTGCTATCAAGCATTTTTTGAAAATGTAAATTTGTTCTAATGTAATTGATATATTAAGGAAGAATTTGAGGATAATTCAAATGCTGTGTTTGCTTATGTGTGATTTTGTCAATGAGAAAAACTAAATGAATGCAGAAAATTACACTCAGCCAAAACCAGCTGTGTAAAAACACATAGCGCATGTGCGCGTGCACACACACACACACACACCCCTCAAACATCTACCAGATGCTTCCATTTGCCTTGTGTATTGCAGTCATATTATCTATATTTGATATTACAAATTTCTGTCTGATTTTAGGTAACTTCCCTTCTACCACTTCATAACAACTCACATGAAGTCAGGATTCCAACACCCACTCTTCTAAGCAAACTTCAAGTATTTTCAAGGTAAGTGTTTTATTTGCGTATTTCTTCACCATTCAGTGTGTGTAAAACTATGCTACCAGTTTTATTTGGTTTGTTCCTTTTTTAAAATTGTGTTCACAGACACATTACACTGAGATATGACTAAGTTTTTGTGTGTTGTGCCCCAGCCCCATCTTTTCCCCTAAGGTTTATGGGCTTCTTTATGCCATTTGGCATAGTGAGGTGAATTTGGAAACACGTATATTACATAATAGTACAACTGACTGTATATATGATCTCTGGGGAAGACCCCGCATACGTGCCATGGAAGACCTATTTTCCCTTAAACTCAGAAACATGTCTAATTGCTGTTTAGGTTCAAACTTGTTTCCTGGGTGCGGTTGTTCTAAGGTTGCTTTTGAACATATTGGGACAATGCAGGTGTCTAAGTGGAGAGATACAGGTATCACCAGGTATTATGCTAGTTTCTAGCCAGTGTCTAAGTGGCTGTTTCCTTTTTAGCCTTCAGATCCTGAAAAGGTTTTCATTCAGCATCTAGACATTTTTCTTTCCGAGGACCAATTCTTTCTGTCTCCTGCCCCACCCCAAGTCACTCTGGCCAACATGTCACCTATCACGTTTAACATTTTGATATGTTAAAATTATCTTATATGTATGACAGCATTGCATATATTATATTAAATCATACTATTTGTTCACTGCTCCTATTCGGATATTACTTCATAAAGGCAGACACGTTATCGGCCTTGTTCACAAAAGATTCTTAATACCTAAAGCAGCAGCCACAGCATACTGATCAATAAATATCTGTGTTTAACATGTGTTTAACATGAAAACTTTATAACAGCCATTTCCTTGTATTTGTCCATCTGGAATTATTTTGCACTTCCTTACTATGCAAGCCTCAGACTCACATGCATTTTCATAGTACTGTTAACTCCTTGGGAAATAGGTAAACCAATTATATATTAAAACAGAAATCAAACTTAGACCTTTGTTTTTTAAGCTAGTTTCTAGTCAGTTTTTTCTTCTTATTCTTCTTCCTAAACTACAATTATTTCCCTTAAATTAGTATCTAAGAATAGCTCCGGGAATACAGCAGCTTGAGTGGTAACAGAATATGTTGATTCTTGACAAGCACCAACTGAACATGTAATTAGAGGTGCTAGCTGTGAAGCCACCTCAGAGATCATCGCTGAATAAAATGGACTTGCTCACAACACGAAGCTGAAAATCAAGGGCTGAGTTCCAGCAGACATTTATCTAGTGCCCCCTAATGGCAATGCCCAGTCCTAAATGCTGAAAGAATAAAATGAAAAAAAAAAAAAAAAAAATGATCCTCCTTTAAAGGAGTGTAGAATTTGGTGAGAAAGGCATAAGTGCCACATATTTGCATACAGCCAAGTTCTAAATATGTGATGTTTAAAGGGAAGTAAGTGAACAAAGTGGCAGAGAAAGAAGCACCTACTATTTATCGTTTATTTATTTATTTATTTATTTTGAGACACTCTCACTCTGTCGCCCAGGCTGGAATGTGGTGGCACAATCTCAGCTCACTGCAACCTCTGTCTCTTGGGTTCAAGTGATTCTTGTGCCTCAGCCTTCATAGTAGATGGGATTATAGGCGTGCACTACCACACCTGGCTACTTTTTGTATTTTTAGTTGAGATGGAGTTTCACCATGTGGCCAGTCTGGTCTCAAACTCCTAGCATCATGTGATCTGCCAGCCTCGGCCTCCCAATGTGCTGGGATTACATATTAGTTTTTAGACATAAGATCCTGCTCTGTTGTCCAGGCTGGAGTGCAGCGGCATGACCACAGCTCACTGCAGGCTGGGACTCCTGGACTCAAGCAATCTCCCCCAACCACTCGCCTTGACCTCCCAAAGCTCTGGGATTACAGGTGTGAGCTACCATACCTAGTGCATTAGGGTTGGGGGAGATGCAGTGGTTATGATATGGGCTGGTCATGAAAGGGGTGCTGTGCCAGTCACCTGCCTGTGTACTATCAAATCCATTTCCCACTCCCCACTGGGAGTATTCCAGAAAATATTTCCCAGGCTCCACTGCTGACTGGCTTGTGATTAGGGTGTGCAGTTAAAAGGGTTGGCAACAGCTGAGAGGAACAGAGCAAGGGAGAAAGCAAGCTACTTCTCCCTACTCCCCTGTTTAGGCAGCATCACAGGACAGGTAGTAGTCACATCTCCTCCATGGCTACAGCTCCTGCCAGACAAGTCCTCCGTGACTTCAGCTTCAACCTGGTGGTGCTGGCTCCAGGGCTCTGGTAATACCTGTATCTCTCCAGCACCAAGAAGTGAGAGGCATCCTACTGAAGAAAATCTTAGGG
Source organism: Callithrix jacchus (assembly GCF_049354715.1). NCBI lineage: Eukaryota > Metazoa > Chordata > Mammalia > Primates > Cebidae > Callithrix > Callithrix jacchus. The sequence continues at coordinate 99,575,869 of NC_133513.1, forward strand.
TTGCCTCACCTGCTCTGATTTGGAATTTTTGTTCTTCCATTAACCCAGCAACAAATTTTCTGCATTAACTCCCCTCTGTTTGACATGTATAGGGATGCTTTCTGTTTGCCTGACACAGGTGATAAATTGCCCCTGATAGGAAGGAGGTGTGCATGGGATCTGGCCTGGAAAGGAATAAAGATTCAGGAATTTAGTCTGTGGGAATGGAAAGGTTAAGGGTCACCTAGAGCAACAGGGAGTTTCACACATGCCAATGATTGAGCCAATGAGGCAACACCACTCTGTCTGGCAGGCCTTTAGGAAGACTAAGGAGGGTTTTGTCTGTACAAATGTTTCAGCCAAATATTTGGGACTCTTGGGAATGACTCACCCACTCATAGTATTTGGAAAGGCAGAGCTGGAAGGGATCTTCTGTGTCCAAATTATATGCATCAGAGCCCTAAAGCTCTTATATGTTAAAATGATTTGCTCAAGGTCACACAGCTGGCATAGCCAGAGGGGAACTCCTCCTCCCTGCTTCCAGGTCCACAGCTGTTTTCACTCATCTGCTGTTTTACCACTCCCCATGTTTCAGTTCATTTCATGCAGGGTTGGTCTTTCGGTAACCACAAGGTTATGAACAAATTTGAATGGAATTGTTCCTTCAATAATATCTAATTCTGAACTAATAATAATGAATACATACTCATTCTAAAATAACTATTTTGGACTAGTTTTTAAATCAAAGTAATTTAATAAAGTAACAGACTGTAGAGTTCATTGAAGTCCAAGTAGAATTCAGGTAGTAGGTACATTCTGCCCTGTTAGGGAGAGAAAAAAAAAAAAAAAAGCAAAAACCCTCGAACCTGTGGTGTTTACTACTTAGGCAATTAGCGTTCATGAAATCCTGTAATGTAACACTTCTATATTTAGAATGAACACCAAGGGTTTAGGATTAAAAAAAAAATACCTGAGACAAAGACTTAGAGACATTATCTGTTTAATAAATATGATTGTAAAAGCAATAAACAAGAGCAATTATACATTACACTACATAGTATTTAACAAAAAATACATCAAAAAAGTCATTTTAAAATTAGAAGTAGTTCCAATACTATAAGAAAACTTTTTTTTTTAAATTGGCTTCCTATAAAAATAAGTTGGCAAATGAGAGATTTCAATGCTCAGTTGGATTCCTGGAAAACACAGAACAGCTGCCAAGCACCCCACTGCTCTCAAAGTTGCTGTTTGAAACTTCTGAAAAAAAAAAAGCAAAGCAAACCTCTGCATTTTGGACAGTGAATCCAATTAAAAATAAGGCAAGGGAGAAAATGTTGGTTGGGTAGTTCAGGGTAGAACATGCACAGTTTGCCTTCTGGGATTTTGGAAAACGTTGCAGAATTGGATTTTTAGCTTGCCCTGAATCTTACCTTCCAAATACATACTTCCCTACACACTCCTCTGACCTTAAGCCCACCTTAAACACACCCCTTGTGTGTTTGTTTGCACCTGCTTTTAGTGAGTAGGTAGGCACTTAGGTCCCTCCCATTTGTAGGCTCTCCTTACTGCCTTCTCTTTGAGATTCAGCTGGAATGGCCTAGGACAATGGTTCTCAAACTCCAGTATGTATCACAGTCACTGGGAGGGCTTGTTAAAATTGATGGCCAGGCTCACTATCGCTTAGCAACAGAGAACACCACTATTTATCCCCTAGAGTTTCTAACTCAGTAGGTATGGGGTATGGATGGAGAATTTGCATCTCTAACAAGTCCAAGTGATTCTGATACTACTGGTCCAGGTACCACACTTTGAGAACAACTGGCCAAGGTCATAAGAACAATGAGGTCCTCTCTGAGCAAGTACCTTGCCTCACTAATCTCCTACAGATGGGAGGGAGCTTTGAGGAGAGGCACATGAGGACCCTGGAAATGCTGAATCTTTTGCTGGCCATCTTTGGTCACTTTTCAAAATGCCAGGCATCTCATGTCTACCTCTATTTTTAATTAGGATTTACAGCTTATTCTTCCCTGTTATTCTTCCCTGTGTCTTTCCATTCATTTATTCAACAAATAATTTTCATACTACTACTCTAGGCAAGGCACTGTGCTAGAATAAGACTGTTATTCTTTTTTTCATACTTTTCTAATTATGATGAATTGAACTGCAACTCTGAGGATTCCCTGTGCTGGTTTGAGTGAGCCTCTTTTAGTTTTCCAACACTTTGTCCTCCAGATTAAATTTGGGAGACTCCAACTGAAGAGGATCAATGAGGATGTTTCCTATGAGATAGGAAGCCTGGCAGGTTAGGAATTAATCGAGTTCTACAAATAGGTGGCTGCCTCAGGCGTGACCAATTTCCCAGATTCATACGGGGTCTCCTCACCCATAAACATCTCTGCCTGATCCCCTTCTGACAGCAGCTTTGCTATTCTTTCTGTGCCTGAGCTACATAAAGTCATGGACATCCGGATCTTCAGGACACCTCATTATCACCAGGGCCTGTGTTATACTGTTGGCTTAGGGACAAGGCAAAGGAGGAAGCTGAACTCACTAAAAGGTTTATCAGAACTTCTTACTCCTATAATTTATAGTGGGCTTTGCCCAGACCATAATACTAAAGGGACCTCTGCTGGACAGGCTTTTGTTTCCCTCTTTCTCTGAGCCTTCTTTCATGATAACCCTGGGAAAAACTGGGATTTCTTCAGGCTTTGCGCCAGTCTTTTTTTTTTACCAATCAGCTAACTTTTTTCCTTTAATGATACTATGATACTCAGAGGTCAGAGAGCACACATGAAATCACTGAGATCATCCTAAATATCAAACTCTCACCCTAATGTAAGACAAAACCCCCTCATTTATTCTCTCAGACGTTTTGACACTCTTAAACATGAAGTCCATTAACCTGCTTCTCCTTCCAGTTAAAATCAATTTCACAAACATTTCTATTCTATTGTGAGAGTGAAATGTTGGGTAACAGCAACCATCACAGGAGGAAATCGCCCTGCAAAATCATCACACATTCAAAACATTTCTCGCAAGAATCTTCTAGAATCAGGTCTCATGAGATTTTGGTTGTGAGACCACCACAATTCATCTCTATGCTTTCTTTTCCAAAGTACATGGCCAGGTTTGAATAGCTTTGCATAATATCAACTCTTTCACATACAGTATATGTTTCCAGGTGGGAAAAGGCAGGTTCTAGAGGAAGAGACAAGGATACATGAAACTGAACCCTGCTGTGCAGGATACAGCGAGGTCCATGGGCACAGACACTGGCATGCTTGGGAATGTACAAAACTGACAGAAGGAGCCGAAACTTGCAAGTGGTGGAGGCAGGGGTGGCAGAGGCCAGGCCGCTATTTAGGAAACGTTAGGGTTAATGTCCAGAATCTAGCAACATGTTTGGGAAAAATAATTGACAACAGTTGAAGGACAACTTACTTGGGGTTTGGAGGGAAGAGATTCAAAGACATCAACAGATCATGGCCACACAAGGATGATTGATAGACACATGTGAAGGCAGGAAAATGGACTAATGGGGTTCCATTTCCTACTGCAGTGGGGCAGGAGTAGGGAAAGCTGCAAGTGGAAGCAATCATGGTGGGAAGAGGTAAACAGAAAACCAAGGTCCGTTTCTGACATGCTTTGCCTCCCTTCCTTCCCTATTCTACCTGCATACAGGGATCTTGAACTCCCATCTTTGTTTTTGTGGCCACAGAGAGTACAGAAAACAGCCTTGTGGCCACTGCTGACCAACAGAGCTACAAAAGCTAACTTAGAAGGGAGATGACAATATGGAAAGTGGAACAGAGAAACAGCTCAGGGTTTCAAACTCCTGTGCATGTCTTTGTGTCTTATGAAAGGGGCTGGGGTAGCTAATCCACCCATCAGCCCTTAATGCTAAAATAGCTGATAAATCTAGAGCCAAGAATATTTCCAAAAATACATGCAGATTTCCTTGGCCTATATATGTTATGAATTTTCTACAAACACGACCGATCAGAAAAAAGAGGAGAAGAAAGAGGGAGAGGGGAGTGTTTTCCATTAAAATAGAGCACCTGTACACTGCCCCTCCACACATGTTCTCAGAGTATCGTCCACATGCACAGGCTTAAAGCTAAAAACCCTTGTTGTCTGTGTCTGAAGAATTAAAAAGTCCCGATGCAGTGAGTGTTTGTTTGGATTTTGATATTGTTTATATTTTATATTATTTTGTTTTTGTTTTGTTTTGTTTTACTGGCGTCCTCCATTCAAACATTTACATAGGGATTTCTTTTGTGCTTTGATTCTCAGCAACTATGGAAATACTTCCTGGCAAAATAGGAAACAGAACAACAAAGGAAAGAGAAAACACAAAGTTAGTGGTCATGAAGGATGGTGTACTTGACAAGAGCGAAATTCTTTCCTGATCAGCAGGTCGCCTGTAGCCTTTGGGGGTTTTCCTTAAATTGCAAATTGTGCCCCAGCAGATCCCCGCTTTGGCGTTGAAGGCGGAGTGGCGTGTCTTGCTCTTTGCAATCGGAGAGATGAGTCACCAGGTTGAGTAGAAGGGGAGGGAGGGGAGGGTAAAGCTACTCTCCTAAGAGAAAACGTGTAACACTTACTCATTTAATGACACTGGAAAGGGAAAGGTGTCAGAGACTGCAATGTGCTGAGATAGCTTCCTGGTGAAGGAGGAATTGCTACTTTAATAAAACAAACACAGGCTATGCTTTATACCCTACAGAAATGCAACTGAGAACCAAATGATACCAAAAAATGCACATAGACGCTTCAGGAATGAGTAGACAGGGTGAATGCCTCTGTGGACTTGAAGACAGAAAAGGCTTTTTTCTTTTTAACCCTCAGCAATTACACTTTTATTACCTTGTCTCCCCAAATAAAAGAAAGTGCACTGTGAAAATCGGACACCAGATGTGGCTGCCACTGTTATCATTACCTATGATAGGAGCCAGTTACTGCATTTAAATTTCTCCTTAACACAGCCACAGACCTTTCTCATTTTTGTTTAAAGAGGGTCATGTTTCCATTTATACACTCATTTTTTTTCCAAGTAAGATTAAAAATGTTATGTAAAGGCCAGGTGGTCTGGCATGATGACATTACAGTGGAGCAGAAATGGTTATACGGTAATTTATCCACTGTTGTCAGCAATGCAGGATCTGGCTGTGATCATACATACAAGTCTTAGGAAGAACCAAAGAGAGAAGCAGATCAGCACTAGTGGCTTCATGGGTTTGTCTAACTTCCTGGAAAATTCTTTCTGCAGTAAGTAGCAGGATCTAGCAAGTGAACGTCAGACTCTCCATACCTAGTTGTTGGATTCCTGTGCCTACTTCACAGGCAGAGAGGGCTCCGTTGAAATATGAGTAAGTCTATTTTACAATTTCTGCTAAGGGACAGTCAAAAAAGAGGAAGAAATTTGCTAATCTGCTATGTAATAGTCTCACATACCAGTGTGGTCTCTCTGAGGTTGCTCCACTCCCTGGATGTCTGCAAACCTTATGACTCTTGTCCTCAAGTTCTTAGGTGCCATATCTCCTGAGAGAAAGTTCCTAGCTACCACTAGATGTAAAAAAAAAAAATTGCCCTGGATGATGAGGCTGGTCATTCTCATTACGTCACTCCTCTACTAGCGTTCTGAAGCAGTTTGCCCTCTTTAGAGCTGTATCCAGTTGAGGCCACCGTGTTTCGTTCTAGTCAATACTAACCATGTCCTGCAAACCCTGCCCAGTTGTCTGAGCCACCAGCTCTAGCCTCTGAGGCCTCTCCTTCTTATATATTATTATAGCAAATGCTTTGCTCTTTCCCCATAAACATGTAACATTTTAACATTGTAAGCCCAATATTTTAGGGAGGGTTTTGCAAAAGGAGGAATAAACTAATGAGAGGGGAAAAAAACTAGATAGAAGCAAGAGGTTTGTTATTATTTTTCCCCATCCCAATGAGAGGAAGCAGGGAAAGAGCCATCTTAGCTGTTTCTCTCAGGGGTGTTAGAGCAGAAGAAAGTGGTTATGTCAAGCCAGAAAGGGGTTAGAGAGAGAGTCAGCCATTGCCTACTCAGCTGAACAGCTGATGGCTACTGGGAATCATTTACCTATGAGTTGGGATTCCACCTTCTCATCTATAAGCTGGCCAGGCCTCCTTAGTTCACTCTGAGGGACACTGGGCCTGCTTTCAGAGTGACTGACTGGACTGATCATCTCTTGTTCTTTCTCATTCTGCATCTGGGCATAAGCATTAATGCCCGGGATCTTCCTAAAATATTAATAGAAACCATCACTGCTATGCACATCACTGTAACACATGCTTCTGGACCTGTCAGGGAGAAGGAAGAGGCTGGGGGTGAGGAGATGTGGATGGAGGGACACGCACCTTTTAAACTTGTAGATGACAAATACTGCTAGCCCCACAAACACCACTGAGAGCAGCATCAGCATGGCAGATCCACTGTGGGTTGGAGTGAGGTCCACCAGGGGGGCTGGGGGGAAGACAAAACACGGTCATGAGCAGAGAACTGGGCAGGTGAGACTCTGAGACGCTCAAACTCTTCACGCACAAGCACGGTAAGTCCTGGAAAAACAGGTGGGGTATACACACAAGATGCATGTCACATGGCTGACCTGGGATGCATCTGAGCCCACCCTGCGCCCACCCCAAATATTCCTGAACTACAGCAAAGCAATAAAAAGCACAGACCCCAGGGCCAGGCTGCCTGGATTCAGTCCCGCTCTACCTGGCCATGTGGTCTTGGGCAAGTTACTTCACCTTAATGTACCTTATGTGGTAGAAAACAAAAATTATGGTACATACTTCATTGGGTTCTGATGAGGATTAAGTGAGCTAATGTATGGTAAGCATTGAGAAAAGTGCCAGGCGCATATTAAGTCATAATAATTATTACATTTTTTTTTTTTTTTTGGAGACAGAGTCTTGCTCTGTTGCCAGGCTGGAGTGCAATGGCGCGATCTCAATTCACTGCTACCTCTGCCTCCCCGGTTCAAGCGATTCTCCTGCCTCAGCCTCTCGAGTAGCTGGGACTACAGGCGTGCACCACCACAGCTAATTTTTATATTTTTAGTAGAGACAGGGTTTCACCATGTTGGCCAGGATGGTCTTGATCTCTTGACCTCATGATCCCCCCCATCTCGGCCTCCAAAAGTGCTGGGATTGCAGGCATGAGCCACCGTGCCTGGCCTAGATTTCATTTGTACTGCTGCTAGTATTATTATTAATCAATATTTATAATATATTTTATTATGCTCTGAGTGTAAGCTTTTTCTACTAAGCAAACAGATGGCCAATAAAACCACCTAAAAAAATATTTTTGCGAATTCAACCACCCCCTCACCCCTACTCCAGCAGTTGTCATGTGAGAAAAATAATTGGAAAGTTGTCATGAGAGAAATAACAGTGAAGTAACGGAACGTGCTTATATTTTTGTACACAGGAAACTGACGTCCAGGTGAATATTTTACAAGAGCAGCCACTCAGACGTTGAAGGAGGGAAATGCAACCTGGTTGTTTCCACACTTCCCAAAAGCTCCAACAGCCCACACCAAGACACTCCAGCCTCTCAAATACCGTGAGTTTTTCTCTCAGACAAACCAGAAGCCTCTGCGTCCATACAAGAGTCTCCCTCCCTGAGTTTCCTCTTAAAGTGCAGTCTGGAAAACACCTCTGTCCACCTCTACACCTTCCCCCATCTCACAGTCAAACCTGTCATACTTGTAAGACTTTGCAATTAATTTCTACCCTCTTAAAATCTGACATTTTGCAAATGTAGCATAGTTCATGCATAAAAGACAAGTCACATGTACTCCATGGAAGCCTTGGTGCTGACCTTTACCTTCCATCAACTTAAGCAAAGCCTGATACCCAGAAATACAGGTGACCTTTAATCACCATTTTCTGTAGTTTTCTCTGGTGTGAGCTGAGAGGGCAGCGCATTAGTCACCCAGGTTAAAAAGTTCAAGAATAAGACTATAATACTGATGGTCTCAGACAAGACTCAGTGGCTTCTGCTCTGGCTGAGTTTTTCAGGATTACATCTCAGCCACTCTGTGTTGATACTGGAAAGCATCTTCCAACTAATCATACAGTTTTGATAAAAAATGAAAGCCACCCTTCCTTCTCAGAAAATAGTCATTTCAGGAGAGTTGGTTTTCAGGAAGCACTGAATAAGAACTCCCCACTATTTTCTCTTCCCTGTAAGCCAAGCATCACCTCAGTTTTGAAATGGGACTAGATGAGTTTGTGTGTAAAAGATGGTTGGGGTCTCACTGCCATGAAACATCCAAGGCAAAGTTTCTTTCAGTTCAGAATTAGAAGAGAAAGCTCTCGATGCCATCGGCAAAGAGGTCCAGAAATTCTTCAGAACTCACGCTGCAATTAGTAGGATGTCATCGGGGGAAGAGAACACCATCCGTATGTTGTAGACATTATCACAATTGATTTCCACAAATGGAAGGCAGGGACTATGATCCCCATCAAACAGATAACAGTGAAGTTCTCATTGATTAATGTTATTTTACAAGGACTTAGAACTAGTAAACAGAAGAACTAAGACTTGAACTTGAATCATCGCGTGCGCGCACACACACACACACACTTTCTATATACTCAACCCTGGGCTAATATCAGTAAAAGACATATTGCTGAGGATGGGGATTAGGACTAAGACTATAACACAAGAAATAAATTAACAAGCGGCACAAGTTAAAATGCTAAGTTTGAAAAGGAGCAGTAGGACTAATAAATCATGTACTCTTAAGTTTGGAAGATAGGTATCTGTACACATTTATGCATATGTATGTATAGGTGGATGGATATTTATATGTATGCATGCAAACACACACACAGAGAGAATACAGAAATGAACCTACCACCCAGCTTCAACAACCATCAACTGACAGCCAGTCTGATTTTATCCACTCCCCACAATGTGAAACCACTGGATTATTCTGAACTAAATCTTGGAAAACCTATAATTTAACAACCTGTAACTCGAAAAGATCTCTCTCTCTCTCTCATTATGATCATAATAACATCACATCAAAGAAGTTATAGTAGAAAGATGTTTTAAAAGCAATCTTCTAATGCAAACCCTTAATATGTCATGGAACAATGGAGGCTCAGAGAGGGGCCACAGATGATTAGGATGGTGAGAGGTTGAATCAAAGCTAAACTTTTCACTCCTAGCTAAATACTCTTTCTGCATAACCCGAATACCAGGGATATGAAGCAACTAAGAATACTGAGCTTGCTTGAAAAGGTTGGCATTTGAAATACATGAAAAACTAAGAGAGAAAATTACTTTGTCCAAGCCCTGTGCAGCACAGAAAGCAAACCTTCATATGTGTGCACGCGCACACACACACGAACTCTTTTTCCTTCTATTTCCTTCCTCTTATCGCCCCATCCCCAGGCTAAACCTTTCCATTCCAAATCATTTACACTTAAGTAATTAGCATATTATTCTGGGAAAATGAACTTCTGTATCCCAGTTCTAAAATGTATGTTATCCATTCGCCTTCCCCATCTCTGCCACTTCTCAGAGGCAGGAAGCAGGAAACAGCAGTGGTGAGAGACTGACTGCCACTGCCCTCTGTGTTCCATAGGTGGCTTCTGCTTGCTGATCTGTGCCTGAATATAAACAGACCTATTATCGCTCCACACTACAGCAGCACATTTCTTAGTTTGCCCAATACTTAGGTGCATTTGTGTGTGTTTTGCTGAGGAATGGAAACTTGTGATAAATGGGCTTTAGCTTCTTCTGTGGAATTAGCATAAATTAACCCTCTCCAGTTGCAGCTTAAACAAGGTAGCAGTGTAGGGGAAAGTGCTGAGCAATTTTTTTTGCCATTATTCATGCACAAAGTAAAACACGGATACAAGCAGTATTCCAAATGACTCAACATTTCTAAGCTTCACACATGCACATGTCATTTCTAAAATCCTTTGAGAAACTTGGAAATGCACTGAAATTTTATATATTATTCATGAGGATCTGGGATGGTGATGATGGGAACAGTTACAATAACAACAACAGTTTTCTTGTGAAAAGTGATTGCCACATAGAAAGTGCTAAATAAATGCTCATAGTTGCATGTATGAGAACAAACCCAAAATTCCACATGTGGGGTTAAGTAATGATATGATCCCTTTTCAGAATCAGACCTGGCTCTGTCACTTACGGACTAAGTGCTTAAATTAAATCTCAGTGGTCTCATCTGCAAAAATAGTATTGGCACAGAGTACATGCCCAATATTTCTAACATTGTCATATTATTCCTAGCATATTTCTGAAACCGTATTCTTCTACAGAAAAAAAAGTCCTGAAAGATGAGTTTCATGGTGAGATAATTTTGGGCAATGATACATATGACATTCCTCATATGGAGATTCACACTGCACATCAGTATATTAAAGGGTCACAGCAACCACTGCAGAAAAGAACACATTTAACTCTACCATAGTCTATCATAAACTCATTAGACCACAGATCCTTTGCAGACCTAGGATCCACAGAACACTCTAGGAAATGCCCCACCCCAGGCACTACATTCCCCCTTCCTGCAGTTTGGCTTTTTTGTTTGTTTTGTTTCTTGATGAAGTCTTGCTTTGTTACCTGGGCTGGAGTGCAGTGGCACGATCTTGATTCACTGCAACCTTCTTCTGGGTTCAATCAATTCTCCCACCTCAGCCTCTCAAGTAGCTGAGATTACAAGCACCCACCACCACACGACTGTTTCTGCACTTTTAGCAGAGATGGGGTTTCACCATGTTGGCCAGGCTGGTCTCGAACTCTGACCTCGAGTGATCCATCCACCTTGGCCTCCCAAAGTGCTGGGATTACAGGCATGAGCCATCACACCCAGTCCCCCTTGCTGCTGTTTTGCCCTTTGCCTGGTTTATTTCCAAGTTTTAAAGTCAATAACATGGTAGCATCACCCAGGGAAGCCATGCAGAAGACCCTTATTGCTGTCCTGTGTTCATTTTCATTCTATCAAAAGGACTTTCCTGGAGAACTGCTACTTGCACTATAATCCTGAAACTTTGAACTATAATTCTAATCCAGAAGTTAGTGTTGTCAGGATATTGCAGAAGTAATTTACCATACCTTGATTTTCTTTTTTCCTTTCCTGTCCCCAAAGTAGATTCAATTCAGGACTGAGTTACATGCCTTGAATATCATGAAATCCATGTAGACTGAATTTTTTTTTTCAGAAATTACAGTGCTATGGGAAGCCCAAGAACTTCATGAAGCATTCAGAAGTTTCAATAGTCAAATCAATCAAACAGAAGAACGGATATCAGAGACTAAAGATCAACTCAATGAAATAAAGCGAGAAGGCAAGATTAGAGAAAAAAGAGTGAAAAGAAATGAACAAAGCCTCCAAGAAGTATGGGAATATATGAAAAGACCAAATCTATATTTGATCAGTGTACCTGAAAGTGACAGGGAGAATGAATGTTGGTATGCCTTGCGAGGTGTGGAAGTTATCCTGGATAATATCCTGAAGAATGTTTTCCAACTTGGTTTCAAATTTAGGAAATACAGAGAGCACCACAAAGATATTCCTCAAGAAGAGCAACCCCAAGACACATAATCATCAGATTCACCAGGATTGAAATGAAGGAAAAAATGCTAAGGGTGGCCAGAGAGAAAGGTTGGGTAACCCACAAAGGGAAGCCCATCAGACTCACCAGCAGAAATTCTACAAGCCAGGAGAAAGTGGGGGCCAATATCCAACCTCCTTAAATAAAATAATTTTCAACAGAGAATTTCATATCCAACTAAACTAAGCTTCATAAGTGAAATAGAAATAAAATCCTTTAGGGACAAGCAACTGGTGAAAGATTTTGTCACCACCAGGCCTGCCATACAAGAGCTCCTGAAGGAAACAGTAAACATGGAAAGAACAACCAGTACCAGCCACTGCAAAAAACATACCAATTTGTAAAGACTATGGACATTATGAAAGGAACTGCATCTATTACCTTTGAGCTCCACATTAGCCAATTTTTGGTGTAGGCTTCTATCCCCACTGTCAGTGTGGCAGAGTAAAAGAAGACCATACATATTATTTTCTAAAATAAGACACTTTAAGAATGAAAGGGGGTGCTATTAAAGCTTGTGCTGATGTACCACAGATAACCCAGGACAGTCCTGATCACTCTGGGTATAAGATATTTGGTGTCAAAAGGGTAGCTTGTCCTAGGTTCTGACATCTTCTCTGTATTTTGTATGTGTTATCCTTTCCTGTTTTTTCTTTTTTTTTCTTTTTTTTGACAATTTCTCTTGACTATCTGCCTTGCCTTCCCCTGGGGAACTGTATTTCTGATGCATGTTTGTGCCCCTGTTTCTGTTCATGTGACTGTTCCTTGCTGGCCATTCTCTAACCAAAAGTTTCCAGATACATCCTCTAGCCTGGCTAACTCAATCTAGTTATCCTTGTGTTTATTTCAGCCCCTTTTATGGTCCCCCATAATCTCAAAAAAAAAAAAGAAATAGTGAAGAAATAATTTATTAGAAGCTAGGCCAGGCATGGTGGCTCATGCCTGTAATCCCAATGCTTCAGAAGGCCAAAATGGGTAAATCTACTGAGGCCAAGAGTTTGCGATCAGCCTGAGCAACACAGCAACACCCTGTCTCTACAGAAATTAAAAATATTAATTGGGTGTGGTAATATGTGCCTATCATCCTTGCTACTTGAGAGGCTGAGGCAGGCAGATCACCTGAGCCCAGGAGTTCAAGGCTATAGTGAGCTATGATGCGCCACTGCCCTCCAGACTGGGCCAGAGAACTGAATCCTGTGTCTGCAAGAAAGCCAAAGAGTAACCTCATTGCTGCTCCCTAGTAGGCACATGAAAATATCACATTTACTCATATTGAGGAGGGATATATATCTATACGATAAACCCATTATTGTTTATCATAAAACCATAAAGATTAAATAACTAGGAAAATACACTGGTTCTATGTATCTGTGCAACTACCTCATTATTTGAATAGAAAAAACATATATTTGGGGAAAAAATAAAAAGAAGAAAAATAAAAGGAAGAAAACCTATTGGTACCATGGTTTTACTTTCAAAAGACTTGTAAAGGATTATAATGTACATAACACAGTGACCAGAAACGAACGAGAAAGACAAATGTATTGGCTGAGGAAGAATTTTACCAGTACTAATTTCATCCCTAAATGGAAAACGTTATTGCAACAATTTACTTCACTTTACAGGTCAGAGCTCCAAAACTCCTATTCGGCATCTGCATCTATAACGTTGGCTTAGATTATATGGTAATTTCTACAGCTTCTTGAAGAATGCTAAGTCTTTTTCTCAATGTGGAACTGTAGTGCAGAATTCATGATGTATCATGACCTAGGTAGAAATTTGGAGTTTCTTATTCCCTCCCAAACTGACTCATAACATATCCGGTTGTAGCAACTGAAGCCTAGAAATATTAATTCTCTAATAGCTTTATGATAATATCTTTTCATTACACCTGCAAAAGAAGTTAAACCAGTCAGCAGCAGCCATAGAGGCCAAGATAAAAAAAGATAACAGTTTTATTAAAAAACCCACACATACCCTTGACAAAGGACAGTTTATCTAAACCAAGCAGCTTAAATGAGGCAAAGGATAGACAGACAGGAGCAAGTGGAAGCAATATTCCTGTGTATATATTTTTTGCTTATGTTTTTTTTATTTAACCTGAGATTTGAGGCTCTTCCTTTGATAAATATTAACCCTTTACCATTTTTAGCATGTGTGTCCAGAACTCCTGATGAATAGTGACCAAACTGAAAAGCCAAGGGTAGGGCCACCTCTGAATTCTGAAACATGTACAGAAATATAGTGAGGTATAGCGGTATCATTTTATGCTCACACTAGCACATGAACAGCATCAGGATAATATTATTTAACTCTCATAAAACTCGCAGCTGTTCAATTACATCTGCCACTAAGATTGCAGTTCACCCTTTAATCATGTTTCAGCTGCTTCATGGCCACGGCTCTTGGCTGCCCTTTGCCATTCATCTAGATTATGGATATAATATGTCCCAGATTCAAAGGCATGTTTCATTTTCTCCCCTTACTCCCACTGTCATTTGCCCATTCTGCCAATTAGGTTAGCTCCAAATATGCCAAGAAATTAGATTTTAATGTTTATTACTAATTTCCTCCCATGCTTAATATATCAGGCTCTTCTTATGTAATTCATGCTTCTGTTTTAGTAGATGCCCTGAGTTGTAAATCAGATTTACTACTGGAGATAGTCGCTCACCTTTCCTTGTTATACAGATGGATTTCTGTCTCTGAAAGGCTGTCTAACAACAGTTGTTGAGGCTGGTGAAGAGGCCAGCATCATAAGCATCATCAGGGGAACTTGCTAAAAATGAAGCTTCCTGGCTTGTCGGGATTCTTCACTGTGTGTGGTGAGGCTTGGAAAATCTCTATTTTTATAAAGCTTCCTAAGTTAATTGCAATGTAAAGTCACGTTTGAGAACAACTGCTATTTATAACAGATTATCTCCCACCCTGAATTGGAAAGAGTTTTCTAACTCTGGGGCAGGGTTTCACGTATCTCAAATGCTTTGAGGGAACCACTCAGCTCCAGCTCTTCTAGTACTTTGGGCAGAGTTCCCACCACCCAAACTACAGTTCATTTGCCCAGTAAATAAATCTTATGAAGTGCAAATAATCCCTAAAATGTTGTTGTTAGCAATTTAGGAGGCATCAATCTAGTAAGGCTTTTGCCTTCTCAAATAAAAGGTCAGCGTTGCCCCTTGCTTGCTGTCTTTTTACTTTCTATTCTCATAAAAAACCTTACATATTCTGTCTTAGAAGAGTCAACAGGTTTTCAGGTAATTTTCTATTCCCTCCTTCTCCCCACCAAATATAAGGACTAAATTTACTCATGACCAGGGGTTCTCATGAGAACAAAGATAGAGTTTGACAGAGCTTGAAAGATTTGAACCAGTAATTAAGGCTTTAATTTATCACCTGTCAGGAGATTACCCCACCTGATTATCTGCTATGGGATGGTAAATTAAAATTCACAGTGAATGTATATTCTGGTCTTGGTCTTGTCACCTGAGTTTCCACTGCCTATTTCCAGCTTCATAATGGGGTTATTCATTTAAATGCTTAATGACATCCAACCCAAAATGAACCATCAAATTTATCCTAACAACAGTAACAACAACAAAAAAGCTCCTTATCCTAAGATTTACCAAGCAAATGTAGAGCAAAAAAAAAAAAAAAGGCAGGGGTTGCAATCATAGTCTCTGATGAAACCAACTTTAAACCAACAAATATCAAAAGAGACAAAGGCATTACATCATAGTAAAGAGACCAATGCAACAAAAAGAGCTAATGATCCTAAATATATATGCACCCAATACAGAAGCATCCAGATACATAAAGCAAGTTCTTAATGACCTACAAAGAGACTTCGACTCCCACACAATAATAGTGGGAGACTTTAACACCCCACTGTCAATATTAGACAATGAAACAGAAAATTAACAAGGACATCCAGGACTTGAACTCGTATCTGGACAAAGTGAACCTAATACACATCTACAGAACTCTCCACCAAAAATCCACAGAATATACATTCTTCTCAGCACCACATCATACTTCTTCTAAAATTGACCACATAATTGGAAGTAAAACACTCCTTAGTAAATGCAAAACAATAGAAATCACAACAAACAGTCACTCAGACCACAGTGCAACCAAATTAGAACTCAACATTAAGAAACTCACTCAAAACTGCCCAACAACTACATGGAAACTGAATGACCTGCTCCTGAATGACGAATGGATCAATAATGAAATCAAGGCAAAATTAAAGATCTTCTTTGAAATCAATAAGAAAGAAGACACAACATACCAGAATCTCTGAGACACATTTAGAGCTGTTTCAAGAGGGAAATTTATAGCACTAAATGCCCACAAGCTAAAGGAGGAAAGATCTAAAATTGACACCTTAATGTCACAATTAAAAGAACTAGAAGAGTAAGATCAAACAAAAGCAAAAGTTGGAAGACAAGAAATAACTAAGATCAGAGCAAAACTGAAGGCTATAGGGACACAAAAAAATCCTTCAAAAAAATCAATGAATCCAGGAGCTGTTTTTCTTTTAAAATATCAGCAAAATAGATCATTAGCCAGAATAATGAAGAAAAGAGGGAAGAATCAAACAGATGCAATAAAAATGACAAAGGTGATATCACCACCCACAGAAATGCAAACTACCATCAGAGAATACTACAAACACCTCTATACAAACAAACCAGTAAATCTAGAAGAAATGGATAAATTCCTGGACACTTACACCCTCCCAAGACAAAACCAGGAACAAGTTGAATCCCTGAATAAAACAATAACAAGGTCTGAATTGAGGCAGCAATTAATAGGCTACCAACCAAAAAAAGTCCAAGACCAGATGGGTTCACAGCCAAATTCTACCAAATGTACAAAGAGGAGGTGGTACCATTCCTTCTGAAACTATTCCAAACAATACAAAAAGAGGGAATCCTCCCTAACTCATTTTATCAGACCAACATCATCCTGATACCAAAACCTGGCAGAGACACAACTAGAAAAGGAAATTTCAGGTCAGTATCAATGATGAACATTGATGTGAAAATCCTCAATAAAATACTGGAAAACCGAATCCAATAGCACATTGAAAAGCTTATCCATCACGATCAACTTGGTTTCATCCCTGGGATGCAAGGTTGGTTCAACATATGAAAATCAATAAACATAATCCAGCACCTAAATAGAACCAAAGATAAAAACCACAATTATCTTAATAGATGTAGAGAAGCCCTTCAACAAAATTCAACAGCTGTTTATGCTAAAAACTCTCAATAAACTAGGTATTAATGAAATGTATCTCAAAATAATAAGAGCTATTTATGACAAACCCACAGCCAATATCATACAGAATGGGCAAAAACTGGAAACATTCCCTTTGAAAATTGTCACAAGACAAGGATACCCTACTCACCATACTTATTCAACATAGCACTGGAAGTTCAGGCCAGGGCAATCAGGCAAGAAAAAATAATGGGTATTCAAGTAGGAAAAGAGAAAGTCAAATTGTCTCTGTTTTCAGATGACATGATTGTTGTTTAGAAGAACCAAAATCTTTATCTCAGCCCCAAATCTCCTCAAGCTGATAAGGAACTTCAGCAAAGTCTCAGGATACAAAATCATTGTGCAAAAAGCACAAGCATTCCTGTATACAAGTAATAGAGAGTCAAATCATGAGTGAACTCCCATTCACAATTGCTGCAAAGAGAATTAATACCTAGGAATACAACTAACAAGGGATGTGAAGGACCTCTTCAAGGAGAACTATAAACCACTGCTTAAGGAAATAAGAGAAGACACAAACAGATGGGAAAACATTCCATGCTCATGGTTAGGAAGAATCAATATCATGAAAATGGCCATACTGCCCATAGCTATACCAACCAAGCTACCATTGACTTGCTTCAAAGAAATGGAAAAATCCACCTTAACTTTCATATGGAACCAAAAAAGAGCCCACATAACCAAGATAATCCTAAGCAAAAAAAAAAAAAAGCTGGAGGCATCATGCTACCTAACTTCAAACTATGTTACAAGGCTACAGTAATCAAAACAGCATGGTACTGGCCAAAACAAAGATATAGAACTGGTTCTGGTACTGGTACCAAAACAGAGATATAGAACAATGGAACAGAACAGAGGCCTCAGAAATAATGAAACACATCTACAACCATCTGATCTTTGACAAATTTGACAAAAACAAGCAATGGGGAAAGGATTCCCAATTTAATAAATGGTGTTGGGAAAACTGGCTAGCCACAGGCATAAAGCTGAAACTGGATCCCTTCCTTACAACTTATACAAAAATTAACTCCAGATGGATAAAAGATTTAAACATAAGACCTAACACCATGAAAACCCTAGAAGAAAACCAAGGCAATACCATTCAGGACATAGGCATGGGCAAGGACTTCATGACTAAAACACTGAAAGCAATGGAAACAAAAGCCAAAATAGACAAATGGGATCTAATTAGACTGAAGAGCTTCTGTACACAGCAAAAGGAACTATCATTAGAGTGAATCACCAACCAACAGAGTAGGAAAAGATTTTTGCAATCTACCTATCTGACTAATATCCAGAATCTACAAATAACTTAAATTTACAAGAAAAAAACAACTCCATCAAAAAGTGGGCGAAGGATATGAACAGACACTTCTCAAAAGAAGAAAGTTATACAGCCAACAAACATATGTAAAAAAGCTCGTCATCACTGCTCCTTAAAGAAATGTAAATCAAAACCACATTGAGATACCATCTCACTGCCAGTTAGAATGGCAATCATTAAAAACTCAGGCAACAACAGATACTCGAGACGATGTGGAGAAACAGGACTGGTTTTACACTGTTGGTGGGAGTGTAAAGTAGTTCAACCAGTGTGGTGATTCCTCAAGGATCTAGAAATATAAATACCATTAGACCCAGCAATCTCATTACTGAATATATATCCAAAGGATTATAAATCATTCTATTATGAAGATACATGCACACATATGTTTATTGCAGCACTGTTTATAACAGCACAGACTTAGAACCAACCCAAATGTCCATCAATGATAGACTGGATAGAGAAAATGTGGCAAATATACACCATGGAGTACTATGCAGCCATAAAAAAGGATGAGTTCATGCCCTTTGCAGGAACATGGATGAAGCTGGAAACCATCATTCTCAGCAATCTGACACAAGAACAGAAAACAAAACGCCACATGATCTCACTCATAAGTGAGTGTTGAACAATCAGAACACATGGATACAGGGAGAGGAACATCATACACCAGGGCCTATTGGGAGGTGGGGGGCTCAGGGAAGGATAGCATGGGGGTAGGAGGGCTAGCAGAGGGACAGCATTAGAAATACCTAATGTAGGTGACTGGGTGATGGATGCAGCAAACCATCATGGCACGTATATATGTATGCCACAAACCTACACGTTCTGTACCACTAAATAAATTACCATATTGTGCCACTTGAGTTGTAAATTTCTGTGTGTACTTTGTTAAAGAGAGAAATGATAATGGAGTTTTGCCCAAACCTGTTGTTTAAAAAAAAAAAACACCCAAATATTTCTATCAGCTATTTTTTTTCATTTTCCAAATTCATTATACATTATCTCAAATTTGCATTAATAAAATTTCTTCATTAGCACACAGTGAATGATGGACAACAAAGTTTATATTATTTTTCATGAATTTTACCTCTCTTCCTCTGCTCATAATTTTACCATCAGTAAATATACTAATTATTAATATGTGAGGGTACATATCTAGAAGCCCCAATCCATGTCAGACAGCACATAATTTTATACATAAACCATATACATAAACCATCTTTCTGTGCCTTTGTGCAACCTGGCCCTTCAACCTGCAATGCTTATTTACTCTGTTTCCCATTACTGAGTATATACCCAAAGGATTATAAATCATTCTATTATAAAGATACATGCACAGGAATTGAATAGGTCAATTCCTATTCAACCTTAAAGACTCAGCTTTATCGAATCTTCTGCATGGAATATTTTTCATTCTCCTCATTTAGAAATTAGTAAAGGTTCATGCAACTAGTATTTTGTGCCTCAGGTCTAACCAGCTGTGAGTGAGGGCCCTCATTCATCTCATATCCCCTGATAAACTATAAGTTTAAAGGAATAATTGCAAAGTAAGACAGAGTCATGTGACAAATAAGATGATAAATCTGAAATGGATCCTGCCCTTGAGTAAATTTCAACTTACTAGGGGCAATGAGAAAACTTTTGGCATTTTGGGGACATTTTCTTAACGGCTCAGGTTTGTTGTTCTACAAGAAACTATACAGATCCAGTGGTTTGCATTAGATTCAGAGCCTTTCAGATTCTTGCTAGAAAAATGCTCCCTAAAACGACAACACAGCTGTTTTTTGTTTTTGTTTTGAGATGGAGTCTCACCCTGTTGCCCAGGCTAAAGTGCAGTGGCATGATCTCAGCCACTGTAACCTCTGCCTCCTGGGTTCAAGTGATTCTCATGCCTCAGCCTCCTGAGTAGCTGGAAGTACAGGTGTGGGCCAGTAACCTAGCTAATTTTTGTATTTTTGGCAGAGATGGGGTTTCACCGTGTTGCTCAGGCTGGTCTCAAAATCCTCACCTCAAGTGATACACCTACCTTGTGCTCCCAAAGTGCTGGGATTAGAGGCATGAGCCAGTACAGCTAGCCCATCATAGCTCTTAAGTAATCAAAACAGCATGGTACTGCTACCAAAACAGAGATATAGAACAATGGAACAGAACAGAGGCCTCTGGGGCAACATCACACATCTACAAACATCTGATCTTTTGTAAACCTTACAAAAGCAAGCCAATGGGGAAATGATTCCCTGTTTAATAAATGGTGTTGGGAAAACTGGCTAGCCATGTGCAGAAAACAGAAACTGGACCCATTCCTGACACCTTACACTAAAATTAACTCCAGATAGATTAAAGACTTAAACATAAGACTAAACACCATAAAAACCATAGAGGAAAATCTAGGCAAAACCATTCAGGACATAGGCATAGGCAAGGACTTCATGACTAAAACATCAAAAGCATTGGCAACAAAAGCCACAATAGACAAATGGAATGTAATTAAACTCCAGAACTTTTGCACAGCAAAAGAAACAATCATTAGAGTGAACCAGTGACCAACAGAATGGGAAAAAATTTTTGCAATCTACCCATCTGACAAAGGGCTAATATCCAGAATCTACAAAGAACTAAAACAGATTTACAAGAAGAAAAACAAACAAACCCATTCAAAAGCGGGCAAAGGACATGAACAGACACTTTTCAAAAGAGGACATATATGAGGCCAACAAACATGAAAAAATGCTCATCATCACTGGTCATTAGAGAAATGCAAATCAAAACCACATTGAAATACCATCTCATGCCAGTTAGAATGGCGATCATTAAAAAATCTGGAGACAACAGATCTGGGAGAGGATGTGGAGAAATAGGAACACTTTTACACTGTTGGTGGGAGTGTAAATTAGTTCAATCATTGCATAAGACAGTGCGGCAATTCCTCAAGGACTTAGAAATAGAAATTCCATTTGATCCAGCAATCCCATTAGTGGATATATATTCAAAGGATTATAAATCGTTCTATTATAAAGATAGATGCACATGTATGTTCACTGTGGTACTGTTTATAATAGCAAAGACCTGGAATCAACTCAAATGCCCACTGATGACAGACTGGACAAGGAAAATGTGACACAAATACACCCTGGAATACTATGTAGGCATGAAGAAACGATGAGTTCCTGTCCTTTGTAGGGACATGGATGAATCTGGAAACCATCATTCTCATCAAAGTGACACAAGAACAGAAAATTAAACACTGCATGTTCTCACTCATAGGTGGGTCTTGAACAATGAGAACACATGGACACAGGGAGGGGAGCATCACACACTGGGGTCTGTTGAGGGGGCCTAGGGGAAGGACAGCGGGGGTTAGGGAGGTTGGGGAGGGATAACATGGGGAGAAATGCCAAATATAGGTGACGGGGGATGGAGGCAGCAAACCACATTGTCATGTATGTACGTATGCAACAATCCTGCATGATCTGCACATGTACCCCAGAACCTAAAGTATAATAAAATATATATAATACAGAAGCCCAGGGCAAATGCATATGCAAGAAATGGGGAGGGTGAGGGAGATGTCACAAAAGATTTGGCTGGTTTGTTAAGGTGAGGAGGGTGCAGTACCAGGTCTGTTACCCAGAGCTCTGCCATGAAGTGAAACTGCTCTTATACTGAAAACATGTCTTCCACTGACCAGAGCAATAAAAAAGGACCTGTGATTCAGTCTCTTTTTCTAACAATCTCCTTCCATTCCTTCTCCCATTCTCTCTCATCTCTTATTCTAAGATGTAGGACTCCAGGAAGGATGGGCCCAATCTTCCTTCAACTGCCCATCCCCCACATGTATATATAAAGAATTAAAATGCATATTTAAAGAACACTTGCTGTAAGGAAAAAAATTTAAATATAGAGATTCCCTAGATGCTTCTTGTAGGCATCTAGGGAATAAATGCAAGTATCCACTCACCAGTGACTTGATTAGAAGTAGCATGTCATGGAGACAGGTTCACAAATGAATAAACTCAATAAATTGTATCTGAAGGTTAACTGCAGGAATGGGATTTTGAATGTATGTCCACAGGCTATAAATTATGCATACAATTATTCATAAAAACAATACTTGTTGAGCACTTGATATGTGCAAGTTCTCTGTAAGGTATAATGATTAAGATGATATGAAGATACGAAGAAGGTGACATAAAGATATGATAAACCATATCCACAAGAAATCAAAGTGATGCGTAAGATGGTGGTCAGATCATCATCCCCAGGCAGATAGAGATCTAAAAATTCATGTGATTTCAGGCAAGGAGAAGATGTTCAGGCAAATGCTGGCACTGAGGTGAGCCTTAAAATACAGATGGACAAGGGGAAATAGGTGAAGAAGCGGGGAGAAATATTGCAGTCTGGAATATCATGAGCAGAGAGATACTTTTGTCAAGACAGCGATGCTTCCAGTCTAACACTAGCTTGATTGCTTTCTATTCCCTTTTCCAACTTGTCATGTTGTTTTTGCAACATCATAGCCTTGGTCTGCTAAACATGGATGCCAGCTGCCATCAGGTACTAAAAGTCAAAGGAAACCACTCAGCCCATGACCCTCCGTCAATCTTCTGAATAACATGCTTTTCGTTCTCCCTTATTCTCATACAGGTTCAAATCTCTCCTTTCTGCAAGAGAATTTCATAACATACCTGTCAGGAGTGGTTAGAATCTTAAGAAAAACTGTATGAAAACCAAGAAGCACAGAAATGGCTAGGAACAAAACAAGGCCTACATTGAAAATTTAGCTCAGCTTAGATACCACAGTTAATGAATTCCCAAATGGAACATGTTGG
The DNA here is from genome assembly GCF_049354715.1 of Callithrix jacchus. Taxonomy (NCBI): domain Eukaryota; kingdom Metazoa; phylum Chordata; class Mammalia; order Primates; family Cebidae; genus Callithrix; species Callithrix jacchus. Next base: position 99,598,909 of record NC_133513.1, read on the forward strand.
TGGATGGGGGGCAAACAAAATCCAGTCTCTAATGGCATTCGGATATCTGCAAATACTTTCCTTGTTCCTATGAAAGCAAACAGGGAACTGAATTTGAAAACCAAGATAAGGCTAGTAAATTCTTAAAAAGAGACAGTTCTTTCTCCTTGGAGACAAACCAAATTATGCATTTGCTTCTCTCACCAACAGCATACTCTGGCTCAAACATTTTTAAAAGAAAGCTGCTGAACATCTGCTGAGCAATTAATGGGATGAAGCAGCATGTTGTAATGGTCCCTGGGAAGATATTAGCCATCCTGCTTATGAGACATGAAATGTTGCTAACAATGGTTCTTTCTGTTTTCCCTTTTTAATTTTTATTTTCCTCTGCCTTCAGCGGGGATGAGAGAAAGGGAGATAGAGACGAGGTGGAAGTTCTGCATCTAATACTCCTCCCCACTGTTTCTCTCTCTCTTTTCAGGCTTCCTACTCCTTCTTTCTCTTGCCACCAAAATATTACTGTGTTAATTTCAACCTAATAAAAAAAACTGTGGTAGCTCACACCTGTAATCCCAGCACTTTGAGAGGCTGAGGCGGGCAGATCACTTGAGCTCAGGAGTTCCAGACCAGCCTGAGCAACTTGGTGAAACTTCATCTCTACCAAAAATACAACAAACTTAGCTGGACATGGTGGCATGCATCTGTGGTTCTAGCTACTTGGGAGGCTGAGGAGGGAGGATGGCTTGAACTCAGGGGGCAGAGGTTGCAGTGAGCACGGCACTGCACTCCAGCCTGGGTGACTGGGTAAGACACTATCTCAAAAAATATATATATATATAGAAAGAAAGAAAAGAAAAGAAAAGAAACTGTGGCAAGTGTCTCAGCCCACTGATACCCTACCAAAGTGCCAATTTTTCCATGAGTGAAAGGTCCCTCCACTGCTTTTGTATATGTAGGGTCTACCATCCTGTGCAAATAGTTCTTTCAATCATTTAGCTACAGGTAACTTAGGAGCAATCTCCAACAAGGAAAGGATCCCTCACAAATTTTACTTCCTTATCACAATTGTTGTGCCAGTTGACACAATTTGTCTTTTGCATATGAAAATCTATCCCAGAGTGATGTTCACCTGTGGATACTGCCAGTTTTAACACATTATAATCATCAGAGCCAAACTCAATATAGCAAAAGTTTCCAAGACTCAGTTACTCCATGAGATTATCTTCATTTACTTATCAAATTGGAGCTGATTATCCACATATAAATCTATATCTACTCCAGTTGCTGAGCTTAGCCATGATAAAAAACATAGTAATGCCAGTTGATCAGGCTTGGACTTGTACAGCCAAAGGACCCTACTATTGAAAATAACAGGAAAGGTTTCTACAATGGTTGGAAGTCAAATAATTTTCTCACTGTCTCCAAATTGGTCCAGGCTACGAATGGGCTTTTACTTGGAAATGGATTTTTTCCCCCTTTGGTGACCTTGTGTTACACATATCTATACTGCAAGCGGTTCTTCTTCAAATCTCAGTGTGCATATCTAGGTTCCCAAAATATACCTCCCTTTTGCTAGCCCTTCTTCTTGGGAATCTGAGTCCTGCTTTCCAAACTCCTAGTTATAGAATAAACTACAAATATGAATTGGAAACATGTTTCACTTCTTCCCAACTTTGCATTATTTTCGCCATCTGGAGTTTCTACCAGTGGGATTTAACCTCTCGTGGTATCAGGAATTGACTTCCCTTCCCACAAGGAGCTATAAATCCAAGGGCCTTAGGATGCCTTTGCTATATTCAGTTTCTCTGGCCAAGCCAACTGGCCAAACCAGTCTCAGCTAATTACCCACGTTTTGATCTCAATATTTCAGTTTCGTCCCAGCTCTAAACCATTTGTCATTGAAGAAAGTGTTCTTAAGTAACATTTAAAATAAGATTTCATTTTTTAAAAATACCACTACTCCCTAACGTTATGGTAACATATCAATCTTTTAAATTGTTTTAAATTTACACATAACAATTATACATATTTATGGGATACATAGTGATGCTGTGATACATAAGCATGGTGATCAGATCTGGGTAATAACATATCCATCATCTCAAGCATTTATCACTTCTTTGTGGTGGGAACATTCAATATCTTCCAAAATAATCTGAACCAACTTTAGAGCATAATGCAATAATCAGTCAAATAAAAACCAGGCATAGATAGAGAAGAAGTATGGAGGAAGAAAAAGAGTGAAATGGGAGTGGCCTCCAGGAATGAAGAATGGGAGAAGTAGGGTTAGTTCCCTGCCTAGCTTGATCTCCAATGCTCTCCTGTTCAATGGAGGGAGGTCTCTGGTAATCCAAAAAGGGACTGTGTTCTGATATACCAAGCGTAAAGATAGTGTTCATTCAAAGACTTGTTATGTTGTAAAAGCAAATTTTGCATGACAAAGAATGGACAAGTTGGCCACATCTCTTCAAAAACAGACTTCAGTGTGGAATATCAAGCTTAGTTGTTTTTAATTTCTAAACTCAAAGGGACCAAGTAGTGCATAATGAGGTTCAGGCTAGATGGTCTGATAAGATTAAATAAGTTAGTAAATCTTTTTAAACCAATGTTCAACGGTTACTTTCTACTCAATTGACAACATTTGTCAGTGGCTTGGCTATTAGGAGGACTACAACTCTTGTTTCTGAAATTTGATCATTCTCCCATACAATGAGTCATATGTGACTCTGCCATATGCTACTCCCATTCATCAAACACCAACGCTCAACCCTCTGGGTAGGAAAAGGCCAGTCAAGATCATCAAATGCCTTGAGATAAGTTGGCAGCCTTTTCTTCAAGAATTTTCACTAGCATATGATTCAGAAAGCGGCTTTTACCAGCAAGAGTAGTTTATGAGGGCGGAGATTCTGTCCTTAGTGCTGACAACATTGCTTGGCCCAGCATAGGCAGCCACTTGGTAAGTATCTGTTCAATGGATGTTAGGATGACAAGATGCAGAACAGGAAATCAGCCCTACTCAATCCTACTTGCTCCTTGCAGTCATCTTTTCCAAGGACACTCAATCAGTCACACTTCTGTTCAAAGGTCTCAATGGCTTCCCAGACCTTTGATGGCTTACTCACTAAAGTAGGCACAAATGGCTCACCCTGGCATGTTTTCACCCTCCACACCTCCATACCTCATGCTGAGGAAGAGTGAATGTTAAATATTCATTTCTTTAAAATAGTGGAATTGAAAACAACAACAATAATAATAAAATCTTATATGCAATCCAATAAGGAAAAAAGATAAAATCCAAGAGGGGGAGAGGTCAATGGCCAGCCTGCTTGGCCTTCCACTCGACCTAGCAGTGCCTCGTGAAATCTCAAGGAAACCAGAGAATGGTGCTGATAATAGCTACCTTTTGTCCTCACTTGTTCAGCATCCTCAAATCCCTTTAGACTTTCCTGCCTTGGTGCTTTGGTGCTTAGAATGACCTCTTGCATTTAATCCTATCCATCCTTTAAGGTTCTTCCTTATAACCTCCTACTCCACAAAACAATCCTGTATCATTTTGACAGCATATAACTCATCTCTGCTTTAAATTTTCTATACAACTTTAGGTGATAAGAGTAAAAATAAATATTACAGCTATGTTCCAGACACTATCCTAAGTGCATTACCTGAATTAACCGTCACACAATCCCACTAGTATAGATGCTATTACGATCTCTGAGACACACAGAAGTGAAATCTCTTTCCCAGAATTACACAGTGAGGAACAAAGCCAAGATTGAAACTAATGCTCTGACTGGGAAAACAAAATCCAAGTGCTTAAAGATGCTACATAGCCTCTCTCTATAAGAATTTATGCAGTTTACTCATTGACTGCCCCCCACTGCCTACTCCTCCCATCCCACAGTACCACTGCCTTTGTAACACCAAACTTCCCCACACCACAACCAGGTTGTAAGTTTTGTGAAGACAAAGACCATCTCCCACTGGTGTTTTTACTCCATAGAGCACCAGCATGGTACGCTGCAAAAATAAGTACTCAATAAATACTCTTACTTTATGTTATTATTAATACATCACAACAATATATATTTCTAAATGCTTGTGTTATAATCAAAAACTATTCTAAGTTACTTGTGTTATCATCTATTCTAAGTAACTTGTGTTTTCATTGAAAAACTCTCCATAAGCTTAGATGGAGAATCCCCCATCCTTACCACCACCTTTTACAGGTGAAGAGATAGAAGCTCAATGACATTAAGTAAATTGTAAGATCATGACCAATTCCAGGTTCAGTTCCTGGGTATGGCCCTGTACCACTCCTAAGTTCCTGCTATTTCTACTGCACTAGATTATCCAGAAACTTAAAGAAAGCAAATTTTTTGTAACATGAATATACTGAAAATAAAACTTTGCAGAAAGCCCCCACAGTGAAATGTATTTGTATGGTTAATGTTATTTTCAAGATTGCTGTTGAGATAAATGAAGCGTGCTTTCATGTGAGATGTATATATGTGGTTCACTGACAGTTTTTGCCAGACACTAAGTAGAAAGTGTCACTTTTATTTTTTTGAGACAGAGTTTCACTGGGTCATCCACGTTGCAATGCAGTGGCGCAATCTCAACTCATTGCAACCTCCGCCTCCTGGGTTCAAGTGATTCTCTTGCCTCAGCCACCCAAGTAGCTGAGTCTACAGGCATGCACCACTATGCCCAGCTAATTTGTGTACTTTTAGAAGAGACAGGGTTTCACAATGTTGGTCAGGCTGGTCTCGAACTCCTGACCTCAAGTCATCCACCTGCCTCGGTCTCCCAAAGTGCTGGGATTACAAGTGTGAGCCACCACGGCCAGCCAAAAGTGTCACCATTTTCTGTTGTCTAATCAATCCTCCATTAAGGCAGAAACACCAAGGAAGGGAACCTTCAAGATCTGATGACTGATTTCTGATTAGCATTGTTACCATCTGGCCTTTTTATGAGGAAGAAAGCACAGACTGGGATTCTCTTTACCAGAGCCACCAGCCAGAACCCAGGGACATGGACACTGACCTGCTGTTAAGTGAGCAGCATGGACCAGGACTTGGACCCCTGGCTTCAGCTCGAAGTGTACTGAGTTTTGGTTGAGCTTGTGGATCAGCAGTTCTGATATCTGAAAAAAGCAGCATAGTTAGTGCCACTGAACGCATCATACTGATTACAAACAAATATGCTTAGAAATATTTACCATATTCACCAAGACATCACAATTATTATATCTGCAAGTTATATAAATAAGGTTGATATGACTTTGATTTTTTAAATTCCAGAATATTCAGATACAATTATTTTTAGCATGACCTGTCTTTACGTGCTAATTGCTACAAAATAGGAGAAACTATTAATGAACGAAAACAATTATACTCTTAAAAATTATTCTGTATGATCTTAGAAAACTTATCCCTAGTATTTTGAGAGAACATTTGTTATGCATAAGGACTTAAAAGAAGTAGATATATACAATTTACACATTCTAAGATTCACATAAATTCATCTTACTTCCATTCTCTTTCCCAAACCATGTGATTTTCACAAAACATTTTATGAATATTTATTGTATGGTAAATAAAGGTCTGCTAATTCGGAATTGCAGCAAAGTAAAGCCATAACATAAGTAACAAATTAGCTAACCTTTATTTCATGCTTATATTATCTAAACTGCTTCTCAGGCTGACACATGTGTACTGGGCAGACCGATGGAATTCTCGACTATGAAATATTTAACCCCAACCATGGGACAAATAACTTCATTTGGATAGAAATAGTATAAGGTAAGGTTTTATTGATGAGGTAACATTTTGTTTAGATTAGAAAACCTAGCTCCATTAGCTGCTTCTTTTATAATTTCAAGGAATTTCTGAAAAGCTACAGTGATAATCATACTGCTATTATTTTTATCTGGTCTGCTAGCCCTATTTTTAATATTCAAATCATCAATTTAATATTTTACTTAACATGTTATGTTAGTCTAATTAGATGCTTTCTGACCGTCATTCTTCTAATTAAGTTCTTAACTTTTGTCTTTTTCTATTTGTCTAGTTTTACTTATTCCAGTGAGTTGCCAAAATGACACCTTTAATCCCTTTACTTGCTAAGTAGGTCCTGATGGCTTCATTTGGAAGCAGAAAGTCACCTGCAGAAGCCCCTGATTGGCAGCAGAACTGAACTGCCCCACAGATAAACTTCTCTCCTGAACAACAGGAACAGAGGATGACCGTCACTGCCCAGTCATTGAGCACCTGGGATCCTGTGCAAGCCCAGCCTTTCAAATGCTGTCATTTAGCAAACAATGCAGAAAAACAAGATGGTCATAAAACTACGTTGAAAACAAAACCGACTTTATTCTGTATATTAGGCTACTTCCTTTGTTGGGGGCTGGGAATCATCCAGAATGATCCAGGCTCACAGAAGTGGATTTCTGGTCAGGCGCGGTGGCTCACTTTGGGAGGCTGAGGCAGGTGGATCACTTGAGTTCAGGAGTTTGAGACCAGTGTGGGCAACATGGTGAAACTCTGTCTCTACTACAAATACAAAAAATTAGCCGGGCATGGTGGTGCACACCCGTACTCCAAGTTACTCAGGAGGCGGAGGCTGGAGAACACTTGAACCCAGGAGGCAGACGCTGCAGTGAGCCAAGATCACGCCACTGCACTCAAGACTGGGCAACAGAGTAAAACTCTGTCTCAAAAAAAAAAAAAAAAAAAACCCCACACAAAAAAAAGAAGTAGAAAAGTGTATTTCTAACCCAGACTGCATAGAATAGTTTTCCTCTGTGTTCTTATCTTCTGTTTATTTTTATTTTTTTTTTCGTTTTTGTGTGTTCTTGTCTTTTAATTGGCAGAATCTTTATAGGAATCAGACAGTGGAATTTGTTAGAGAGGTCTATCACAAAAGTTTTAGCTATGAAATAGACACACATACATGCACACAGACAGATACAGAATTGCATTAACTATTTGGATTTGTTTCAGTTTGCAACATTGTTTCATTGGCTCTATCTGTATCATTTACAAAATTTTAAGAAAGAAATTTAAATTTAAAAATTATCTGGTAACAGAAAGTATGTTTCATATATTTAACTTTCATCAAAGGACATACAACAAGGAACACACACTTTGTGGCAAAAATATGCATAAGAAACAAAACTAAATGAAATTTACACTGCATACAAGAATAATCTCAATTAGAATCATGTACTTTTCTACTGAAATGAGTATGAAACTGTTGACAGATTTTGACAATATTTTAAATGTTTTCCGTAATTCTTGAAGAAGTGTTTATCCCGTGTTTTTTCCAAAGATTACAAGTTGTTACTTATCTTCTAAGGTATATTACACATGCTGTGAAGACTATTTTTGTAAAGGTGATTATTTCTTACTATTCTTTCTAGTAGAGCACATCTTAGGTGTTAGTGTTGGCATCTTCCTGGAAAGGACCATGGAGCTTAAAGGAAATACCAAATCTTGTTCAGTTAATATTTGAAGAGTTGAGACTAGACTTTAGCTTTGTTTGACTTCTAATCCTAGGGTATCTCCATTAAAAATATTTTCCTTGAACAAGCTGACAGAGAGACAGCAGGACATAGCTGAAGAGAAGTCTAGCAGAGTAGGTTTACAAGATGGGAAAATACAGTATTTTTATTAATTATGCTGCCATTTCTCATTCATCTGTGAAACACCCAAGTTAAAACATCAGCCCCAGTGATCAATACGGGCTATAGGAGTAGCCATTTCCTAACACCATCCTCAGAGGGCCACATTCTGTTCACCAGTTATGTAACTGGTAATACCTGGGAGAGTCTTTAGCTATGGAAAGGAGCAGAATAAACTGCTTTCTACTGAAAGGTACAGCAACAGCCTAAATGAGAAGAGCAAACACTTGCCTGATACTCAAGTGAAATACTGTGTGATTTCTAGGAGAGAGACTGAACCTGCTAAGGCAAATTGAATTTATTTCCTTTTCTTTTTCTGTCTGGTGAAAAGCGTGTTGGCTTAACACATTTTCATTGATCCTGTATACACTCATCCCTCTTCTGCTGCTTTCCAGCACAGTCCATTTTCTATTCCACATCAGCTAAGCAAGCACGACAAAGAAACAACACATTATTCTTGGTATCTGTCTATGTTGTGGAATATGCCTATGATTCAAATGCAACAACCTACATTTCATGTAAACTACCACTTAAAAGGACAGTGGAGACTCAATTCGAATTTTAGAAAAGCTAACATCAAAAGGGTGTCTTGGGAGGGACCCACTACAGGGAAAACACCAATGTTCCTCATTGTCTTGTGCACAAAAGATGAAGACTGAATGCAGCACTCAGAATCAACTACATGTGGCTGTGGTCACGGCCTTGAATGAAGAAAGGCCATTTTTTTGCTTACACATCATATCCATTGCAGCTATGCAGTGCTGTTGGGCTCACTGTGGTCACACGGGGACATTGGCTGGTGGAGTGGCCATCTCAAACATTTCCATTTGCTACTTATAGCAGAAGAGGGAAAAGGAGCTAGCAAAATTCTACAATGTGCATTTGAATACTTTAGCTTGGAAGTAGCACATACCACTTCTGCTCCCAAAGTCCTGAGGCTCTGCCCCAGCAGAAGAGACTCGTGTCTACAGCCCCATCATGTACCCTGAAAGCAATGGGCTGGAAATATTTAGTCACCTAGTGATGGTTACCACACAAAAAAACACATTTAACACCCAAAGATTTTCTAATGAAACCAAGAGGGCAAAACACTGTCGGACGATCAGAATGAAAGTGGCAATTATTGAAACATGAAAAAGAAGTTCTAAGGACAGTAGTTTATAAATTCATAGAATATGTAACCCAAAGAAGTGGCACAAGGTAAACATACAGATTCAAATGGGCTTAGGCAAATTTATTAATGGCAAAGCTACACTGGACCAAAATACTAATATTTATTCTGAAGGTGGTAGGATGAATGCAAATCTTACTGAACATAAGAGCATTCTGGTGCCATGTTTAGAGAGTTGCCTGGGATGACCTGGGAGCAGATTCAGTTGGTCCATCCTGATACTATTGCACTATTAAAATCTCTTCAAGTAGCAGTTGAGGAATATTCCTTTAGGGTTAAACAGAGGAAGATCTTTCCCAATTCATACAATACAATTTTTGCACTGAATGGCAGGGAAGCAATGAAGCCAAATACTAAGTTTTAATCAACACTAGCTCACTCAACCTCATTCCTTCATAACATGCACACACACATACAACCACAAATTTAGCCTGATTAGTTGCCTTAGGGGTCTCGTGAATGATGGTGCATGAAGAAACAAATCAGCCATAAACATGTGTTTCCTTGCATTTCCCATCACCCACTTTAAGCTTTTCTCTGTCTCCTCGGTCTTGCCACACTGGTTCTGGTCCATCTCTTACCTGCTCCACTTTTGGTTATACTTCTCCTGCCTCAGTGACCTTCCTTGTAAACACCAGAGTATAATTCAATTTCCCATGTTAAGAAGATCTGGACTGATAAGCAAAATATGTGGATACACAAAAAACAGAGAGTATTAATTCCATTTCATAATAAATGTCTAATTTCTTAAAATGCTGTCACCCTGCTCCATGTTCACATCTGCCTTTCCTTCCTTCCTTGGTTCAGGTTCTGCAACTGCCAACTGTGTAGAGGAATAAAAACAGCCAAGGAGGGAATATATCTATACATTTTTGTGGTTGACATCTTTTCCACATCTTTTTGGTTTTGTTTCAGTGTTCTAATGTCCTTTAAGGATTCTGAAAGACAACACACATAGGCTCCTTATCTCTTCAGCACAGCATCACAAATAATTGCAATAGAGCATGGTGGTCTTCTCTCCCTCCAGGAGAGGCAGAAACAAATTTTCTCACCCCTGAGGACTCTGAGGGGAGCAAGGGAGTGGGATGCTTGAGGGGCAGGATTGGCTCCGCATCTGAGCAGCTGGCCTCAGGACAGCAGCATGAGCTACCCTTAATCAGGCCAGCTCAGGGCGAGAGAGCTTTTCTTCATTCACCAGAGATCCTCAGTAAAGACTGGTGGAACCCTCCCAGACAGAGGTCACTTGATTAACCCAGCCTGCCTCATCCTGATAACAGGGTCAAGTACTTCTCATTGTGAATAATTTTCAATTTATTTTACAGACAAGAGAACTTGATGCAAGACAGCACATCTGCTCCCCAGGAAGGCTTTCAGAGGAGGCTAAGGAAGAAGGGCTGAGAGTCCTTTGCTGGGGCCCTGCCCTCCATTCTTTAGGGCACATCTGTCTAGAAACCCAGTTCTTTCACTGCAGGAGTATCTGTACTGCATCTTTACAAGAAAGGGGCCAAGGCGTGAAATGAGGGGATAAGGATGACCCTTCTAAAGTCTCAGCTGAGATTTAGAGAACAGCTTTCAAAGGAGGGGGTTCATTTCTGTTGTTTGATTTTGCTTTGCCTTTGTCTTAAATGTCTGTATAATTTATGCGACAATGGACGTCAGTCGCATTTTCCTCCCAGCATTCCTTCTCCCTTCCCCACATTGTTCTTTGAGGAATCCATGTCCTTGTCTAGTCTTGGTCCATTTGGTTCAGGGAGGGCATAAAACATCTGAGTTGTCACTGACAGCACACTGTCGCCATGACTGCAGGGATTGGCTAAGAGATGCCCACTTTATACACAGTTAAGACCAGTGAAAACTGTGAACCTGCAGCTCTCACTGTTGCAATCAGATGAAGGTACTGTCTCTGGATGGGGTTGATACACTGGCTAAACAGTAGGTGGGGATGCCTGTGGCCATCTTTTCTTTCCTAAGTGTTGGCTGCATTCTCAGGCCAACTTCCCATATGGTAGCCAGGAAAACAGATGGAGAGACAGGAAGAGAGGAAAGTAATTTGGTGACCCTTTTGAGTGGTTCTGAATTTATCTATGCCTCAACTGTATCTCTGGACTTCTCAATTTAATAAATTCAGAAACTCACTTTTTTCCCCTTAAAGTTACATGACTGAGTCAGAGCAAAGAATTAAAGGAACCCTCCTGGACTGAAAACTATGGGTCCCCAGGAGATGCTCCTGTCTCACAGGGTCTAGACATGTGCCTTGGTTTAATAAGTTGATTTCATGAGCATTTTTTCATCGGGGTAATAATGTTCTCCACAACTAAGACACTAATTTCTGATGTGCTCTGTTTGGCATTTGTAAAGTCACTGTGTCTACTTTGGTTTGAGTCCTGGAATAGGCTGATACACTAGTAATTTCCTTAAACAAATTTACAGTCTCCAGCTTGGTACTTTACTTTCTTTTCATACTATAAATCTGCATAAGTTGCATGAGCTCATGCCATTCATGCACATTCTTTCCCTATTGTCCTTGTTTTTCCCATTTTGTTAATTGCCTTCATTAATCTTTCTTCCCTTACTCCCACCATCCTCTCTTCGAATACCTGCCCTTGGCTATCCCAGTCTATTTAATAGGCCTAACTGAACTTGGTTTTTTCATTTTCCACATCTCTTCTTTCCAAACAATAAGGATGAATGTAACCATTGTCTCTATACCATCAGTGAGCATTCACTCAAGGCCAAGTACTTTGCTGTATCATTTCTTTAATCCTCTTCAAAACCCCATGAGATAGGTGTGGACTTTGGCTCAATTATTCAACTTTTCTTTCCTCACTTTCCTAACGTATAAAATGGGCATAATAAATATCAGAGGGGAAACTAGAAACTGGTTGATATTTATGTAAGCCTGTGTTCTTTCTAAGCAGACAGACAGACGCCTCTACATGTGTGCCAATTCTAAGTCACACACCTTCAAGCAAGCTAGTTGGTTTCAGATCTCTGATGACCTGGTTCACCAATGACTGATACGGGCTGCCTCAAGGGCCATACTCAGCTCTCTGAGAATGCCTTTGCAGGAAACACCCAGAAGAGACAGAGAATGAAGGGAAACAAGAAGTCTAGACAAAGCAGATGGTCAAAGCAAGACACAGCCATACATAAGGTTAAGGAGTTTCACAGAACAGACCCTCTTCTTTCCAGTTTTCCCCTCACAGAATGATGCAGATAATACAATACTTTTAGAAGAAAAAATGGAAAGTGTGAGAAATAAAAGTGCATAGATGATATGGTAACTGGGAATAAAGGTGACTCTAATTCTGTACCCTCTTCCATACTTGAAAAGATCACAATCTGGATTTCATGAAAAACCAGTAAGATTTAGAGGAGGTACAACTGCAAATGTTCATATCTAAAAGCCTTGGATGGGGATCCAGTTCCCTCTAGGTTCTTGGCAGTGCTGTGATAAGAAATAATCTATTCTTTCTCCCACCAAAGTGCAGTGCAGATAATAATTTGTAGAGTATGATGGGGAGCTGAGGTGTGGAGTAAGGTTAGATGCAAATCTGAGGGGTTACCTGCTGCCCACCCTTCAACTCCTCTTCATTGGGAAATGGGGTTCAACAGGGCTTTCCAAGAGAGCTCTGCTCTTCATTACTTGCACACAGAGAAAATTATACAGGTGAGCCTTCCGCAAGTGAGAAATTGGCAGCTGAAAAGAGGGTGTATGCTAGAAGGTGGGCCATGCCGTAATTTCAGGGTTCTTGTTAATAAGACTGTTATAGAAGATTACCAAGTCATCCTGGTAGACTAGAGATCATGGGGCTAGATTATGGGTTTATTCAAAGTAAACAGAAAATCTCCAAGTACTGGAAGGGATATAGCCAATATTTACTCAGTGGCTCAGAGAAATCTTACTGTTAATCTATTTACCTTAAAACTGAGCAATCGAAATCATTTGGTTTCTAAAAGGGCAACTAGACTAAGACTGATCATTTTAACTGAATGAATGAAGAAGAATAACAACATAATAATCTCCACTACAGACATGGGAGAAGTTTTTAAAGTTAAATGGAGGAAAGGGAATAAAAAAGAAGACTAAATGGGTCAGGAGAAAAAGAGAAACACACAGAGAGATACATATACACACACACACACACACACACACACACACAGGGACACTCACTCTTGCTCTCTCTCTCACACACACACATACACAGGGACTCTCTCTCTCTCTCTCTCGTGCACACGCGTGAATGTTCCAGAAGTTAGTGGAGATGAGAAGGAAGTGAACCCCACATGGGCAGTAGAGGTGCTCTGGAGCCAATGTTACTCATTACAAACACAAATTAGATCATAACAGGATGAGTTATTTGTATAAAACGTGTACCTTTAAAAAAAGATATGCATGTCATGTCATTTGATTCTCATGGCACTGTTGTAACAAGAAAGATATTGTTCAGCAAGTTGCTTTTTTTTTCCCATGTGATATCATGGACAATTTTTCTCTGTCAGCATACAGAGATTAACCTAATGCATTGTAAACTCCACTGAGTATGCCATACTGTAAATAATTTAGCCATTCCCTGTGATATGGTTTGGTTATGTTCCCACCCAAATCTCATCTTGAACTGTAACACCCATAACCCCCACTTGTCATGGGAAGGATCTAGTGAGAGGTAATGGAATCATGGGGGCAGTTACCTCCATGTTGTTCTCGTGATAGTTCTCATGAGATCTGATGGCTTTACAAGGGGCTTTGTTCACTTCACTCTACACTTCTCCTTACTGCCACCATGTGATGAAGGATGTTTTTGCTTCCCTTCCACCATGATTGTAAGTTTCCTGAGGCCTCCCCAGCCATGCTGAACTGTAAGCCAATTAAACCTCTTTCCTTTACAAATTACCCAGTGTTGAGTATGTCTTTATTAGCAGTGTAAGAACAGACTGAGACACCTACCATGAATGCTCTTGCATGTGTCTCTGGTGAAGCTGTAGTTAGGATCACCAGTTTATGGGTGAGAAATGGAGGCTCAGGAAGTTGAAGACTCCACAAACGGTTGGTGCCCTCACTCAGACTAGCAATGGTATAGCTTTGACTGCAGAGAGAAGCTGAAAACATCTCCTGAGGACTCACCTGCTCCAAGTCGTCAGCTGACCTTTTGTTTTCTCCCGCTGGATCCTGGTAGGGCAGGACAAAGAGTTCAGCAGTCGTGGGTAAGCCGGGGAGCACCGCCACCAGGATGTGCTGGCCTGGAACCCCTGTGGCCTGAGGGACAGACACAGGGGCTCACATAAGTGCTGCAGAGAAGAACACTGAAAAGGGACCAAGTATTTGGTGGGGGGGATCAGGGGTAGGCAGAAGACATGGAAGGGGCTTGAAAGCAGAGGTCTGGCAGCAGGTATGTGAGAGGCAGTGCTGGGCTATAGGTGCAGGCTCCAGAGTCAGGTTGTCTGCGATTTAATCCCAGATTCAACACCATGAGACCTTAAGCTCATTGCTTGTGTTCTCTATGCCTATATTCCTTTAAATAGAAGACAGGACAGTCATAGTACGTGCCTTGTTCATAGGAGATTTTGAGGATTCAATGAGTTACACCTGAAGTATTTACAATAGAGCCTGGGATTGAAATGTTAGCTCTTCCTCCTAGAGGGCATCTCCAAGTGGGGAACCATGCCAGTGAGGAAGCCCTTCACTTTATCATCTGCCCCTCATGCCTTAGCCCTTTCTAACCTAACTCTTCCTTCATCATCCCTCTGGAGTCACTCTTTAAACAGACCCATCACATCCTAACCACCTAACCTAATAGGACATCCCCATATCATAATTCTCAGGAGGTCCCTGTTGACATCTCTGCAGCATCAGACCTCATGACCAGCCCTGTTTTCTAAAGCACTCTGAGCCTTCCACTTGGCCACACTGAAGCTTCAAGTGTGTGGACTTCTTGTTTATCCTAGCTCACTCTTCTCTCTCTAGAGCTTATACCCCAGGTTTTACCCTGAATCCTCTCTCTAGATGCTTCCAGAATCAATAGCTATAATCCCAGCTTCTCTCTTCAACAGTCCAATTCAGATCATGTTCCCTTGTCCAAAACGCTTGCAAGAATTCCCATTGCTAACAGGATTAAGGACATATTCAAGCTCTTCACCAATATGATCCCATGCTTCCTTTCCAAACTACCCACAATGCTTATGCTTTTGCCAAATGGGATGATATACAGTTTCTTAATATTTCAGCCTGTTCCCACAAATGTTTCTATGCCCACCAGAATGTCTTTTCCCTGCTTTTGCTATTTAAAGCTTATTTATTTTGTTATTTCCCAAGTAGGTGATTATTTGTTTTTGAACTCCACTGTGTTGCATTTTTTTTAAGATATAAGAAATTCCAGGTATTAGGTCCTCATCAAATGTTCTAAGCTACTTAGCACAATGCCAGGTACTTCCCAGATGTGTTGCGCTAAGCAATTTATATTATTGTCTGTGACCTCCAACAACATTACTATTATAAGTAACTTACAGTATTATTTTATGCAACTTCCAACAACAACCCTCTGAAGTAAATATGATTATATCTCACTTTGCAGTGAGGACATATCACAGGCTGGGGTCCTCAGAAAGGTGACCCTGAGTTTAGAAGGCAGGATGTTTATTAAGAAGTGCTCCTGGGAACAACACCTATGAGAGCAAAGGGAAGGAAACACACACGGGCAAGGGAAAAAGTTGAGCTACAATGTAGGCCCATGACAGCCTCAAGTAACCCTGGAGGGAGAAAGAACGGCCCTGCAGAGTTCTCTTATGTTGGGCTGAGATGGCCAGGACTTTACATACCTGCACCAGCCTGTATCAGACAGGAGCCACCCTAAAAAGTGACATGACTTGGAACCAGGCTGGTGAAGACTCTGCCCATAGCCCTCCCAGAAAAGACAGCAAGTGTCTGCCTGAACAGAGACCTGGCGGTACATCTCAATTTCCACTCCAGGAAAGATGGTGGTTGTAGGAATACTGGGATAGTGGCTCAAGGCCACTGAAGTGACTGTTGATGCTTCTGAAGGCTGGTCTGACTGTGAGGCCTGTGTTGGGACCCAGAGCACTGTACCTCCCTTCTCCAGACACAGACCAGCTCCTATTATAGCAAACCCCATACTGTTTTATGCCCTTACTAGACTGTAAACTCAGAGATTAGGCCTGTATAATCTTCACTGTACATAAGTGTTTATAATGACACTCAATTAAGATTTCATTGTGAAATGTCAATAGAAAAAGCCATTTTGATGACGAAAAGGCAAACAATTTTATGCCAAATTTTGTTTGGTAATAAATAGGAAGAAAATTGCAAATAAGCTGACTCTCAGTTATACCTCTTATAAGGTTTATTAGTGGACACTTGGTAATGCGGACCCTTGGGACTTAAGAAAGTGGCCAAGTGCAATTACTGATTCCAAAGTCAGTGTAAAATGCTAGGAGCCACGCTCTGTGTCAGCTCCCTCTTGGGACTGGTTAACTAGGGAGCCTTGGAAACTGGAAGTTAGTATCACCACCACCACCACCACTGCTGCTATAACCGCGCCCTGCCCTAAGGGACATTAAGTCAATCTGTTTATTCTGCGTATACCTGATTATGCTATGCAGCAGGCTGGAAATAGTGATGAGCAGTCATTTCTAGCCTAATGGACAGCTGGTAGGAAAGGTGGAGGTACAGGGTGTCTGATCTCTTGGTAATAAATGTGAAGAGAGATCAGCCTGGAAGGCGGGACATTGCTGAGCTAATGCTTGGGTTGATAAATCACCTGGGGCAGTTGACCAGATGGAGGACCTATGAGGACACAGGTACATAGAATGCTGCAGATAAGAAGACGTGGGCAGTGGGTTCATTAAAAAGCATAAGTCATCCTTCTTGGACAGCAGAGGACAAAAACCAGTTGTTACCTTAGAGACAGACGGCTCAGGGCAGAAAGGCCTATTCCTTTTAGGGTTGTAGTCTAGCAGTTGTGCCTCCTGTTGCTGATAATGGGTTACCACCAATTATGTCACAGATGCTGAGAGCCATGGAGTGGGAGGTGGGTGGCACTGCCCACGGGCACATGAAAATACCCTTTCTTTACCCCATTATTCCATCTATCCCTGTTTCTCCTGGGAATAAGGCAAAGGATGGCCCTAGAGTGAAGTGGTTAGGAAACTACAAAATCAAGATTCAAACCTTGATGGTATGACTCAATAATCTGATTTATTTATTTATTTTACTTTTTGAGATGGAGTCTCACTCTGTAGCCCAGGCTGGAGTGCAGTGGTGCGATCTTGGCTCACTGCAACCTCTTCCTCCCAGGTTCCAGTTCAAGCAATTCTCCTACCTCAGCCTTCCATGTAGCTGGGATTACAGGCACAAGCTACCATGCCCAGCTAATTTTTGTATTATTTTTTTTTTTTAGTAGAGATGGTATTTCACCATGTTGGCCAGTCTGGTCTTGAACTCCTGACCTCCTGATCTGCCCACCTCAGCCTCCCAAAGTGCTGGAATTACAGGCATGAGCCACCATGCCTGGCCCAGAATCTGATTTTTAACTGTATGACCTTGGGTGAGTAATCTAATATCTCTAAGTTACATTTCTTCACCTACAGAATGGGAATAATCACAGTTTCAACATCATAAGCTTCTTTGTGAGATTAAATGTGTTAAAATAATGCAAAGCACTGAAAAGAGTACCTAGAATATCTGAAGTGCTAACTATTAACAAAGGTAATGAAGACAAAGAAGACCAGCTCCTTGCAAGGGGCTGGATGTGAGATCTGTTTTCTGAGCAGGGGTGATCTGAATGCCTTTATCTCATTGTCTTTTTGTATCCTCCAGCACCATGTCCTGGGATATGAACGAATGTTCAGTGAACCTAAATTGATTTTCGTTCTGAGCTAAGAATATGCCCTCGGAGTAGATAACTCACCTCTGATTTTCCACATTTATACAATAAGTTCAAGCTGCCCCATGAGCGGCTACCCCATTCCTCTGCTCGTGAAAGTAGAATAAGGGGCTGGGCATTGTGACTCATGCCTGTAATCCTCGCACTTTGGGAGGCCAAGGCAGGTGGATCCCTTGAGGTCAGGAGTTCAAGACCAGCCTGGCCAACATGGTGAAACCCCATCTCCATTAAAAATGCTAAAAAAAAAAAAAAATAGCTGGGCGTGGTGGCACACACCTGTAATTCCAGCTACTCTGGATGGTGAGGTGGGAGAATCACTTGAATCTGGGAGGTAGAGGTGGCAGTGAGCTGAGACTGCACCACTGCACTCCAGCCTGGGTGACAGGATGAGGCTCCATCTCAAAAAAAAAAAAGGTAGAATAAGGAGGAGGGGGTGTGCCTAAAAGAAGATGTCTTCTCCAGTTGTCAGTGACATTGCTGAACGAGGGCTAACCCACAGCCACGTTGGTATTCTGTCAGAAACCTAAGGAGGCTTTGTTAAATACACAAAAGCCCAGACACTGGACTCGGGCCCTGAATTTCAGTTTTTTAGTTTCATCCTCTGTTAGCTATAAGAGTTTAGGCAAGATAAGCCACCTCATATACACAATGTGGGTAACAGTTCCTTTTGGGGGCTGTTACAGTACAGAAATATCTTTTAAAAACGGGAGCACTGTAATCCCAGCACTTTGGGAGGCCAAGGCGGGCAGATCACGAGGTCAAGAGATCGAGACCATTCTGGCCATCATGGTAAAACCCCATCTCTACTTAAAAAAATATAAAAACTGGCTGGTCATGGTGGTGTGTGCCTGTGGTCCCAGCTACTTGGGAGGCTGAGGCAGGAGAATTGCTTGAGTGCGGGAGGCAGAGGTTGCAGTGAGCCAAGATCATGCCACTGCACTCCAGCCCGGTGCCTGGCGACAGAGCGAGACTCTGTCTCAAAAAAAAAATGGGGACATAGAAATATGTCTAACCATCATATACTGAATACTCAGTGCACTGTTAGGCTCACAGCTGTGGAAGTTGGAACCTGAAACCACTCTTACTAATTGTAGTCACCCAAGGACACTTACATGCTGAGTCCCTTCACTGGCGTGTACAGTAGCTGGTTTTATACTTCTCAGTGGCCTAATTGAGAACTCTGCTACAGAAATGTGGAAAAGTTTAGGTTGTCCCGTCCTCCTTCTCCTAGCAGAGTAAGAGTCACAGCGGGCAAGGACCTCATGTTTATCCACAGTTCCATGGCTGTATCTCCTTTCTGGCCTTTGATGTGTCTGCATGTGTGGCCTTAGCTGTGGAGATATCAGACCCATAAGGTGAACTTCCCATGGCCTCTAGCTTCTTCTTCCTGCCATTCTTTTTGTACGAAGCTCCCCTTTCTGTGAAATTCTTCAAGGACAGAGAAAAGGCACCTGGGCAAGAGAAGACACTGTGTGCACTCACTTCCACCAGGGACTTTTTGATGACTCGGCCGATGTCCCTCCTCCACTCAGGGATGTCCGGGTTGTAGTCATCCAGGTTTGGAGAAAAGGACAAGCGAAGGGACCGGAATTCCTCTGGGGATACAACAGTAGATGGAATACTGTAAGTCACACAGTCTCATCGAGAGGTTTGTCAGACTTTATATTTTATGCAAAATAGAGGGTCCTTTCCCTTGACACTTACCATAGAGACCTTTTAAGTCACTACCTTGTGAATATCTCACCAGTCCCCTCTTTCCTTCTACTTTTTTTTGTTTTAAAAAGTAGAGAGTTTAATAGGCAAGAAAAAAGGGAGAAGAGGGAAGAAGCTCCCCCATACAGAGACAGAAAGAAGGGGGCTCCCAAGTCCCCTTCAGAGAATCCTGGCTCCGCTTTACCCTCGGAGGGAGATAATTGAACCAGGTGGAGGTGAGGAGGGACAGCAGGTACAGTGGGGTGCCAGCCTCCCCCTTCCTGCCATGTCTGGGGATCCCCTGCACACCTCAGCGGGCATCTCTGGGTCTCTGCTCCTTCCACTTCAGCAGGGAAAGGCCTCTCTTTTCCATATCAGGCACACCAAGTGCACCCGACCTGACTCTGCTTTCTGGGTTTCTCGGGGCTGGGGCTCCAACTGCAGGCTGCTCTGACTGGCTCTTGCCCCAGTCCCCAGTAACTCTACTGGGGGAGACCCCACGTGTGGCAAATACCAGTCAGTTATATGAGAAGTCAGGAGAAGATACGTCTGATTTGCATAGGGCTCAGGGGATTGGTTTGACCAGGCACGTCATTCATGCAGACCAGGAAGAAAATGGCCCTCCCACCCTAGCCTTTTAATATGCAAATGCAGGGTGCCATGTTACTATACACAGTTTGGGATATGTGGGGGCAGCCAGGCTGACAGATACATGTGAGGGCAAGGGCAAGAAGAGGACAGGGAATCACCATGTTTGGGTGAACCCAGTTATGAATGGCCAGCATTTGCATATCAAAGGTTGCCTGCCCAACTCGAAGAGCCGGTAGCCCCTTATTTGCTAAACCAAACCCCTAACTTTGTTCCATGCCTATATTTGCAGGCTTTGCCTATTATTCCTAGATCTAGATTCTGGACTCCTGGATAGCAGATGGTCTGGAGCAACCTCAATGCATGGCAGGTTTATGACCCTGGACCTTTGCACATACTGTTCTTCTGCCTAGAATGCCCCCTTCTCCCCACAGTCCAGGTACAAAATATTCAAGCTCTAGTTCAAGCACTCCCTGACTCACTATCCTCCCACGTCACATTTTAGTTTTCTTTTTTATGGCACTACTCTGTTTGGTACATACTTTTATTACTATTACAGGATTATGGAATATTATGATGACGAGTTATTTATCATTATCACTGAAATCATTCTATTGCTATTGTTTGCATGGAAGTTTCATTTAATGAAATTTTATGTTATTCAGGGATTTTCTTCATTGTCTCTGTAGCACCTGAGTTAGTTCAGGTTCTCCAGGAAGAAAGATGGTGATTACACAAGCAAGGATTATGTGAGGGGAATTCTCTGTGCGAGAAAGTGTGGAGGAAGCCACAGGAGTCATGGAGAACCATCAGACCACTGTGCATACATATAGAACAGTCAGAGAGGAAGAAAGAGTGGGTGACTACTCTGTAGTCTGAGGACAGCTCAGCAAGCCTGTTCAGGAGTCTCAGAGCCAGCGTCGGCTGGTAGAGGAGTCCCCTGTGTCCCAGAAATAGTTCAGCCTTAGTATCCCTGCCATACTCTATCACTGGTGGGTTAGGTAAGTCCCTAGAAGGTGGAGCCTTACCCCTAGCTTGGTGATAAGCATCAGAGCACAGCACTGGCCACCTTGGTCAATTACACTCTCCAAAGTTGGAGGTCTGTGAGGGACATTCTTGTGGCCTCCACATCCCTAATCCAGCACAGTGTGTGGTACATGGAAGACTGAGATCATATGGCTCCCCTGAAACCTTCCAGTGGCTCCACAATTGCATTTAGAATAAAATCTAGATTCTTACCACAGCCTTTCCTTCCTTCTGTCCCACGTGGCTTCCCTGCACTCTCTGTGCTCCAGGGCCTGTGCTTCCCTGTGCTCCTCAATCCTGCTGGCTCCAACCAAAGCAGCCTTCTCCACTTTATGGAACTGCAGCAAACTCAGCTGCCTCTCATCACTCAGTCTCACCCTGAGAGGCCTTTCCAACCACCCAACCTCAGGTAGCCTCCCTTCCACCATCTTATGCACCCTTCATCACTGGACCCTTTGTGTCTTTTTCACATTCAGTGCTATTTAAATTATTTTGCTTTCATTGTTATGTCCTTCAAACTGCAACAGAAGCTCCATCAGGAAGATGGCTCTGTGTTCCTGGTCCTTGGACAATGTCTGGCACATGGTAGGTTTTCAGTTACTATCTGTGAGTCATTTAATTAATAAACATTTGTTGAATGAATGTAGCTTAACTTACAGTGGAGGCTCCTTGAAATGCATGCATTTATTTATTTAATACACATTTCTGATGTTAAGCATGCCCTTTTGTTTCACTAGGGTCTAAGCGATATTGGGGATGCCAATTTACATTCAGGAAGCCAAAAGCTCTCTAGTAGATTTCCTAATAATGCTAAGGAGTTATCAAACACATGTTTAGAAGACTCTGACAGTATATGGCGTATATTCATGGCAGTTACTATATTCCAAAGAGGTACTGTTCAAAGCTTGACCATTTTATGAGTCACTGGTTACCTATGTGAATATTACCTGACGGAGAACAATGAAATGTGGGTTAAATAGTGTGGTAAACAGCAGTGCCAAAGAATCACCCACTGAGTCCTCAGTTTTTTGCTATGAAGGTATAAGTTTGTGTCATTCTCACTTTCTCTATACCTCTTACCAAACTGCAAGACTTCATCTACAAGGGAGAATGTTTTTCTTAGTAAAAGGACACAAATAAGAAAATGATGCAGCTCCCTCTGTAAATACTTAGCATACTAAACAGCATGGCAGGGAAGGAGAATGGCAGGGAACCATTGTACTTAAGTTGATTCAAGAAATAGGGTATGTGTGTGAAAGGACTGAAAAGGGTAAATACCAATAATATATATTTTTTGCAGCTGTTGAGAAAGATTAATTCTACACATTTGCATATTTTTATTTATAAGCAATCCTGTGCCCTGGAGCAAATGAAAAGAAACAATGCAAACTAGATTTTCTTTGTTTTGATTTATTGTGTGGCTTTGGGTAGACAAACCTTCCCCTATCAATTTCCCAAATGGGATGCTTTTTTCAGTCCCACCATGACAAACTTCCATGTTCCCCTCAATTTGACTAAACTTTAAACAAGTTTCTGTTTTTCCTGACTGTAAGCCCCTGTACTTGATTTTCTTAGAGCATTTAGTCTAGAAAACTTACAACTGTAAATTCCTTCTCTGTCCCTTGAGATGTAAATCTTCTACAACTCATGAATGTCTTTCTCCAGGACCTGGGAGCCATTCCTTTGAAATATAATCATCAAGAAACATAGCACCCCTCCCTTCTCCACGGGAGGGTAGGAGACTGACTTCCCTAAGTAGCTATTAACTCACAGATGGTCTAATCACACCGAAAACCCAAATGCTTCCTGAAGTCCTCCGGTATTTTCCCACTAGCTATCCCAGCATTTACAAATATTCCTGCCATTTCTTTCACTTGGGTTTAATCTTTCCTGTTTATCTTTGCCTGGTGCAACTTTTGTTCAAGGAGTCACGCCTGTCATTAAAACTGTCTGATCATGGAGCTAGGTGTGGTGACTCATGCCTGTTTCTCAGCACTTTGGGAGGCTGAGGAGGGAGGATCCCTTGAGGCCAGGTGTTTGAGACCAGCCTGGGCAACATAGGGAAACACCCCCCAACTTTCCGATTATGTAGATGAATCTCTGGATAACTCATCTGAATGAAGACAAATTAACAGTAGCTGAGGGTACAGGAATTTGATTAGAAAAGGAGGAGAACCTTGTCCAATCTCTTAATGAAGAGATGTGGAATAACCTATTTTTATAAAGGGTGATTCACTCTTGGGTGATGCCTTTATTTATTTATTTATTTTGAGACGGAGTTTCGCTGTTGTTACCCAGGCTGGAGTGCAGTGGCACGATCTCGGCTCACTGCAACCTCCGCCTTCTGGGTTCAAGCAATTCTCCTGCCTCAGCCTCCCGAGTAGCTGGGACTACAGGCACGTGCCACCATGCCCAGCTAATTTTTGCATTTTTAGTAGAGATGGGGTTTCACCTCGTTGACCAGGATGGTCTCGATCTCTTGACCTCATGATCCACCCACCTTGGCCTCCCAAAGTGCTGGGATTATAGGCGTGAGCCACCGCGCCCGGCCACGATGCCTTTAAAGAAACTACGAAAGAGGAAGTAAGCATAGCAAGGCATGCGAGTTCTTACAAACATGCCCTCTGGATTCAGAATCCTTAGGCTCTGTTTATGTTTCCTCATCTGTAAAATGCATAATCATAGAATATTTCCCATATATCTGAATGGATTTAATAAAGCAGATCACATATACCAAGTGCTTAGAACAGATGCCAGTGACCAGTAAAGTCTTCATCAGTGTTAATTACTACCACCAACAACACTGTTATTACCATATCTGTCACCAATGAGCAGATGACTTTAAGCAGCAATTCCCTATGTCTGGGCCATAATTTCCATCTATAAAGAATGATGGGCTAGACCAGATAAGGCCAAGATTTAAGGTTATCTCCATGATCCTAATGGCATCACCAACATGCATAACCAAGAGGATATCTGTTGGGCTAATAGGTCAGCGTCCATTTGTGCAACTTGTGACATCTGAGATGGAGAGAAAGGGGAAAAAAAAGCATCAAGTGGAAATAAATGAGAGTCAGTTAAGTAGGATGGTTGCAGTGCATAGGCCCTGAGTCTAGAGGGGCTGGGATGCAAGCCCAGCTGCACGACATGCTAGCTGGGGCAGGTTATTCACCACTCTGAAAAAACGGGGATCATAATACTGCCTGCCATACACTAGGCAGAATAAATGCATTCCCAGCACACAGAAAGGAGATGGAGAACGGAAGAGAAGCAGACTCTGCCCCACTCCCTCCCTGATGGGACACTGTGAGGAAAATCATGGCCCTGGCTTACTTCCTATTATCTGGGCTGATCAAGCCTTTCAAGAGTAAAAGAGAGAGAAGAAATTATAAAATCTAACACCCAGCCATCAAAGGAAAGTGTCCCTAAGGCCTTTTGATCTTTAGATGTGCTTCAAGTTGCTTACAAATTATTTTCTGACTTAGAAGGTCAACTTGGGAACATGAGCATTAACAGAACCTGACTCCTCACAGGAAAATCTAGTCCCAGGTATTCTCATAAAAATTATGAGAACTGGACAATTGATATTATTTGGAACACAAGCTAGGCTGTCTCTCGCTTTTTTTTTTTTTTTTTGATATGGAGTTTTGCTCTCATTGCTCAGGCTGGAGTGCAATGGTGTGATCTTGGTTCAGTGCAGCCTCTGCCTCCTGGGTGCAAGCCATTCTCCTGCCTCAGCCTCCTAAATAGCTGGGATTACAGGCATGCACCACCATGCCCGGCTAAATTTTGTATTTTTAGTGGAGATGGGGTTTCCCCAAATTGGTCAGGCTGGTCTCAAACCACTGACCTCAGGTGATTCACCTGCCTCGGACTCCCAGTGCTGGGATTACAGATGTGAGCCTCTGTGCCTGACCTCTCTTGCTCTCTTTCTCATCCTTCCTTCCTCCCTTCTTCTGCCTCCTCTCTCTGCACAGCATTTCCTTTTCCCATCTGTCTAATTTTCACTTCTCATATTTCAAACGCTATTTTTTCAGGAATCATATGTGCCATTTCCATACTAATAATGTACTAGTAACACTTAATGCATATCCAAATGACTATCTTTCTATACAAAAAAAATTTACCAATATGAAATCAATCCATCAAGTGCTTTTTTCTTTCCAGTTTTCAATGACTCCATCTTTTCATTTCAGGACATTTTCATTCCATCTAATACCCTGACCATATTCAATTTCCCCAACTGATCACAAAATTGTTCTTTATAGATCCAGCCTATGGCTATGCACCACATCTGATCATTATGACTCTTCCATAACTCTGAATCTACCAGTGATTTTTTTTTAATGATACAGATTTGTGGAAGAGATTTTTCAAGTATTTAGACAATGGCAGATTTCTCTTATTAATCAAGAATTTTAAAGTTGAACTTTAAAAAGAGATTCAACATTAGCTATTTTAATTTGTAACTGGTATTCAAATACCACTAACATTCTAAGTGAAATGAGTTAGCCTCACACGTCATAAAATCCACTTTATGAGCAAGTATACAGTCCCTCTCCCTCAAAGAAAGCAAATCAAGCCGTTTTTGGATTCTGTGACACTGTTTTACTAGTGATTCAAATTTCCCTAGAGGAGGACATAAGACTTGCCTCAGCTCTTTCTCAGCTACTGGCCTCCATTCTCCAGGTAAAATATAATGCTGGGGGATGGTCTCAGGCATCATGGCACAAGAGAACCTCCTCTGAGCACAAGGACAGCTGTGGATCCATGAGATGGGCACTCACCGTATACAGCGATGGTCTTTGTGTCTTGTAGGATGGCATTCCCAGCTGAGACCTGCACTGTGATGGTATTCATTCCTTCTGAAGTAAATCTGAAGGATATGCTCCCCTCCAAGGTGATCAAAGGCTAAAACAAACAAGGGCCCAGAGTGAAAGGAAAGCTATTTAGAGTTGAGACAGCCACCAACTCTGAGCCAACAATGGGCTGTCCTCTAACTCAGGAGAGCCTCTTCCTGATGGACCACAATGGAACTGAGTCCACCTATACCTCCCCATCCTCTCAAATCCAAAACAGAAAAGAGGTTATTGGAGCAATGACTCCCAGCAAGCCTGCCTATTCATTGTGAATTCCTGGTATCAACCTGATTCAGGGCTGGGGAGATGGGTAAGTCTTGCTTGCTGGTGGGATATATGTCTCTCTTTCTGCATAACCTACTCATATAAGCAGATCCCAAATACAAGGAAACAGTCAAATCAAATGAGAACAGGGGGCTTATATGAATCCAGATTGAAGCAGCAGTCACTGAAAATCTATCAGCTGTCAGGTGTTCATCTCCAGGGTGTGGGATTTCTGTAGAATTACAATGGAACATGAATCCCATACACCAAAGCCATACAGTAGTTAAACAGCAGTGGCCTTGTGTGCTGGCCCTCTCTGAGAAGCCCCATCAGCAGTTTCCTGGAAGTAGCTGCTGCTGTGGAAACAAGTACTAATTGGATAGTGGTTTGAGGATTCAAAACAGAAGAAAAAAAAATTGGAGTGATGCCTGCAATACAGTTGAATGCTGGGGTCCTAGAGGAAAAAATATTAGCCTACTGACCTCCCTCGACATACTCCTCAAACATTAATTTCCCATCTTTTCTTAATTAATTTAAAAATCAAAATTCATTTAATTCTCTATAAGGCAGATAGAAGACTAAAGCCCAGCATGGGAAACCTTTTCGGTGGGTCCCTTGAGAATCTGGTTTTCTTCTAAAAGGAAAGATAAAAACTGATAATAAGAGATACAAAAGAAAGTTGTTCAGTACTTTCACCTTCTAGTACTGCTTATCAGGGAAATGATGTAGATTCCTTCTCTTCCACTGTGGATAGAAAGCCCCATGTGGGCTGAATTAACATGCATATTTTCAGATGAAATAAAAAAGAGCCTCTTTTCAGCCTAGTTATGGTTGCAGTAGAGGTGAGAGGTTCTTTCCTCTGTTGAGGTTCAGGGGAGGCTTCCTCCTGGGCCTGTGCAAAATTATGTCTCCAGCTAAAGCCAAGTTTCAGCTCCAGAGTAGAAAAACGTTTTTATTAAAATAAGAAACATCACATTTAAAGAGCAGTCATCATGTGAAGGCAGCTCTGCTGGAAGAAGATGGAGCGTTTCAGTCCAGAGCAGTTCATCCCAGTGTCTTTTGGGACTTCAGCTCTATTGTCTTACTTACATTTGGAAGCACTTTAATTTCTGAGAATGGAATGAGTTCAAAACTGAAATAGACCATGCAGCCTGGTGCAGAGGAAAGAAAAATGAATGGAGGCATCAGAAGGCCTTACATTTGGCCTCTTATGAAGTAGCGGGAAGAGATCAAAGGAAACCGCTCCAGCTGCGTCACCCTCACTTTCCTCATGTGCAAAATGAAGGACTTACATTAAATGAGGTGTGAGGGCTCTGCGAGATTTAAAATTGCCACTGACTTTTGAGCATAGGGAATATTTGGGAAAAAAGCATGAAAGTTAAAGCCGACCTAAATAAGTAAGAGGTTTGATTTGGGGTGAGGAGGTCATTGGGGTGGGTCGTAATGGATGGAAATCTGTCACTTGTGCCTGTCTAGCAACCGGCAGCTTCATTTTTTTGTTGCTCTTTTTTTCTTTTTTTCTTTTTTTCCAGATGGAGTCTCGCTCTGTTGCCCAGGCTGGAGTGCAGTGGCGTGATCTTGGCTCACTACAACCTCCGACTCCCAGGTTCAAGCGATTCTCCTGCCTCAGACTCCTGAGTAGCCGAGACTACAGGTGTGTGCCACCACACCTGGCTAATTTTTTGTATTTTTAGTAGAGACGGGGTTTCATCAGGTTAGCCAGGATGGTCTCAACCTCCTGACTTTGTGATCCACTCATCTCGGCGTCCCAAAGTTCTGGGATTACAGGCATGAGCCACCGTGTCCAGCCCCAGTTGCTTTGTGTTCTTTCGGTCTCCCTTCTCCCCTTCTGCAGTTCATGTGGTTCTGAGGAAACTGAGTTGCTCACCTCCCTCTCCACCCCTAGCACTGTGATCAAGGCCTGGTCAATAAGACTTAATTTCAGGACTGTTGTTACAACCTTCAGAAAATAGAGTTTAATTTCTCTGCTAAGCTAGAACTGCCAAGAGTCACTGCAAAGAGAAGTGCAGCTGGGGAAAAACGTCCACATAGAGGAAGGCAGAGATGAAATTCAGGAGGTGGAGAAGGGCCAGAGAGAGAGAGAGATAAAATAATGATAAGATACTTGAGCACCAAGGGAGCTTGTCTTTGAAGCCAGGACTGCCCGACACTCTTGGGTTTATAAGCCATTTCATTCCCTTCTCTGCTTAGGCGGTGTGATGTGACTTTCCATACCTAGACCGCATGTGGAAGGTGACTCACCTCCGTGTTGTTCCCGTACCACCACACATAAGTGAGGGTGCCCACTTGGCTGGGCCACAGCACTGCCGTCGCGTTGACCTCTTTGTTCTTTGTGGTGACAAAGGGAAGAGACAGGTGCACATGCTCCAAGGGACCTGAGGCACAAAAGAAAGAGAGGCCATGGAGGGGAAGAGCTTCCTCTGCTCTGTCCTCCCTGCTCTGAAGAGAACACACATTTACTCTTGAAGCCTCCAAAACCTGGCTGCCATATTCCCTGAAAGAAGGGCGCAGATGCTCCCCTACTTTTGGAGAAAGAATACACTGAGCACAACTGCATCTTGACATTTTCCACTTACCAGTTCTAAAACCTGAGTGAGCTGTGTGGAAAAGTTAAAAAAATAATTAGAGGTAATTTAGGAAGTCCTCAAGTAACAGGCATCATCTGAGATTTCACAAGGAGATGTAATCTTTCCAACAGGCTATATCCTCGGCAGTGAACCAGAGTCGTAAAGACCTCATAGAATCCATGTTGGTGAAGAGTGGGTGGACAAATCTTCAAACCACTCTCCATGTAATTACCCTTCATTGTCTATTGGGTTTTTTTTTTTTTTTTTTGAGACGGAGTTTCGCTCTTGTTACCCAGGCTGGAGTGCAATGGCGCAATCTCGGCTCACCGCAGCCTCCACCTCCTGGGTTCAGGCGATTCTCCTCCCTCAGCCTCCTGAGTAGCTGGGATTACAGGCACGCACCACCATGCTCAGCTAATTTTTTGTATTTTTAGTAGAGACGGGGTTTCACCATGTTGACCAGGATGGTCTCGATCTCTTGACCTTGTGATCCACCCGCCTCGGCCTCCCAAAATGTCTATTGGGTTTTAAAGGTCTATGTATGTGTAAATGTGTTCGTGCATGTGTCTGCAAAACCGTCTAGTTAGGTAAGCACGGCACACACACTGTGTTTGGGGTTGAATTGAGCTCATTGAGGACAGAGGTGTATGAGAGCAGATAGAGAGCTCTTTGGTTCTCAGGAGATGCTCATCTAAAATGCAGAATGATTTTTATCTACGGAGGCCTATAAAAACTGTAAACCTCAATTAGATGTGCCAACCCTATTCAAAGATACGAATGCCCCCTTCATAAAGAACCACTAGGACCTTTCCTTTGACCCCCAATCTTCTCTATGGGTCACTGTTTCCAGGCAAAATGCAGGTTCCTACGCATTTGCCATCCCCATCTTGGTCCCATGAGGTGGAGGAGAGAGCAATACCTTGGGCCTATTCACCCAGTTTAATTACCTCTTCTTCTGCTTGCCCTTTAAATGTGTTTCCCAGAATCCTGTGTTGAGACTCTACATACTCTTCCACTAGGCACCACCACCCACACCTTAACCTTCAAATATCAAACATATGTGCAGGGCTCTCACACCCCTTTCTGGGCTCTACCCTTTCTGATGGGCTCTAGACTTCTTCGGCTCCAGAAGTCAAATGTTCTCAAGGACCTGTTATTTCCCTCTCCCATATTCTCTACCGTTTGGTGATTAACGCTCATATTTATCCAGGGCCCACTGCAGAAACAGAATCTATTTCAATTTCTTCTTTGTCATTCACATTCATTTAGGAAACTAACAATCTAGCTTCATAAATATCTCTAAGATATTATTTATCTCACCCTCCGCTGTCTGGCGTCCTGGTACATATTCTAAGCACCTTTCTCACTTCCCTTCCAGATTTTCCTGCCTCTAACCTTTCCTCACTCGAATCTATCCTCCAAATAGCTGCAACAGTGATTTTTCTACATAGCCAAGTTGATCATGTTACTCATACTTGTTCAAAATTAAGATTTCCATGATCTGGCCAAGCGCAGTGGCTCATGCCTGTAATCTCAGCACTCTGGGAGCCTGAGGCGGGTGGATCACAAGGTCAAGAGATCGAAACCATCCTGGCCAACATGGTGAAACCCCATCTTTACTAAAAATATAAAAATTAGCTGGGTGTGGTGGCTCATGCCTGTAGTCCCAGCTACTCGTGAGGCTGGGGCAGGAGAATCACTTGAACCTGGGAGGTGGAGGTTGCAGTGAGCCGAGATTGCACCACTGTACTCCAGCTGGGCAACAGAGCAAGACTCCACCTCAAAAAAAAAGAAAACAAAAAGATTCCCATGATCCAATTATGATAATGATGGTAGCTAACACATACTGATTTAAAATTTGTGAGACAGAAGAGAGAGGCTGAAAATGTCTTGAGGGTAATAATTCTTCATATTTATCTTCACACACAAAGACTAGCAGTTTCTAAGACATAGGAGATGCTCAACTACTCACTGGGTAAAACAAATGATGTAACTTTCTATGTCTGCCTTTGTTCATGCTACTCCCTCTTTCTAGAATGAAAAGTCTGGTGATCAGCACACAGAATAAAACTGATCTTCTGGCTTACAAAGCTTATGTTGAGAAGCAGTAGATTATAAGTCAGAACAGTTCAATGAAATAATAAAAGGGTAACATTTACTGAGTGATGACTATAACTAAATGTTCTGCTAAGGACTCTGTTTTTCTTATTTTATCCTCACAAAACAATCTTATGAAGTAGGCACTAATATCCTTCCCATCTAGAAATGAACAATGTAAGGTGACTTTCCCCAGGTCATACAGCTAGGAAACATCAATTCTACGGTGTGAAACAAAGCAGTTTGGTTTCAGAGCCCTTGTTCTGGCCAGATAAAAAGTGATTGAAAGAGCCTTTCCAGTCCTCTTTTAACTAAGTAGCTGTTAAGAGTTGATGCTTTCTGTAATCCCAGCACTTGGGAGGCCAAGGCGGGCGGATCGAGACCATCCTGGCCAACATGATGAAACCCCATCTCTACTGAAAATAAGAAAATTACCTAGGCTTGGTGGCATGCACCTGTAGTCCCAGCTACTTGGGAGGCTGGGGCAGGAGAATTGCTTGAACGTGGGAGGTGGAGGTTGCAGTGAGCCGAGATCATGCCACTACACTCCAGCCTGGCACCTGGAGACAGAGTGAGACTCTGTCTCAAAAAAAAAAGAGTTGCTGCTTTGCTGCTTTCTGATAAGGTAAATATGTCCCAGGCATCGGTTGGAAAATGAACTTTCCACTTGCTTTCATTTATTACAAGTTTTGCCATTTTCCCATCCAATGGTTTGTTCCAGTGAGCCATGTCCTGGTCCACCTCATAGCCTTTGCTTCTACACACCTTTCTTATGGCACCTGTCAGTCTTCAGGTCTCAGTTCCAGCATCCCCTCCTCTTTGAAATTCTCCCTGAGTCCCTCCATCTGAGTTAAATTAATCCATTAGAATATAATGTCTAGATAAGCTGTGCTAGAAATGCTAGGTTCCATTCTAAAGAGGTTCATTTTGTCTCTTACATACAAGCATTTTTTTAAAAGTCACAAACCAGAGTAAGAAAAATGCTTATATGTTATTGTATCAATGAAAAAAAGTTGAATATTGTTAGTAAAACATGGTAATTCATTAACTCAGGATTTTTTTTTTTTTTTTTGAGACAATGTCTCGCTCTGTTACCCAGGTTGGAGTGCAGTGATGCGATCTCGGCTCACTACAACCTCCACCTCTTGGGTTCAAGCAATTCTCCTCATCCTCCCTAGTAGCCGGGACTACAGGTGTGCACCACCACACCTAATTTTTGACACCTGGCTAATTTTTGTATTTTTAGTAGAGATGGGGTTTCACCATGTTGGCCAGGCTGGTCTTGAACTCCTGACCTTGTGACCCTCCCAAAGTACTGGGATTACAGGTTTGAGCCACTGCACCCAGGCTCCACTCAATAGATTTTGAGTCCTGTGATCTGTTGGGTATTATTCTAGGTGCTGGGGATATCTGACATTTGGTGGAGCTTAGGTGTTTCTGAGTGAGGAGGGCACTGAACGCATAAAGCAGAGGTAGGTGATGAAGTGCTAGTTTTGAAAGCGTGGTCACAGAAGGCCTCAGAAGAAATGGCATCTGAGCAGCAACTTGAATAAGGAGAAAGATAGCACCAAGTGTCTATTTGGAAAGTTCCAGGGTGAGGGTAGAGTAAGTGCAAAGACCATGAGGAAGAGGGGAGCTTGCCATGTTTGAGAAATTTTTTATTTTCACATAACCCCATTTTGGTCAATGATTTTTCTTTTTGAGATGGAGTTTCGCTCTGTCGCCCAGACTGGAGTGCAGTAGTGCAGTTTCGGCTGACTGTAACCTCTGCCTCCCAGGTTCGAGTGATTCCCCTGCCTCAGCCTCCCGAGTACCTGGGATTACAGGCACCCACTATCACGCCTGGCTAATTTTTGTATTTTTAGTAGATACAGCGTTTTACCATGTTGGCCATGCCGATCTAGAATTCCCGAACTCAGGTGATCTGGCCTGAACCTCTTAAAGTGCTGGGATTACAGGCATGAGCCATCGCACCCGACCAATGATGAATTTTCTAAGAGAAATTCAAGACACATAGTATGTTGGCCTCGAAGCCCCTAAAATATGTATGTGTGTGTTTGTATAAGTTCACGCTTACATGCATATACATTATATATGCATACACATATGAACTGTATCTTTTAGATTCCCACAGCCTCTTATTCATTTACTTTTCACAGGTTTAAAATACCTGGATTCTACTATCCAAAAGCCTATTCTTTGACCATCTCTGTTCATCACAGAGGGTGCAGTATGCCCTAATGGAGCTGCAGAGGTGAAACTCCAACCCCCGGAGGCCCCCAGCTGGCTGCATTTAAGCAGAGAGCTGACTGGCAGATGCAGCTCCATCAGACAGGTGCCTGCAATGCAAAAAAGGGACAGTAGGTGGCGCTGCATCATTCTACATGAATCTTCCTGAAAAGGTGGTTGAGAGAATTGGGGAATTACTTGTGTGAATTGGGTTTCCCTTCTCTTTTCTTGTTTATAGCCCTCCTGTGCTGCAGGAAACAACTGACACCTGTGAGGCTGCACACTGTGTGTGTGTGTGTGTGTGTGTGTGTGTGTGTGTGTGTGTGTCTGTGTGTACTGGCTGCTGGCCTGTCTGCAGCATTTATGTTCTGGAGACCTTTGAGCACCTAATTAAATATTGTGTATATATCATATTGCTATTCGTCTGCAATGTTTAAAAAAGCTACTAGAAGAGATAAGAGTGATTCAAACTATAAAGCTGAGACCCTAAAACAGTTTCTCACACTTCACTGTACCTACAAATCATACTAATCTGATCAAAGCAGATTATGAGGTCATACTTCCAGGAATCCTAATTCGGTGGTCTGGAACAAGACCTAAAACACATATTTTTATTATTTAATTTTGGGGCAGGCTGCTCATTAAATCACACTTTACAAAATCCTAGTCTGACGTCTGCTGGACAATAAAATGATGGTATAAATAGCTGAAAAACTATGTGAGTTTTCAAGCAACATGGATCATTTTACTCTTAAGATGGGGCCAGAAAGACACCTATACATGGCTCCTATGTAAGGGAACAGCCAAGAAAAACGGGTTAGGAAGGACTAGAAGATCTGTCTTATCTTTTTGGTTTTTTTTTTCACTTCCGGTTCTGCAAGTCTGCAGTCTTCAATGACTTTTTTTTCCTGCAAGACTGGCTGCGACAGGGCAGCCTTCTGAGCATAAATCTGCATGCTCTGTAAATCCTCTGCCCCATCCAACTGAAACCAACACTGGCTGTAGCACGTGTCTCATTAGTTTGCAAACTAGCAGAGCCAGTGAATACTATCCCCAAGGAATTTCCAACTGTCAGGCTACAACAGATTACCAGGCGCCCGGCAAGACTGGCCCACTGCTGGAAACGCTACACAGGAACATCGGCTCCCTTTGTTTCAGATGACCTCTGCAAACACACCTTTTTTTCAAATCTTCTGGTTTGGAATCAAATCACCTTTCTGCACTGGAGATTGGTAGGAATGTGTGTGTGAGAGACAGGCAAAGGGCTTTCAGGATTGCCCCAGAGGGTAGGAATGGACGAGGGGCAGAAGACAGGCTTGGGGAGCTAAGAGTTGCTAATTCTGCTCTCCCTCAAAATCCAGTAAGTCCAAATGTATATGCTACTTTGTGATGACAGAAAAATCAAGTTTTACTAGATGCCAGGGTACCACATATTTTGTTTGTTGGGACTTTCGGGAATGAGATGTGCATCTACTTGACAGAGGAGAAAATCTAGGCTCAGAGAGATAGCATGACTTTCCCAGGAGTTTGAACCAAAATCTGGACCGAGTCAGAATGCCTGACTCAGTCCAGTGCTTTTTTCCCCCTATAAAGCCACCTCTCACTGCCATATCATGGCACTTGGGCGCCAAATAGTCACTCATGACACCCTCCAGCTTTAAGACGCCTGAGAGTGTGACTCAATTATGTTCTTGTTCCGACTTCCTTTGAGCATAAAGTGATACCAGAGTCACAGTGCTTCTTCAATCCTTGATTTCCATCTGAAAGAAAAGGCCAGAAGTCTATTATGGGATAGATGTAAAGATGAGCAAAATGAGTTTGTGTGCATAGCAAAGCACCCTGGCTCCTTTAGGAGGGAGGTGCTAACCAAGCATGTCAGAATCTGCTGAAACAGGTATGACATGACTTTTAGATGTATGTGAGTGAGCAAACAGCTTCAAACACGATGGCTTTCAACACAATGAGTACCAAAGACCCAGGCTTAGAAAGAAGATCCGATATATGCGGGATGCTTATCCAACCACTTAACCCAAGATGAGTCTACCAAATTAAAGTCAGAATACGAAACATTCCATTACAAAGTATCTTCCTCTAAGGTTAAGGTCAAATATTTTGTCCAATCAACTAGGCTAATGAAATCAAAGAATTGCAAATGAATGCAGAAACTGTTTTCTTTTAGAAGTCACGGTTTCTGCAGCCAGTAATCTTGGGCAGGGACAATCTCCATGTTGTTCTCCTTTCGAGGACTTCCTTAACGAGGGAGGAGTCTTGCAGGGGGCAATAGACACCTCCAGGCGTATGAGCACACACACAGGAATGAGAGAAAGCCTGCAGAGTGACAAGGAGGTAAAGCTATGGTATTAATGGGATACGCTGAAAAATTTATCAGAAGCTGATACTAGCTTTTAAATCAGTATTTACATGGTAGATGTATGACCAATTTGTGGTATACAGAACACGAGTATAATCTGTAATGAAGCTAGCTCTCCAGCTAAATTCCCCCTTACAGAATAAGCTGTGAGGCATGATACGATCTAGGTAGGAGCCATTCTCGGCAAATGTGCCATCATTTTTACTGCAAGTTATTTTTGCTACTAATCGTTAATGTTAGTGAGGTATTGTTAAAGATTTAAAGATGATCATTTCTGTGATACCATCACTGTCATTTCCCTACATACTAACGTATAGGGAGGTGGTATGTCTTTGTAGGTGACACGTCTAAGTAAGTGGAAGCCCATATAGGATGACTTAGGGATGGCAGTTAGATGGAAGGGAGCCCACATGATGAGTCCTAACCTATGTAGTTGTATAACAAGCACATTGCCTCTAACCAAAACATTTATGTTTCTTCAAGATGATCTGTAAACAGTAGGGAACAGATGGTAAAAGCTGAGGGAGACAGTTCCTTCATTCCCAAACCACTCTTGGTACTGACACTGACCTTAGTTATTAAGAGCTATGGTCCTTGCGGCAGGTGGGCCTGAGTCCGGAGCCTGGCTCTGCTAGGCAGTCGGTCCACCACTTCAAACAAGTAATTAAGCTCTCTGAACCTCAACACTTTTCGTAAATAGGGTGACTAATAGTGCCTACTTCACAGGACCATTTTGAGAAGTGAGATAATATACATTAAGAGCCTGTTTAGCACACAACGCCTGGAATATACTGTAAACCGTAGCCAAAAATGGGCAGACTGAGTTGGCATACAGAGAATCATGTGCAACTTTGTTTAGAACCAAATAAGGGAGTGCATGTTTCTTTGAAACACCTCTGTCATGAGAGTTCAGGAGACAGAGATCAGAATTACAGACACGTTAGAAAGACTGAACAAGCAATACATCTCTTGGTCATCTCTTAATAGTCTTGCCCTCTCACTGGACCACAGCAGCTAAAACAGAAAATGTTCTAATTGATACTTTCTGTACTCAATTTTGCTCCATGGGCAGTTTTGTTCCAGAAGAGAAGCATAGAGTCATATTGCCTGGCCTTAAGACTCGTGGACTAAAACTTGATATTTGAACAAGGCCATTCATACAAAGGAGCTACTTTCATTTAAAAGAAACAATTTCCTTAGTAACCAACACAAGTTCGATGACAGGGAAACCCCTTACACCTAACATATTAATGACACATGTTTTAAGCACACATCACTTAGAAGTTATTATTGTCTCATCATACTCACTCATAGCTTTAGAATCCTCCATGGGGGAAAAGCTTTAGCATTTCTTTGAACTGTTTCCTACCATAGTTTCCTTAACACATTTTTTTTTTTTTTTTTTTTTGAGACAGAGTCTAGCTCTGTTGCCAGGCACCAAGCTGGAGTACAGTGGTGTGATCTCGGCTCACTGCAACCTCCACCTCCCAGGTTCAAGCAATTCTCCTGCCTCAGCTTCCCAAGTAGCTGGGACTACAGGCACATGCCACCACGCCCAGCTAATTTTTGTATTTTTAGTAGAGACAGGGTTTCACCATGTTGGCCAGGATGGTCTCGATCTCTTGACCTCGTGATCGGCCCTCCTTGGCCTCCCAAAGTGTTGGGATTACAGGTGTGAGCCACCACTCCCGGCCTAAACACTGTTTTTATACTCTCTCTTTACACCACTTTCTCTCTAACATGAAGTCATCCACAGACAGAAGCCCAGGAAACACATTAAAAAAAAAAGAGGAGCAAAACTCTAAAAGGATTATTAGCAAAACTCTAAAAGGATTATAGCAACATATTATGAGAAGACAGAAATAATCAGATAAGGAGAAATGTCTTTACTTGTGCTAATTCTCAATGCATTGGATTGAGTGGTGCATGTGGAATTGCTTTCAACAATTTCTGACACCCACCCCCCAACCAAATTTCTTTGTTTCAACCAAACAGTTCTGCAGGTTGCTCAGACCCAGCCTCCAAACCCCAGGGGAGGCAGAGTCAGTGCAATCCAGAGTCCAGGATTATTCAAATTCTACTCTTTGATTTTCTTCTCTTACTTGTTTCTTCCCCATTCCCCTTCTGCTAAAAGATAACTAGTGTACCTCTTCTAGATATAAAATTCTGAATTCAATTTGAAAAGGACACTATTTAAGAGAGGTCATAAACCAACAACAGTAATGACATACAAGTTACATGTAAGTACAGGACGGCGCTGTCAGAACCCAGACTGTTGTCCACCTGCACGGTCACACGGAAAATGCCCACGTTCTGATAGACGTGTTTGATCCCATCTTCCATGGAGCTGAGATTCACGTAAGACACCGCGATACCATCGCCGAAGTCCACTTGGATAAGTGTCCGCTGAACGTCACCCTGAAAAACAGCCCAATGTCAGAGGGAAGGAGTCAGTTTCCGGCTGTTCCTGCCTTGGTGACTGGGGACTGAGGCTTGGGCTAGTCCCCGGCTCAGGCATGATGGCAGCCCTGGCTCACTCCTATTAGCTAGGAGCATCTGCCTGCCTTTGACAGAATCCCTGTGACATTCCCTGGCAGGCAAGCGTTTGCTGTGATGGATACACTCCAAATCTGAAGGACACCAACTACTGTAAGTTTCAGGGGTTTGAAAATTAATAGTGCTTATCGGTTGCAACATGATACTCAATTCCTCCAAAGGCTTTGGTAACAGCACCCACAAAGATAAAAGGTGTACACACACAACTTACTGACTTGTACTGACAAGGTCATGGACCACCCCTCAACCCAAATCCCCCTCATTATTTCCTGTGCCCTAATCGTATGATAGGAAGGATGGAAGACACCTTGTCTGATATCTGATATAACACTGGACTCAGCCCTCTTATTAGTTAAGATAATAATGGTTAATTCTTTTATGCTTTAGCATTTCAAACTATCAAAATGATCTCATGCTATTCTTCACAGATTCTTAGTCTAGTCTGGAGAGAGGGGTAGGCAGTCTTCCCCTACTTTACAGATGAAGACACTGAAGTCAAAAAAGATGTCATCACTCGTTCAAGGTTAACACAGCTAGTAAGTGGTGGTCCTGGGATTCTAACCCACTTTCTGGACTTTCAGATCATTCATTACAGAGAGAGTATAGCACTGTGGGCAATAAGGATCCCCTGGGCATGAATTCTCATGTGCCATAAACAAGCTGGATGACTTTATGCAAGTCATTCAGCTCCTTCAGTCTCAGTGACATATCTATGAGTTGGGCTTAATAATATCTGTCTTAAAGGGTTGTTGTAAAAAACATGTGGCCCGGAATGGTGGCACACGCCTGTAATCCAAGTACTTTGGGAGGTCGAGGTGGGTGGATCACCCGAGGTCAGGAGTTCAAGACCAGCCTCGCCAACATGATGAAACCCCATCTCTACTAAAAATACAAAAAAAGTTAGCAGGGCATGGTGGTGGGTGCCTGTAATCCCAGCTACTTGGGAGGATGAGGCAGGAGAATCGCTTGAACCCGAGAGCTGGAGGTTGCAGTGAGCGGAGAATGTGCCATTGTACTCCAGCCTAGGCGACAAGAGTAAAAATCTGTCTCAAAAAAAAAAAAAAAAGAAGAAGAAAGCAGGTAATTGCAGATGTATTAGTAATCTGAAACATGCTACAAAAAAAATACATGACTATATATCAACATAGCTGTAAAAGACCTACAATGTCCTTTTAAAGAGTAATTGAAATTGTATGATTTCAAACGTGCTGTGGGTAGGCAGAAAAAGATACATTCTGCACTGTAACATCCCAGACCTGTAAAAAAAGAAATGGGCTTCAGAACAAGAGTTTAGATTCTTAAGGAACAAAGTTGCTTAGACCCGGTTGATAAAAACCAGCTTCCCCCGCACACAGTCCCCCCTTTAACAATTTGTTGCTGTTGTTGTTAGCCCTTCCACTTTCAGAAAACAAAAACAACAAAAACCTTTGAACTGGAGATGTATTTTCG
Organism: Callithrix jacchus; assembly: GCF_049354715.1. Taxonomy (NCBI): domain Eukaryota; kingdom Metazoa; phylum Chordata; class Mammalia; order Primates; family Cebidae; genus Callithrix; species Callithrix jacchus. The sequence continues at coordinate 99,638,359 of NC_133513.1, forward strand.
ATTAAGTTGGGTTCATATGGTATCATATTTTTTGAAAAGGCCAAGTTTAAAATGTTGACATTTAAAAGATTAATTCACAGGGAAAAGAAAAGCAGTTCAAATCCTATGAATCTGTGTGACCTACTCCTCTGCTCTATGCCCAGCCAAGCATTGTGTGTGGGGCCCACGGCAGTGGACTCTCGGTTAGTACACAGGCACAAATTCTCCCCTCGGGTGAAAAGAGAAATTCCATTCAAAATTACAAAATAAATATCCACAAGCCCAGACATCATGCACTTACTTGAATTCCCTTCACTAATAAATATAAATGTCAACTATTCTTGCTGACATGTCCTTCATTTAAACAACCAAAGTGGACTGATGAATTTCTCTTCTGTTTCCAGTTAGTTTCCACTCCTAGGTTTTCAACAGAGTTGTGGGGAAGCCAGCCCTAGGTGTGGGCATGGGGAAAGAGCCCTCTTTTGAAACCAGTATCTTTGGGAAATAGCAAGGGTACCGAGGTTATCCATGGAATAAAACATGGAAGGCAGTTTTCATTAGAGGCGGAGGTGGACATGAGGGAAGAGGGAGAGAAACAAGTTTAATGTACTTTGCGGCAACAGAGTGAGTAGAGGCCATCTTTTGCAAGAGGACAGGGGAAATTCACACCTTCAGCAAACTCTACTTCAGTCTCCACTGAGAGAGCAGACACTCACACTGCTGGGAAGAATACAACTTTTGGCTGCCATTACTGAGTCTACCTTGCCTTGCCCATTATGTCTGGTCTTCATCACTTCCCTTTAGTTGCCCTGGATCGAGACCATTTACATAAAAGCCTTCCAATTTCTAACTCTCTTGATGTCTGCTGTCTGTCTTGCTGCATTTTTTTTCCCATGATAGGATTCTTCATTCTCCATTCATGGAATGTTCTCTGTGTATTATGTTTGGACTAGTGCCTCAGTAAGGCTTCCATTACAGAGTCAGGCTATTAGGGTGTTAGGTAAGGTATTTTACATATAATTATATAATAGATCATAATTTACATGATACAGTCAGGTATTAGATTTAACATGCACGTGACAGCTCCTGAAGACAAAGGCATGGAATACTCCAATCAAATGTGACGTCCCCAGGACCTCCTGATGTTGGGACAGGCCTCTGGGCTTGGACTCTGCACCAGGAGATAAGAATGTCAAGGGGCCATGTGTGACAGCAGATTATATTCCTGCTGTCACTTTCCACTAAAGGGGAACAAATTGGATTCCATGCCTCTCCCTTCAGGAGCTCTCAGGTGAGTGGTAAGACAAATACCATTGTAACAGCCTCACACTGCGGCTCATCTGTCATTAGATTCTGGTGTTCCTGGGCTCAAATGACCACTGGAAGCAAGGATGCCAGCCTCTTTCAGAGAATAAGAAACCCAGCAAAGGGATGACAACCTAAGTCCTTATAACTATGTGACTGGGCATACTCACCCCACTGGCTCTCTGATAATTCATTTGTTCACACAACTGTCAGATATTTACTGAGTGTCTATCTCATGTCAGTCACCAAATGGAAAACTATTATTAAGCAAGCAATAACCAATCAAGCAAAACAAATATGGCCTGGGCTTTCATGATCTTACAGACCACTATTGAAACACATGTACTTTATTTAAATAATCACACAAATAAAAATTATTGCAGGGGTGACATGAAGGGAAGATACATGGAGTTCTAAGCTTTTGCAACATACAGGGATGGAGAGCTGAGGTGATTGGGAACTTCAAAGAAGGCTTCCAAGAGGAAGTTATGTCTGAGCTGAGAAGACCTGAAAGAAGGTAAACCAAACGAAGGAGATGAGTAAGGGGGGCACAAGTGAGAGACAGCAGGTCAGGGGAACAGAGGAAACAGATGTGCAAAGGGCCTGTGGTAGAGGGAAATAGTACAGATGAAGAAATTAAGAGAGACAGAGGAAAAAGAGAGAGAGAACAAGCACATGTTACCTGGCCAGGTGTGGTGGCTCACGCCTGTAATCCCAGTACATTGGGAGGCTGAGGTGGGCAGATCACAAGGTCAGGAGTTCAAGACTAGCCTGGCCAATATGGTGGAACTCTGTCTCTACTAAAAATACAAAAATTAGCTGGGCATGGTGGCACACCCCTGTACTCCCAGCTGGTCAGAAGGCTGAGGCGGAAGGAAGAATCGCTTGAACCCAGGAGTTGGAGGTTGCAGTGAGTCAATCGAGCCACTGCACTACAGTCTGTGTGAGAGCAAGGCTCCATCTCAAAAAAAAACCAAACCCAAAAACAAACAAACAAACACGTTATCAAATGAGGTTAAAGATAAAAATACCTTTTAAGACTTGTGGTGCAAATTCTTGATTTTTATCTTTCTTCTAAGAGCAATGAAAAGCCATTAAGGTGCTTTAATTTTTAAATGTTTTAAAAAATTTAATTGATAAGAATTACACATATTTATGGGGCATATGTAAATTTTCAATACATGTATATAATGTGTAGTGATCAAATTAGGATAACTGTGATATCTACAACCTCGAACCTTTTTTATTTCTTTGTTGGAAACATTCAAACTCCTTCCCTCTAGCTATTTTGAAACATATAATAAATTGTTGACAATAGTCACTGTGCTATAGAACACTAGAACTTATTCCTCCCGTCTAACTGTGATTTTGTTCCCATTAACCAATCTCTCCCTACCCAGACTCTTGTAGCTACCATTCTACTCTGTTTCTGAGATCAACTTAACGATTACTGAGTTCTAAGGATTTAAGGAAAGATGGCATGTTATTTTTAACTCAAAATGATCACTCTGGCCAAGATACAGAGAAGAACTAGAATGGGATCCAAGTGTGCTGGAAAGCCAATTTGGAGGTGTCCTAGGGTAGAGGATAGATTTAAAAAATTTTTTAAAAAGCTCCAGCAGAAAATTATGTGCACTTTTCTGTCAAAATTAACTCTCATAGTTTATTGGTTTTGAAATCAGTGATTCTGAGCCTTTGATAACAACATCTCTTTTAGAAGTTTCATTTTTTAATCTGGATGCCCAAGTGCTACCCAAGACCCAGCCACTGTTTTGAGTCCCCTGGGAGGATTCCCAGTCCTGCTGCAGTCTGAGGTCTGCAGCTGATGCCGGGCTGTAGCAAAGGCCAAGACTCTCTAATTCGGATTGTTGAATGTTAGGTTTTCTTGCGGTCGGATTCATCTTAAAATGAACAGTATAGCACAAGCTAATGTTATTCTTATTTGATTTTAATATGATGAAAAAGCTTTACCAGGATGCCTTAGGATTGTAAGTGCTAAGGGTGGGAATGAAAACACTAAACTCATTGTTTGCAGACTGGTGCAAAATCACTAACAAAGGTTTCATGATCCATGCAGCCAAGATGAGCAAACTTCCCTAGGAAAATGAGTTGCTGGGTGGTACTAGGGCTCTGTCAACTCCTCGGGGCTGGGATGAGTCTTGTTAATGGCTGTATCCCCAGTGCCTTAAGGCAATGCCTGCAAATGATCCTTTTTCATTCCATAAAATTTGAAAATTGCACATTTCTATTGTGTGTGCCAAAATTCTTTCTTATATATTATCTCACGTGGATGTTAGAACACGTAGGAGATAGATAGGACAGATACTTATATTTGATATACCAGAAAAACGAGCACAGAGGGGTTAAGTAAGATGCAAGAAGTCATGCAGCTAGTTAGGGACCTAGAAAAGGGTTTAAGATGATCTGTGGCTTGACTTGACCTATTCAGTTCAGTTCTCTTCAAATTTAATTGGAATTACTTGCAATATTTCTTTCAGACCAAGAAGAAGGTGGTAAGAAAGATAAAGCATTATTTTCTTTTCTTGCTTGACTGTATTCCTGGCTTTGACTCGCTTTTCTTCTCTAACAATAAGTTGGCATTTACTCAGTACTCTGCTTCTGTCTCCCCGCTAGTAAAACGGTATCACGTTTAAGCCATAAAGAAGATAGAGACTATGAGAAACAATTGCTATTCACAATCAGTAGTCAGGAAAGCCTTGTGTATAATTAATTGAAAAAATACTTCAATCTAATAAATCAAAAGAAATCATTTCTGAAACTAAATCCAGGCTGGCAAACATCAAGACTATTATAAAATTCTTTAGATCTAATGCTCTTTAGTCACATGGCTTAATACAGACACAGAACTGAGAAGACTAGTTCAAAAGAAGTGCCTGAGAAAGGCACAAAAACCACATGAAATCTACCTGATGATTCTATTCTCCAAGGGCATCGCTGACTTCTAGAATAGAAAAACAAATATATCAAATGGCCACCAGGAAGCCAAAATTAACCTGAGCAATGAAAGGTGTGTGAACCTATCAGTTCCTGTAACACAGATTCAGATAAGAGTGGGAAAATAAATGCTATAGAAACGCAACATGGACAGCCTCAGTGCAGAAATGAGACTCTAAGATGTCCCTTAAGGCATCAGAGACCCATTGCAGACTGAAGCAGGCTCTTATATCAGAGCTTGGTCCATGCAAGCATGACAGGGGCCTCTGACTCAAGCTTCATCAACATTTTTCTTGGAAGAGAGCAAAAACTACACTGCAGAAAAATCACTAGCATAACCCATTTTTATTAAAAAATAAGCAGCAAATAACACAGTAAATATACCATAAATCTGTGTGTGTTTGTGTGAGTACAGAGAAAGGTGACAGAAAAGGTAACCTAGACTGTTAATACTGATTACCCTGGGAGAGGGGTGAAGTGAGGGGCAGGAAGGAATCAGCACGATTAAAAGAAAGGAGGAGTTAATGAGAGGAAATAAATATTCCTCCAAAGTTAAAAGGGGGTAGAGTACCATATAACACAAGGAACATTATAAAATACAACACTATACCTCTACTATTACTGTAAATAAGCAGTGTAACATAGACTTCGTTTTGATTGATGATGGAATACAACCAAAGGATTTTTGTTATTTTTGTGTTCTTTTGGCCACAAAGTAAGATTTTTCAAACATCATTAAGTGGCATTGAGTGACAGAAAAGAAACCAGATATTTCAGCTATTTCTTCCTATGATGAAGGATAGTTCGGCAGAGTAGAGAGTATGAAATAGAAGTAACCCATCATTTGCCCTGCAAACCCTACTCTAGGGAGGTAGACTCAGGTTAGCAGGGTCTTGACAAGGAGTGGGAAAGGAAGTAACAGTTCGATGTACTCTGGCATTCAGAGAAGAGACTTCTTCAGCCAGTGTAATATATACATGCAGAGAAGAGCAGTCCTGTGCTTATTCAATAACAGTAAACTATGGCATGCGACTTTGTACACAAAGTGAGAGTGCAAGTAAGACTGATCTAGTTGGGTGCAGTAGCTCATGACTGTAATCTCAGCACTTTGTTAGGCTGAGGCGGGAGGATCACCTGAGCCTAAGAAGTGAAGGCTGTAGTGAGCCATGATTGCTACAGTGCACTCCAGCCTGAAAAACAGAGTGAAACACTCTCCCCTTAAATAAAAAAATAATATCGAGACCATCCTGGTCAACATGGTGAAACCCCGTCTCTACTAAAAATACAAAAATTAGCTGGGCACGGTGGTGCACACCTGTAGTCCTAGCTACTCGGGAGGCTGAGGCAGGAGAATTGCTTGAACCCAGGAGGCGGAAGTTGCGGTGAGCCGAGATGGCGCCATTGCACTCCAGCCTGGATAACAAGAGCGAAACTCTGTCTCAAAAAAAAAAAAAAAAATAGAAAAAAAAAAGGAAAAGGAAAAATGATTGTTCTACAAGATCCCCTAAGGGAGAGAGAGCACTTCTTGAAAGCTTACTGTGTCAGAAATAATAGCAACTACTTTCCATATATTTTCTTATTTAATCTTTGTATTAGTCCATTTTCACACTGCTATAAAGAACTGCCTGAGACTAGGTACTTTATAAAGAAAAGAGGTTTAATTGACTCACAGCTGCACACGGCTAGGGAAGGCCTCAGGAAACTTATAATCATAGTGGAAGGGAAAGCAGACACACTTTACCAGGCAGCAGGCCAAAGAGAGTAGGAGGAACTGTCAAGCACTTATAAAACCATCAGATCTGTGAGAACTCACTCTCTACCATGAACACAGCATGGGGTAAACCACCTCTATGATCCAATCACCTCCCACCAGGTCCTTCCCTTGACACATGGGGATTTAGGATATATTTCAAGATGAGATTTGGGTGGGGACACAGCGCCAAACCATATCCATCTTCAACCCTAAAAGAACTCAGACCTGTTCAAATTTGCCTAGAGACAAAAGACTCATTTGAACCAGCACTCTCCAAGTCCAGCACTCTCATAATGTGTTCACAGAAAACATTCAGACTACTCTGTGGTGCTCATTCCCAGATGGGTATTAAACAACGAATTCACTTATGTGTGAAACCAAAGAACTGTTGTAAGCTTCACTAACTACAATCCTTTAGAGTAATGCCAAGCCAATGTGGATCTACTTGAAAATAGCGATGTAAGATGATCCCACTGTAATATGCCAGGCTCTGTAAAATACCCCAGAAGCTGCAAAATGTGCTTGTGAGGATTCCTGGTGGTGTGAATGTTTGACAAAGCATGAGATGACTCATCAGGAATCAACTGTTGTAACTGCGTTGGACCTCCTCATGTGACATTTTATAATAGTAAACTGAGCTTTTCTAGAACAGGACAAAAGAGTCTAGGATAAAAGGCAGCTGCACATGCCCTATCTTCTGTTCCGAAGTAAGTTATGTGTCCTCTCTGACTTCTCTTCCAGAAAGTTTCCTCACCAGAGCAGCTGGGACAGTGTTCCCAGGATGTCTGGTTTGAATTATGCCCTAGAGGCTTTTCTTCAATTTCAAAACTGAGCTCTGGACAACAACTCCAAGATGTCAAAATCCCTGCATAATTACAGAATACTGTCAGCCTTTTTCCCGTGCCTGTTCAAAAATGGTTTTGTAAAGCACGTGTCTTTCTCCAAATGTTCAGACCTCCTGAGCTTCTCTACAAGCAAAACCCACAGTGAACTTAGATGCTCCGACATGGAGGATGAAGAATCACCAGAGTGAAGAGGATGGTGCAGAGGGTTTTTAAATTTTTCTGGAGAACTCAGATCTGTCAAGGCCAGGAATGCCAGAGACCACACTTTGAACACACCAAATCATTTGCCTAGATTTATGACATTTCACATTTTCTAAGATGAAATGAAGATGGCTGATTTTTCAGGCCCTTCTATGAGGACTCAGATCCTTGGGACTTGCCTAACTAAATACCCCAAATAATTCTGGATCTAATGTCCAAATCAAGACATTCCAATAGGAACATCACAAAGCGGTTTAATCCTTCCTTTGAAAATGGGCAATAGTACCATGTATCTGACTCAACCCCAAATTTCCCTATTATGTCTTCTGTACTTAGTGTCTGGCTTAAAATGGAAACGAATGCATAAGACAGTAGTAATACTTAGCTTGTATAAGCAGATAATGACTATGAGCTGGGGCCTCTGTACTCGGTCTAGATATTGTGGTGTAGAGAGGGGTTCAGAATTTTGACCCACTGCACTTTGGAAGCACTTTTTAGATAATAAGGGACATTGCTATATTGCTACCACTGCAGGGTGGCTAGAGGTTACATCAGCAGGCTCTGGCTGGACAACTAGGGGGCTGCCAAATGACATAAATCTTATAAATGTTTTTGAATGACTTTTGAAATGTACTCATGAAGTAAAAACGTTCAGCTACATAATCAGAATGAAATTATATATATTTTTTAAATAGTAGGAAGTTTCCTGTAGGAATAAATCTCTAGACAGCCAGGTTTTCCTAGTAGTAAATTATGTAACAGAAATATGTTAGCTTTATTAGAAGGAAAAAGAAAGAGAAAAAAGACATGGTATATTCATTGGGAAATGCAGAAATACATAAAATGATGACAAAGAAAATTAAAATCACCCATAATTATATCACCCACAGATTACACTAACATATTGGTGAATACCATTTTAATCAACGTGCACATGGACACAGATACCACCCCTATAACACTGGAATCACTATACTGTTTTTAGCATCATGCAGTCAGCATGTTTAAATAGCTGAAATTTTTACACCTAGGATCACTTGGTGGTCTTAGCCAAGTAATAAGACCTCTTCTATGAAATGGATATATGATCTCTTGCCATGGAAGTCACTTCATCCCCGTTCTAAATTATTAGGTTGTGGTGAAATTTATTTTACAGAGGTGCTGCCTGTGAAAGAGATGCCCTACAAAAGTCAGGTGGCAACTGGGAATTAGAAGACCTAGTTTTATGTCCTTCGACAAACACTGTTTATTTGGACCTCTATTTCTCTACCTGTAAATTAAAGGTGGGAAGACATCATGATCCTAATTGTCACTTCTGAGTCAGATAATCTAATTTTTACAGTTCTATTATTCTTGTCATTGGCATTATTGTGCATCCAGACATATATATTCTAATGTCAGTTGGAGCTGATGAGATAAGCTCAGATCTCAGGTAAAGAGGCAGAACTCATTCAAGTGCTGCTGTCATAAGGTGGAGACTTTCCCTTGCAGACCAGCTTGAGGACTGAGCGGCTGTGCAGAGGGTCATGGAATAATGAATGGCAATATGCAAAACCAGAAGCCTGAGGAAGTTACTCACTCAGGCAAGGATCGCATGGTGTGGTAAAGCCCTGATTCAGGGGTGGTGACCACCCATGTGGATGAAGTGGGACATTAGTGTTGTCCGGGCCTAAAGCAAGCAGACTAGGAGACTGAAAATCCAAACTGAAGACTATTTCATGAATCCTGCCTCTGGAATGTTTGCTGAATGCTCAGTAATGAGCCAGGTATCTCTCTCTACGTATCAAGTCAGACTAAAGTTCTTAGCAAACATCTTTTCCTTGAGACCCTAAAAAAAAACAGTACCCTTGGATTAGTTTTGAGGGGAGAGAAAAGTGGAGCCTTAGAAAGTGTTGCTAACCAATGCAACTTGAACTTCAGACATTAGGTGTCTAGCTAAAGTCAACCTATATTGACTGCCTCATTTCCTTCACCAACAACAAGCGAGAAGAAATGAAGTGACTCAATTATCTTGCCAGAGTCGAAGAGAATAAAGCTGAATAGAGCAAGGAAAAACACATGAGAAAGCCTCATATCTCCATGGCTCATTGAAATCAGCGTCTGCTCCTTTGTGTGGAAGGAGAAAACAATTGAGGTATCTATGTCAGAACTAAGCAGGCTTAGAAACTGATACCTGCCTCAACATAACACTGCCTATTAACTCTTTGTGCTACCACTAAAGGCTCCAAACAGCCTTTTCTCCAGATGAAAAAGTAGGTCAAATTCTGTCATGAATTCAGACACGTGAGTATCTTGCAGAAATTTTATCAACAGCCATTTTCTCTACCATCTGATGGCTGACATCATCCTACAATATTTATGAAGTGTTATTACACTCTGGGTACTTTAATGCTCCCATAAGTCTTTCAATGTATGTGAAATTACAGACCATTTAAATCTGTCTAATGAGGACACAGTCCTCACATTTTGGAGTTAAATCTCACAAAAGTAATAATCATGAATTTTCCTTATTAAGTTTCAGTCTTTGTATGTAAATTAAAGTATTAAGACAATGAGACACAGATCAAAGTTTTAATTTTCGTCCCTTGCCTCAGATTTAATTTAAAAGTCTTAAATTATGCAGAGAATTGCATCACTTTATTCTTACAGCTGTTGAAAACAGATTTAATTATCTTCCTTAACATGCAGACACTACTTCTGCCTACCAGTTTTCTCAAACAAATGCCTCCCAAATCAGTTTTGTTGAGTTCTTCAGACTGATTAGGCCCTTTGCCATCTATCCTGTGCCTTCAGGTTCTCGCATTGGATTTCTCTGGGAAGCTGAGTTATCGTGTTGAAAGTCTACAAGCTCATTAGGTGCTTATTAGTGGTCCAGAGGACATCCATCTTGAGTGGGTCTCCAAGCACAGAGATGCCACCTCTCACTGCATGCTTGGATGTCAGTGCAAAACACCTCCAATCAGCTTCCTAAAAGTCATGCATAGTTTGAAAATGTTCGGCATCTTAGACTCAAGTTTATAGACTCCTCTACTCCTCTTCCAGTTGGTTCTTGGATTGTTCTTTATTTTTAAGGCAATAATGATTCCTAATGCACTGTGTGTGTGCTTGTGTATATGTGCACACATCTGTATTTTTCGTGCATCTGCCACAATGAGTCTGGGATGGAAGTGACTGCTCCTTTGGTTGTGCTACTAATGAAGGTTCTGTCATGAGGATACACTTGGAGAGAACCCTAAATGCAGCAGGAAATGAGGCAGGGGTGGTGCTGGTGACATTGAAATTTTTCATTGACCTCAACATCGTTACGTAGCTCTCTGAGTAATTCATCAGGTGAACCTATCTGTGGGATTTTGGAGGAGTTGTGTTATGGAGGAATTTCTGTCATCGAGGTTTTGAGGATGACCTCATATGCTATTTGCAGGAAAGAATTCCATATCTTTCACATATCAAATCTGTAATATTACGCTTGAGTACACACAACTGTATATGAAGTTACAAACTAGTATCAGTGTACCTAGCCTTTGATTATTTTCTGTCAATAGGAAGTTCTCCTCTTTGCCCTGGTTTTAGCAATGTTTTCATTGATATTCTCATGCTCAAATTAGGACATGTACTAGGAGAGGATTAAGGAAGAGATTTAGATTTCAGATGAAGACTTTACCATGTTTTGATTGTTTTTCAAATGTTAAGAGTCTTTTCCTTTTAAGTTTGAGTTTTATCTCTATGCTTCTTGGAGAAGGCCATGCAAATCCACATACATTTATTGAGTTTCTATCAATGTGTTAGGCACATTGTGCAGAAATGTCAGAACTGCAATCAGGAGTGACATGAATTTGACCTTAAAGATATGTATAGTTTATTGGGGAATGCCAGAAATAGTATTACAATAATAATGCAATAAATTATTGCATTATAGTTTCTTATATTCAAATAATTTGTTATTAATCTTTTTGTTTCCAATTGCTATAAGATACTAGGTACTTTCTACTTCATGTCATTAGGTTTTTATTTAAAACTCAATATAACAGAGGTCCTAATTAACCCAAAACATATATGCCCACAAACTAAAGTACATTAATGAATGAAAAGTATATGACATAAAATTGGCACTTAGTAAAATATTTGTCAAAGAACAAATAAATAAAGACAAATATCGAACTATTTGCTGAGACAGTAGATTCCTCAGGTCTCTAGTACTTTAGATGAAATGCAAAAAAGATGGAGATTACATGGAAGGGTTTGTATGCAAGTAAATGGGACAAAGAAAAGAGGCTTAGATCAGTCCCTAATCCAACCTCGACCCATAAAGGGAGACAAGACTGTAGGAGAAAGTTGAACCGTGAGTTAACATGGATAGAGGCACAAGCTTTGGTACTCAAATGACAAAAATATTGTAACAACTTGGGGAGGTACAATCTTTTGCCCTCTCTGCATTAATCATACTGTAATGTCATATCAGAACCTAGCAGGGACCTCTAAGTTTTTTTGGTACCTGGAGGACTTGTTGTTTTACAGGCATCAGAAACAGGACTTTAATATCCCTGTTTTTATAAAGAAATGGTACCAGAAATGGGGCAAGAGTCAGACACTATTTTCAAAGTAAATTTAGAAGCATCAAATTCAAATAAAAAATGTACTCACATAAATTTTGAGGAGAACAAAGACACCATGTATTCCACTAGGGGCACATGCCAGGGATTTTTTGTTTTTGTTTTAGATATAATTTAAAAATATTATGGCCTAATTTATACCCAAGCCTCTAGAGAAATACATGTATTCTAAATTCCTTGGGTGCTGCATTCATATCTTGTGTTTTTGCAATATTCTTTAGAATAGATAAAACAGTGTCAGGCACACTAGACATTCAACAAAGGCATCATTTTCCAAAGACGGGAAACACAGAGAGGATTTAGCATCTGTCTTTCCTGAATGAAACGTTCTGCCACAAAGGGATCCCAAACCATTAATATTCTCAGAGAAGCCAGAAGGAAAGTTTTGGTACATTTATTGATTAGTGTCTAAGAATGCAAGAGCCACAGGCCAAACTGGCTTGGTCTTTGATGATTTGGCCTTTTCTTTCTACTCCTTGATCTTTATGACTACTTACAATCCCAGCCATGGGTTTCTACAAAGGCTTAAGAGTTATATGAAGTTCTTCCTTAGAAAATGTTTCCTTTACCATAGAGAAGCAACAGAAAGACAAGATACCACAGTTCCTGGATTAGACTCTAGGCTCTTATAGTTAGCAGTTGTGTGATCTCAGGTAAGCTACTTGCCTTTTTGTGCCTCAGCTGTGCCATCTTATAAAATGACAATAATGGTAACACCTACTTGCATAGAGCTGCTGTAAGATTTACATAAGATAATTCAGGAAAACACTCACGAACTGGAACAGTGGTACTCAATAATTGCAGGATAACCACATTATTATCATTGTGTTGAGTGTCAATTCTACCCAACTTTTCAGAACTAATCTGTGTCTCTTCATTCTGCATTGCTAATCACGTGCACCTTCTGTGCCTACATATGTAATCCAGAAGGTCACAGAGAAACTGAGGGTTTTTTCTGCAAGGAGGAGTCTGAAATATTAGCACAGCATCCCACAATCACATGTGAGGTCTCCAAGGCCTCCTGATACGAAGAAGGTGATCTTGGCTCAGTGCTCTGCAGCAGGAGAAAAGAGCGCCCAAGAGGCCAGATCTGACAGCTGGAGGCAGCAGATTTCATCCCTGCTATTGAAGCTTTGCCCACTCAAGTGGAATGAACTGACTTGTTATCTTCTTTCCCTTCTTGTGCCCAGAAGGCATGAATTCACACATCTTGGAACCAGATTCCCCAGTCTGTTCCCACATCACTCAACCCAGTTTGAGATGCCTGGTGATGATCTTCGTTACATGGAAAGCAGAGTTGAACAGCTGAGAGCCAGGCCTCTGTCTCTGACCTGTGTTCTCTATCATCTGCATAAAGGTTGGAGCTGACCAGAAGTGAAAGTTCTTGTTTCAGATCTTCCTATACTGTGTTCCTAGAAATGGAAAAACTTTCCGAACTCTGCCTTAGTATGAACATCGGCTGCTTCAAAAGATGATTCCCCTCTGGGTATCATGATCAGGTCCCTCATGTCTCTGGGAAGAGAACCTTCACATTCACCAGGCAGGTAAACACAGGGTGGAAGTTTGGCCCTAAGAGTACCAGAAACATTTTTCTTAATTTTCCTTTTTTGCCCAAAGGTCTAAATATAGAGTACTATATTTTATATGGATTTCCAAAATCATTTTTAAGTAAGCTTTCTGTTGAGTAAAATATACATTAAAAACATACAAATCACTAAACATACAACTTCTCACGCCTGTAAATCCCAGCACCTTGAGAGGCCGAGGTGGGCGGATCACTTGAAGTCAGGAGTTCAAGACCAGCCTGACCAACATGGTGAAACCCCATCTCTACTAAAAATACAAAGATTAGCTGGCGTGGTGGTGGGCACCTGTAATCCCAGTTACTCAGGAGGCTGAGGCAAGAGAATCCCTTGAACCTGGGAGGCGGATGTTGAAGTGAGCTGAGATCATGCCACTTGCACTGCAGCCTGGTGACAAAGGTAGACTCCATATCAAAAAATAATAATAAAATAAAATAAAATTAGTATAATTATAAAGAAATGTATTAGTATAATTCCTTTATATTTAATGTGTTTTGTTTGCTGTTTTTAAGAAGTCTTTGCATAACACAAGGTCATGAAGATACTCTTCTGTGTTTTCTTTTAAAAATGTTAGTATTGGCTTTCAAATTCTGATTGAAACTCCAGTTATGTTTGTATATTATGTGAGATAAAAATCCATGTATTTCCATATGGATATTCAACACCATAGCAGCCATTTATTGAAAGGATTATAATCTCTCCACTGTACTGCAGCATCTCATTTGTCATAAAGTGTGTGTGTATACATAAAATATATTCATATATATATATACACATATATTTCTTGACTCTCCATTTTCTTCCTTGTTCAGCTTGTGTATGTAATATATATATATATATGTGGTAATGTCAGTCATCCAAGTTTGTGGGTCACCTTCAAAATTATCTTTGCTTTTCTTCGGGTCTTGACATTTTGTGTAAATATTAACATCATCTTGTCAATTTTAATACACAAAACATGCTGTAGATTTTTATACAGATTGCTTTGAATTCAAGTAAATATGAAGAAAATTGATGTATTTTTATAATACTGTGTCTTCCAATCCATGATCAGGGTGTATCCCCCCATTTGTTTAGGTTTTTCTCAAAATTTATTTCCAAATGTGTTGTTTTCTAGGTAGCACTATTGAAAGTAAGATTTTAGATCTGAGTATAAATATTCATTGTATTTTGATGCTGTTATAAATTTTACACACACACACACAATTTTCTACTTGTTTTGAGGATTTATATGTCCAGGTATCAAGAGTTACCCTAATTCTAGTGAAAATATAATGTGTTTGAACTTAGTCATTAACATAGGTTTGAAATTCACACCAAGGGAACAGAAAAGAGTGCCTAGAAATGGAGGCACACATAAACAATCAATTGATTTATGACAAAGGCTCATAGCAATTCAGTGTGAAATGAATAGGCTTTCAACAGTGTTGGGACAATTGGGTATGAATGTGGATGAAATATAGAAACCTGAAACAGTCCTATTCAAGATGAATCATGCACATCAATGTGAAACCTAAAGAGAAATCTTGTGGTATGACGTTTCTTCACAACGTTGGTTTAGGTAAAGACTTAAGCCTGACAAAAAGCACTGAAGTGACAAAAATCACTAATTTTCAAAATGTAATTACTGACAATACTTGAGTATATAGCTATCATTTAAAAATTTTAATTTTAATGTGTTTGAGATAGGGTCTCCCTCTGTCAGCCAGGCTGGAGTGCAGTGGCGTGATTATGGTTCACTGTAGCTTTGAACTCCTGGGCTCAAGTGATTCTCTCACCTTAGACTCCCAAGTAGCTGGGACCACAGACACATGACACCATGCCTGGCAACTTCTTTAAAACTATTTTTATTTTTTTGGTACTTGCCCAAGCTGTTCTCAAACTTCTGGACTCAAATGATCTCCCCTCTTTGGCCTCCCAAAATGTTGGGATTCCCCACATCACACTTATACCTACCATTTCAGTATTTTTTTTCTATTTGTCTCAACTGCATTATGTTCTTTTTTTCTTTTACCTGCCTTACTTTGGATTAATGAAACCCTTTTAAAGTTACTGCAATTACCTGTCAGCAGCTTGATGATAAGATTCTCTTACTACTCTTTCAGTTGTTACTCTAGATGCTGAAGCACACATTCTGGATATGTTGGAGTCTAATGTAAATTAGATTTTTTTTTTTTTTTGACAGGGAGTCTCACTCTGTTGTCCAGGCTAGAGTGCAGACACTGCGTGGGGTAGGAGCCCGCAGTCTGCCCCTGCACGTTCCCCTAGAGGTTTGAGCAGTGGGGCGCTGAAGAAGAGAGCCACAACCCCATCACATGCCTGCGAGGAGGACAAGGGAACATTTCCCGTGTTGATATCTCCATTAATGTTTATCTGACAAACCATCTGTGTTTTCTGCAGCACTTCAAAGATGTCATTCCATTTTCTTCTGGGCTTTTTAAACACTTTTTGATTTTAGACTTCAGCAGTTGGAATGTTAATAGCTAAGTTATTTTTCTTTGCATATATTCTTCTTGAGTTTGCTGATTCTGTTAAATCATGAGTTAATATGATGATATCTTTCATAAGGCTTAGAAAATTCTCAGCCTTTATCTTTTCAAAAATGATTCTGGTTCCTTATCTCTCTCTTCTCCTTCCGGGTCTACAGTTGCAGCTGTGGTAGACCTTTTTACCATTTTCCATTTGTCTCTTATTATTTTTCTCCATGTTATATATCTTTCTTTTATGCTCTAGATAATATATTTCCTGCTGTCCTTCCTTTCATTTAACCTCTATTCACATGTGTTCAATCTGCTATAAACCTAGGTTTCTAATATCAGTTATTATATCTTTATTTTTACAACTTCTAGTTTGAATTTCTTATTGATTACTGCTCTGGGGTTCAATTTTCCACATTTTATTACATTCATGAACATATTAATAATTGTTATTTTACAGGATATCTTAAATAAACACTGTTTCATCCAACTGTTGTTCTTTTCTGGTTTGTTTTCCCCATTGGTCTTGCTTCTTGACATACCTGGATTTTTTTAAATTACCAGCATTTTACATGAAAAATAATAGGTAAAGCTCTGGTTTATGTTATTTTTCACTAAAGAAAGTTTACTTTGGTTTCTAACAATCATTTCAGAATGTAAGAGAATCACTTTAAGCGATTCAGAGACTGAAGTGATTTCGGATTGTATTTCTGGGTGCACAGGGCCTGTTCTTATTCAGGTTTGCCTTTACTCCTACAATAGAGATTTCCAGAAGTACCACAAACCAAGTCTTAAAGCTCATTCACCAGGGCGCTCTTCCTTGATAGGTCTTGAATTCAAATTTTTATCTCCCCAAAGGGTAATACTTCTAAAAACTCATTTCCTGTATTACTTAAGTCACATGAAATACCTCAGGGAAAAAAAAGGTCCTGGATATGTGCTGCTCCCTAGTGCTTTCCTTCTCTCTGGGATATGACCTCATCAGTCCCAGTTTTGGAATATCCCCAAAGTCAATTTTTTTTATCTCCCAAGCCTTGTGAATCTATTAACACCTGTTTAGCCAACACTTTCTACTTGGCTTTGTACTGGAAATCTGAAATCTGAACCTCTTCTATAGCATGTCATATGAATTGGTCAAGTTCTTGAAAGAAAAATACAGCATAAAATGTTGCACTCACTGCAGTAAAGAATGGCGATCATTAAAAAATCTGGAGACAACAGATGCTGGAGAGGATGTGGAAAAAAAGGAACACTTTTACACTGTTGGGAGTGCAAATTAGATCAACCATTGTGGAAGACAGTGTGGCGATTCCTCAAGGCCTTAGAAATAGAAATTCCATTTGACCCAGCAATCCCATTACTGGGTATATAGCCAAAGGACTATAAATCGTTCTACTATAAGGATACATGCACACGAATGTTCATTGCAGCACTGTTTACAATAGCAAAGACCTGGAACCAACCCAAATGCCCATTAATGATAGACTGGATTGGGAAAATGTGGCACATATACACCATGGAATATTATGCAGCAATCAGAAATGATGAGTTCATGTCGTTTGTAGGGACATGGATGAATCTGGAGAACATCATTTTCAGGAAACTGACACAAGAACAGAAAATGAAATACTGCATATTCTCACTCATAGGCGGGTGATGAAAAATGAGAACACATGGACACAGGGAGGGGAGTACTAAACACTGGGATCTATTGGGGGGAAAAGGGGAGGGCCAGCGGGGGGGAGGAGCTGGGGAGGGATAGCCTGGGGAGAAATGACAAATGTGGGTGAAGGGGAGAAAGGAAGCAAAACATACTGCCATGTGTGTACCTATGCAACTGTCTTGCATGTTCTGCACATGTACCCCAAAACCTAAAAATGCAATAAAAAATTTAAAAAATAAATAAAAGAATTTTAGTTTCTCAATCCTCTTCATAGTTCTCTCAGCTCCTAGTTCTCCTTTTCCTCCTCCTCCTTTTTCTTCTTCCCTCTCTCTGTCTCACTTGCTCTAAATATATACGCAAATATTTGGTTTACTGCACGCTAATCTCTCATAGCCTCAAACAGAAATCCCCAAAGATTATTTACGTGAAATGTGAGCAACTCCAGTTTGCTTAAGTTGGCCTGTATCTTTCTAGTTCCAACTGAAGACTTTTTGGGCACCTTAGTATTTAGAATACTATTAGATATAATTGAAGGCGCTCATTAAGGAGATAATCAGGAAAGGCATATTGGGTTATAGCAGTGGTTCTGTAAATGGCCCTTGGACCAGGGACATGCACATCGTTTGAGCTGAAATTTCAAATTCATTATTTCAGTTATTTTTCTTATGAGAACTAAAATACTAAAAATTTTCATCAAACCTGACAAAGCAATTATAACTGCTTCATCTTTCCACCTTCATGTCGCACTCCAGAACCTCCAACTTTTCTGTCCCTAGCCTTCATTGTTTTTGCTTTTCCTGAAGCACAATGCACAACCTGTGAACTTGTTATAAATGTATATTCTTGGGGACTACTCCAACGTACTGAACCAGAATCTTTAAGGATGTGGCCAAGAAAACTGTGTTTCCACATGCTCTCCAGGCGATTTTCTTATACATGGTAAAAACAGAGGGTCACTGAACTATTGGCAATGGAAGCTGGAAGTCAATGTTATATATTTTAATACTGGCGTCATTACCCCTTAAAATCCCTTCATATTCACAGGGCTTTACACAATGGTAACCATATATTAAGTACCCAGAAAATGTGGTTGAGGATCAAACTGCTTGGTTTAGTAACTGAGATGATTTAATGTAAGTATTTATCCTTTAGAGACTATCTTTCTCATTTACAAGATGACAGAATTCCTGTGTATATTCTAAAATATGTAAGATAAATTTCATCTTATCCACCATCTAAATAGACATTTCAGACAATCATAATCTGGCAAATAATAATTTGTTTTTAATGATATACCTGAAGTGCTATAAAATACAAACTCTTAACTGCCAAAGAAATTATACTCAATTATGTTTAGATTGGCCTCAGTGCTAATATGAATGACCATCATGTTGCCCTTGGAAAAGAAAACCCTGAAGGCTGAGAGGATGAAAGTATTAGCATCTCTTAGGTTAGCTGAGTATGTGTATGTATTAAATAATTTCAGAAATATTACTTATGTATTCTGAGAAAATGGATTTTGCTAAAAGTGCCAATAAGGCAAGGTTAAATGCAACAGATCCTCCAAAAGTAAGAGATTAAGTATGAGTGAAGAACAACTTGTGGTGAAATGTCAGTAATTAAAGAAATAGATCAGGGAAGGTGAAGTGATAACAAAAACTAAGAAACCGGAAGTAAAATAAAAAAAATTAAATAGCATCTAAAATTGACAAAGCTGAAAAAGATATGTAAGCTAAACTGTGGTCTATTAAGAAAAAACACTGGCCCTAGAAAGTAGGGGGGAGATGGGAAGCAGTCCTACCTCTTCTAATTGCACCATGAGAGTAACGTTGTGTCCTTGTTCCGCTGTCAGCTTTCCATCAGCTGTGACTATCCGCAGCCCCCGCGGGGCTTTTCCTGGGCACTTCTGGGGTTTGGCAGTGTACTGTTCCCTTACTCCATCAGTGCAATTATTGGAAACCACCTTCCTGTACCTAAATGGAAAAAAGCTCAAGTCATAAACCAGCTCATTATAATGTGAATCATTCCCACATTTTTAAATTAGACAAAGTGCCTAGCCCTGAGGACCACGAGTAAGCACCTAACCATCTTTCATGCTACTATGAGGAGTAGCATTAATTCATATAAAGTGCTCAACAGAGAGATAATCACAGTCACACATTGTATCTATTTCTAGCATTTTAGTTGACTTTCATGCATCTATTAAATTAATGAGTCACTTCATTCTGGAGTTGTAGGAAATACACAGAAATAGAAGATATAGCCCTTTCTCTCACTAGGTTTATAAGATAGTTGGAGAGACATTAATGGCTAATCTAGGAGATAATTCAAAGGCCATATAATTAAGGACTAGCATGACTAATAAATATTGCAAAGGAATTTATAGTTCAGAGAAAGAATAGGTTATGATGGATATATGACTCAACATTCATAGATCTCATAGAGACTGCTATAGTAATGGTATAGCACAGAAAATACTGGCTTAATTTGATATTTCTACTCAATAATTCATGAGAGATTATATGGGTTAAACGATCAAACCTCACATTAAAGAGATTTCAGCTTTTGCAGATTGATCTCTTTTGCTTATTTCTTCTTTTAGTTTTAACAGGAAAAAATTATTCTGCAAAATCAACCTATATAATTATTCAGATTCATAGTAAATTAAAATTTGCAATTATAGGATGACAAAGCTTTAAGATTTTTTTTTTTTTTTTTTTTTTTTTTTGAAGCAGAGTCTTTCTCTGTCACCCAGGCTGGAGCTCACTGCAACCTCCGCCTCCCAGGTTCAAGCGATTCTCCCGTCTCAGCCTCCTGAGTAGCTGGGATTATTGGCAAGTGCTGTCACATCCAGCTAATTTTTAAAAATTATTTTTAGTAGAGACATGATTTCACCATGTTGGCCAGGCTGGTCTGAAACGTCTACTTTGTGATCCACCTGCCTCGGTATCCCAATGTGCTGGGATTACAGGCATGTTCCACCGTGCCCAGCCAAACTTTAAGGTATTTGAGGTTCAGTGTTATCTAGTCATTATCATTTTATACTGTTGGGTCTGGAGCAACCACTTTATATATGTATATATTTGATTTCCCAGGTTTACTTGCCTGGAGTTAGTGGTAGAATCCAAATGAGAAGCAATCAAAGCTTACTTTCCACTCTTCTAGACCAGAGATCAGAAAAATGTTTGTTATGAAGAACCAGATAGTAAATGTTTCAGTTTTGCAGGCTATGTAAACTTTGTCACAACTACTTAACTCTGCACTTACTGTATGAAAGTGAACACAGACAACACATACAAGAATGTATGCACCTGAATTCCAGAAAACCTTTATTTACAAAGCTGACATAGTTTTCCAATGCATTTAAGTATAACAAATGCCCTTTCCTCTGCAAGAAAGTCCAAGGAGACCCTGTCTAGAAAAGTGCTTTGACACTGTGGGTCACTACAGTGTCAATTATTAATGCTTAACTCATTTCATATGTTAAATGTAAGAATTAAATGGGTTAATGTACAAAGAGTACTTAAAAGTATTCTAATACTTAGCAAGTGCTCACAAAATATTACTGATTATTACTATTTAATATTATTACTATTTCTCTTCTCTGTTCAAAACCTTCATGGACTTCAAATGACCTTAGGGTGAGTTGTAAATTCTGTAATCCTGGGCATAAAGCCCTTTTTTTTTTTTTTGAGATGGAGTTTCACTTGTTGCCCAGGCTGGAGTGTAATGGTGCGATCTCAGCTCGCCACGA
The DNA here is from genome assembly GCF_049354715.1 of Callithrix jacchus. Lineage (NCBI taxonomy): Eukaryota > Metazoa > Chordata > Mammalia > Primates > Cebidae > Callithrix > Callithrix jacchus. Next base: position 99,659,484 of record NC_133513.1, read on the forward strand.
CCTCCGCCTCCTGTGTTCCAGTGATTCTTCTGCCTCAGCCTCCTGAATAGCTGGGATTATAGGCATGAGCCACCACACCTGGCTAATTTCGTATTTTTAGTAGAGACAGGGTTTCTCCACGTTGGTCAGGCTGGTCTCAAACTCCCAACCTCAGGTGATCCACCTGCCTCGGCTTCCCAAAGTGCTGGGATTACAGGTGTGAGCCACCATGCCCAGCCTCCACTAGCTAATCTTATTCTATTCTCCTGGACTCTTTCTTCCTCTTAGGCCCATATCCATTCTCTTTTTAATCCTCTTGAGAGTACTTCTTTTTTTCTCTCTCTTTCTGCTTCAATGTACCCCTGCATGCCCTATCAGCTGCCTAAAATTTACCCACCCTTTAAGGTACTGCTTACTTCCTGTCTTCTCTAACACAGTTTCCCCGAATATAGTAAAATGGCAGGAATTTCATAGAGTGCTTACTATGTCCTAATTATTATGCTAAGTTCTTTACATACATTAACTCATTTATCTTCAAATATATCCATGATAAGGAAGATGCTGTAATGATTCTCAAAAAAAACAGATGGAGGAATTGACGTTCCTAGGTGCCAACTAGTTTTCTCAAGATCAAACAGCCAGGACCCGAGACAATTTGTCTCTAGAACACACCTCCTCTTTATTACTGCACTGTACTGTAGCTTTAAATGGAATAAGATTATCCCTCCTCTAAATCCTTAAAGGACTCCTTATGATTTACTTGATAGGAATTCCTCATACCTTGTATGATTTTCTTCCTGGTGTGACTTTGTGAACTTCAAGCTCCTTGAGGGCCCCCTTGTGTTTCAGATATATAAGGCTGGTAATCAGAAAGTCTACACTGGTAACTAGACCAGTTTAAATGTGAAACTATCTGCATAGCAATTGATTATTACATCCCCAAACCCTCCAGGTATCTCACTCACGAACCCAGCTATGCTGATCCCTGTCGTTAGAGTACTTGCTTCTCACAATTTAGCAACCTATGGGTTAACACCTAAGCCCATGGGGGGGGGTCCTCCAAAACTCTGCTCCAGAAATAAGATCACTGCCCATTATGGTTGATCATTGTTATGCCTAAGGAATTTGAACATCATTCCATCTGATTTTTTGTTTTATTGAGACAGTCTCACTGTTACCCAGGCTTTACTTGGCTCACTGCAGCTTTATCCTGGCTTACTATAGCTTCCACCTTGTGGGTTCAAGCAATTCTCTTGCCTCAGCCACCTAAGTAGCTGGAATTAGAGGCATGTGCCACCACAAATGGCTAATTTTTGTATTTTTAGTAGATATAGCATTTCACCTTGTTGGCCAGGCTGGTCTCAAACTCCTGGCTTCAAGTAATCCACTCACCTCAGCTTCCCAAAGTGCTGGGATTAAAGATATGAGCTATCACACCCAGCTTCATCTGATAATTTTTAAGAAATCCTTTGCTTATGAGTGTATGTATATTAAAAGAGAAAATAAAGGCAGTTGAGAGAAAGAAGGAAATAAAAAACAAAATGCAGGCACTGGAGAATGATAGCATCCTGGCACCAGCAATGGTAGCAAGAAAAATGACCAGTGATGCCACCCAGGTTAATTGTGCCATCTCAGTTTGTTTCACATGCATCACAGACTGCCTACAGGTTTCAGAGGGGAGGCTCTATGCAAACTGAAGTCAGGTTATGACTTTTAATCAGTCAGCATCCAAGCACATCTGTGACTCTCTCTTGGTGAGCAGCTAGAGAAGCATTGGCTCACCATCACCACTAGCATCATCAGCTAGAGAACATTCTTCTGTTTGTTACTGTCCTGATCAATCATTACCTTACGCTTTCCTGAATCCTGCAATAACAAGAGTTCTGCTTAAATCCAAAGCACGAATCTATCCCCCTGGGACTCTGCCACAGAGAAGACTGTTGGTAATTTTTTTAAATGCTCATTAAAAACCATTCTGAAACCATTTTATTTCCTGTATGAAAATGGCATCACATTAGCCTACCAGACCTGTCCCTGAAATTTAGTAGAAAATTGTGCCGTAATACAGAGTTCATTTACTCAAGAAAGCACACACCTGCTTTTTGCATTACAGAATGGTTCTATTTTCATCCCGGCAGCTGTCCCCGGGTCTGAGTTACATAAATGAATAATGCATTTAATATGTTATTAAATGGGGCTGCTACCTCCGTAATAACAAGGCAACTTATGATTATGTTGGACCTGCGCTCTGAATATTACTGGGATGCATTTAGTTGGTAAAGCATTTTTCAATCTGCCAAGAAGAAAAGTGCTTTGTAATGACAAGGGAGTCTTTGTACAATTACTGAAAAGGAAGCATTCTGCAAATGTGCCTTTGATATTACTGATGGCTCATCAGTAGATAGGAGCTTACACTCCACCCTAATTTCAGCTATTCTCTTCCCTCCTATCTTGATATACCTCTGTAACATTTTCCTTTTTGCCCCTACCCTTTTTGATTTTGCTTCTGTGCTGCCTGGCAGTCTTAAAAAAGATGAAGGCTATAATTATCTTTGTGAAAATAAAACTGGACGAAAGCATTAAAAGTCTTTGTAATCTGTGACTTTTCAATTTACTAGGATTTTTTTTTTTTGACATTTTGAGGTGGTGATGGCCAAATACAGATGTGTATAAGTATTCAGTATATGTTGAGGTGACCGTATATTCTAGCTTAGATCTCAACCCTGTCTACCCTTTAGTATCAGCTGGGGATCCTTTTAAAATAAACGAATATCCAGGCTCTGTAACCAGAAATGCTCATTTGAGAATCATGAGGATCAGTTTGTTTTTGTTCTTAAGTTCCCTGGTGATACTAGTTAGCAGCCAAGGTTAAAGACCACTGACATTTAAAAAGTCAAAAAACAATAGATGTTGATGTGGATGTAGTGAAAATGGAACACTTATATATGGTTAGTAGGAATGTAAATTAGTACAAAGTAGCACAATGTCTATGGAAAACAGAATGGAGATTTATTAAAGAACTAAAATTAGCTCTACTATTGAATCCAACAATCCCACTACTGGGTGTCTACCAAAAGGAAAAGAAGCTATTATATCAAAAAGACACCTGCACAATTCATGACTGCAAAGATATGGAACCAATTTAAGTGCCCATCAGTTGATGAGCAGATAAAGAAAACATGGTATAGATACCCTGTGGAATACTATTCAGTCATAAAAAGGAATGAAATATGTATTTTGCAGCAACTTGGATGGAGCTGGAGGCCATCATTCTATTTGAAGTAACTCAGAGATAGAAAAATCAAATGCCACATTTTCTTACCTGTAAGTGGGAGCTAAGCTATGGGTACACAAAGACATAGACAGTAGAATAACGAACTTTGGAGACTCACAAAGGGTGAGGGAAGAAGGAGGGTGAGAGATTTTTTAAAAACTACATATTAGGTAAAATGTATGCTACTTGGGTGATAGATGCACTAACATCTCACCTTCATTACTACACAACCTATCCATGTAACCCAAACCACTGGTACTCCAAAAGCTTTTGAAATTACACACACACACACACACACACACACACACACACACACACACAAACATATATATATGTTATATATCCCAACAATGTATAACATTTTGTGTGTGTGTGTGTGTGTGTGTGTATTTTTTTCAAGAAAATAAATGAACACCACTGACTTGAAGGTTAAAACTAAATTGCCTCAGTTTAAATTCATGCTCTTACCCTATGAATTTGGGCAAATTTACCCATCTGCTCTCAAATCTTTGCCTATAAATTCCGGATAATTGTGGAATTTTTTCCTAAAGTTCTTGGGAAGATCAAATGAGACAACGTATTGAAAAAGGCTTACCAAAGAGTTTGGCACATTTAGAACTTAGTAAATATTAAAATATCAAAAGTTATGAAAAAGCATTTACATATCAAATATTAACTTGCTATTATATTTCAAGTTCCTCCCAAAATAAAAGTGACCTCCTTATTGCCAAGATCATTTTAAGATCAAATTCAATTATGTCAATTCCTTTCTTAAAATCATTCACAATTTCCCATGGGTTTATTCTGAAGCGTAAAGTTCAGGTTTAAGGTAGAGATCCACAACCTGACCTTGATGCATTTTTCTAGCATCAGCTCATTCCATGGCCTGACATGCTCCCTGAGACAGGCCGTTCTGTCTACTAAATGCCTTCTTTTACTTGTGCTGTTCTTTCTGCCTGGGATGCTGTTTCCTACTGTCAAACTTCTTCTACTCATTCTTTTAAAAAACAGCTTCAAAATCATGCTTTTTGTGAAACTGCCTCTTCCCTTTTGTCACAGTCATTGTCACATGTAGGTGAAACTGGAACTCTAGGTCTTCTTGTACCCCAGGAGTGTTACTGTCATTAAGCAACAGTGTTCCTTATTTGCACTCACAATAAGAAAAACATAAATAGTTCAATTTCTTGGCTTGTGCTATGTGCATTTGCTTTGAAGGGAAAATACTACCTTGTTACAATGATACTGGACTTAATGAAGCAGGAGATGAAGGAAGACTTGGGGATGGAGAAGAGGGCTAGTTCTGGGTAGAGTGGGTAGCTAAGACTTAAAAATCTTCCAAATCTACCACCTTAGCAATGTAGGTGTGCAATGACAAAACAGCTATATGTGTATGTTCATGTGTGGGTTTTTTTTTTTTTTTTTTTTTTTTGAAACGAAGTCTTGTCCTTTCGCCTAGGCTGTAGTGCAATGGCACGAGCTTGGCTCACTGCCACCTCCATCTCCCAGGTTCAAGCGATTCTCCTGCCTCAGCCTCCTGAGTAGCTGGAAATACAGGCATGTGCTACCACACTCAGCTAATTTTTTGTATCTTTTTAGTAGAGAAAGGATTTCACCATATTGGTCAGGCTGGTCTCAAACTCCTGACTTCATGATCCACCTGCCCTGGCCTCCAAAGTGCTGGGACTACAGGTGTGAGCCACCACACCTGGTCCATGTGTGCAAACTAAAAGGGCTATGTAACTATAGATCTCCAACATGAAGATACAGGGCTACAATGGCATGGCTTAACAATTAGGGTAGAGAGAGATTCTTCTACTCCTGCATCCAGAAAAACTGCTTCTGAAAAAGTAGTCGTGGTGGTGGCCTCGATTTCCTGACCTCCAGTGAATAGCGATTATACCAGATGTGGCTGACAGACCTCATTGGTGGCTGTACCTTAACCATTGTGACTCTTCATCCGTAGACACAGGCAGCCCAGAAATGGCCATTATTCTTTAACTGGGATCCCATGTGACAAGGTATGCTCAGGGGTGGCAGTGTTTCCACATATCCACAATAATCTCTACGTAGCAGCCATGGCATCAGCAATCAGGAAGAAGAGAGCTCCATGGGTGGCTAACCAGGTTTTCCAAGTTTCTCTCTTCAAGGCAACAGCTCTTTGGACTATTTCCCTCCACTGAGTAAAGAGAACTAGGAATTAGGGGACAGGGATAAGACAGAAGACTAGGTAGAAAGAAGAAAGCTTCTCTTGCATTAAACAGGATGGAAGCACACGTCATTTAATTTGAATAGTATTAGGAATGTAATTTCATTTTGGACTTGAGCTTAATGAAATGGGACATATGGCCACACACACTTCACTAAATCACTTAATATCAAGAATCATATTGAGAATGGCTCACAGAATCCACTATCTGGGCGTACCAGTTGTACAACTAAGTTATATGAATTTGTTTTCTATCTTTTGAGCACCTTCAGTCCAAGGAATTCTAATACTGAATCCTTTCAACTGGTCACGTAAATGTCAAAGCTCGATGGGGTCCTCAGGATCAACCAATATAATCCCTTTGTTTTTCACATAAGGAAAAGGACAAAGTTTAGAGAGTTGCACATCACACAGGGGATGACCAGCAGGTCTGGGACTCTGGACTAAGTTTGGTGTTCTCTTGCCACTGTGCCGTAACACCTGGATAAGAATCGTGAATGCCAATGCCATTGAGGTGGGCAAGAATCACCATGTGAGAAAGCAGGTCTCCACGTACATACACTGATATTCACCTTTCTCTTCATTTCCCAACCCCAATGTCATCCATGAAATGATGGAAAACCTCATTTAAGAAAAATGCTCTGAAGAGTCAACCCTGTAGCAACAAAAAATTATTGAGTGTCTGCTGTGAGGCTGTATGGTTCTTGGCTATGAAAACAGCTACACAGTCCCCTGCAGAGATGAGTCTGTAAATAATGCAAGTGATTTCCTTTCTGTGGACTTTAAACACATGCACCACTTTTAGGGCCAACTATTCTCCTTGATGCACACTGAAAAATATCCTTGAGAGGAGATCTGACCAAACATCCAAATCCCCACAAGGCACCCAAAGCAGAATCACCTGGAAAAGCCCAAAGCCCCTAAAGACACTGGGAATCGCAAATCTAGGAAATGGCAGGTTAGCAGAATGTTTTATGGTTTATGTAGAGAGGAAGCTTTCAAATTTTATTTTTAATTGACATTCGTTATACATATTTATAAGGTACAGTGTGATGTTTTGATACATATATAAATTGTATAATGATTAAATCTATCACATCCAACACCTCACACATTTATCCTTTCTTTCTGGTGAGAATATTCAACTTTCTCTCTTCTAGCTATTTTGAAATATATCAAATAATATTATTAACTATAGTCACCCTACTGTGAAATAAAATACCAAATGTCATTTATAAAAAGCATCTTTTAAAACATTCCAAATGTATGTTGATAGTATAAAGAGAACTATTTTGCTAGAATTTATGTGCGTATTTTTTCTTGGACCCACTATATATCTGTATATAGATACTGATTTTAATCTTTTTAGAAATGTATTTATTGTATAAATATACCCATTGAAATTGCTTGAACCTGGGAGGCGGAAGTTACAGTGAGCCAAGATCCCACCACTGCACTCCAGCCTGGGCAACACACTGAGACTCTGTCTCAAAAAAAAAAAAAAAAAGAAAAGAAAATCCCAGAAACTAACCCTGAAGAGCAGTAAGAACTGTCTTTGTACCTTCTTCCATGAAGAATTAATGCCCCCATAAAGACACTCTACAGACAGAAATTTCTATACATAATTTTTAAAGCACATCTAGAAATATCTCTAGCTTAATAGCAAGAAGAAATACTTCCTTTGAGAAGACTATCCTGGTTTCTTAGAATAAACCAATATCCACTTTATTTTATATTTACAGAATCTTTAACCACTGGCATGAAACAAGCATTGCCCTAGTTAATCTCGCAACCTAAATTTTGCAGTATGTTCCCTGGTTCCAAAACAGTACAAATAAGACTTAACCATATATAAGTATAACTAAACGAGCTTGTGCTTGTGGATGTGCATGCTGAGATATTTATACACCAAAAGAAAAACAAAGAGGAACAAATTTGGGGTTATTTCAGCACTAACATGAAACAAAATACAATGAATACTGATTTCATTTCATTTGACCAAAAGGAACTCATTCAGTAATCAGCTAAACACATTAGCTGGCCTGAGAGGCATAAAGGGACAGACATGTCTTGGTGTACAATGCTTTCATCTCTTTCTAATTATGTCACTTTGTGAGTCCATGTAGGTTATTACGTTTGTTTTATTAATGAGAAAACAAAGACTTACATTAAATATGCCCCAGATATTAGTAGTGCAGTGACAATTTAGCATCATATATATGTCTGGACTGTGGATTCATAATAAAAATAAGTTTTTTCCCTCCTTTCTCTTTACTCTAGAAGAGCCTTCGGACAATAACTATTGGAGATGGCACACATTTTATAAGGTGATGACTATGTGCTAGGCATTGTGCTACATGCTTTACATACCGTGTCACATTTAATCATATTCTGAAGGCAAACAGCAAAATGTTGTAGGTTAAGGAACTAATGTTCAAAGAAACAGAGTCCCTTGCTAAACATAACAGTAAATTGCAGAGGTTAGACTGAATATCCTTAATTGTTTCATTCCAATTACTCTCTTTTTCACCAAACAAAACATCCCTAATTCTATTTCACTCTCAATCCATAACAGGCTGAGGGACCAGTACCAGCCTCCTTGCTTTCCGTCTTCATGGAAAATGCCATGTAGAAGCTGTAAGGGCGGAGGGTGAAGAGAGGCAGGGAGCCAACTGTGGAGAACACAGCAGGCTCTACTGTTCTACTGTGTGAATATGAGAAACCGTGATACCACTGGAACAAGGAGCCAGAGTGGTGGTTACAGCCACCTGAAGGGACATCCTGCATCTAGTTCACTTCTTATTCCATCCATCCTAAGTCCTAGCCAACAACTCAAACAAAAATTGTGCAACCATTCACTTCTACATAGTGAAGCTGATAAGTATTTTGGCATCTCATCAAAATAGCATTTCTATTGGGCACAATAATTACGAATGCCAGGATTTCTCCATCCTGGAGAAGCAGGTAAACCTGAGAACACTGCTATATACACAGGGTAATAAGTGGACAGTGAAAGTAACCATAGACATTGATAAAGTGAGGTATTTAAGAACATTTTTTTAAAAAAAGAAAGTCTTCCTGCATGCTTCCAAGTAAATTCTCAGAAAGGTGATGCTGGGAGGTTTGGTCAACCACCCCACTCAATTCACTTTCCCACTGCATGTCTGTACCATGTGCTATGCTGTAAGAAAAGGGTGAGACAAGTCAGGTGCCCAGGGAGCACCATTTATGAAGGCACTTACAAATGGCCAACCCTACACTTGCAATTCCTCTGTGCTTCATCCCAGCCCTGAGGCTAATACAGATTCTGCACTAACTGAGCATGAGGTGACCATGGATGGCTTATATTCGGCATTAGAGACAGGGTTCACAGTGGCTGCTTAACTCTATCAGCAGGCAGACATTGGCATCCAGGCTTGCCCTTGAGAAAGCTACCATTGTGACCCTTCCCCAGGGTCATCTCTTGTTCTTTTTGCATGAAATGACCTTCCTCACCTTATTAATTTGGCTAAATCCTACTTCCCCTGCCCCCCAGCTTTCCTTTACAGAATGTACTGGCATTTGAACTTTAAAGGAGGATGGTAGTTAATACAAATGAATCTCTAATTTGTGGGATTCACTGGCAGCCTGTTTTAACCCTTACAAGGGAGAGACGTGGCAATGCCTGCTACTCAGGTCTGAGAAGTTACAGTTGGCTGAGTGGAATTTGCATTATGAGCTAGCAGAAACACCTCCAGTTGCCAAGAGACTTAATTATCTTTGTATTATTTGTATAAAAAGTATTATGGGATGAGAATATTAACTGCAGCAACTGCAGCATTATTTACAGTGGCAGAAAAAACAAACAACCCAAGCATCCATGGAGGAAGGAAGACTGGTAGTACTGTAATGATACTTAATACTATGGAATGAAAGAAATGAGAAAGTACCCTTATATATCCTGACTTAGAAAGATGTTAAAGACACATGTTCGCATGAAAAAGGCAAATGGAAAAACAATACATCTAGTAGGAAATCACATGTAAAAACAACCAAATTAGTTTGTTTGTTTTCTCTTGGCACAAGTATTTGCTAGCAAATGCAAAGAAAAGTGATTAGAAGCCAGCATATCAAACAGATCACAGTTGTGTAGGGAAAGGGGGCCGGGACTTGGATGATATTGTAAATTGGCTTTGAAACATATGAAACATACACATTGGTTTTGTAACTAAATATTTTTAAGTAAAAATCTGAATGTATAGTGGCAGTATTATTAGTGGCTATGATATTATATACTGAATCTGCTTAGAAAGTACCACTGAATGAACACATAGCCAAATGACACCTGGGGTGAGGGGCTGGAGTGACATTAAGGAAGGCAGAGTTTCTTTTCCAAGTTCACCTACATTTTACCTTTTGCCAACTCTTGAATTGGCTACAAACACTGCAAATGGGAATTCAGTGGTGTGAGGCCTTCTTTGTAGATGACTTCAGGCCCTTGTTCCAGCTAAGGGTCTTTGTGTTCCTAACGCAAAACATGTAGTTTAGACAATATGCTGATCAGTGGGGTTATTATTGATATCCATTCCCTTGACTTCAGCGTGTAAGGCCCTATTTGGGAATCCATTCCTCCACCTATGAGCACCTTACTTATGAGAGCAGGACATTAACCAAAACTCCTGATGACTGGTATTTATCATATGTTCTATTTATGCCAGCTTGCTCACAAATGCTGATGTTTTCTGCAAAATGTTCAAGTGGAACAGGCAAAACCAGGGGATGTGGCGACTTAACAAAAATCATTTGGGGTCAGATGCTATTGTGTAACACCCACTGAAGTGAACAAGCCCCTGAGAGTGAAGGTGGAGTCCTAGAAGGTAGTGTTGTAATTTTGTGACTACTAAACATAACAAATGCACTGACAAACATGTATATATCTGAACACTTACTGCTAAGTCACATTTTAATTAACATTATAATTCTAACTTTAGATGGCATAGATGGTAATTCCCCTTTGAATATAAGATCACTTAATCATCTCTGATGCTTTATTTGATATTAGTCAGGATGTATAAGATCTCAGTGAACTGGAGAGTGAGGGGTCATGGGCGTCATTCGGACTTAGTCTATGATTAAAAAGCATCTGGAACAATTTCATCCCTCTGTTTCAGCCTCCTATCATCAAACTAATATAAATTTCTTGACTGACTGAGTTGGTAAAAAAAAAAAATCCGTTTTTAAATTACCTTGAGGAGTTTCCAATGCCCTTTACAATGTCTAAACGTGCTGGTACCTGCAAGTAATAAAACTCCTGTCTTTGACATTCTGTCCCTACTAAGTGTAGTTATTTTATCAGTCCTTTTCATTTTCTTCCCCGTGGTACTATGCTAAGACCTCGCTGACCCATTGCTGTGAAGGTGTTGTTTGTATTTTCCTTGGATGTTGTGTTATCATTCAAATAAGTGATAGCTTACTCCTTTATTCAAAGGTTCTAGGAATCCCTAACATCAGAAACAGAAATCGTTGCAATCATTTTCGGTATCTTTTCCCTCCTTGAAAAGAGTAGTATCTGTTATTTGATAATCTTTTTAAAAAAATATTAAACATATTTAAAATTTCAAATACAGAGTACATAAATGGAAGTCTCACCTCCTCAAGTGGATTCTCTGTACTGTAGCTGGCATGAGAAAGGAGATGAGGCTTTGTCAAGTAGAACTGGCAGACTGGTAAGCATCCTACCTCCTTATTTCCCTTCTTCCTTCCCTTTCTCTTTCTTGCTCTCTTTTTTTTTAAGATATGGGGGTCTCTCTATGTTGCCCAGGCTGGTTTCAAACTCCTGGACTCAAATGATCTTTCCATTTCAGCATCCTGAGTAGCAGGGATTATAGACATGTGCCATCACACCAGCTTCTTTATAACTTATTATTATCAGAATTGTCAAATATGAGTAAAGAAAGAAAAATAATGTAATTAATTCCCATGTGCTCATTAACCCATCTCCAAAAATTATCAATACTTATCTGTTTTTTAACATGCTAAAACAAAACTCACACAATATGTATCTCTAAAAAATAAGGCTGAGGGATCCCAAGATGGCCAAATGAGAGGCAGCTCGGGAAAGCAGCTCCCAGTGAGAGAGACACAGAAGCTGAGTGGTCTCCACAATTCCAAACGAGGTACCAGGTTCATTTTGTGGGTCTGGTTGGACAGTGGGTATAAACCAAATAGGGCAAGGTGAGGCAAGGTGGGGCACTGCCCCACCCAGGAGGTGTGTGCAACTTACCTGAGGACCAGGGGATATAGTGGTCCTCCAGTCTTCAGTTCTGGGACTTCAGTTCAGATACAGTGCTCCACCCAAGCCCTCTACTAACCCGCAGAACAGGAGATCTTCACTGGGCTGAAAAGCCTCAGTGAGCTGCCTGAACAGGGCAGAACAGCAACTTTGGCCATTGCCAGGACTGTCAGCATAGATCTAGGCAGAAGCACTGGCTGACACGAAAACCAGAAAGCAGGCAGGACGGAGCCACCTGCCCCGTAGAAAGAAGGGGAAATGAACGCAGGGAAACAGCCCATACGGCAGGATGCGTCACCCTCCCCCGCCCTGCACAAAGCCCAGCAGGCTAAAAAACTCTCCCTCCAGAGTTTCACACTCAGAACATCAGTTAGACAGCGACCAAGAACGATCCAGCTCTGCAGGGGAAGGGAAGCCGCCATTGCAGAAGCCGGCCTAATTTTCCTGAGTAAATAAAAGACACAACAGCTCCACTGAATCTGTGGCAGCCCAGCAGCGCCTCTGCAGGCAGACAAAGGAAAGGCCACCTCCTCAAGCAGCTCCTTGAGATAAGAACTACATAAATCCAAGGAGATGGGAAGAAAGCAGAGCAAGAAGAATAAAACCATCAAAAACCAGAATGCCTCCCGCGACCACGAGATCACAACTCCTCATCAGCAAGGAAACAAAGCTGGACGGAGAACGAATTTGACAAATTGACAGAAGCAGGCTTCAGAAGGTGGGTAATACCAAACTTCTCTGAGTTAAACTAAAACCTTGAAAAAAAGGTTAGACGAAATGCTAACTAGAACAATCAGCTTAGAGAAGAACATAAATGACTTGATGGAGCTGAAAAACAAGTTCTTCACAAGAACTTCGTGAAACATGCACAAGTTTCAATAGCTAAATAGATCAAGCAGAAGAAAGGATATCAGAGATTGAAGATCAACTCAATGAAACAAAATGAGAAGGCAAGAAAAAAGAACAGAGTGAAAAGAATGAACAAAGTCTTCAAGAAATATGGGATTATGTGAAAAGACCTAATCTACGCTTCATTGAAGCACTTGAAGATGATGGGGAGAATGAATCCAAGCTGGAAAACACTCTTCAGGATATTATCCAGGAGAACTCCCCCAACAGTGAAGGCAGGCCAACATTCAAATACAGGAAATATAGAGAACACCACAACGATACTTCTCTACAAGAGCAACCCCAAGGCACATAATCGTCAGATTCACCAGGGTTGAAATGAAGGAAAAAATACTAAGGGTAACCAGAGAGAAAGGTCAGGTCACTCACAAATGGAAGCACATCAGACTCACAGTGGACCTCTCAGCAGAAACCCTACAAGCCAGAAGAGAGTAGGGGCCATATTCAACACCCTTAAAGAAAAGAACTTTCAACCCAGAATTTCACATCCAGCCAAACTAAGCTTTATAAGTGATGGAGAAATAAAATCCTTTATTAACAAGCAATTGCTGAGAGATTTTGTCACTACCAGACCTGCCCTACAAGAGCTCCTGAAGGAAGCACTAAACACAGAAAGGAAAAACCAGTACTAGCCACCACAAAAAAACAAAAACAAAAACAAAACAAAACAAAAAAACAAATGGTAAAGACCAACAACACAATGAAGATATTATGGCAACCAAAGAGCAAAATAACCAACCAGTAATAAAATGGTGGGATCAAATTCACACATAACAATATTAACCTTAAATGTAAATGAACTGAATGCCACAATCAAAAGACACAGACTGGCAAACCAGTTAAAAAGCCAAGAACCATCAGTGTGCTGTATCCAAGAGACCCATCTCACCTGCAAAGACACATATAGACTAAAAGGGATGGAAGAACATTTAGCAAGCTAATGGAAAGCAAAGAAAAGCAGGGGTGGTAATCCTAGTCTCTTACAAAATGGACTTTAAACCATTTTATCAAAAGAGGCAAAGAAGAACATTACATAATGGTAAAAGGATCAATACAACAAGAAGAATGAACTATCCTAAATATATATATGTACCCAATATAGTAGCACTCAGATACATAAAGCAAGTCCTTAATGACCTACAAAGAGACTTAGACTCCTGCACAATAATAATGGGATACTTTAACACTCTAGTGTCAACACTGGACAGATTAATGAGACAGAAAATCAACAAGGAAATCCAGGACTTGAACACAGATATGGACCAAGCAAACTTAATACACATTTACAGAACTCTCAACCCCAAATCCACAGAATATACATTCTTCTCAGCACCACATCACACTTCTCTAAAATCAACCACATAATTGGGAGTAAATCACTCCTCAGAAAATGCAAAAGACTGGAAATCACAACAGCCTCTCAGACCACAGTGCAATCAAATTAGAACTCAGGATTAAGAAACAAACTCAAAACTGCACAACTTCATGGAAAATGAACAACTGGCTCCTGAATGTCGACTGGATAAACAACGAAATGAAGGCAGAAATAAAGATGTTCTTTGAAAACATACCAGAATCTCTGGGACACATTTAAAGCAGTGTCTAGAGGGAAATTCATAGCAATAAATGCCCACATGAGGAGCAAGGAAAGGTCTAAAATCAACACCTTATCATCAAAATTAAAAGAGTTAGAGGAGCAAGATCATACAAACTCAAAACCTAGCAAAAGACAAGAAATAACTAAGATCAGAGCAGAACTGAAGGAGATAGAGACACAAAAAAACCTTTAAAAAACCAACAAATCCAGGAGCTGGTTTTTTGAAAAGATCAACAGATAGATAGATTGCTAGCCAGACTAATAAAAAAGAAAAGAGAGAAGAATCAAATAGATGCAATGAAAAACGATAAAGGGGACATCACCGCTGATTCCACAGAAATACAAACTACCATCAGAGATTACTACAAACAACTCTATGCACATAAACCAGTAAATCTGGAAGAAATGGATAAATTCCTGGACACTTGCACTCTCCCAAGACTAAACCAGGAAGAAGTTGAAACCCTGAATAGACCAATAACAAGGGCTGAAGTTGAGGTAGCAATTAATAGCCTACCAACCAACAAAAGCCCAGGTCCAGATAAGTTCACAGCTGAATTCTACCAGACGTACAAAGAGGAGCTGGTACCATTCCTTCTGAAACTATTCCAAACAATACAAAAAGAGGGAATCCTCCCCAACTCATTTTATGAGACCAATACTGGGAAGAAACACAACTAAAAAAGAAAACTTCCGGCCAATATCCATGATGAAAATTGACACAAAAATCTTCAATAAAATACTGGCAAACAGAATGCAATAGCACATCAAAAAGCTTATTCATCATGATCAAGTAGGCTTCATCCCAGGGATGCAAGGCTGGTTCAACATACTCGAGTCTATAAACATAATCCATCACATAAACAGAACCAAAGACAAAAACCACATGATTATCTCAATAGATGCAGAGAAGGCCTTTAACAAAATTTAACAGCACTTTATGCTAAAAATTCTCAATAAACTAGATGGAACGTATCTCAAAATAATAAAAGCTATTTATGACAAGCCAACAGCCAATATCATACTGAATAGGCAAAAACTGGAAGCATTCCCTTTGAAATCTGGCACTAGACAAGGATGCCCTCTCTCACCACTCCTATTTAATATAGTATTGAAAGTGTTAGCCAGAACAATCAGGCAAGGAAAAGAAACAAAGGGTATTCAATTAGGAAAGAAGGATGTCAAACTGTCTCTATTTGCAGATGACATGATTGTATATTTAGAAGACCCCATCATCTCAGCCCAAAATCTCCTGAAACTGATAAGCAACTCCAGCAAAGTCTCAGGATAAAAATAAATGTGCAAAAATCACAAGCATTCCTATACACCAATAACAGACTTAAAGAGAGCCAAATCAAGAACGAACTGTCATTCACAATTGCTACAAAGAGAATAAAACACCTAGGAATACAACTAACAAAGGAATGTAAGGGACCTCTTCAAGGAGAACTACAAACCACTCTTCAGTGAAATAACGGAAGACACAAACAGATGGAAAAACATTCCATGCTCATGGTTGGGATGAATCAACATTGTGAAAATAGCCATACTGCCCAAAGTAATTTATAGATTCAATGCTATCCCCATCAAGCTACCAATGACCTTCTTCACAGACCTGGAAAAAAAACACTTCATACTTCATATGGAACCAAAAGAGACCCCATATTGCCAAAGCAATCCTAAGCAAAAAGAAAAAGCTGGAGACATCATGCTGCCTGACTTCAAACTATACTACAAGGCCACAGATATCAAAAGTGCATGGTACTGGTACCAAAACAGAGACTTGACCAATGGAACAGAACAGAGGCCTCAGAAGCAACACCACACATCCAGAGTCAACTGAACTTTGACAAACCTGAGAAAAGCAATGGGGAAAGGAGTCCCTGTGTAATAAATGGTGTTGGGAAAACTGGCTAGCAATATGCAGAAAGCAGAAACTGGACCCCTTCCTGACATCTTACACTAAAATTAACTCCAGATGGATTAAAGATATAAACATAAGACCTAACACCATAAAAACTCTAGAAGAAAATCTAGGCAAAATCATTCAAGACATAGGCATAGACAAGGACTTCATGGCTAAAACACCAAAAGCAATGGCAACAAAAGCCAAAATAGACAAATGGGATCTAATTAAACTCCAGAGCTTCTGTACAGCAAAAGAAACAATCATTAGAGTAAACCGGCAACCAACAGAATGGGAAAAATTTTTGCAATCTACCCATCTGACAAAGGGCTAATATCCAGAATCTACAAATAACTAAAACAGATTTACAAGGTAAAAACAAACAAGCCTATTCAAAAGTGGGCAAAGGATATGAACAGACACTTTACAAAAGAAGACATCTATGAAGCCAACAAACATATGAAAAAATGCTCATCATCACTTGCCATTAGAGAAATGCAAATCAAAACCACATTGGGATACCATCTCATGCCAGTTAGAATGGTGATCAATAAAAAATCTGGAGACAACAGATGCTGGAGAGGATGTGGAGAAATAGGAACACTTTTAATACTGTTGGTGGGAGTGCAAATCAGTGCAACCACCGTGGAACACAGTGTGGCTATTCCTCAAGACCTAGAAATAGAAACACCATTCAACCCAGCAATCCCATTACTGGGTATATACTCAAAGGATTATAAATTGTTCTATTATAAAGACACATGCACATGTATGTTCATAGTGGCACTGTTTACAATAGCAAAGACCTGGAACCAACCCAAATGTCCATCAACAACAGACTGGATAAAGAAAATGTGGCACTTATAGACCATGGAATACTATGCAGCCATAAAAAATGATGAGCTCATGTCCTTCATAGCGACATGGATGACTCTGGAAACCATCATTCTCAGCAAGCTGACACAAGAACAGAAAACCAAACACCACGTGCTCTTACTCATAGATGGCTGTTGAACAATTAGAGCATGTGGACACAGGGAGAGGAGCATCACACACTGCGGTCAGTTGGGGGGGATTAGGGGAGGGACAATGGGGGGTGAGGAGGGATAATGTGGGGAGAAATACCAGATATAGGTGATGGGGGTAGGAAGGCAGGAAGGCAGCAAGCCACCTTGCCATATATGTACCTATGCAACAATCCTACATGATCTACACATTACCCCAGAACCTAAAGCACAATATTAAAAAATAATAAAATAAGGCTTTTTTCTTCTTAGACTAACCAAAATGCCTTTATCATGCCTAAATATGTAAGTATAATTGTTTAATATTACTTATGGTGGTTAACTTAATATGTCAACTTGACTGGGTCACAGTATGCCCAGATATTTGGTCAAATGTTACATTTCTGTATTTCTCTCTCTCTCTCTCTCTCTCTCTCTCTCTCTGTGTGTGTGTGTGTGTGTGTGTGTGTGTGTGTGTGTTTTCTTTTTTTTTTCTTTTGAGATAGAGTCTCACACTCTGTCACTCAGGCTGAAGTGCAGTGGCACCATCTCGGCTCACTGCAACCTCCACCTCCTGGGTTCAATGATTCTCTGCCTCAGCCTCCCAAGTAGCTGGGATTACAGGTGTGTGCCACCATGTCTGGTTAATTTTTTGTATTTTTAGTAGAGATGAAGTTTCATCGTGTTAGCCAGGCTGGTCTTGAACTCCTGACCTCATGATCTGCATGCCTCAGCCTCCCAAAGTGCCGGGATTACAGGTGTGCGCCACCATGCCTTGCCTTCCCTTCAGCAGAATAACTAAAGCAAATCGACTTCTCTAGTGAGGGTGGGCCTCATCCAATCAGCTGAAGGCCTGAATTCAACAGGCCGACAGTTCCCAAAGTAAGAGAGAATTCCTTCTGCCTGATGGCATTCAAACTGGAACACTGGCTTCTTTTTCTGCCTTCAGACTTGAACTGAAAGGCTCTTCCTGGGTCTCAGGTCTTCGGGCCTTTGGACTAGAACTACAACTTTGGCTCTATGGTTTCAGGCTCTTAGACTTGAAGTAGAACTACAGTTTTAGCTCTCCTGAGTCCCCATCTTGCTGACTCACCCTGCAGATCTTGGTACCCACCTATCTCTGTAATTGAATGAGGTAACTCCTTTCAATAAATCTTTCTTTTTTCTTTTTCTTTTCTTTTTTTTTTCTTTTTTTTTTTTTTTTGAGACAGAGTCTCACTCTGTCAACCAGGCTTAATCTCGGCACACTGCGACCTCCACCTCCCGGGTTCAAGTGATTCTCCTGCCTCAGCCTCCTGAGTGGCTGGGACCACAGGTGCATGCCACCGCCACCATGCCAAGCTAATTTTTTTTTTCATATTTTTAATTGTGATGGGGTTTCACCAAGTTGGCCAGGCTGGTCTCAAACACCTGACCTCAAGTGATCTGCCTGCCTTGGCCTCCCAAAGTGCAGTACTGGGATTACAGGCATGAGCCACCATGCTATGTCAATAAATCTCTTTCTAAATAAATATTCATCCTGTTGGTTTTATTTTTCTGGAACTCCCTAACTAATACATTACTTCAACCAATATATGTTCAATTTTCCTCAATGGCTCAAATGTGTCTTTTTTACAGATCATTTGTTTGAATTAGAATTTAAATAGGTTCCACACAATATTTTAAAGTTTATAGATAACAATTACATTTGAGACAAGTTTATGAGTTTTTTCTTTTTTATAGTATTTCTTAAATAATATTGAATAAGCCCCATGACACAGATTATTAAACACCAAATTTCAGAATGTGGTTCCACATTTACAAAGATCAGAATGCATGCTTTAAATGGGTCAAGATTGAACATAGAGAGAAAGCAAAATACATTCCTATTAACCATAGTATACTCTTAAAAGTCAATGAGCTCCTTTTGTGATTCCAGGTTCCACATCTATAAACCAGGAAATGCACGTATGAAATATCTATTCTATTTGGCCTTCCTCGTAGATACCATGAGGGTAAAAGATAACTTCACATAAATAGTTTGAAAACAAAGTATCAAAAAAATGGAGACATTTCTATTTTAATATCATCATCATCATCATCATCATTTTCATCCAAGAAACATTTCTCTTTTTAATTTGCAACCGGGATCTTATTCTCATATGAAACTTGCACTATTAGTGCAGTTGTGCTTCATTGTTAAAATGAACAAAAGCAATTACACTGTGCTGTAAGAAAATAAGCTTGGTCTTTGATTAGAAGTCATTCTGTCAGTATAACATGTGCTCCAAAGCAGCAAAGGTTGGCCTCTCAAGGTCACTACTCCAGACACTTACCCAGTACTGTTGAGGTAACTCTGTCCCAAGCTACAATCCTTCGACAGAGAGGATGGGTTGAACCAAAATGCCGGCAGGCACTGGCCATTGCTGTGTCGCTCGTAACCATAATCACTGTTAGGAAAGAGCAGAGAAAAACCTTTCAGTAGGTGGCAAAACTGCTGAAAACAATCCCATGTCTGCCCACAGCCAAGTTCTGCACTCATCAATTAGTCAAAAAAAAAAAAAAAAAAAAAGCAGCATTGCCAGAGTCAATGACTTCTCAAAGATAGACCTCTTTTTCATAGAATATCTATCAATTATTCAGGAAAATATCCTACACAACCAGTCATTGCATTTAAACAGTCTTAAGCTGAGAGAGTAGATGTGTTCTCATTAGAAGGATACACAATACAGATGGCTGGGCCCACAGAAAGCTATACTGAGAAAACGGGTAGTGGTGGCACTCAACCCTTGGTGAAAAATTCATCACAGAGTTTAACACGGCCACATGTGGCACAGTCCTCATTACTGGTGATGCCTTTGGGATGCTCTTCCAAGACATCTGGATCTAACAAGCAGAGCTGAGCCAGGTCCCTCTGTGTAAACTCCATATGCTTCAAAGTTACAGCCAAAAAGGCAATGTCCTTCAGGAGTGTCTCGAGCATTCCCCTAAGGAAAGGTTTCATCTCAGGCAGTTAGCACTGCCAGTTGGGACTAAGTGCTGTAAATCCCCTCTCTGCTTTGGAAATAGTCAAAGACTTTTCCTCTCAGCCTCCTCTCCTTCCTGCTTCTAGGGTCCTTTGAGTTGCCTGATATTCTTGGCTTCTGGCAGATGAACCTGGGCGCAGAGAATGACAACAAATTGCACCTCCACATGCACAGACAAATCACAGGCAGCAATCAGCAAGCATTAGTATGAATTGGCCCATCTGTGTAATGGAGGTGAGATGCTGGCACACAAGGGTCAGGAAGGGAGAAGCAGGCTCAGCTCAGGGGCCTGTGACCAGGCAGCTGGTACTTAGAATTTTGCACATATCAGCTGGATTTGGTGCTGGTTCAACGCAGCATGGGGAGGAAGACTTCAGAACCTATAGGACAACCAGTGTTCACTTCAGGGAACTGCTTTATGAATGCTGGAGAGGGTCAGGCACGGGCATATGGGGAACTGTCCAGGAGAGAGCCAATCCAAGGAGAAAAACTCATTGACAATCACCTTTCATTACATTATAGCCAGGTGTAATCATCAAAACTCCAGCTACTGGGAGGAGCCCAACAAGGTCATGATGAGCCTTTCCAAATATTTTCAGAAATCATGCAGTTACAGAAATCCCACTGGACCAAAAAACCTTACAATGGCTTCCTTCATGATTCACTTCCCATTTCAGCTAGTGGGATGAATAGCCGATTCCAATCACAAATGAATGCAAAGATTGGGCCAAGACAAGGGTATTAGGGATGGGGGAGAGAAGAAGTCTAACTGCTTTTCTTATCTGGTATTCCTTTCCCGTTGACTAGCTTACAATTGAAAAAGAAACATGACAACCACCACAACAACAAAAAGACTGGCTTATTTTGGATCCAGTCTTCTTTGGAAAGCAAATGTTTCAAGGAGAAATCAGGAAATTGGGACATCTCATTTTTTTTTCTCTTTGGTTTTCTACTAGAGAATAAATTTGCCTCCTGCTAAAGAATGGCTGTTTTTTTTTTTTTTTTTTTTTTAGACGGAGTTTTGCTCGTTACCCAGGCTGGAATGCAATGGCGTGATCTCGGCTCACCGCAACCTCCACCTCCTGAGTTCAGGCAATTCTCCTGCCTCAGCCTCCTGAGTAGCTGGGATTACAGGCACGCACCACCATGCCCAGCTAATATTTTGTATTTTTAGTAGAGACGGGGTTTCACCATGTTGACCAGGATGGTCTCGATCTCTTGACCTCATGATCCACCCGCCTCAGCCTCCCAAAGTACTGGGATTACAGGCATGAGCCACCGAGAACGGCTGTTTCTTAAGGCAAAAGCTATACCACTAATGTAAGATGCTAACTTCCTTTGCAAATCTTCCTTGAATAGGGTAGATGAAGAAGCATTAGTCGCTTCAGAAAGAGGGATGTGATGAATAACTTAAAATCTCATGGTAGTTTTCCCTGTGAATGCATTTCAGGGTGTTAGTCCCAAAGAGTAGTACAAGATAAAATATTTTTGTCACTGTCATAATGTTGCACTGACTAAAACAGAAGTCACAATTGGGGCAGCCCCTGAAGATCTCCTTTTGAGTTCCAATGTAACTGAAGCTCTGTTGCCCTCTGGCTGAGCCCAAAGAGATATTGGCTCTGGGCTTGGCCAATATACACCAAAGGGGTACAGCTGTGGGTTATTGGTGGCCACTCTTCTCAGACCTTCTCAGTACTATTTATTTAGAGAATATCTACAGATGTCTACCATAAAAGAAGGATTAACTTTTCTAAGATATGTGATGCGTATGTGCGCAGTATCTCAGTCCAATCACTGATATTTTAATGATTCAGTATGTAACCTGAGATTGCTATACAACTAGAACTAAATTGTTAAAGAATGATTAGTTCTTATGCGGGTCAAGTATAAATTCTTTAACGCATTTGTACGTATTTAGTGATCACATTCTCTAAATTAAAAACAAATAAAGGAAAAGCAAAAAAAGAGGAAAAAAACAGTGGAAAATACCAAGGGAGTTACCACCTACTTGTCCTCAATAATTTGTAAGCCTTACTTGAACAATGAACATTGACAATAAGGGAAGGGCTTCACTGTGCCCACACGCTAGCTTTCTGCTTAGCAAATGTCTCAGGAAGAACTCTATGGCACTCTGAGTTTAGTTTAACCTCTCAGTGTCTCAGTACTTCTCCAGTTTAAACTAGCTTAATCCTGGTAAACAAGAAGTCTTCTTTATCACCAGGTTCACCGAGTTACAGATTTGCAATGCCATTGCATCTATTCTTGCCCTGAGTTCAGAAAGGTCTTCCACGAATCTCATATGCTGTGGTCAGCTATGAATTGAAAACTTTCAGGGACAGAAAATTTACTGCCTTAAAAGGCCATTATTCCACTACGGAAAATTCTAGATTCTAGAAAGCTTTCATCTAGAGCACAAATAGGTTTGTTTGCTTCCTAAAAAATCCACTCTGTTTGGCTGGGCGCGGTGGCTCAAGCCTGTAATCCCAGCACTTTGGGAGGCCGAGGCGGGTGGATCACAAGGTCAAGAGATCGAGACCATCCTGGTCAACATGGTGAAACCCCATCTCTACTAAAAATATAAAAAAAATTAGCTGGGCATGGTAGCGTGTGCCTGTAATCCCAGCTACTCGGGAGGCTGAGGCAGGAGAATTGCCTGAACTCAGGAGGTGGAGGTTGCGGTGAGCCAAGATCGTGCCATTGCACTCCAGCCTGGGTAACAAGAGCAAAACTCCGTCTCAAAAAAAAAAAAAAAAAAAAAATCCACTCTGTTTTCACTGTTGCTGTTTGAAGGAGCACAGAAAGAATCTGCTCTCTTTTTCTTTTGTTGAGACATAGCCTCAGTCTGACACCCATGTTGGAGTACACTGGTGCAATCTCGGCTCACTGCAACCTCCGACTCCCAAGTCAAAGCGATTCTCCTGCCTCAGTTTCCCAAGTAGTTGGCATTACAGATGCCCACCACCACGCCCAGCTAATTTATGTATTTTCAGTAGAGACGGGGTTTCACCATATTAGCCAGGCTGGTCTCGAACTCCTGACCTCAAGTGATATGCCAGCCTCAGCCTCCAGAAGTGATGGGATTACAGGCATGAGCCACCACTACTGGCCAAATAAGCTCTCTTTTTGTCCTAGGAATCTATCAGTTATATGAAGACAATTACCAGCCATCTTCTGAGTCCTCTTTCAGTCTAAAGAAACTCTTGATTTTTCCATATACACATGCACATAGCTAGTAAACTATAAGGTAATTTTATAAGAAAATGAAGCTAGCCACTTAGCCCTAGGCATGATACCATTATTTCAATTCTAAGCTTTCATTAAGGCCCATGTGGATTTGATACACTGAATGACTCCACAAGATAATTATAGGAGCTCACCAGTCAAAATCAGCCTCCGTGCAGACACAGGGTTTAGATTCCATAGCTCCGGCATATTTTCCTTGCATACATTTCCTCTCTGATTTTCGCTTCTTATATATCCTTTTCGCTCCCATGATACATGCTTCCCCCTGCAGGGAGAGAAGGATCACAGACACTTGGGCACATAGCTTGGACTTTCCCTGCCCCACATGAGGGACATTTAGGGAGACATTGACAAATCTTAGTGTAATGTAAACTTTAGTAGCCCTCTTTGTGCTAACGACACTTTCCTTTTGATGTCCAGAACCCTATTATACAACTTCACTATAAAGGCAATCCTAACGATCATTGAGGATTATTAAATAACATCCTTAATTTTGTGTGTATTTATCAAACCTTTATTTGGCAAAGTGTTAGGTGCAGTGCTATGAAGGACACACAGATAAGTAAGACTCAGACTGTATCTAGTATATTGCCAACAAATCTGTAGTAATTAAGTTCAATTCTCCTATAATAAAAGATTTATACAGTTGGTCATTTATGAGAGCATGAAAGAGGAGCATTGCTAAGAAATATAAAGATTCATTTTGCCTCGATTTATTATGCCTCTGCCCACACAACTTTACAGCACAGATTTTATGTTCCTCTACCAGACAAGCAAGAGAGCTAAATTCAGTGTTTTCCCACAAAATAAATAAAAGCTTCGGATATCACAATGCTTGTGCATCCTAAAGGAGAAAATATCAGGAATGTAAATGAGTGATTTCCTTGTTGAGCCTCTGAACAGCGTAGGTGTATCCAGCTAATGCCGAGCCCACTATCAGACACACTCCTCCTCTTGTGTTTCTGAAAGACCAGAGTAGAATGTTGCTTCATCTACTGTATAGTGTCTTGCTTGAGCAAACTCCCTTTAACTGGCTTCATTACACGTCTACATTTAAATATATGACTTAGTCTAGGTTTGGGGTGATATGATGTTTTTCTGCCTGAAGATGGTGATGATGTTGCAGCGAGTACTTCCACCACATCCTTGGAGAAAGCTGCAGGATGACTTGTACCTTGGGAAATCAAGGGAGAGACACTTCCATCTAAGCATTTTGATATAAGCTGATTAGGTGAGAGGCCAAGACAAAGGAAAGTTTCCTGTTAATAATGCTGCATTCTCATACCAGGAGTACCATGCAAGGAGGCAAAAAACACTACATAGTTCCAAGGAATCAAGGTGAAGGGGAAGAAGGACTTCTCCAAAACACTGCCCCAGCATAACTTTGTTATTTTATGTCCCTGTTTGCATCCCTGCCCCCACCATGCAACCATATGACATTCTCAGATGAATTATGTGTGGATCTCAGTGCTGAATTGCTATTTCATTTTAAGTTATAAGTCTAAGCCAGCACATTTGAATTTTATCCCATTATATCCTAGCACAATAAAAAACAGAAATGACATCACAACAAGCTATAAATGGTGAGTTTGTTCACTGCTGTGGAACACAAAATGTGTAAGAAAACAGTAGATGGACATTCTGGCATAGAGCATCCTCTTTCCTATACCTTAGCGACTAGCTTTCCCCCAACATGACCTATGCTTCCTGCCCAGGGCTCAGTCTCAGTTCTTTTCCTCCTACCTGGCTGTGCAGCTGCCAGGGTCTGTAGTCCTCTTCGGCACACCGTCTATCAAAAATGGACTTGTAGTCTACTTTGACCAGCTGCCATTCAGAGCGGTGGCTGAAGTGTCCAAACACTCTGCAGAGTTCATGGTGATAAAAATAATCACAACGATAACAGTGCGATCAGCAGTAACAACAGAGAGCATTTGTGGAGTGTTCACCCTGAGCTAAGCATGTTACATGAATCATATCATTTCATCCTCAAAATGCATTCATGAGGAGGGTACTTTTTATTTTATTTTTGAAACAAAGTCTCGCTCTGTCACCAGGCTGGAGTGCAGTGGCAGGATCTCAGCTCACTATAACCTCCAACTCCCTGGTTCAAGCAATTCTCCTGCCCCAGCCTCCTGAGTAGCTGAGATTATAGGCACACACCACCATGTCCAGCTAATTTTGGTATTTTTAGTAGAGTTCACCATGTTGGTCAGGATGGTGTTGATCTCCTGACCTCGTGATCCACCCGCCTCGGCCTCCCAAAGTGCTGGGATTACAGGTGTGAGCCACTTCACCCAGCCGAGGAGGGTACTATTACTGGATCCACTTCACAGATAATATGAGGTTCCATGAGTTTTGTTAACATTGCAAAACACAAAATCAAGTCATAATAACAGGTAGAACCAGAACCCACAGTGTTTGATTCAAGAGCCCACTTGTACATATTGTGCCACAGGAGTGGCTGGGAAAATATGCTTGAGAAACAATCATAAATACTGTATTCTATATGGTCCAAGATTAGACTTCTAGGTTATCTTGCTAAGATACATAATTCCCATGGTTTCCATGCAATTTTACCTTCCCACCAGCCCCTAGTGAAAATGATCAGGAGAGCCAAGTACTTATAATGCTTTCCTACACTGTGCAGTCTACTCTCTTTATTCAGAGAGACTCAGGTATTTACTGAGATGTTTGAATCACCAATCATAGGTTTGAAGAAAAGCCATGAAGTGGCCTGTTGGGTCATCTTTATAAAATCCCTGCTTTGAAAATATAAAAATTGAAGACAGACAAATTATGGAATGTATTGCTAATTTAGGTATGATTCCCATTGACAAAAGTGTAGCCATTGGGCATATTGGATTTCTGTTGTTGTTGTTTTCTATTATTAAAAAAGTAGTAGTGGTAGGGGAGGGAATTAGAAAGTGTACTAAGTATTCACTTTGGCTTGAAAGTTTTCATTGATGATCAGATCAACTATTTTACAACCTTCCGTTCCTGTTTTCTATGTCCAATTTTCCAAAGGAAGGAAATATCAGTTTTATACTTTAAAGTCCATGTATTGAAACCCATAGGCAGCCAAGTCACTAATTTTTCACAAATTAATGATCATCACATTCCAGACAAAAATGAGTATAAATGCATTTTCATAAGAACAGAATGTTCTCATGGTTTTCCTAATGTGCCTCACAATTGAGTTAGGTAAAAAGCTCAGGAAAAATACAATGCTTTGTAGCATTTTGATGAAGCACTATGTTCTGAATTAAAGTGAAATCATTCCTATATACCTGAGATTTTCTACATATTCAGGTTCATTATTATTAAAGTTTTAAATGCACAGCTTTATTTCTTATTGAAATAATCACTTGTAATTTCTCTAAACACCTCAGACTGGGTCTCCAAAAAACTATCAAGGAACCAAGAAATAGCTGCCCACATTTTTCTTTCCTATTTGTTGTACACTCTTGCAGTAAGATGCAACAACCTCAAACCTAATAGATGCAAATCAAACAGGCATAGCTATAAAACATTTTTGTGGACTATTCTTTTCTATGAAGGCTGGAACACATCATAGCTTTCAACTTACGTCATGATGAGAGTCTCTTCTCCAGGCTCACCCAGAACCCCATCCACAAAAAGTGGTATAGATGTGAAACTGTATTTGCTCCAAGATCTCCCTTCATCAAAACTCAACCTAATGATATAAAATGCATCAGTAATCAGATCTCCAAAGGGAAAGAAAAGTCATTTCAAAGCAAAGATACTGTCAACCAGGAAATAATACATTTTAAAAGTAGCTGGGGGCATCGTCAAAATGAGCCTTTCATATGAATAACCATTCTTAATTATATTAGAAGATAGAAATAGAGTTAGCCAAGCTATCAGGACGCAGATGTATTAAAACATCAATGAAGGGAGAGCTACATTAAATGGGAATAACTGTAAGTTTTTAATAAACTTTTTGAAAGTTTGGATATTTTATTATTTCTGAGACTTCAAGCTCTCGACCCTTTCCAAAACCTCACTACCGTCTAACAAGTCTTCCAGGTGATCCTGACGAGTGATGACCTTGTAAGATTTACTTAGATTTCAACCAACCCATCTCTAAGTGACAAATTCCTAAGTGTGTCTTTCTTATGCCCTTAAATCCGGCTGACCTCACTGAATGAATGAGTACAAGACAGACTTTTGAAAGGAAGAGAAGATAATTCTTCAGTCCTGATGGTCACTGAAATGATCTAATTGCGCGTCCTCTCTAAAATTCAAATGTTGAACATCTAATTACCAACGTGATGATATTAGGAAACGGAGACCTCGGGAGGTGATTAGATCATAAGGGTGGACCACCCATGAAAGGAATTAGTGATCTTATAAAAGAGGCCTCAGAGAACTGCCTTGCCCCTTCCACCATGTGAGGACACAGAAAAATGGTACTATCTATAAACGAGAGAGTGGAGTCCTCCTTAGACACTGAATCTGCCAGCACCTTGATCCTGGATATCTCGGCCTCCAGAACTATGAGAAATTAATTTCTGTCATTTATAAGCCACCCAGTTTATGGTATTTTGTTAGGGCAGCCCAAATGAACTAAGATGGTCACTCAGGACCTTTACTTTTGCTCTGCGTTTCTTTATGAATGCGCTTGCCCAAGCTAAGCCTTATTTTTCTGTTTTGCATCTTTCCCTTCAGTCATCAAAGTAACTAACAGTAGAAGGAAAATCAGGCTTTTGATCTTGGACAAACTCATATATGTGGAGAACCACTTTCAAAAACACAGATGAAAGAACCTATTGATAACTCCTCTAGAAGTTAGGCCTTATACATCCATCAGTGGGACAGGCACAGGCAGAATTGTGGATTATCTCCTCAAAAAAAAAAAAAAAAGACAAGGAAGCAACATCAAGAGAAATGAGACTCAAGCAGAATTGTCATGAGTCATCAAACTGACTGTTTTTGTAGTAAATATGTTACTAAAATGCCAAGGGTTTAGTCCAGGTCCTGTTAGGTTTGAAGAAAAGCCATGAAATGGCTCTGCGTGGAATACAAAAATGGATACAGATATTAAACTCCAGGAGATGTTATTTGCAAAAGGTTACTGCAAGAAGTCAACCTATTCAGAGACTATACCTGATCATGAACATTGTTCTACATGTGATCGTGCTGAGAGGATAATATACGGTTAAAGGTGTGAGTGTGAAAGTATTGTCACATTTGCAAAGTATAATGCAACTTCTCTCTCAGGAAGTAAAACTTCTCACTCTCTCTCTCTCTCTCTCTCTCTTCCCCTTCCTCCTCTCTGCACTCCCTCTGTTCTTCTCTCCCTCTCCCTCTCTCTCCTACCTCTACTCTTAACATTCTGAAACTGGTCCAACTGTCCCACAGAATTGATGATTATAGTTTTTTTGAATAAACACAGAAATTGATCGTCCCCATCTTAAAACTTGAAAAAGATATATTTTTCTTTTCTGAGTTCCCTTCTCAGGAAACCAACCATCAGGCCTCTCAGGTAGTATAAAGGAGCTGAAACTCACCAGATAAAGGCATCTGGCCAATAAGAAACCAGACTACTTGCCCATCATGATTGCCTAATTGACAACTTCCTTCCTGTTGACCACCTCCTCTTCCTCACCTCCTCTTCCTTACCCCTCCCTAATTCCTGTTTTCCCACACCTAGTTACATTTCTTCCCTTTATATAAACCCCTAATTTTAATAATCAGAGACAGACTGATTGCCCTTCTCCTTGGCTGCAGCACCCAATTAAAGCCTTCTTCGCTGGCAATATTTGTTGTCTCAGTGGATTGGTTTTTTGTGTGGAGAGTAACAGGACCTGGACCAAACCCTTGGTCTGACATCTGCTACATTCTGTGCTGCACAAGGGTTTAAGGACTTAAGAGGGAACAATGGGGATAGACACAGACATACAGAAAGCTGGGCCAGGGGGTTCAGGAGGTGAGAATGCTACTATCTCCAGCTCTGACCTGTTTTGGTGTATTTTATTTTATATGTTTATAAAGCACATAGCAGAGGGAGGGTGAAGTTACTTAGAACAGCCTGTGGTTATTATTCTTATACTTTAATTAACATACTTAAGCTAAAAACTATTTTGCATCAAGGTTAGTGAAAGCTGGTTATATTTTAGGCCCATTTGTTCTCTCCAAGACATACACATCCTCCCACTGTGGTTTTACTTCCCTGAAGTTCAACCAAAGTTCACAGCAGCCTTGCTGCTGATCCCCCCCACCACCCCTAGGGAGTGTACTACTTCACCTCCCTACACCCTGGCATTTTGGTAACAGATTTACTACAAAACAGTTACAGTTTGATACCCTGACTCCTAGACTGATCTTAGCAGTGTAGGACCATCAGGTACAGATCTCACAGGCAGCAGATGCCCTTACCAAAGATGCCGAATTGGGAGAGATGTGTGTTTCATAGCAACCAGGACTCCACCTTGATCCAGGTACAAAACACTGTGCTCTTCTTCAAAGATCTGGATGAGGAAAACACATACATAGACCCACATCCACATCCACACATACCCAGGCTTCAGAGAATCAGTATTCATACGAGAACAAAAAATCCTTCCCATGATATAAATAAGTTTCCCTAAAACTTCACAAAAATAAAGTTATAGAACAGTTCTTCCCAACATGGGCTACTGTACCACTGGTGTTATTTAAAATAACTTTAGGTGTGCATAAATTTGAAGAATGAATATTCATGGGTTCATGCTTATATTCTTTCATTTTCATAATTTCTATTAATTCCCAGTTATAATGATGTCAGAATATTGGTTAACTGTCATATATTATACAGCTCCAGATAGAGAGAAGCCTACAGATCATTTACTCCAACAGTCTCATTTTCATAGATAAGAAATCTAAGGTTTAGAGAGATGTGGTAACTTGCCTGAGATCATGCATATAGTAATGGATGGAGCTTGGACTTGCTGCATTACAGTGACCTCTCCAGATCTATTATTTTGAAGTTTCCAACTGTTATCAATGAAAAGTGTTCTTGTTTAATTGACAAAGGCTCCACCAAAATCATGGTGAGTTCTGTTGTCATCTTTGGGTACATGTGTCATTGTGTCTTTCTCCAAAGGTAGAGAAACAAATTTGAAGTCAAATGGAGAAAGACTGGAAACAATATCTAGATCCTTTCTATGTAAGATGTATGCTGTCTTCTCAGTCAGATTATTAATATAGCCTTGCCTGAAGTTACATTGTAGACAATCTTCTTCCAATTTGTTTATTTCTTATACTCAAGATGCACCCCAAGACTACAGAAGTAGAGACCTCTTTGCCTTGTGTGGGGTGTTGGAAAGAAGAAAATGGGATCCTGGATCTCTAGCAATTCTCCAGAGGACATTTATTTAGAATAGACTAAGTTTCTACATACCTCCAAGATCAAATGCTCTGAGGTTTCTTATGCAAATTTCTCCCCTTTCTCCTTCTCTCAAAATATCAGAATCCCACTGAGGATCTATAAAGGATCTGAAGCTAAGAAATGGCAATTGGACCATAATGTGGACATCTCTGTCTAAAATTTAAAGCAGAGTGCTCTCATTGCTAAGTGTGATTACCTGTACATTAAATTTCAATTTACAGTGCTACAGTTATTGTATGATAATTAAACATCAGTAGGTTATTAAAACATATTTATTGAAGTATAACAACCATGCATTTGGCACATATCTTGTTAAGATTGCTAAACCTCATTAAATGCCTGTTTTATAAGCTATGGGTAATCTAATTTTCATTCAGAAGAAAGGCAGGAAGCACTTAAGCTAAACACACTGGTTTAAAGTATTCCACTTCTACTTTCTCTGACATTTGCATCCTGATGGTTATTACTATGTCTTTTGTACATGAGATTTAAACAACTCAGAACACCACCTGGGTAATGGCCATTTTGATATTTGCATTCCTTCCTATTCCGACTTCAAGGCAAGGGGAATTTATGGAGCCAACTCAGCATTAGGGATGTAGTCTACCCTTAATGCCGCATATTTCCTATATGATAAACCCTTAGGAATTCTAGTTTTCATTGATGGGAAAAATTTGTCAGACTTAATTTGGTTTCATTGTGACTTATACACATCCTTACATACAAGCTCTGAATAAAGAACAACTTTATTAAGTGATAAAAAACAAACTGCATAAATATCTGCTAAACTCAAAGATTTAAGATTTTTATTAAAAAGGGAAAAATAACCATATTCAGTCTTCAGGATTTATGTGCAGCACTGCTGAAAACATTCCCAGATTTGAACCAAGTTGGACAATTTTATGCCGCTTAAACTTTAGCAAGTTGGCCCAGGGTATTTTCTTACCTGCCTCCAAGTGTTCCCTGCATCTGAAGAGACAAACATGCTGATGTCAGTGTCTGATAATTCAGAACCTATATTACCTAGAAAGAGAAGGCCACCATTAGTGCAAAGAACTTTCTGCAACAGCAATAATGGACTATACTGGCAGGCGCTTTGCCTGAGAAAGATTTTAACTGCAAGCATTCTGTCTGTGCAGGGTTTTCTTCAAAACTTGCTTTAGAGCCAGTGGTTTAGGTGCCTTTCAAAAATAATTTTAGCTTGCTTATTAAGTTCCAAGTACAGATATACAGCTTCTTAAAATAAACACTATATACCACAGCCAGCAAACCAGGGAAGTTTCTTACCTGATGCCACTATAATGCTTGGAGCTGTGTCTTTGCTGGCAATGATCCCTGATGTGTAGGGATTCTCAGAGACCTTCAGGTGAAGGTGTAGTGAGCAATAGGGCTGAAAAGACAAATAGTAAGTGTCATAAAATCACATAATCAAAATGGTCATTTGAAGCTCAAAACCAGGTCATCCATCCATCCATCCATCTAACCAACCATCCCATTTACCATACATCCATGCACCACTCCAACAACCCTTGCACCTATACTTGTACTACCCACCATCTTTCATTCCCCCAAATATCTAGTGTCTACTAAGTGTAAAACAGCCTTCAAGTTAGTAAAGGAAAGACCACCTTCATTTTAGGTATAATCGAATTTGATCTTTGTCTTATCAGACCTTACAATTTATATAGAGGACATGAGATCCTTCTACTAATTACCATAAAGAGAATACTTTAACAGCCATAAAAATGTATAGAAAAAATAGTATGAGATTCTAGAAGGTGGAAAGACCATGCTGAACTTTGAATCATGAATGACTCCAAAGGGAAAACAGTTCCTGAAGCAAAGATAGATAAGCTATGAACTGTAGGTAGATGTTCAAGAGATTGAACAATGTTTCAGGCCTGAGTAACAGCAATAACAAAAAAATAAGAAGCAGAAAAGCTGAGTAGCACAGAAATGGGATATGAATCCAGAAAAGAAGATCAAGTGAGGCCTGGGAGGATTTTGAAAAAGTCAGTTGGCATCTCTTAGTCACTTTCCATTTGAGACCTTGGTCTCTGTTATACAGAAAAGGCAAATGAAACTATCCCAAAGCCCACCAAACAACTGATCCAGTATCTCTACCAGGATATGATCAGAATCAGAATTATTCAACATGAAAGTCATACTTGTAGACAAAATGCACTAGTTGTAAAAATTTAAATGAAAATATAAGGGACTTGTTTATCTGTGCAGAAACCTTGATCAAATTATCTGATTGAAATATCAATAGTTTTCAAGCAAAAAATGGATAATAAATATTTTATGAATTTTGTTTAAAATAGTTCTTACACTGAGTTGTCAAAAAATACAAGTTTGTGTTTGAACCTACATTTCTTTTCATCTCTCAGAAAGATTACTTTCTAATCTTATCAACTTGACTTTTTGGAATCACCAATGCATCTCTGTTATTACTTCTATGCTGCTCTGTAAGTTTCAGCCAGCAGACATTCAGAGATCTACAGATACAATGATTAAATTTATATAGGATGGAGTAAGTGACAAAGTGAAAATGAAACTCAGGAATAAAAGCAGCCAGAATGCTGGTGAAATAAAACAGCAGATCACAATTTCATATTTTCTTTACTGCCAACAAAGTAAAATTCTCAAGGCGTAATAATAGTAATAAATCATTGCTTTTGCATAAAAATTTCATGTAAATCTTTCAATAAAAGGAGTTTTCACTTTATAATGTTCTGTGATAGTAAAAAAGACAGCCGGTATAAGAAAAAATATCAGGCCTAGCTGCTTGGCTTTTATTTGTCCAAGTGGAAGACTAGAACTGATACAATTAAATGCTGTGGATGCTCCAGAACAGCATAGCACAACATTCAGATGATGCTAAGACAGGATAAACCAGGAGTGCAAAACCAGTTTTCTATTAAGTCTTCCTTATAACTGCAGTCTATCAGGGTCTCCCCTCTTCTAATCTACAATTTATTTCACTGTGCACAATCTTGTATTATTTATTTCAGGTACATACAGTTATATCACTCTAAGAATATACTCTATAAATAAAGATAACTCATTAAACACTGCTTTGCATCTTTTGTGAAACCTAACATAGAATCTAAACAAGATAATAAATAGAAGCTTGCAAAATCAAGCAATGTTTTTTTGTTCAGATATGAAAGACATCACTTTACTATTTTACTCAGAGCAATGCCAGGAGTATGTGGGCTTGATTACAAACCACGTAATCTGAATAATGTTGTGAGCATCTGTATGGCATTCCAAGAAGTAGACTACTGCTTGGGGATTATCTCTAGACATATGAGCTTAACAGAGGAGTTTGCACCACCAAATGGAAGACATCCCTAGCCAAAAGAGTACCCAATTTGCAATCTTAAGCCAGTTGCTTGCCACAGGTGAAAGATTTTGAAACTTGTTTGCACCAGACCTAAGGATTACTTGGTAAGGGGCACTTGTCATTACAAAGGAAAGATGTCAGGCTGAGCATGGTGGCTCACACCTATAATCCTAGCATTTCAGGAGGCTGTAATGGGTGGATCACTTGAGGTCAGGAGTTCAAGACCAGCCTGGCCAACATGGTGAAACCCTGTTTCTACTAAAAATACAAAAATTAGCTGGTCGTGGTGGTGGATGCCTATAATGCCAGCTACTTGGGAAGCGAAGGCAGGAGAATCACTTGAACTTGGGAGGTGGAGGTTGCAGTGAGCCTAGATCGTACCACTGGACTCCAGTCTTGGTGACAGAGAGAGACTCCATCTCTAATACAAAATGAAAAAAAAAGCCAAAAACAAAAACAATGGAAAGATGTCTTTTTTTCCATTGGCTATCTCAGCATGCCTCTGTTGCTATGGCGTTCAGAGGGCTGAGATATATTAATTTGAGAAGAAAAGACACCAGTTCACACAGCAACAGCAACATTAGAAATGATCTTTTGATGCACGTTTTTCTTCACTTCACATTTGTGGTACTGGATTGCCCCCAGCTGGTATAAGGAGAATATTCTGTGGCTTTTTGTTCTTTAATTTTCTTCAAGGAAGTTACATAGTCTACACAAATGTTTAAGGAAAAACAATGTGAGGTGATTCATCTTCACTTTTTTAACTTAAGCTGCTGTACTGACCAGGTTTGGATATTTGTCCAAGTTAAGTCATAAAAAATTAATATTGTTTATATTAGTATATTTTATTACAACACTTATCAAATCCCTTTAAGCCCCTGGAGGAAAAAAGACAAAGAACTCCCTTGTTTTTTTTTTTGTTTTTGTTTTTTGGTGATGGAGTCTTACTCTGTCACCAGGCTGGAGTGCAGTGACATGATCTCCACTCACTGCAACCTCTGCCTCCCGGGTTCAAGCAGTTCTCCTGCCTCAGCTTCCCAAGTAGCTGGGACTACAGGTGCACACCACCATGCCCAGCTTCTTTTTTTTTTTTTTTTTTTTTGTATTTTTAGTAGAGATAGGGTTTCACCATGTTGGCCAGGACGGTCTCAATCTCTTGACCTTGTGATCCACCTGCCTTGGCCTCCCAAAGTGCTGGGATTAAAGGCCTGAGCCACCGCACCCAGCCTAGCTCTCAGTTCTTATGCACATTTTGCCCAGGCAGGGGGCACATTACAGCCCCCTTCTTTCTCTTATCTTCCTGACTTCTTTTCTCTCATTAGCAAATATGTGCTGAGTACCTATACATGCTAATAGTCACATAGTTGCTTTTTTCTTTCCAGGGTTATCTCCAAGTCAATAGAGTCAAAGCACAGCCTGTTGCAAGGGCTGTTCTCTATTTTCCTGCCCTTGCCACATTAAGAAACTATACGAATATACACCCAAACCAATGACAGCAGCTGACCTGCAGAGGATAGAATGGCCAGCACACATGCTTGGAAGCTGCCCTTAACATCCTTACACAGTCACTGGCCATGTCACATCATCAATTGGTAAATTCTAGGAGCAGCTAGATAGTTAGTCTATAATTTTTCTGGGTCAGGTACAAAGTTCGAGCATCTGATGCAAATTAAAGACCAAAATAAAATGCACACAGAGAAGTACACAGAGTTTTTCACTTATTTTCAGGGAGTCTGCAAACCCCTGAAACCCACAAGTGGACCTCTAGTTACTAGTTACCTTTCTTTGCCACATTCTTTTAACCAACAAAGGATTTTGGCTATTGCAAGTGTTCAGTTAACGTCCGTTGAATTTAACTGATCCACTGTTTTTCACTTCGAATATTTATCATTTAATCATCTTGTCTAACTGAAACATTGTACCCTTTGACCAACATCTCCGCATTTCCCCCGATTTCTAGCCTCCAGTGACTACCATTCTGTCTCCGCTTCTCTGAGTTTGATTCTTTTAGGTTCCACATAGAAGTGAGAGTCGCAGACTTGGTGTTTCTGTGCCTGGCTTATTTTTCTTAGCATAATGTTCTCCAGGTGATGTTAATTATCTACTGTGTTTCTAGCATTGTGGATGCCCCCTGGGGAATTACCAAATGACAGAAGACATTTTCCCACCATGTAATAGATCAACTTTAAAAGGTGTTATTTTATTTTATTTTATTTTATTTTATTTTATTTTATTTATTTATTTATTTTGTGACGGAGTTTCGCTCTCGTTACCCAGGCTGGAGTGCAATGGCGTGATCTCGGCTCACCGCAACCTCCGCCTCCTGGGTTCAGGCAATTCTCCTACCTCAGCCTCCTGAGTAGCTGGGATTACAGGCACGTGCCACCATGCCCAGCTAATTTTTTTGTATTTTTAGTAGAGATGGGGTTTCACCATGTTGACCAGGATGGTCTCGATCTCTTGACCTCGTGATCCATGACCTCGTGATCCACCCGCCTCGGCCTCCCAAAATGCTGGGATTACAGGCGTGAGCCACTGCGCCTGGCCGAAAAGCTGTCATATTATTTAAGGGTCAACCAGCTTCAAATCCCAATTCTTTCTCCCCGGTCCTTGTATCAACTGCCTTTGGATCCTGTCTTCATGGTATCTTTATCTCCATGGTGTCTAATCTGAATGTTGTACTGAAAAGACAAATCAGAGCTTTCATAACAAACGAGCTCCCAAATAGTATCCCCAACACTCTCCCTCCCAAAATCCACACTCATCTGTATAATTTCTAACTCTGAATTGGAACTTGAATTTATTAGCTCTTCCATAAAGAGTCAACGGCAAAAGGAAGAAGGCCCCTGGATCAACTGGCTGGGTATGGGAAATTCAGCTCCAGTCCAAATCAGCAAAATATATACAGTTACAAACAATGCAAGAAAGGTGAAAAGCAGATTCTCCTGGGGCAGCTGCCTCCCCAGCCCCAGTAGAAAACTGCCAGATGAATCCACAAAGAAGTCAGCACCTCTTTCCAGGAAACGCTGTGCTTTCCCTTAGGGCCCAAGCATTTGTCTCAGGCTCAGTTCAGCTCACATCTTGCCTCCTGGGAGCCCAATCCTGAGGCCTGGGAGGCAGGTGGACCATGACCTATAATACTCCATCTAATTGTACAATGCAGTCTTCAGGGGAAAGAAATCCCAGCTGGGCCCTCCAGGCAATCAGTCAAAAAGTCCTAAAAATACAGCCCAAATTACCCTAGATGTCTTATTTCTATAGAATACATTTTTACCAGGAACATTCCATTTGGGCTGTAATTCTGAACTTATTCCACATCTGTAACAGCCCTGCTGGAAAAATTTCTTTTCTAATCACTAGGTTGTGCTTTCGGTGACACTGTCATTTTCCAAGTACTCACAATCTAAAATCACTTTTTATCTCGTCTCTGCCACCAGCTCCCAAGCCTAAAGAAGGTTTTTAACAGTCTGGGTCTCCTGTAGCTCAAAGATTTTCTTTCTTATTTTATGCCTTTGGTAGATTTTTGTAAAATGATTTTGGTCTCTCATCCCTGCTGCCTTTGTCCTTTTCCCCTTCTTACCTGCAGCCTGCTTTCTGACACTTGGGTTGAAACTACATTAAACAACAGGGTTAACAAAGAAGGAAGACTGGAAGACTCCCAAGTTCCATACATCTGTATCTTAATAATCCATCTTTCCTTCATCTTAATGAGCCTCTTGCTTTGGTTAACTTTGGGTCCAACTTGAGCCCATGAGTTTCAGAAGGTAGACACTGGGACAAATCCTCCAGTGGACTCTCAGAGGGAATGAACAGCTTCCATTAAAGTCCCAATGTGAGACTGAAACACCTTTTGATGGAGTGCATACCCCAAACATGGCACCCCCAACAGCATGTATGTTGAGCCCCTATACCATGTGGCAGGTTTGATACCTGGAGCTGATTCTTTGGAATGCCGAAAAAGACAGGCACCATCCCTGGGCTCATGAAGCCCACACTTAGGTGGGGAAGATGGGCAAGAAAATAAAGCACTACATGTGCTGATTTCAGATAACAATAAGGACCATGAAGAAAAAAAGTCAGGACAAATAAACTTTAGGGGGTGCTCAAGAAAGTTCTCTTAAATTAAGATAATGAAGCAAGGACCTGAATGCCAAGAAAAAGCCAGACAAAGAGAAGGACATTTTGAGAGAAATAACAACGAATGCAAAGACCCTAAGACATACATGAACATGGTGAGCTCATGGTACAGAAAGAAATGCTCCCTTCTCCACCTTGGCTTACATATAAGGAAGAAAGGAAGGAGGGAGAGGCTGGAGACCAGGGAGGAGAACCAGAAGGGGCCAGATTACATGGGGCCTCATTGGTCATGATAAAGTATTTTTATATATTCTACAAGTATTAGAAGACATTAGAAGGTTTAAATAATGAAGGGATACCATCTGGGTTTTCAAAAGTTGAAGTTGAAACGATTTACACACAATTTTAAGAAATAGCAATCTAATATATAGTAAAATGAAGTGGATCATTGGTTGTGCTGGGCTGAGAGTGTGCATTCTAACTGCAAAGAGGCACAAAGTTATTTTTTAGGGCCATGGAAATGTTCTGTCTTGATTGTGTGTGTCAAAATTCACTGAACTATACTCTTAAAATTGTTATGTATATATATTTTTTCCCTCAAAATAAAGTTGATTTTTTAAAAAAACATGGTCCTACTGGCTTCTGTCTAAAGAGATTCCCAGGTAAAAGTGGGAGGACCAGTTAGAAGCCTGTCGTTGTGGGAGGTGAGCAACAATGCTGGCTTGGATTAGGACAGTCCCAGTGGTGACGGAGAAGTAAGTTGACACCACATTTATATTTTGGAGGTACAACAGTAAGAGTTCTTACACTGGGTTGAGGGTGAAGCAGGGAATACCTTGCTAAGCACTTTAAGAGCCATTTTTAATGTTCATTTATGATGCCAGAGTGCCTAGGCAAGCCCATTAAGTGGCATGGTTAACTCTCTCTCAAAAACATTTAATCTCCAAGGTGTGGGGTAGAGACCACCTTAAGGAATTGGCATAACCCAAGCATCTTTGGTTAAGCAGCACTAGACTCCAGCTTGCTATAGAGGAACTAGGAAGATGGCCTTGTTTTTTAAAATGCCACTGAACTGTGCCTTGCATATTCAATAAATAGCTGCTACATTTACTTACTCTGTCACTGGCATGGTGCACTTACTGTTAACAACTGGCTTTTCCCCGCTGTTTGTTGCCAGCAAAAAGGATAGAAGCTGAGTGGGAGGTTGAATTTTAGACTGCTTCCCTGATGCACAGTGACAACTGTGATATCCTCTGCAACTAATAAGGTCAAGCTATGGCTCCTGGCACCTTCTCAACTAGGAGGGTGACCCACCTACAGCTGTGAGAGATGAACCTGCAAAGTGACTGTCCAGACTTTATGAGATGGAAGGAAGCAAGCTGAGTGTGGATAACATCAAAGTCAGAACTGCATGAAGAGTGTGAACAACTATATACGTGTAGTACACACACACACACACACACACACCCCTCCCCTATAAGCCCTTCTTACTCAGATGAAGTGGTCTTCCCTCTAGGTTTACATGATCCGCTCTCCTTTTTCTAAATTTAGACAGAGCTTCTGAATTGTTTTACAGACACTGAGAGTATTATTAATGTTTTGCAATTTGCCTCTTCCTCACCTCCTTCTGCATTTACTCGGTACTTTTCTGTGTGTCAAAGTTGGGGCAGGCATCAGAGACAGTAGGAGGAGTAAGATGTGGCCCTGCAATATTCCCTTTATTAATTCAGTCACATTCAAGTAGACTGACTGCACACTCCTTGAAAGCAAGATTTATCTTTGATCCTCCTTTGGATGACATCATATACCAAATATATAAATAAATTCATACTAATCTATGTACTACCCAAATGTAAGGCAAGTAAAAGAAAGCCATACTTTAAAGCAGGGGCCAGCAAATCTTTATAAAGGGACAGATAATAAATATCAGGCTTTTTTCACCATGCAGGCAATAAATACCTTTGGCTTTGTTCACCAAACAGTCTCTGTCATGCTCGATTCTGCCTTTGTAGAGTAAAATCAGCCATAGACAATACGTGAATGAATAAGCGTGACCGTGTTCCAATAAAACTATATTTAGAAAAACAAGTGATGGGCCATATTTTTCCCACAGGCTATAGTTAGCCAACTTCAGCTTTAAGAATAAGACATAAATGAAAAGAACATATTGTAAAGAATACCAATAAGGGTATAAATCAGTGGTTCTTACCTTTTTTGAGTCATAAACTCCTCCGAAAATGTGATTAAACATCTCCACAGGAAAATACACCTACACAATTCTGCATTCAGTTCATCAATTCTACAGCTGGATTTATGTATTATTAAGTTTTGTAACAGGTTACTCATGAGAAAGTAGGTTGTTCAGGGTGTATCCTCACCAGGGATAGAAACTGTCATATTCTCCCTCAAACTACCATTTGAGTCCTCATCAGAACTGGGGCAGGATGCAAGGACCCTGGAAAGGCACAAGAAATGTGCCCATGTTCTCCCATCTCTGTGGCACATCACACTAGGCAGTGCTGTGAGTTTTCTATACACTTTGCCTTCATGCCCTTCCCTGCCAGCTTTTGTTCACCAACTGAACAGAAGTCCCAGAACTCTCCTCATCCTCTGTTAAACATCCATTTCCATCCCTCCACCGTGAGAGGCATTCTGCCTCAATATGAAGACTCACCAGCAAGCAGTGCACGGGGTCCCCCCTTAGATCCGTGTCTGGTGCCTGCAGCAAACGCCAGTCTCTGCCTTTGTTATACGTGATGAAAGTCTTCACTTGGTTGTCAATCTTCTTGTTAGCCAAGAACATTCCCTTTATCCCTGCTACCTGGGAAAAATTGACATGGCTGAAAAATACATCAATTTGAGAAGGGATATATTTGTTTACTAATAAAAAAAGCTGTCAAAGTCAGCTGAGAGCACTAGTCTTGGAAGAAAGAAAGACTGCCGATGGGAGAAGCAGGGGACACTCAGGTATAATGACTTCCCAGGCTACTGGACAAATAACAATAGATTGGTGATCCTTATCATATGGAGGTCACAATAAGAGTTTGACAGGGACTTCTTATTACCCCGAACATAGGCTGACAGGAGCCTGCAGTTACCAAGCGATAAATTCTCATACTTTCAGCTCTGTTGCTCGGTAAGTAATAATAAATAATTGTATGCTAGTGTAGCACCGAGTCTTAAACACATGATCTCACATAATCCTTAAAAACAGTCCTCTTTGGCATCATTTATTCTATTTCACAAGTGAAGAAAGCTCAGGCTCATCCAAATAAAGTGACTTGTCTAAGGTCACACTGCCCAAGGGCACACAATAAGTATCGGACTCAGGATTATAAACCCACAACTCTGTGGCTTCACAGCTCATTCTCCTAATGCCTACCTCAATTACCAAGCTATCTGCAGGCTTTGGCAAGTGAAAGAGGTCAGTTAAAGCTCCTAATCCAATTCCTGTTGCTTTATTTCTGTGTCAGATTTCTCTGTTAAGCCACCAGAATACACTGAAAATAAGAGGACAGCTTTAAATTTAAATAAGTGGTAGTTTCCCTAAATCTTCAAATCGTCCCTTACTTTGTTTTTACAACACATTGTTCTCACTCTAAACAGATGCTATTAGTTACTTGGCTCTGAAAATATGATTGCTTCCTCTCTTCTGTATGTCAGGAAAGAAGTAATAATTAGTAAGCTGTCAAAAGTTTGCAAAAGCAAGTAATTTTGCATGAGAAATTTTTCTTGTGTTTTGGAGTTTATCAAACACATTCAGGCATATTTTACTCAGCCTGCAATTATAACAACCTAGGAAAACTGGAGGGCAGCGAGGAAAAGGACTGAAATGTGCTGCGTAATGTGTTGCAACATTGCACATACATTACCTCATTTAATACTCAGAATAACCATGGGCTAATTATTATTAGCCACATTTCAAGAATGAGGAAATAAACACTTTTACTGGGTGGCCTTCTGGAACACACCTAGGGAATAAGTAAGCTAGCAAGCATAGTTGAACCTACTTAACTTGGGCCCTTTATATTAAAACATGAAAAACTTCTAAGCAGAATAGTGAAGCAATAGCTGTCACCTCTTCAGACCTCACCAAACACCAAGCACTATGCCCAGTACTTTACTTATAAAACCTCCAATACTCACTACAAACCTGTATCTGCAGCTTTTACCCCAATGCTACACGTGAAGAAACTGAGATCACAGGAAGCTGAGAAACACCCAAATCTGCCTGACTTCCACATCGTTTCAACAAATACAGCTGTGAATCTGTCAATTCTATGAGGCTGGGTTTCAATCGATAGAAGACACACATTTCGCCTTTGCTTTCGACAGCCAGATCTCATTAGTGTGTACCTGCTGATCTGGCATCTGGGATAATTTAGAGTTGGGCCAAATCCGTACTCTTTTGAAAAAAGTATGTTAAACAAATAAATGGTATAAATGAGTTGCTGAGAGGAATACTTTGAACTATTATACTCAGGAAACAAGGTGCATTCTGGGCAATCAATAGCAGCCAGAGCAAATTTCTTGTGCATTGTCTAACCTCAACAAATATGGAAGGCATAAACTCCAGGAGCACTCTGCCTCCCAACAACAGTGTGTTAATTACAAATAATATTTAGTCATTCGCTACATCGCTACACCAGCTCCACAAGGACTGCTCACCAGGGAACTCCATATTGGTTTTGCATATGTTCAAGAAGCTGTTACATACTTAAATAGGAATAAACTGCCAGTTCTTTAAAAAAATTAAATTACGTAAATCAGAATTGCACAAAGTCATACTGGCCTTTCCTCTATACCACTCCCAGAAATGAGAAATGACCCTGTCTTAGCCATTCAACACTCTACAGGGTTACAATAAGTGCAGAAGGAATAAAAATGTTACCAATCCAGTCGTTTCATTGCCCATTTTCCTTCCTGCCCTCTCCCTCTTCTGGCAAGGGTGCCAGTGCCAGGTTATGCAGGTTTGGGAGCTGGTTCATTTGATTTGCAGAAGTGGTGACTTTATTGGCCCCCGACTGCTTGGCATTACCAAATGCCACTTGAGCAAAGAGCTGTGCTTTGTAATTCATCTCTGGCA
Source organism: Callithrix jacchus (assembly GCF_049354715.1). NCBI lineage: Eukaryota > Metazoa > Chordata > Mammalia > Primates > Cebidae > Callithrix > Callithrix jacchus. The sequence goes on from NC_133513.1 coordinate 99,702,780, forward strand.
GCTTGGCCTTCAGGTTTATCTTGAGGAATAAAAACTTGGCAATGTAAAGGGAATGTGTATCAACAGGGGATAGAGCTGGAGAGGGTCTGCTTATTGCTCATTTTCCTCTTGCAGCCCAGACATTTTATCCATTTAATGTTGGATTTTTTGTTGTTTTCTTTTGCTGCTTTGGTCTGGTCTGCAAAGGTAGTCAGCCCTACTCTGAAGTTTTTGTGCTATTCACTGTTCCTTTCCCTCTGAGTTTGTTCTCTGTGTCTCATGGAAACCCCTAGGCATGAGCCACTTCCCTCCAGTGCTCTTTTCTAAGGTCTGATCCTATGTTTCTCAAAACCTCTACCCTCTCACTGTAGGACTTTGGATATCAAGAGGGCTAATATCAAGCATTAGTGCCCCAAATGTGGAATGTGTGTGGGTGTACATGTGTGTACCTGTGTATCCATGAGGTATACGTCTCTCTTTGTGTGAGTGTAAGGTCTGGGGTTCCATTGAGGATGAGGGGGCATGTTTATGTTTCTAGATTACCTCTCTGTATCCACACTGCCTGCATACTTATAGAATGGACTGGGGCTGAGGGATGGGGTAGGGAGGGGTAAAGTAATATTCCCAACGGAAGCCATGTCTTTCCATAGACACAGAATATCTGATGACGAAGCTCCCATGGGAATGGTACATCCACTGTTGGAAGTCTGTCTTCCTTTGGGAAAAGAATTGGTGCCTTTACTGCCCTTCTGAATTCTGCATAAACATCTTTGAGAATGCTGAGTGTGCTAGAAAGCTACTTTTGTCTCTTTGCTTCCTGTACAGAGAAATTTGCTACGTCTCAAAAGTAACTGTTATTTCTTATTATTTAATATCATATACATCAAGACATCATTTTAATTAGAGTTTAAATATGAAGTGTTGTAGCGCAAACCTTAAGCCCACAAAGTACATCAGTGCATTTCCTGTTGCCAACATGACGGTCTCAAAACACTTCCTTCCCTTCTCTTATCTGACGCTCTTTGTTCACAAAGGCCACCCTCAACTCCCTTGGGCAGCCTCCTGACATGCCTCCATCTTCTCATCTCACAAGATTCAGCTCATTAGCCTTTTCCAAAAACCGGAATCTATTTTCATCCTGATTATCCCAACACTACTTCTCTCTCCTTTGTCTCTTATACAGATAATTCCTGTATCTTGGCTGTCAACAATAGTGGAATCTTCTTATGGGACTCAATCTTCCCATAAACATCTCTAGTACTTCTTATACTCTTTATCATCTATTAATTCCAATTTTGTCTTATGCTGTGTCCTCTCACATTATGGTCTCCCACTCTAATATAACCATTGGATTGTCATTCACTCCACCAAACTGCTCTTTAAAATAAGTAACAGTAAAGTAACCCTATACAAAGAACCCTATTTGTCTGTTTGTTTGAAACAGGGTCTCCCTCTGGCATCTAGGCTGGAGAGCAGTGGTGTGACCGCAGCTCACTGCAGTCGAGACCTCCTGTTCTCAAGCAATCCTCCCACTTCAGCCTTCCGAGTAGCTGAGACTACAATTGCACACCACTGTGCCCAGCTAAGTTTTTTTTTTTTTTGGTAAAGACAGGATTTTGTCACATTGCCCAGGCTGGTCTCAAACTCCTGGGCTCAAGCAAGCCACCTGCCTCAGTCTCCCAAAGTGCTGAGATTATAAATGTGAGCCACCATGCCAACCCCTGTTTTTGTTTCTACTGAAACAGGTTGCAAAAGTTCTGCATTAGAAGATCTAACCCCAAGCCTCTGGTAACCATGACTGGGGAGAAGATGCCAGGAGGGGAAATGGGCGTGACTACTAATGGTTGTGGAGTTTCTGTATTAGACATTGAAAATGTCCTAAAATTGTGGTGGTGGCTGCACAGCTCTGTGAACATACTAGAAACCACTGGATTTTACATTTTGAGTAAACTGTATGTGTGAATTATATCTCAATAAAGATGTTTTAGAGGAAAAATATAACAATAACCATAACCCAAATCTACTGACTATGAAGTGTCAGGTACCACAGGTTGAACATCCCTAATCCAAAAATCCAAAATGCTTCAAAACTTAGAATGCTTTAGGCACTGACATGATGCCATCAGTGAGACATTCTACACCTAATGATATGTGATGGGTTACAGTCAAAACACAATCAAAACTCTAAAGAAAAGAAAAATATTTAAGGTGATGAATAATCTCAGGTATACTAATTTCCTATTTACTAATCATATAAATGTATTAAATTATTATATACACCCTGAAAATGTGAGCCTTTTATGAATTGATAAAAAATAAATTTCTAGAATACGAAAAACTGTTTCATGCACAAAATTATTAAAGATATTGTTTAAAATTACCTTCAGGCTACATGATAAGGTATATATGAAAAATAAATTAATCCTGTGGTATACTTGGCTCCCAGCTCCAATATATCTCATTATATGTATGTAAATATTCTAACATCCAAATATATCTAAAATCCGAAACCCTACTGGTTCCAAGCATTTTGGATAAAGTGTACTCAACCTGTACATGAAAGGCTTTGCAAACATGAACTTGTCAATCTCTCCATGCATTAGAGTTCAGATTATCCTCATTTTACAGATGAGAAAACTGAAGTTCAGATTTGGCTGAACTCTTGCCTAAGGTTTTCCCCCTAGAGAATCTTCGATGTGGACTCCAAGTCAGTCTGTCTAACTACAGGGTCTATACCCTTAAGCCTGTGGCTGTACTGTCTCTTCGAACTTCTCTCTCATCCTAGAGTGTCCTGAGAGAAATATCATATCAGAATGTTCTACTCAAAGAAACTGTATTTTATTCATTTATCAGTACATTTACTCTAGTCATTCAATAAATATTTTCTGAGCATCTACTACATATCATATGATCTTCTAGGCACTTGAGGATATAATACATAGAATATCTAAGCAACTATTTTTTTTTTTTTTTTTGAGAGTTAGAATGTGCTAGGTGCTGGGAATTCAAATTTCTTTGGTGATTTAAAGTAAGAAACACAGCCAGGCCCACTGGCTCATGCTTGTAATCCCAGCACTTTGGGAGGCTGAGGCAGGTGGATCATGAGGTCAGGAGTTCAAGACAAGCCTGACCAACATGGTGAAACTGTCTCTGCTAAGAATACAAAAATTAGCCAGTGTGATGGTGTGCACCTGTAATCCCAGCTACTCAGGAGGCCGAGGCAGAAGAATCACTTGAACCAGGGAGGTAGGGGTTGCAGTAAGCTGAGATCATGCCACTGCACTCCAGCCCAGGTGACAGAGCGAGACTACATCTCAAACAAACAAACAAACAAACACAGATATCTCCCTTGCTTATTAGGTTTACTTTCTGGATGATTCTGTCCTGTTCTTATGGGATTAGTCGTCCCATAAACATCTTCAGTACTCCTTATACTCTTTATCATAAATTAATTCAAAGGAGCTTATATATTTGTGTAAGAAAACACTTCACAAAATCCCTGCAAAAGCTAAGTTGAGAAGACCCCAGTGCAAGAGTTTTTGCTTATTTCTGCCTTTAGTGCTGACCAAAAGATGAATACTGCCACCCTCTGAGTCTCAGACTTAAATTACAAATCCTAATTGCCAAAGTCTGAAAAAAACATTAAAAACATGAAACAACAACTGTGGCAAGAAAAAGAACATTTTCATGACCATAATTTCTTTGGGCTTTCTGATGGGATATTTTTCTCTTCTCAAGAGCGGATACCAGGCAGGAGAAACATGAGGCCAGGGGTGCCTTCACAATCAGGGAACTCATTGGCCAAGAAAAACCTCAATGTTCTTTCCTTCTCCGTTGCCCTAACCAAACAGCACCCTCCTCCTCAAACAGCACTCTCCTCCTTAAGAGACAGTAGCCTGAAATCACAGTACGTTCTTTTAATTAATTTATTTATTTTTTGAGAAGGAGTCTCACTCCGTTGTCCAGGCTGGAGTGAAGTAGCACCATCTCGGCTCACTGCAACCTCCGCCTCTTAGGTTCAAGTGATTCTCTTGCTTCAGCCTCCCAAGTAGCTGGGACTACAGGTGTATGCCACCACGCCAGCTAATTTTTGTATTTTTAGTAGAGACAGGGTTTCGCCATGTTGGCCAGGCTGGTCTCAAACTCTTGACTACAGGTGACACACCCACCTCAGCCTCTTAAAGTGCTGGGATTACAGGTGTGAGCCACTGCACCCAGCCAATAGTACATTCAATATCCTGTAATAAATGTATCTTGAATGGGAGAGCATTTTTCTTCCTTACCTCCTATCCTAGATTGTAAGAAGCAGTCTTTCTCCAAGAAATCAAGGTGTATGTGATATTACCATGACCACTGAGTTTTCTCTTTAGATAGAGGGTACTCATAATGGACATAAGACACTGTGTGTAACAGAACATACCCTGGTCACTGGCTGTCCTTCATGACACCCACCAGGGCTCACTCATGTATGTACACAGTCTTTTGCTTCTGAGTTTGTCAGCCAGGTGGCTTCACTCCCAACACAACCCTTCCCACTCAGCTGCGGTGAACTGTCATTGTCTATTAAGCCAAAGTGCTCTTCATCATCATTAATTAATATTCCCTTCCCAAAGGAGAGAAGGTATCATCCAAACCTGTCAGACTCCCCCTCATCATCCACCGCACACAAATATATCAGGCATCACTCTTCTCAGATACACTCAGCACCTTTCCTTTGCTCCGGCCACTGTCAGACATACGGTCTCCTGTTCCCCAACTCACAAGATGCCACTGGAACACTCATTCTATTCAGGTATGATGGAGTTTTAGGACACTTGTTTCCAAGCTTTCTTACACAAATACATCCACCAGATAAGACTGTGAGCCATGCGTAAATACAGCCTGAACTTATCTGTAACTTGGTACTAAAGCTGCTGCATAGATAGATCTCAGGCAATCAAACTTCTGATTCTCTGTTTTACATTGACTTTTCTCCAAATCATTTTTTTTCTTCCGGTCTTCTGTTTTCCACTGGAATGCAAAGTCTAACCCTGTTTACTCTGCCCTTCTCTGTTCTTCAATCTTCATGCTATTACTCCTCCAAACCAAATATAAGCTCAGATGCTGATCCTTCAGGGTAAATATGACCATTTGTAGTTAAGAGTTTGCATACTCTAGCGTTTAGGTCCTAACTCCGCCACCTACTATTTTTGGGGTCCTGCAAAAGTTGCTGTATTTTCTCTGCCTCCATTTACATATATCTGAAGTGGAAGTGACAACAGTCCCTACATCATAAAGCTAATGTATGCATTGAATGAGACAGTTATGAAAGGTTCTTTACACCATGCCTGGTACAAAGTGGCCCCAAAATCAGCCATTATTAATGATATCAACAAAAAGCCATTTCTAGTATTTTTGCTCTGATGCCAACTTTCCTGGCTCTCATTTCTTGATTCTCTTGAATGGAGTCCAATTCACACTGATGGAAAACTCTGGTATTTCAATAACTAAATCACATAAGACTTTATCCCCAACGCTTTGTCCCCAGCATCTCTCTCTCATTCCACATATACACATAGTCCTAGAGTAGAGAACACAGAATCTGTAGCCAGATTCCAATATACGTGCAAACAAAATGCTCAATGTTAATGAGCACAGTGCCTCCATCTGCATTTTTACAAAGACCCATCAGCAATGAACATCCTTGATACACAGACCCATCCACACGTTTATACATTATACAATTCACCTCGGCTAAAATAGCCTGAAGAACTCACAAATGCAGGAATAGCACATAATTGGCATGCAGAAGCATACAAACAAAGAACAAAGGCCATCCTCCTCAGCTACCCCAAATGTGAACGGACATGCACTCCATGTAGGTTATCTCTATAACCCCCACCTCGTGTGTTCTCATCTTTGCTCCTTAGTAATTCATTGATGGATTTTCTTACTTTTCATTTATTTCTAAGCTCTCATCATTCATTACAATTCTACTGGGAAATTCATGCTGGATGGCTTTCAGCTTCCTGCTAGCCAGAACAATCAGATTTAAGGGAACATTTGTGCCAGGCTCCGTGTCAGCCAATATTCTTTCTATCTAGGTAATCAGCAGACACGGTGCTACCATTCTGATCACATCAATTTCAATTCAAGTTGCTGTGAACTGTCAGGCTAATAAAACAAAGACTCCTGTCTCCCAGCCCCAGGATGCAGAGCACCTTTACATAATACAGTCATACCACTGCTCAAAATGATGATAAGAGCCAGAAGTTTCCCTACAGATAGTGAACTGCAAGAGAGGCACAAAGGGGAAACACAGGATCAACAAAGCAATGTATGGCATGTCCAGAGGTTGCCCTGTTTCCTCTTTTCATTCCATACCTGTTACAGATGGTCTGAATTCAGAAAAAGTCACGAAAATAGTTGCAAATAACAAGACACTGCAAAGCCATTCCTGTCTAAACATGTCATTTTTTCCCCATCATCAAGGAACCAATTAAAATGGTTTCTATTCCTGGCAGGAAACAAAATTTATCCAGAGAATCAATTCTATATTGACTCAAAAAGAGGGAAGAGGATAAGCAGGAAGGGGAAAATGGAACCTGAAAATTGGAATACTTTTTTTGGGAGACCAAGGATAGAATGAGGTTCGGGAAAGAAAACTGAATGATTAAGCTGGGGCAGCTGCTTTGACACCTTGCCAGTGGATGCTCGGCGCAAGAATCCTTCCATTTAGGCTGGTCACGGTGGCTCATGCCTATAACCTCAGCACTTTGCGGGATCAAGGCAGGCAGATTATGAGGTCAGAAGATCGAGACCATTCTGGACAATATGGTGAAACCCCGTCTCTTTATTTTTATTATTTATTTATTTATTTTTTGAAACAGAGTCTCACTCTGTCACCAGGCTGGAGTGCAGTGGTGTGATCTCAGCTCACTGCACCCTCTGCTTCCTGGGTTCAAGCGATTCTCCTGCCTCAGCCTCCCAAGTAGCTGGGACTACAGGCGCACCACCAAGCCCAGCTAATTTTTTTATTTTTAGTAGAGATGGGGTTTCACCATGTTGGCCAGAATGGTCTCAATCTCCTGACCTTGTGATCCACCGCTTTGGACTCCCAAAGTGCTGGGATTACAGGCATGAGCTACCGCACCCGACAGAAACCATGTCTTTACTAAAAATACAAAACAAAATAGCTGGGTATGGTGGCACGTGTCTGTAGCCCCAGCTACTTGGGAGGCTGAGGCAGGAGAATCGCTTGAACCCAGGAAGCAGAGGGTGCAGTGAGTGGAAAGCACGCCACTGCACTCCAGGCTGGTGACAGAGCAAGACTCCATCTCAAAAAAAAAGAAAAAAAAGGAAAGAAAGAATACTTTCACTGTAAGTGCTGAATCAAGGCAAGAAAAAACATGGCATTTCAACAAAACACACTTCAAGTTAAAAATATGTATAATCTATTTACAAATGAAAAAAAGAAATGTGGTAATTTACACTTGTTTGTAAGAAGACAACTACTTGGTGTAAAGAATGTCATATGGCCACACTAACTGCGATATGGGAAGATGCAGAAATCCAGAATAATATAAATGTTTTCGGGCATTTAAACAATGTGGGTAGCTTTAAAGGCTATGATAGAACACTGCAGTGGTGCTTGAACATACTGGAACATAATATTAATGATGCTATCTATAATTTGTTGAGCATTATTGTACTTTAGGCACTGTGCTCAGTGTTTTAAAAGAATTAACTCATTTAATCCTCAGAAAAATCATATCTAGTAGGTATCATGTTTATCTCCATATTTTAAACAAGGAAAGTGTGGCTCAGAAATTACAGGATTTAAAAATTAGCCAGGTGTGGTGGTACATGCCTATAGTCCCAGTTACCTGGGAGGCTGAGGCAGAAGAATGGCTTGAACCCAGGAGGTGGAGGTTGCAGCAAGCCCAGATCACACCACTGCACTTCAGCCTGAGTGACAGAGCAAGACTCCACCCCCAACCCCCCCACAAAAAAAAAAAAGTTACTAGATTTGTCTCAAAAATACATATAAGTCGCGTCGCTACGATTTAAGTTAAGGCAACCTAAATCCAAAATCAGTATTCTAAATTAAATTTTATTCAACATGAAGTTGAAACTAAATCATCACAGTATGTAAATTTCTTCTAGAACACAGTTTGAGGCTATATGACATTATATTGATCTGAAACATGGGCAGGAGAAGAAGTGGAAAAACTTATGAAAGTATACCATCTCATGTCAGTTAGAATGGCGATCATTAAAAAATCTGGGGACAACAGATGCTGGAGAGGATATGGAGAAATAGGAACACTTTTACACTGTTGATGGAAGTGTAAACTAGTTCAACCATTGTGGACGACAGTGTGGCGATTCCTCAAGGATCTAGAAACACAAATACCATTTGACCCAGCAATCCCATTACTGGATATATACCCAAAGGATTATAAATTGTTCTACTATAAAGACACATGCATATGTATGTTCATTGAGGCACTGTTTACAATAGCAAAGACTTGGAACCAACCCAAATTCCCATCAATGATAGCCTGGATAAAGAAAATGTGGCACATACATACCATGGAATACTACACAGTCATAAAAAGATGTGTTCATGTTCTTTGCAGGGACATGGATGAACCTGGACACCATCATTCTCAGCAAACTGACACAAGAACAGAACCAAACACCGCATGTTCTCACTCATAAGTGGGTGTTGAACAATGAGAACACATGGACACAGGGAGGGGAACATCACATACCTGGGCCTGTTGTCGGGTGGGGCAGGATAGCAGCAGGTTGGGGGACTGGGGAGGGCTGACAAGGAGAAATACCAATGTAGATGATGGGGCATGGATGCAGCAAACCACCATGGCACATGTATACCTATGTAACAATCCTGCACGATCTGCACGTGTATCCAAGAACTTAAAGTATAATATAAATACATAAAAAGAAAGTATGGAAAAGCTTGTAGTGCCTTTTTCTAAACACATACACATAAACCGTACCCTATCCTAGTCTGCCACAATTTCTATTACAAATACTTCAGCTCTAAATTTGGCATATAGTTTATGAATATGCTTTTATACATACAGAGAAGTTTAGATAGTAGAAGAAAATCACTAAGAACCTCCGAAGGAGAAGGAAGATAGAACACATTAAAAATAACTACAATGATAGGTTAAAATTTCTTAAGTGAAATGAGTTTCTTTCATGCTGGATATACCCTTACTTCTTGTACAAACAACCTCTTGACTTACTGCACCTATTCTCAACTAAATGATAGAGTCCTTATGGCTGCACATATTTAAATCCACTTCAGATTTTTTCAGATAGAATATAGGTATACAGTTGCACTTCCCAAATTCTGAATGTTTTCAAATAGCTTATTTGAAATATAAGGATATTTGAAATATAACCTATTATAAATCCGTCATAGCGCATAAGACTGATAAATGGCTAAACTCCATCCCAAAGCTGCAGTGTTCTTTCTAGCTAACTGTGTCTTCAATGGCAATTAAAGCATTGGTATTTATCATGAAAGCTAACCAATCCAACAGACATGATTTTCTTTTGAATCTTGGACATTCTGAGAAACAAAGAGTCTGCTAAGCTCTGCTCCTTTTGTTGTCGTTGTTTGTTTTATTTTCCTAGATTAAGGAGAAAAATACGTGTTAATCTGATCTCATTCTCTGACCCTGTGAGATAAAGGCCATTACCCAAGGGAGCTTATTTAACCAGAAAGGTGTTCAAGTCCAAAAGGAGTGTCTTCTGACTGGATGCAGGAGACCCTATCACCTTCATTCTTTGTTCTGAGAGACAAGGGAGTGCCATCCACCATCCCTTTACTCACTGCCCTGTCTGCCCTTCAGAACTATGTCCAAACCTCAGATGCAGACCACTCTCATCAAACCCTGCAATTGACTGCCTCCCCAGACATTCTGCAAGTCTGCTGGGCCTTCATGTCCTGTGGAGTTTATCAAAAAAGAATCCCTCCCAGAGATGTTCTGTGGATTGCAAAATAACTAGTAAAAATGTTCTGCAAATCTCTCCACATCCCAAGAGAAATGAGGCCACATAAGAAACTGCATGAAAATGAGCAGGAAAACAGTCCATGCCAGGCTTCCATCAGCCAGTTGGACACTGCTGTGGCTTAGGACCACATATGCCTCATGACATACCTCATAGAGGTCGATCATGACATTGCCCTCAGGGCCTCTGCTGCTCTGGACATTCTCCAAGGCCAGGGTGAAGTAGACACCACGTGTGTCTGAGATGTAGAGGTTGTACGTGTCATTCTGGTTCCATTCTTGGACCGCTGCAAACACTTGATTCTCATCAGTGCTGATAACATGCATGTCCTGCAAAAAGACACAGGGTCATGAAGAGCAAGGAAGAGTTTTATACGTTAACCTGGCAGACATCCAAAGAGTGTGGAAGCAAATGAGAAATACCAGAATAAGCACGTTAATGAAAGATAGCTTCCTTTTGCATATGTGATAAATAATAATTAGTGAAGTGTTAATCATCTATTTCTTTTGTCACTTGTGAGGTGAGGCAATACAGTCATGAGAAAAGAGGATGGAGGGATGTTTGGGAGCTGTTTTAATTGCCTCATTACATAATTGGAAAAATTCTTTAATATGTATGATTTGGAGAATCAATTGTCCTGATATTTTTGCCAAGCATAAATATGATACTTGCTCAGAAGGCATATATGGGGCAGATACGAGGAAAAGCTGGGGGGATCGAGAGAAAATACACAAACCCTGCATCTCTCAGCGTGGTTCATGGACCATCAGCAAGGACATTACCTGTAAGCTTGTTAAACATGTAGAACCTTGGGCCTCACCTGGTGAATGGAAATCTACATTTTAATAAGATTGCTAACTAATTATCACGCATATTAAAGTTTGAAAAGCACTGCCCTAAGGTTCAGCAACTCCCAGCCAGTCTCCTCTGCCCTCAGCCCTAAGAAAGCTCGCCGGAGAAACCCAAAGTACCCTTCATGTTGTGTGTTCAAAGACTCAGCTGCTCATCAAAACCTAAACTGAGAGGTTCTGCAGGAATCCTCCAGTGAAAAAGGGTAAAAGTCTGCATAACTGACAATGTTTTCAGGCCCTGGTGGTCCTGGAAGATAGAATGAAAGCAAAAGTAGCAAGGAGGCAGTGAGCACATGCTCCTGGAGTGGGAATTTCAAATTCTTTCCCGCCCCATCCATAACTCTAGAGAAGTACAATGGAAGCTACCACAGACCAAAGCTTGCTGACTCAGACCAAGGCCTGCTGTCCTCTTTAGGGGATGTCTGTTCATGTTCTTCGCTGCATTTTACCCTCTGCTGAAGAAAGTAGACCTAAAACAACTTCTAAAATCCAAAAATTAAAGATAAGTAACCAAAACAAACAAAAACAAAGCTTGCATATAACCACAAAGGCAGAAGAGCAACGTAGGACGATTCTTGCTTTTTGCACAGCTTAGTACTCAAATCTTCCCACCGCACTGTATTCTATTTTTGAAAAGCTTCAGGAGATCTGACAATCCTCCTAACAATTTCAGTGTGGGGAAATTCTACCTAACTGCGAACCTAAATTTCTCATGGTCACATATGCCCATGCTCTCAATCAAGCAGCATTTCAGCTCAGACCCTGCTCTAGACGTATAGGAACAAGACTCCCTCTCCTCTTTACCCTTTATCACAGTAAACTCAATATCCCAGAGGGAGATGTCCATATCCAAAGGGCTTCATATTTCTCACCTCTACTCAGGTTCCGTATGACATATTCGAGTTTCATAACAATTTTTGTAGAAAGAACCGCAAGTGGAGAAGCCAAAAAATGAATCCTGCCCATTAATCTAATGTGCTTCTATCTATTGAATGTCTGTTTACATTTCTTCTGATAATTACAGCTCTCTCTAGGTATCTGCAGGGGGACTGTTTCCACGGTTGCCCTCAGATACCAAAATCCAGTGAGGCTCAAGTTCCTTATATCAAGTGGTGTAATATCTGCATGTAACCTACACATGTCCTCCTGTACACTTTAAATCATCTCTGGTTTACTTGTAATACCTAATACAATATAAAGGCTATGTAAATGGTCGTATCAATTATTTAATATGTATTACTTTTTATTATATTGTTATTAATTTTTTGAATATTTTCCATATAATACAGAACCTGAGAGGCACAGGTCCTCAGGCACAGATGTATGTTTTTTTTTTTTTTTAAAAACAGCCTCATCCTTCTCAGATATATTTCTGTGTTAAATCTAAACATTTTCTACTTTATTCTACCAGCAGCACCAGAAACGAGCTTTTAGAACTGGCATTCAGAATACTCCATTTCTCTGGCAACCGCAACTGAATAGGTAATGGGCATGTGACCCACATAAAGTCAATATGACTTGTTTCTAGAATGACTGTGGAGTTACTAAGGAGAGACAAAATTAGTATCTCACTATTGGTTTATAAGCAGTAAGAATAAAAAGGAAAACTCCAGATCTGCTGGAGACATATCTTGGAAGTAAAGGATGATGCCAACCCTGATGAAAACAGGGTCAGAGCCTCATGCCTGTAATCCTAGAACTTTGAGAGGCCAAGTCGGGTGGATCACCTGAGGTCAGGAGTTCAAGACCAGCCTGGCTAACGAGGTAAAACTCTGCCACTATTAAAAACACAAAAATTAGCCAGGCACGGTGGCAGGCACCTGTAATCCTGACTACTTGGGAGGCTGAGACAGGAGAATTGCTTGAACCTGGGAGATGGAGGTTGTGGTGAGCCGAGATCATACCATTGCACTCCAGCCTGGGTGACAAGAGCAAAACTCCATCTCAAAAAACAGAAAAAAAAAAGTAGATGAAGAGAGATGGCCCAATCCTGTAACATCTTTTGGTCCCTAAATTTGGACATTTCAGAAGCTGATCCTACCTCCAGACTTTGCAGTTAAAGAAGACAGTCTAGCCAAGTGGCTGAAGAATGGACTGGAGTAAAACTACTTAAGTTCAAACCTTGGCTCTGTAACTTAGCCGTGTTAATGAAACTCTGTGTCTCACAATTTCAACCTGCAAAACAGATAGTAGAATTCCCCATGGAGTGCTGAGGATGGAATCAGTTAATAAGTGTTAAGCTCTTCTAATACTGCCTGGGACTTAGCATATGCTCTAGATATGTTAGCTATCCTGTTAAGTGAGCCCCTACATCCCCTTCGGTGATTAAGCCAGGTTGAGTTGGCCTTTCTGTTTACTGCAAATATTCAAGTCCTAACTATATACATGACAAGAAGTGGTTCACTAAAGTGTTTTTGTTGTTGTTTAAAATAAAATTTAAAATTCTTTGAACCAGGAGAAGCTATACCCGAGTGTTTGGTTTCTTTCTAATGGAGAGACTTGTCTGTGGAAATTGGCTTCAGAGTTGTTCCTGCATTGAAGACCAATCCTCCCATGGCTCCCCATCCTACAGGGAAAAGACCTCACTCTTTACCTTGGCATTGAGAAGCATCATACAACTATTCCCAATTCATCCTCCCTTCCTTGTCAGTAAGATGCATCATAATCCCTGAAGCCAAGTTAAAATATTTCAATAATAACCTGACCTCTGCATAGCTAATTCCCACTTCTGTGATTTACAGTGAATTTCTGCATTGGTGTACCTCTGAGTTTCTCACAATAAACATTTGATTAAATAATCCTAGGCTGGAAGAGTAAAGTGTATCACCTTTACAAGCCACTTCTCCCAAGCTTTTATTTTGTAGAATTGGAAAGGAAAACAGAGATGCATCAAATGTTGTGGTCTCAGTCACTTAAAGAACTGGTCACACAATGATAACAGATTTTAATGGCCATCTCTAGATATGGGCTGAGTTCCAATCCTTCCTTTGCTACAGATAATTATGTTGAACAGCCATTTTCAAATGATATTGGTGTTAAATAATTTATTTTATTATTTTTTCTTTTCTCCAAGTCACAATCCTTTGCTCCAAGAACTAGGTCTTAAGTATTTTAATTGAACAGTTTGAAATATTTATATATATTCTTTCTGTTTTCTCCTTCCCTAAATCCTCTTTCTATGGGTAAAAATGTGCTTTTTCTCCCAAAGTGGCACTTTATGTTGAATGCTTTAACCGAATCACAGGATTTGAGAGCAGGATGTGATCTTACAGATTTTGTATTGAAGCGTTTTCTAAAGTCCGCTCTGTAGGATAACAATGTTGTTAGAATTTTAATAGATTTGAAAAGGAAGAAGGAATCCTTTGGTAAAACATTTTAATGAATGGGGAATTAAAGAGTTTTCTTGCTCACTGGACATTCCAAACCTTCAACATACCAGCAAGGCACTGCTACTCTCTCGGCAAGAAACACCATGCAGTTTATTTCTTTTTTTCAGATATATTTGACCACAGAACCAAATTCTTAGAAAGGAGTACTAAGAACATTTTATTCTAAGGAACACATATGAGAAAATATTGTTGTGAATCTAAGCTCCTTATTTAAAAAAAAAAATGAGGAAAAGAGAAACTGACAAACTAGCCCAAGGTTTCAAAGCAAGGTAGTGACAGGTCTGGGTCCCTAACCCGGGTTTCCCACTGCAAATCAAACAGCCTTCACATCACCTGCATCCTGGTCCACATCCATCTTCCCTGACAACTAGTCCGTACTAATAATATTACCTTGCCTTTAGTATCTGTCCTCCAAAAGGCTCAAAGCACTGTCATATGTATTCCCTCATTTATCTCACTTGAGTAGCTCAGAATGGGTTTCAAGCAAGTTAAAGGAAGGAAGACTGTCACTAAGGTTCCCTGTCTGGAGGGCTACATGCTCTTAATGGCAACAGCAATATTAAAATCTCCCCACCCGCTATCATTCTTTACTACTATATTATTAAATATGTCTTTAGCACAGCTCAGGGTGACTACGGTCTTTCAAGAGCTGATACAATGGTAGTGGGTGATTAAAGAAAACTGAGCATAGCTCAAGCCTGTAATCCCAGCACTTTGGGAGGCTGAGATGGGTGGATCACGAGATTGAGACCATCCTGGTCAACATGGCGAAACCCTGCCTCTACTAAAAATACAAAAAATTAGCTGGGCATGGTGTGCGTAACTGTAGTCCCAGCTACTTGGGAGGCTGAGGCAGGAGAATTGCCTGAACCCAGGAGTTGGAGGTTGCGGTGAGCCGAGATCACGCCATTGCACTCCAACCTGGGTAACAAGAGCAAAACTCCATCTCAAAAAAAATAAAATAAAAAATAAAAGAAAACTGAGCATAAACATGCCAATTTGTCTCGATTCCTTTGGTTGGCCTGAAGCTTTGTTCATTTCCAGTTGCACCAGCCCTGACTCTGACAGAAGGCCATGAAATAGATGTAACTTTGTCACAGATCACTCCACCCCAAGCTGGGGCTTCGAAGGTGTAACGGGACCGTAATAAAGAATGTCGTTGCCTTAAGTAATAAACACCCATCTGGACCAAATAATACATTCATTTGCTGTACTAGCCCTCATTTTTTCTGGGAACAAGCTAAATTAATCACTGCATTCTACCTTCAGACCCAGATGAGACTGAGTAATGGACCACGGTCTTCTGGGAGAACAGAAGGAAGAGCACAGATGCAAATTCAGGTTCAAAGTAAAACGTTTTCTTTCCATACTGGCTAGATGCCACCGGGGCCAACCATCAGCAGTGATTTGTGTGATGGCTATGAACAAGCAATGCAAAGTATTTGTTTCCCAAACTTCCAGCAATGAGTCTACAAATGTTTCTGTGATTTTAAACTATGATTTCTAGGGTACCTTAAGTCAATGAAATTTTCTTCTTCTTTTTAAAATTTTTAAAATTTTTTTAAAGACAAGGTTTCACCATGTTGGTCAGGCTGGTCTTGAACTCCCAACCTCAGTTGATCTGCCCGCCTTGGCCTCCAAAGTGCTTGGATTACAGTCATGAGCCACCATGCCCAGCCAGGAATTTTCCTCCTAATGCTCCTGACAGTATATGGAATTTTGAGGGGGGGGGGCAGGTGATGATGCTATGTTTTAATAACATACACTATTAATTTACCTTCAAGATAAGAAAATATAAAAGTACTACCTTGAGAGTCAGGAGACTTGATTTCTAGCCTCAATTATGTAACAAATAGCATTTGATTTGATCAAGACTTATTCCACTTAAACAGTTTATTCTCAGCCGGGTGCAGTGGCTCATGCCTGTAATCCCAGCACTTTGGGAGGCCGAGGAGGGTGGATTACGAGGTCAGGAGTTCAAGACCAGCCTCACCAATATGGTAAAACCTTGTCACTACTAAAAATACAAAAATTATCCAGGTGTGGTAGCTCAAGCCTGTAGTACCAGCTACTTGGGAAGCTGAGGCAAGAGAATCGCTTGAACCTGGGAAGCAGAGGTCACCCAGTGAGCCAAGATTACGCCACTGCACTCCAGCCTGGGCAACAGAGTGACACTCCATCTAAAAAACAAATAGTCTATTCCCAAGAGTACGCATGAGATGAGTGTCTCCAATCGGCTGTTTCCTGATATGGTCTCCATTCCCACATACCTCGTGAAAGACAGCAGCACGCCATAATTCTTTTTTTCTAAGGTGCAAATCCTGCAAGCCTACTACTTCATTTATTAGTCAATCAAAGAAACAACAATTTATTTCGGTGCTCAAGAGGAAAGAAAACCCCAGCTCTGTTGTATTTATTGAGTTAACATGTTCATTTTTCTGACAGACCTTCCTAAGAGATTATCAAGGGTAATTTGAACAGCATTCAGTTTTCCTCTTACATAGTGATGCTATCCAATTCTTATCTAAGGCACAACCTCAGTGTTGTAAATTCTTGTCTTATTGGAAAACAAAACACTTCAGCCACGTCAAGAACAACAAGAACTTAAATGTATACAGACACAGACATACATACAGTTCCAGATAATTACCACAGCCATTAATCTCTCAGCAGCTGAAAATAATAACTATGAACACAGCTATCGTTCTTTGGAATTAATAGTGTAACTCAATGTGTGTTATTACCTCTAATGGGCTGAGGCTAACAGCCCACCTTTCACTATGTTAGGATCAGGTAAGGGTGGTAAGAAAGAGAAATTCAGCCTGGAGAAGCCAGAACAATCTTTTACCACTGCCTCTCCCAGGAGAGGAGGCCTGCTGTGCCCTTGTGTTATGTCTAGCATATGACTTCCCAGGCAGCTATCTGGTGTTGGTTCAAGACAGCATACTACAAAGTCACAGATGAAAATATTAGAGAAAGAGGCATGGAAACTCAATTAAAAAAAAAGTTATGTGTGTTATTTGTGCATCCCAAAGGCTTCAAAGTTGAGCTATAACTCTATTTAAACCTGCAGAGTCCCTTTCTTATAGCCACATATGTCTCCCTTGCTCTAGGATTAAGGCACAATACATTTACAGTTTCTAGTCACTTTAAATACATCATGCTGGCAGCAAGATGCCAAATGCACAGCTCTGAGCTCCGAAATCAGTTTGACCTCCACTAGGTGGCACTCCATATTAACGCAGTTCAGCACTTCTGGAAAGACAGCCCCGGGATGTCCGCAGCGGAGGGGGTTTAACTTTTGTTTGCCACTGTTTTCCAAAGGATATGCCTTTGGGGAAGTCTAAAAAACGAACTGTGCCTCAGAACTCTACAGACAACCAGGCTCATAAGTTTACAGGGAGCTGATTGGCAGAGAGGGAAAGCAAAGGCTGGTGCCACGCCACGGCATCGCCACTCAGTAAATAACTGATAATCAAACGGCACAGAAATGGACCGCAGCTGTTGCACCGACACACAACACATCCAAAAAATATCTTCTGTCTTGTTAGAAAACCAATAGATACGGCTTGAAAACCTTTACTATTGAAAAGCAAAAGCAAATCAATTATTAATTCATAAGAATGCTCCTATAGCAACAATGAGAGGAAGGGAAAAGAAGGGAAGGGGAGGGGAGGAGAGGGAAGAGGAGGGGAGGGGAGGGGAAGGGAGGGAAGGGAAGGTTGGAGCTGAGACTACAAGTGGGGGAAGGAAGGGAAGGTTGTAGCTGAGACTACAAGTGGGGGGGGAGGGAATGAGGTGGGAAAGGGGGAGGGAACAAGAGGAGGGTAACGAGACTGACCAAAGACAGCAGGGCAGAGTGAACTTGTGAAACAGAGATGAGAAATGTAAAGAAGAAATGACTATGAGAGTCTAAAAGAGTCCTTGGGAAAGGGGATGGAGAATGGCTTCTGTGAATAGCAGGCAAGAGTGTAATGAAGAAAGGGATTCAGGTCATACCTTGGGCAAAGCATATTTCGGAAGCTTCATCTGGGCAAACGCGTTCCTTCGGTAGGACACGTAGTAATGTGGCCGCCCTCCTGATGTCAGCTAGATCATAAAAGCAAGACTGTGAGAGGAGCTACTATAACAGGTACACGTCACAGAGCAGCCACCTGAATGGAAAAAAGTAGCTTCCAACACAACAAATGGCACTAATGTCTATTGCGGACAAGTGTAAAGTTTGGCATTCAGTTCAAACACAACTTATAAAGAGTACGTGAGCCACTCAGAGGCCCAAACTGAACCAACTAGACAAAAACACAATTCTTAAGTTTGCACTGTGGCTCAGATGCCAGAACGCATTTTGAGTTGTTTTTTGTTTTTTTTTTTTCAAATGATACTAACCTTGGGGCACACTGGCTCATTGCTATCACCGGCCCAGGTCTCTGGATCCAAGTCTATGACCCTATAAGCAGGTCCCTGTGCTGTATCAGAAGGAAATGGCCCAGCTCAAACAGTGGCAGAGCTGGAGCCTCACATCTCTGGGCACTGAATTCCAGTGTGATGGTGCTACATTGATGATTACGAGCATATGGCACAGACAGGAATGCTGGCACCTTAGACAGAAAACCAGGCTAGGACTGTTGTCCAAAGTCACTCTAGGTCTCTTCTATTTTATTATTATTATTTTTTAGATGAAGTTTCCCTCTTGTTACCCAGGCTGGAGTGCAATGGTGCCATCTCGGCTCACCGCAACCTCCGCCTCCCAGGTTCAAGCTATTTTATTGACTCAGCCTCTGAAGTATATGGGGAGAGATTACAGGCCCCTGCCACCATGTCTTGCTATTTTTTTTTTTTTAAGTAGAGACGGGGGGTTTCACCATGTTGCTCAGGTTGGTCTTGAACTTCTGACCTCTGATGATCCACCTGCCTCGGCCTCCAAAAGCGCTGGGATTACAGGCATGATATGGCCTGATAATAGCCATACCAGGCTTATTAAAAATTTTTTAGAGACAAGTCTCAGTTTATTGCCCAGGGCTAGAGTGCTGTGGCATAATCATGGCTCACTGTACCCTTCACCTCCTGGGCTCAAGTAATCCTCAGCAGCTGAGACTACAAGCAGGTGCCGCCACAGCCAGCTGTCCTCCAATCTTATCCAAAGCATGCAGCCTAATGAATCCTGGTGGGTGTGAGAGAGGGCAGGAAGGGGTGTGGTCTCCACCCCAGCATAAGAACAACATGCAGGGCACAGTGTCAAGGGCACCACCACCAGTCTCTCTCTCTCTCCTTCGCAGCCACTCTTAACCCTCATAAATGCCTGGAGTTTGAATGGCAGCTGGAGTTTGCATACTCAGAATGTCAATAAATGTGAATGTTTATCACATTAGGAATGTGACTTGGAAAGTTATCTTCACCATCATGTGGCCAGATCACCTCTTGGGTCTAATGAGGGGTTATGGGATGTTCATGGTGGCATGGGTAAAGACTATGAAATTCTAAATGCAGAATTTCTAACTGTTATTAGAAACCAGCAAAGGTTCCTGGGAGCAGCACTGATATATAAATGAATTATAGACAGAACCAATACGTGTAACTATTCAAATGTCACTTGACAATTTGATGCTGAAAATTTCACAGTATTAATTACTAATTTCCCTGAAGAATAAAGAAATGGGGACTGTGTGTGTGTGTGTGAGAGAGAGAGAGAGAGAGAGAGAGAGAGCATTTGTAAAACATTTTAAAAGTACACAGGCTGGTGGGCATTTAAACAAATTGCTTCCTCAAAGCATGTAATTAAATATTCTAAATCACAATTTATTGTCCAAATGAATATAATCCTGTCTAGAATGGGTCTCAATTGTAGTGAAATTTTATATCTATGTATAAGCTATTTAGCAATTGTCCCTTTGTCATTTTTAACATGGAAGGCAGTAACTAAATTTTCTAACACATTGCCCGCACAGGCTTAAATTTTCCTTGAATGCTGAAAAGCAGTGCAGCATATTTACTTCTTTTCTCTACTAACAACTCAGAAAACTTCAGCTTCTCACACTGTTCCCCACTCTCTCGGGGTGAAAACCTGGCTGAATACATACGCTCTGAAGTGTCTCTATTCCAGTCACAGTTGGTGCACGACCATAAAAACTGATTACTCTCCCCCTGGCCTCTGCCTCCCACTCTCTCCAGCCACCCCACAGCTTCCCTTCCCATTCTTGCTTCTCCATTTTTAAGGTGGGTATTGGGGAGGGGGCTGACTGGCTGACCCCTCCCCAGATAGAAAGAGACTGACATAGTTGTTCAGTCCCTTTGATAACTGGGAGCTTCTTTGGAATGCAGGTGTGGGGGACAGATGGAACTGCACATCATCCTAGAGACAATCTCACTCACTCTCTATGCGGTGCCTTCGTGACCCCATGTTGATAAGATCCTCCGGACACAGCCCAAAGAAACTAATTACTATTCTACTAGTATAGAAGATTCCACACTCAGTCATTATCCTTTTGTTGAAAAGACAGTGATTTCCCCCTCTCTCCCTCCCTCCTTTCTTCCCTCCCTCCCTTCCTCTCTTAATGGAGTGTAAAGCAGGCAAAAGGGACTGCAACAGGGATAGACAAGGGAAAAAAAAAATGTTTTTGAGACAATCAACAGAAGTGGATCTTTCATACCTGAACAAACACATAATCATCCTGAACAATCAAAGAGTCTGGGTCAATGTAGCCCGGAAAAGGTTTATTTCTGTTGGCCTCTGTACAGTTCTGCATTCGGCAAGTTAGATAATGTGAATCTGAAAAAAAAAAAATATATGGGGTTGAGGGGGATAGACAGTCAGAGCTTAGAGTCCGAATGGATATTTGCTATTTCCCTTACCATTTCCAATTCTTTAAACAAGCCTCACAATCTTTGTTGAATACGTTATTGTCACTGTTATTGTTATTTAAAGTATTACCATTATATTTCTTACTTACTTGCTCTCAATACCACCTACATCATCTTCTGGTGCTTCCATCAAGTCTTGATATCCTGGAATACTACATTCTTGCTAACTATTTTTTTCTCTCCCAAACCCAGGTGAAAATATTTTCAAAAACTGGCAGTAATACTTGTGATTTCATAGTCAATTGTTTCACATTAGTAGGTTTCACCTTCACACTTTGATCTTTGACAAACAGGAAAACACACATACATCTGATCATTCATCATCTAATGATAAAATGATGTTGTTATAAGTAATAAGAGTCTAGGTTAAGATAAGGGATTCTCTTCCACAATTCATTCGAAGTAAAACAGAATTGGGAGGAGTTCCTTGAGCCAAGACTTTGTTTTATTTTACAGTTGTCAATTGAGACCCTGGATGTCACCTGACGATAAACACAGTATCAGTAATGACAACTCTTACATCAATTTGGTCTCTATTGCTGGAAATATATTTTATCAGGGAGGCTATTTCTGTGTTTTGACCATACTATCCTGGCTTCTATCTAATCAGATTATCTTATTCCCTTACTTAAAGCTCCTTTTGACTGGGCACGGTGGCTCACACATGTAATCCCAGAACTTTGGGAGGCCAAGGTGGGTGGGTCACAAGGTCAGGAGATTGAGACCATCCTGGCTAACATGGTGAAACCCCATCTCTACTAAAAATACAAAAAGTAGCTGGATGTAGTGGCACATGCCTGTAGTCCCAGCTACTCGGGAGGCTGAGACAGGAGAATCGCTTCAACCTGGGAGGCTGAGGTTGCAGTGATAGAGCCACTGTACTCCAGCCTGAGCGATGGAGCAAAACTCCATCTCAAAAAAACAAAGCAAAACCACTTTTTGACTCACTGCATTTAGAATAAATTCAAACTCTCTACCACCCACCACACCAACCCTCCAACCTCCCCAACTGCCCACCATGCTAATCTTCTCTACTCTCTCTCTGATTCTTCGAATCCACCCTACTTTATGTTCAGGACGTTGGCCAAACGTTCTACCCCTTTAAAGACTCTCATTTGTATTCCCTCTGCCTAAAATTCTTCTCCCCAGGCTGTTCCCAAAGCAGGTTCTAGATTTCAGCTAGCTCACTGTTACATCTGAGGATCTTCCATGATTCTTCTTTATCACACACCATCCTATTAGTTCTCTCTATGGAATTTATCACACTATGAAACTACCTTGTTCATTCTTTCTTTCTTGCTGAACTCTGCTCCCATTACAATGGAATCTCCATTAAGACAAATGCCTTTCTTGTTGTTGCTGTTACTCATTGTTGTGCACTCCAGATGCTAATACTGTTCGCGGCACATAGCAGGCAATAAATGAATATTTGTTGGAACATGCCACATATTGAAATATATCCTTTTGAGTATAAAAAAGTTATTTTACTTGTTTTTGATGCTTAACGAGGAGGTGGGTTTGATTTTCAGATATCAAAGACTTATGCAGAAATCCACTTTTAGAAATGAAAATATAAGAATATGATTATTTACAGGAAATGGATGTGGGCAATGGTGTGTTGAGACAGCTAAGCTAGATACGAGGATTCACTAAAGACTTCTCTTAAGAATATCAGGAAGGCAGAATTGTCCAGGACCACCTTTACTTAAGGAACTTGTGTGCACCTGTATTCTGCAAAGAGTGCCAATGGGGGGGGGCATGCACTCTTGCTCCCTCTGACCAATGACCAATGGTTGCTGATAAACTCTCAGAAGATAATGGTAGAGACTCTCACACACCATCTTCCTTCACCCGGCTGCCATTTCCAAAGACAGGAATAGCTCTCAAGTGCTTTAACCTAATCTAGTCTAATCCTAACCTAGTCTAATCCTAGTGAAACCACCTCCAAAATTAAAGAAAAGTTCTCTGTTCTTCCTTCCTCATCTCCTTTTTCAGGCATCCCTGTAATTTCATTTTAGAGCAGAACATAGGATCCTTTTCCTTAAAGATCTTTTTCCTTAAAGACTCATCCCTTTCCAGAACAACCCTCCCACTGGCACACAAAATCTTTACCTCACAATTTTACGGTCCACCAGAAAGTTTACAGATTTTAAGTGACTTCTCTTTTCCAAAATGTAGCTTGGGGGTCATAGAAACAATGGAGATTGCGACAATAAGAACTAGGCTTGAAATCTGATGTGGTTATTTATTAGCTGTGTAGTTCATAGGAAATCCTTTCATCTTCCTGAGTCTTGCTGTTATTGCAATACCAGGGGTCCTGTCTTGGTTCTTCTGCTCATCATACAAAAAGCCAATCACTGAGACAATGGGTATTGCTAAGAAAGAAGACTATAATCAGGTGCCACAGTTGAGGAAATGAGAGATAAGTCTCAAATCTATATCCCTAACCAACTAAAATTAGGAATTTATACAGCAGGGAAGAAATGTAACCACGTGTGGGAAAACAGGTATTAAAGAGGTGTAAGGAAGAAGAGCTGGTCAGCAGGAAGCAAGCTGTCAGTAAGGCAATCAGGATGGGTGAGACGTCTAGTGTCTCACTGTCCAGATGCAATGATCTGGTAAGCTTCAGTTCCTTGATGCGATCTGGGAGGACTGATGGTTGGTTTTCTGAGAAAAGAATGCAGATAAGAACTTGGATAATAAATGTAACTTTCTCAAGTTTTAAGACTGGGATGATCAATTTCTGTGTTTATTCAAAAGAAAGTATAAACATCATGTTCTATGGGACATTTGGGCCAGTTTCGCTGCCTCCTTCGTCCATTAAAAGAGAATGTCAGTATCAACTATCTTGTACTTTAGCTATAAGAATTAAAATAACATATATGCTAAATGTTTTGAAACTCAAACTCATACAAATGTTATGATTAAGAATAATATTTCTGTTTTGCTACCTTTTATAATGATAAGTTTGGGGAACACACTAGTCCTTAAAAAGATTAGTTAAGCCAAATTTAAATATTCCAGTTACATTTCTGACTCAGGTACTCTTGGCAAGCTGCTGAACACCCATTCTTCTCTGCCTTATTGCTGAAAAAGGCAATTCTGGATCTGTCAGATCATCTTTTCTCCATGTGACTCAGAAGCTCCCATAGGCAAAGACGGATGTTGTCAGTCTAAACCCACTCAACCCTTCCTTCTCTACTTAACATTGGTTGTTTTAGAAGAGGTCATTTAAACCTGCTACTGGTGCATGAGAAGTGAGGGGAGAGCTTTTAAGAGGCGTCTGAGAGATATCAGAAGATAGAGCAGAAGATCTCCTGCCTCTGTAAACACTGTGTCTTAATGTGAATGGTTCTAGGCTTCCGGTTACCCAGAGAAGCCAATCTTACAGTCAAGCTTACATAATGAGTATGACAACCAGATGGAAAGTACACTTTCCCTAATGACATCATTGAGCTGTTGATGGTACTGAACCTAAAGCTGCCCAACCTCTGTGGTTCTTGTTATGTGAGATAATGAACAAAAACAAGGGTTAACACGGTGGGAATTTGATTAGGAGGTCTTGAGCTTCAAATTACAAATACAATTTCCAACTAGAATTTCTAAAACTAACATAATGAGGACTTGATGCATATACATTTCTTATTTTATCTGTATTAGTGTCTGATGGCTCTTTTCTTTTCCTTAAGACCTAAATCTCCTCTTCAAAGGTCCCTGTACAAACTTAAGATGGAAAAT
The DNA here is from genome assembly GCF_049354715.1 of Callithrix jacchus. NCBI lineage: Eukaryota > Metazoa > Chordata > Mammalia > Primates > Cebidae > Callithrix > Callithrix jacchus. The sequence goes on from NC_133513.1 coordinate 99,727,624, forward strand.
ATTAACACCCCCTTTTCATGTTTCTAACTCATCTATACAAAAATTATTGATCTAAGGGATTTAGGGGGAAAATAAAGATAGAATCGAACATTTGTTGAGCATCTATGAGCCAGGCAGTCTGAAGCATGTTCATACAGATCTAGCACATTTAATCTTCACAGCACTACAGGGTATACCAACTGATTTTGCAGATAAAGAGAATGAAGCTAAAAGAAATAGTGATTTGTAGAAATGGTAGTATGTGGTTGCAACGGGGTTAGCCTGACTCCAACTCTGGTTTATTTCTACTATACTATATTGCATGAAAAATCCCTGCGAGTTAGGGGTCAATTTTTGTTAAATATATTTTGGCTTCTATCCAAGAATCAAACGGATACCCCTAGATACAAAACAAGACCACCTTAATATTTTTGTATGGTAATTTGCCAAAATGAATCAAGATACTTAAAAATGCAGGACCAGCCTGACCAACATAGTGAAACCCGTCTCTAATAAAAACACAAAATTAGCCGGCCATGGTGGCATGTGCCACTAATCCCAGCTACTTGGGAGGCTGAGGCAGGAGAATCACTTGAACTCAAGAGGTTACAGTGAGCTGGGATTGCAGCACTGCACTCCAGCCTGGCAACAGTAGCAAAGCCCCATCTCAAAAAGAAAAAAAAAAAAAATGATATCCTTTGACCTAGAACTTATTTCTGAGAATTCTGAGGAAAAAAATCTAAGATCAATGCAAATGTTTTTAATGTTAAAATTTTAGAACTTGCATATTTATCACTGTTATTTATAATAAAAATTTTGGAAAAAATGAAATGGCCCACAATAGAAAAAGAACTTAATAAACTATGGAACATTTAGAGTTTGCTATTAAGATCCTGCTTTTGTGAGGAAATGCTTAATACATTTTATATTGTGGAAGTCGGTTACCAATTAGTAATATTACACCAATGTTAATTTCCTAGCTTTGAAAATTATGCCATGGTTATGTAAAATGTTAACATTAGAGGAAGCTGGGTATAGAGTACATATATTCTGTACTATCTTGGGTAACTTTTCTGTGTATGTAAAATTATTCCAAAATAAAAGTTTTTTAAAAAGTAGGTTACCAAAATATGTGCATTATGGACCTGAGTTTTTCTGCAAGTTGTATATATAGATATCTATAAATATATGTTTGCACAGGAAAAATGAATAAAAGATACATATGAGATGTCAACAATAGCAGAGAGGCACTAATGTGAAAGAGCTGGACAATCTGTAATAACAAATCCCTAGTCCAGCCCCTCACAGCTGGGCAAGTAGAGGAGGGGATAGTCACGGTGGGCTTGTAAGATCAACGTTCTCTGATTTATCTTCTTGTTCTTTCACTACTTCCCATTCTACATACTGCTGTTGAGCTGTGCAATAAGCCTATCTTTGGTCTGAGAATTACCAAGTATAAAAGTAGGTGACACAAGAAAAGCCCGGGAAGAGGTCTTCAAACCACTTTTTGCTCAGAGTGGCTCAAAGTGAAATTTGCAACCTGAAGGGGAAATGATCCATTCTGAACAGCCTGCCCCTGGTAAAGTGTTCCTGGTTTGTTCCCTTTCTCCTCCCAATGGAAACAGAAAGAAATTGGCTGCGCTTCATAATGAGGGACCAATCACTCTTATTCCCCTTGGGGCTTGCTGTAATAGCATTAAGTATGATGAACTCTTTCCATATTCAATTCTGGTGAGTGTGTGATGTGATTCCATAGGAAGTATCTTGTAATTTGGCATTAATTAATGTCAATTAATGCATGGAACTGCTAGACATTAGAATTAATTTCATTACTTTTCCTACACAGATGTTTTCCTTGCCATAGGTAATTAGGACACTAGGCTGTTCTTTTCAAGCATCTTCACTCTGCAACAGCTGCTGCTTAGAATAATGCAATCCCCATCCACCCAAAACCTGTGCTGATCTAGGGAGCGGAAGCTCTTTTAAAAAGCTAAGCTCTGAACAGAGAATCAGAAGTTTAAATGCAGGCTCAAGGCCTGCTAGCTTGGTAAACCAAAGTAAATCACTCCATGTCTCCAAACTCAGATCTAGAAAATGGGAATAAACAATATCCATCTTGCCAGAAGTTATGACGTTTGATGACATTAGTCCTGAAATGTATTGAGTCAAGTGCCTGGTTAGGCTGTCCTCACATAATGGCAGCTATAGCTGGTATTTAAGTTCTCTCTCTTTAATCACCAATACTACTCACTGTGTCTCAAGCTAACCACCTATAAAATACTAAGGATATTTCTACCCGAAGCAGCAGTGGCTTCCTCCCTCCCTCTTTTTATTTTATACAAATCTCACTGGGTCATTCAGGCTGGAGTACAGTGGCAGTGATCTCGGCTCACTGCAACCTTCACCTCCCAGGTTGAAGCGATTCTCCTGCCTCAGCCTCCTGAGTAGGTGGGATTACAGGAGCGTGCCACCAAACCTGACTAATTTTTGTATTTTTAGTAGAGACGGGGTTTCATCATGTTGGCCAGGTTGGTCTCGAACTCCTGACCTCAGGTAATCCACACACCCCCGCTTCCCAAAGTGCTGAGATTACAGGCATGAGCCACAACTGGCCACTTCTTTCTTTTTTGGTTCAATTTTTGTTTGGGTTAAAGTTTTTTTTTAAGTAAGTTTTTAAAAACACCACGAAAAAATATTCTCCTTGTATAATAATTAATACAAATACAAACATTCTGCATAGGCAGCACAGGGTGTGGTAGTGGTCAGCAGACAGCACTGCAAAATAAATAGGCCTACAAGGAGAATGTGGAAGTCATCTTTGCACCCAACACACAGGCCAATCAGTGGGCATTCCATCTTCCTGTTGGAGTGATCTTCTAGGTCCTAGCTCCATCTCCAACATGGCAGGCAACTCTGAGAAGGTCATTTACCATGCTTGGGTTTAGACTATTTCCTTACATAATAAGAGTTATTAGAGTTTTAGAAACAAAAAGAATGTTAAAAATCAGACTGTGACTTTAAGATCCAACAGATCTTTATCATAAACGATCCACTGAAACCTGTTTCCTTCCCACTGCTGTCAAAACAGAACACAGCTCTGTGATGTTGCTGGCAAGTCCCTGTCTTGAGGGCTTTGCTATTTCTAAATAGCATGCTTATTCCTGGCTGACACCCTATGTTCATTCAGAGAGTTCTGCTGATTTGAGTTGCCTTTTCCTTTCCTGTTACTCAGTCCAAATACTTCCTGGACCTTCTTCTGTGGAGTTTTTCCTGGGGCTCAGATAAACCTTTCCTTCGCTAGAATGTCTTCACTGATAACAGCAGCAGCAGCATTAACCTCCAAAATAACCAGAGCAACCTCTCCTCAGGGTCAGGAACTGTGCTAAGTGGATCACATGTTTTTTCTCTCTTAAACTTTGTTAAAAATTCAGGCCGGGTGCAGTGGTTTATGCTTGTAATCCCTACATTTTGGGAGGCCAAGGTGGGTGGATCACTTGAGGTCAAGAGTTCGAGACCAGCGTGACCAGCAGAGCAAAAAAATATATTACAGATCTCTGGGATTCAATCCTTCCAGTCTATCATTCAACAAGTATTTATTTAGCACCAAATACTTTAATTTACCCTAATATTGTAGAAGTTTAAGCAAAGCTAGAAACTAGGCAGGCAAGCATAAGCACTTTAAAACTCACCTATTCCCATTGTTTCCGTTTGGAAACCATTTAAATCAACAATTTAAGCAATCTGTTTAAAAGCAGAGCAGATTTTAAAGCCCATACAAGCACACATAACTTATCCTTTTGTTCTTTCTATTGCTCTGTTGTTTTGAAACTTTTATATTAAATGTTCTCAACACACAGACATGCACACACACAAACATGTACACGTGTCAACCTACTGCTGTTCATATACACTTAATTGCTATCAGGATTCTAGTGCCTTCTGTCACATGTACCAGCTAGAAATTGAGAATGTCAAAAGTGAGATTCTAGTCTTGGCTCCAGAAATTCTACACAGAGGATAAGACACTTCTGTGAATATTGTAAACTTCCATCAAATGTTCTAGCTTGGCATGATGAGCTTGTGACTTAGCACTGCTTTCTTCTATGACATTTATTGATTTGAGACCAGTGTAATTGATTAAATTTCGTATTTTATTGTTGGCCTTTGGGCATTTAGGAGGCCATGACTACTACAGGGAAAATTCTGGGATCATAAAATTTTGCCAAGCATGAAACTAAAAACTGGGAACATGGCAGAGAAAACAGAAGCATATTACTAGGTGGTTCCAAAAAGTAACTGTGGTAATTGCCAAAAACTATAATTACTTTTGCAGCAACCTAATAATATAAATACAGAAAGATCACTGTCCAATTACAACGAAGCAGGGTGAGTATATTCTAGGAGAAGTGGAAGTGCTAGGGGCTTGCCGGTGAGACACAGCCACCCCTCATACCTCTGCACAGATGTTTTACTCTGTGCCGGAAACTTTTCCTGTGACACTGAATGTATTTGACTTTGCATCACACAGAGCTGTGGACTTGTTATTCCCCCATGGCCTATATCGTTTTCTTGAGGACACAGACTAGTCTACTATTCAGTCTATGTTATAGAGGGAATTACTTTTGTCAGGGATGGGGACATTATGGAAAAGCTAAGGAAAGCCTACAAGGCTGCCTGGAATGGTGACGAGGATAACTCATCATTCCAGAAAGAAGGAGCACTGGGCAGGAGCAAAGAGGCAAGAGAGAACGGGAGATGTTTGGGGAACACAGGCTGTTTGTTTTGCAAGAAAGTCCTCCTAGAAACCCACACTAACACCTAGTTTAGTTGGGTAAAGACAGAAAAGTATCCACAACGTCACACTGAATCATGGAGAACTGAGAAGCGTATCGCGTAACTTTGCAAGTTAAATTTACAAAGACAGTAGGGAGCCGTAGGAGAGTTAAAGAAAGACAGAGACAGATAGAGAAGGATAAAAGGAAGAAATCAAACAGGAAAGAAAGTGGAAAGGGCAGAGAAAGAAATGAAACCATTTAGCTCATGGAGGAGAAAGCATACAGTTTCCAGTTTCTTCTCCACATGTTTAATTTTTATCTTTTGAAGGGGATTGAGGGAAGAGGGTGTGCAAATTTACTCAGATGTGTCTACATGCTATAAGATTAATTTCAGAACAGAGACACACTGCCTCTAAGACATGTGCTACATTCAGTGAACAATTTCTTAATTACTTTTATCACCCTCCATACCAGGTATCATACTTGAAACATAGGAGGTGCTCAACAAAGAACAGTATGGAAAAGTCCTCGTCTCAGATAGTGGAATAAAGACAAATGACACATCTGCCTGCCCCTCCCTCTAATCCAGCCACCTGGCCTTCTGTTATGCCTCAGCCATGCCAAGCATGCTCATATCCCATAGCCTCTGCATGTACTCTTCCATCTGCCTGGAATGCCCTTCCACCAGACAGACACGCAGCTCTCTCCCATACTTCCATATAGACTTGGCTTAAGTACCAAATGCCACCTTGTCCAAGACTTCTTCCTGATGGTCCTCATTCTCTCATCACTCTCTATTCTCCGTACTCTGTTTCTCTCATACATTTGTAGATCCACTTCTCATGCAAGTGCATCATGCATTTTTTAATAACATTTTCCCTAACTAGCAGGTAAACTTTACGAGAGCAGAGCCTGCAGTTCAATTCCTTATCATCCCTCATTCACGCCTAGAAGAGCGTCTGATGTGGCGTAGATGTCCAACAATATTTTTTGAATGAATGAATAACAGGTCCAGAGTGAAACAGACCTGGCTTTAAATCCTAACTCTGAAACAATGGAAAAAAAAAAAACACTTAATCTTTGTAAGCCCAATTTCCCCATCATTAATATGAGGAAAATAAGAGTAGTATCTACCTCCAAGGGTTGTTATAAGTAGGGCAGCTGAAAAGTACCTAGTGTGCTCATAGGAGATAAATAACAGGAATATAATGCATGATCCTAGCATCACTGTTACTTGAGAATTTAGAGAAAAAAGGAAGGAAATAGATGAATAAATGCCAAGGTCTTTATGATACTACTTTTTTAAAAAAAGCAAGAATCAGAAACATTAGAAATTTTTCAACACTTGGGGATTGCCACGTCTGCATGTGGCATGGCTTGCTGCTATGGTATTCTGAGGGATCCCAAGGACCAATCAGATGCCTAGATCTTTGTCCTAAAGTTAAGGGCTATGAGTGAGCAGCTTTTCATACACCTCTGTTCTCTCATCCTCAGCATGGAAGATAAGGGCCCAGATCTTCTTGCAGGTGGGTGGGCAACTGGGAAGCAGAGGAAGTGGCCTATAATGGCTACAAAGAACCCAATCTGAAAGCCGCCCAGCTGAGCCTGTTGTTGTACTGTCACTATCAGGCTTTTCAATGCTGTGCTAGGAGGCCTGTGTTATCTTATTTCATGCTTTTCTGGTTGGTTGGTAGGGTTGTCTTCAGGCTACTAAATCAGAGGCCACATGGATATCACTAGTCATTGAAATCAAGATCCTTTTGCACTATGAAACATGGTGTCAGAATAACACTGCTAGGAAAACAAAAGCAAAGTACTAGATTCTGGCTATACTAGCTAAACCTTGATGCTTTATTTGGGGATAGAAGAGAGGTAAGAATGTATGCATTTTCTTAGCATGTTGTGAAGTGGTGAGGATCTATCAGAATCTGAAGCTGAGTTCTGACTTCTGAGGGGCAGGCAGATGGAAACTTCTAAGATCTTCCAAGCTCTACCTTGGAAGCTATTAATAACTTGCAGAAAAAGGAAGATTAATGAAGACTATGAAATGCAGGGTCTAAGAATGGCAACTGTTGTGCTAATGTTGGGACTTTGGCTGAGGCGGGGGTGCCAATTTGATATTTTTAAAATTTATATCAATGCCAAAGGTTTTGTCTTCTCTATTCAAAAGATTTGACTTTTTGAAGTTCACTGAAGAAGAGATAAAGGTAGAAAAGAAAAATTCTCAACCCCATTCCTAATTAAATACATACAGATTAAAACAATAAGGATATGCCTTTTTAAAATTTGCTCTCTGGTGGATTATATTTGAAGTCTTTGATAATGTCCAGGATTGCTGAGAGCTTGCAAACACAGACATTCTCATACTGAGAGACCATTCACTGTTGCAAATATTTCAGGAGGCAGTTTGACAATATCTACAAAAATTAGAAATGTATAAACTCTCTGACCCAGGAATTTTCCCTCATGAAATTCTCTTTCAGTAATGTTTGTTGCTTACACAAGCTTGAATGCTTACTAACCAAATAAACAATATGAGTGTATGTGTATATATTTGCATAGTTTGAAATAGCCAGAGGTATCTATATCTACAAAGATCTCTATAATTTAGTAACAACTAAATTAGATTTGTAAATTCAGTAATTACTAAATTATAGTTGACTTTATAGTGGGGTTCTATATATCAATTAACCATGAAGTTGCTAAATTTATATGTGCTAATAGGGAAAGATTTTTAACTTGCTTTTATATTCACAAACACTAAATTTGGCATAACAATTTTTCAACAAGTTTTTGTGAATATATGTGTGTGTATACATATACATTTTAATCTGTATAAGCCTAAACAATTTCTGGAGAAATACAGATATAATATATACAAATTATATGTGTATATATTATAGCTATATATACATATACGTGTGTGTGTATATATATAACTTCTTACCTTTTCATTGTTATCACTGCTATTTTTGTTGATATAAAAGTAAATCTGTTTTCACAGTGAAAACTCCAAAATACTCTGTAGCTGAGCTATTGAAGACTTTGAGAACTGAGGTCTCTATTACCTCCCTAAAGCATTTCAGCAGTGCTTACCTTATCCAGATTTTGACATACTTACTGTTCAATATGGAAAGTAGGTTGGAAAGCTAGAGGATAGGAAGTAGAAAACAAGATTTCCAGTTCTCACCCAAGACCAGAATGAGCGGGATGCACAGTTACATAAAGTTGTGAGCTTCTTTTATTTGATTTCAGCCTGTTAAAATGCTAGTTTCAGGTTCATCTCAGAGTTCTTGGGCAGTCATTTCACAAGTCATCTTGGGCGGATGGTTAAAGGGCCAAGGTTTGTTGTTCCCCAGTGAATGAGATTAGTCCTTGGGAAAGTAGTTATGAGGTTACTCAGTCATGCAAATAAACACTGAGACCAGTAATTGTGTCCCCTGTTCCATGTCCCTGCTGGCACAAATCACCACCAGTACAGACACATTCAGGTTACAGGTTGGGCCTTTTATTTTGGAAATAAGAGGAAAACGCCATAATGGCCAAAGATAGTATTGCAGGTTCTCTTACAGAAGACCATAATATACAACTATATGCCCATGTGTAATTGTCGTGAAAAATTTTCATAGAAGTTGTTATTTTCCTCCAAAATCAAATATGCATAAAATGTGGCACCCCATTTCAGAGAGTTATTAAGTCTCTTGCACTCACATCTGTTAGTGCTACAGGACTCCACTGACCCAGTGGTTAAAAATTCTTCTTTCAGTAGGTATACCTAAACAGTGACACACTAATATATTTATTAATTCGACAAATATTAAATGTTTCATCTGGGGGTGGTGGCTCATGCCTATAATCCCAGCAATTTGGGAGGTCAAGGCAGGAGGATCACTTGAGCCCAGGAGTTTAAGACAAGCCTGGGCAACATGGTGAGACTTCATCACTACTAAAAAGGTAAAATAAAATAAAAATAAATGTTTTGGGCTCTGAGCTATCTTTTGGACATAGAACAGAGATTAAATAAGATACAACTAGCCAGGCATGGTGGCACATGTCTGTAACCCCAGCTACTCAGGAGGCTGAGGCAGGGGAATCACTTGAACCCGGGAGGTGGAGGTTGCCGTAAGCCAAGATCTTGCCATTGCCCTCCAGCCTGGGCAACAAGAGTGAAACTTCATCTCAAAAAAAAAAAAAAAAAAGATACAACTTTTCACACAGCTTTTAACCCAACAGTTTGGTCCACATTTTCTCTTTAACTATATGGATTACACACACATATACACAAATGCACCTATTTTAGGCAAATCAACAGAATACAGGTTTCCTTTTTAATGTACTGGGCTCCAACCATGCACACACATACCCACACACACACACAAATGAATACTTAAACAATAAAATATTTGCTTCCTGATTGAGGACCTGTCAATTTGTTATCTTTGAACTCAGAGGCCAATAATAAACGTCATATCCAATAAATATGTTCAAAAATGTCCAATAATACCTCCTATGATTGATTGTAATTGAGTATGCTTTTTATCGCACCTCCCAAAGCAAAAAGCAATACAAGAAGGAATAACATCCTTGTCACAGATGTAAACTATAAGATATCCACATATTAGAGGATAGTTGGTAAGACACGTCAGTGCCAATCATAGACTCTCACAGAACAAAAGCTTTCTAGAGGATCTAAGATAAAGTACTAGTTTATGTAAATAAGCACACATTCCCACACAGACACTTGTCATTTGGGGGGCAAAGGTTCAGAATCTGTGCCAAGGACCCTATCAGCAATCTGAGAAAGCCTGTGGACCCACTTTTTTCAGAATGTTTTTAATGCATAAAATAAATTAACCAGAACAAAAGAAAAACTAATTCAATTACATTTAAAGTTATTAAAAGATTAAAAAATAAATATATAATACCCTTATAGGTACTTTTAAAATTAATATATTACATAACAAGATCTATTGGCAGGTCTGATAACTACAATAATTTTGAGGAAAGAATCAGCATAAATAATATTTTCTGATATGACTGTACTATGATATAAAATTTGTGATTTCTATTGCGACAAAGTCACTCATATTGTTAATACTACTCCAGTTTATTTCTAACTCTTATAATTGAAAGTAATCTTGTAAGTTACAAGGTTTGTAAAAATAAAGATATATTTTTTTGTCTCATGTAAAAAACTAAAGCTTTCCAGAGCTCACCTCCCCTCACATATGGGGACTTCAATGGAAACAGAAATTAAGTGTAACATGTAATCTATGGACATCTGAAATGAGACCAAGGTGAAATTTTGAATAAGCAATCCACTGAGGAGAGAGATAGCATGGGGAGAAATGCCAGATATAGGTGACGGGGAGGAAGGCAGCAAATCACACTGCCATGTGTGTACCTATGCAACAATCTTGCATGTTCTTCACATGTACCCCAAAACCTAAAATGCAATTAAAAAAAAAACCACTGAAGGACTCACAACAAACTCCATGGGGAAGAGCCCAACTGGCAAGTGTGTCAAATATCTTAGTGTCTTGACTACAAAATATGTCAACACACTAAAATCAGAAAATAATTTCTTGTTCAAAGTCAAGAACACGATGGTCAGGTGCGGTGGTACACACCTGTAATCCCAGCACTCTAGGAGGCCGAGGTTGGTGGGTCACTTGAGGTCAGGAGTTTGAGATCAGTCTGACCAACATGGTGAAATACCATCTCTACCAAAAATACAAAAATTAGCTGGATGTGGTGGGAGACACCTGTAATCCTAGCTACTGGGGAGGCTGAGGCAGAAGAATTGCTTGAACCCGGGAGGCAGAGCTTGCGGTGAGCTGAGATCCCACCACTGCACTCCAGGCTAGGCAACAGAGCGAGACTTCATCTCAAAAAAACAAAAAAAAAAAACCATTATATTATTGTAGAGTATATCTGGTATACACTCTACAAGATATACAACCTAGAATAAAATCAATGGGCTCATATACATAAACAATAATGATGGGGGCCAGGTACAGTGGCTCACCCATGTAATGCCAGTACTTTGAGAGGCCAAGGAGGGTGGATTGCCTGAGGTCAGGAGTTCCTGAGCAGTCTGGCCAACATAAAGAAACCCTGTGTCTACTAAAAATACAAAAAGTCAGCTGGGCATGGTGGCGGGCACCTGTAATCCCAGCTATTAGGGAGGCTGCGGAAGGAGAATCATTTGAACTTGGGAGGTGGAGCTTGCAGTGAGCTGAGATCAAGCCATTGCATTCCAGCCTAGGCAACAAGAGCATGACTCCATCTTAGGAAAAAAAGAAAAAAAGCAATAATGAGTGGAGAAAAAAAAGAGAGGATCTCAATTAGGAAATGAGAAGAAAAAATGCCAGGAGGAGTGGCTCCTCATGCCTGTAATCCCAGCACTTTGGTAGGCAGAGGCAAGCAGATAATTTGAGGTCAGGAGTTTGAGACCATCCTGGCCAACATGGAAAAAAACCATCTCTACCAAAAACACAAAAATTAGCCTGGTGTGGTGGAGCATGCCTGGAGAGCCAGCTCCTCAGGAGGCTCAGTCAGGAGGATCACTTGAACCTGGGAGCAGAGGTTGCAGTGAGTCGAGATGGTGTTACTGCACTCCAGACTGGGTGACAGAGCGAGACTCTGTCTCAAAAAAAAAAAAAAATGAAATGAGAAAGAGATAACACAGATATGAAATTCCCAGTGCAGTTGATGAGACGTAGCCTGATTTTAATTAATATACTGCCAAGTTTTGCCAGCTACATTTGCCAACACCTTGCTACCCTGACCTCTCTATGCTACTTCCTTCCATCCTCCTCCTCCCTGCTTTTTTTTTAAACTGGAACCTTGGTTGCTAAGACAATCTCTCTCTCTCCTTAATGCTGTGACAGGACAGCTGTTATGCTTAGACCCTCTCTATCAACTGGTAGGAATTTTTTTTTTTTCAGTTTTGTTTTGACAGGGCTAACTTTTCAAATTAAGTCCCTTTATTGAATTTTCACCCTTGGATAGTTTCTGAAGATGCTGCCTTTGCAAAAAAAAAAAAAAAAAAAAAAAAAAGTAAAATAAATAAAATTAGAACTGATATATTTCATGCCTTGTGAAAGCTGAGCCTGAGATGACAGTTTGGCATTATCAACCGCTGTGCCTTCAGGGAGCGCAGGAATAATATTGGGTGCTGAGGAAATGTGCAGATCACGGAGAGTGATGGCCTCATTGTTTTTAGGATACAGGGTTATGTGCACTGCATGCCACAAGTCAGAAAACAGCAGCATGCCCAAAAGCTTGAAAATGAAAGCAATCCAGATGCTACCAATTCCATCCAGAGCTTCCTAAACTAGGGGTGCAATCATGGGAAACAGACCCTCAATTGCTTTCACTAATTTTCTGTTGTGGAACTTTGCTAGTCAAAGCATGTTTCACAGACCAGCAGCACAGACCAGGGCATCATCTGGGAGCTTGTTAGAAATGCAGATTCTCAGGCCCCTACTGAATCACAATCCAGATCTTAACCAGGTCCTGAGGTGGGTAGTATACATGCTGAGGTTTAAGATGCAAGGCTCTAGTATTTTCAGATAACCTGGTAAGTGAGGTGAGGTAGCCAACTGGTAACCTTGGCAACTGGTCAGCTAAGTATGCAGTCATTCAACATATGTTTAGTGAGCACTCTCTATGTGAAGATGCTGTGACATGTGCTGGAGATGTTTTTGTTTTGAGATGGGATCTCACTATGTTGCCCAGGCTGGAGTGAAGTTGCTATTCACTTCACTATATGTGTTCGTAGTGCACTACATCCTTGGACTCCTGGGCTCAAATGATCTCCCTGCCTCAGCCTCATGAGTAGCTGGGACTACACATGTGTGCTACCATGCCTGGCTCTGGAGATACAATACTGAACATGATATACATGGTCCCTGCTCTCATAAAACTTACAGACTGGTGGGGAGAAACAGTTGTGATCAAATAATCATGTAAATAGAAAGTATAATTTCAAACAGAAAAGGATGTGATTAAAAAAACAGTTGTATAAAAGCAAGCAAAATAAGAATATTTAGATGAGTTTAGGAAAAGCTTTCCTAAGAAATAGGTGATGAACCTGAGGTCTGAACCATCCACAGTAATCAATTATGCGCGATTGGTCAGGGTACAGGTAAGAGAGAACAATATTCCAGATAGAGAAAACAGCATGTATCAAGGCTTTATGGCAAGACAGACTCCTGTATGTTCCAAGAATTGAAAGCATGCCTAAAGGTCTGCAGGCAAGGAGTGAGGAGAGGGTAGAGGAGATTAGGCTGAGGAAATGGGCAGGCACAGGTTATGCTGGGGCTATAGGGCGAGATGAGAACCTAGCTCTTTATCATCAAAGCAACTGGAAGTAAGCAAGACTTTTAAACAATGATATGTTTACTTTTCCCTTAAGAAAATGTTGATCTCTGTTATGTAGCAAGAACTGGAACTTGGAATCCAAGATAACATCGGCTGGTCCAAGGAAATGAAGTCACCACCAGAGTGAGCCTACCGAGGAGGTGGGAAAGCAGCTCTGACCTGTGGAGCTCATTCTGTGACAGGCACAGTGCTGGGCATGTTGCATGTGGCAGCTTTGCCCGGGTTGCAGAGAAGGATGGCCAGCCTTGCCCCCTGACCTGTGCCCACATGGACTCTGTCAAAAAAATAGATTCATTCCCGCAGAAGGGAAACAAAAGCTTTAGAGGTGAGAAAGCTCACGGAAAATGCACAGTAATGAAAAACTTGTGGTTTCTGGGGAGTTTGGGTTGTAGGGGTGACCTGCTTTGTTTGGCTGTAACCTGGCAAAGTACAAGATCTTCTGCCTTTGTGTTCAGAAGAGCTAAAGACTGGTTGACAGGCACAAATGGCAGCGATTTGGATGCTTGAGAATTGTGAGAGAGATTTTAGAAACTGGGAATGTCTTGGAAATGAGATTATTGCTCTCTGGGCAGCCTACAACAGCCTCATTGCTCTGTGGTAATTGTGGATAGTCCATTCTCTTCCTCTCCTCCCTATCTGAGTCCCGTTTCTTTCTCCCTGTCTTTTCTCTCCTCACTCTCTTCTATGTACAGTTTCCCCTTTTGCTCAGTTTCTTTTACCCCTCTCACCTGGAGTGCTCTATCCTAGGCCTACCAGTACCCTCGCAAATGCTTAGCCCTTCTGAGGATCCTCTGTACCAGAAAAGGGATCCTCTGTACCAGAAAAGGGAAGGAACCATCCACTGTTGGTGTTCAACTGGTTGACAGGTCACGCACTGTGAGAAATGTTATATGCATCGGTTTCTCGAATTCTCACCTGGACGGGCTTTGTGAGACAGACATCACTCTCCTCTATTTATTTACCATAAGAGCTTAGGCATATTATTATTTAAGCTTTCTACGCCTTTGTTTCTCCATATGTGAAATGAGAACAACAGCCGACAACGTTGTCATGAGGCCATGGAGCGTAGTCCTGTCCTTCAGTGCAGCACACCCATCCAGAGTTGAGGAGAACTACTGAAGGGGGAGCAATGCACTCAGCTGCCTCCCTCCTGCTGCTTCTGATGAGGGGGCAGGGGGGGTACCCAGAAAAACTCTCTCTTAATTCTTTCCAAGTGTTTTGTGAATCTCCGAACAAGAGAGTGAGGCACAGCCTGGATGATGTCTGACAAAATAAGGAGACTGAAGAAACAACTCAACACAAAACAAGAGCAGTATCAACAACAACAAAACACTTCAGGAAGTAGGAGTTTGGAGATTTTCTCTTTACCGGGAAAGACACTTTGATTGGATGAAAGGGCCGTGTGAGTGTCGCCACTATCCAAATAGACATATTTCTGGATAATCTATATATTTATAAATTTAAATATATATAAAATATATATTTATGAAAAATTATTAAGACTATTTCACATCACTGAAGACAAGCCTTCATGCCAAATCACGTGATTATTGCCACTGCGCCATTCATTGTGCCTGTGGACCTATCCTTAGCTCTTCTGAACAGAGGATACCTGCACTTCACTAGCGTAGAGTCAAAAGGAGCAGATCACCCCTGCAATCCCAAATCCCCAGAAAGCACATATCCACTATGACTATGCATACATCCTGAGATTATTACACAGACTCGGTTCATGACAGATTCATAGAACTAATATCACTATGAACATTGCAGCAAAGTTGATTTACTTACGACCATCCACAGTTCTGGCCTCAAGATGCACAAGGTCTGGTTCTTTGTTTGACCCCATCACAGACCTAAAAAATGGAGAAATATGAAAAGAAACATCCACATTAATGACTTCACCTGTCCTTTAGAGGAACTCGGCAGAGCCCCCAGACTTTTAATATCCAGAGGCATCTAAACTCACAGTCCTTCGAATATATCTACTCTATTTATGTATCCAGCCTGACAGCAAAATTTCCACCTCAACTAAAAACGATAATGAAAACGTCACTTGATGAAAGCCAGGCTGCACTCTAGCAAGGATGTTGCGTGTTACTAGCTGGGACTTGCAAACAGGCCGGACACATGTTGTGTGTGTACTCTTGCAGCAACCCCAGTGACAGTGTATTAAACCTTCAGAACTTATTAGCAGATGCCAGGCATGCTTGTTTAGCTGGGTGACTTGAGCAGTAATTTACATAGCTCACTAATCTAATTAATTTTTTCATTTGAAACTTGCCAAACCACCTCCTACTGACCTATGAACAAATCCCATGACTCCATCAATGTAGCAGCAGTTACAGCAGAGTGACCATTCTCTGTATTGTCAAATCAGTGTGAAGAGAAATATATAGATGCCCCTCACTTTGATACATGCCTGAAACCATACGCATAAGCAAAATCAACGCCTATTTAAAATGCCTTGGAGACACGTTATTTTGTGTAATCTTGCAGTGAGCTCTATTAAATAGAAAATAATTATTATTCTGTAACATAAATAATATGGCAATCATGCTTTAAGATTTTTATACAAGATTAACTAAACTTGGGAACATCTGGACTTTTTGAAAAAAATCAGGTTTTGCAGAACTTCCATTTCTACACAGAAAACAGGCTTTGGGGAAATTCCATTTCTACACAGAAAACAGTGAAATGCCTCTAGATTGATACCTCTGCCTGCCCCTTGCCACTTAGCCCAGGCACTCAATCAGACTAGAAAATGCAGATGTTAAAAGGACTTATCCCTCCAGGGCCTAGTGTGGTATCCACCACTCTACACAGACCGGGTCCATGTCACTTTTGCTGGCCCATCTCCTGCCACACTGAAAAATGTTGCCGTTCTCTGAAAGTGCCACATTCATTTCCTCGCCCCTCTGTGAGCCTCTATAAGCTTCTGTTTTCAATTTGAGATGTTCTTCTCTGGCTTCACCTAACCCTCTGAACTGTAGTTTAAGAAACAATTGAAAAGTCACTTCCTCTGTTAAATATGTCTCATTTACGACAGAGAAAGCCTTTTCCTCCTATCAGCAAGTGTTTGTTATAAATCCTGTAAGATCCTTATTAGAGTTTGTTATAAAGAATTTTTTTTGGCCAAGGGCCTGGCTCATGCCTATAATCCCAGCACTTTGGGAGGTCAAGATGGCTGGATCACAAGGTCAGGAGTTCAAGACCAGCCTGGCCAATATGGTGAAATCCCATCTTTTCTAAAAATACAGAAATTAGTCGGGTGTGGTGGCAGGGGCTTGTCGTCCAAGCTACTCAGGAGACTGAGGCAGGATAATCGCTTGAATCCAGGAGGCAGAGGCTACAGTAAGCCAGCAGCATGCCACTACACTCCAGCCTGGGAGACAGAGCAAGACTCTGTCTAAAAAAAAAAGACTTATTTTTGTTTTTTTCCAATGTGAGGACATACCCTTCCACTAACACACAAACACAAAAGATACACACACAGAGATACCCAATAAAGGTACTGGAGGGTCTTCTCTTTACACACTTTATATTCATAGGTATAGTTCCTGGTATATAATAGAGAGTCAAATGAGGAATGAAGGATTAACAAAAGGAAAGAAGTTAGGAAGAAGCGCAGGGAAGACAAGAGAAAGGAGGTAAAGAGAAAGAAAGCGAAGGAGCTAGAAAGGTCTGGATTTTCTGAAGTTAATCGTTAATCATTGTCCTGGGGGTATTCCCAGAACTCTACTTACTTAAACTCATTTTCCCAACTCAGAGAATCTTAGGGCTAGCTAGCTTAATCACTCTTCATCTGGAGAGAAGAAGTCTCCTTAAGGCCCTGCTGCGGCTGTCAGTAAGTTTTCTCTGATTGATACATGGCCTGAAATCCAGAGCCTCAGCTTGGAACATTAAATCCTACTTTCTTCTTCTCCCAGGAAACAGGTATTTCCTAAAAAGGGTTTCATAATTTCCCTCATATAGACATGGGACAACCATTTGGACATTTTAATCACTGGAATCTTCTTGAATCCAAGCAGCAACTAATACTAATACTGCAGCGACTAGTAGGCTATGGGTGGTGACTCTTCCCACACTGAGGCATTAACTGGACCTGCAGGTGGTGACTTCTGACAAAACCACAGTCATGAGCATAGAAAATGAGGCCAGGTGTGGTGGCTCATGCCTATAATCCCAGCACTTTGGGAGGCTGAGGTGGGCAGATCACAAGAGTTTGAGACCCACCTGACCAACTAGTGAAACCCCATCTATACTAAAAAAAAAAAAAAAAAAAAATTAGCCGGGTGTGGTGGTGGGTGCCTGTAATCCCAGGTACTCAGGAGGCTGAGGCAGGAGAATTGCGCGAACCCGGCAGGCGGAGGTTGCAGTGAGCTCAGATTGCACCATCACACTCCAGCCCGGGTGATAGTGCAAGAGTCTGTCTCAAAAAAAAGAAAAATCAATGAGCTGCTTGAAAAGCCTCTGCCCAGAAAGCTCAGCAGTTAACTGTTTTAGCTCAAAACGGACGGTTACATGTTGTTCAACTATAAGTCTCATCCTTGAAATGACTACCACCATTTATTCTCAGGAGAAGCCCAGCATCCCAGAAACACAAGGTTAAAAACCAGCATGCAAGCCTATCTGCTTGGCTTATGGCTAGTGTCAATGGGAGGTAAAATAATTACCCCGGATTCAGTGTAGCTTTCCATGAGCTTATGGCCTCCAATAAATAATAGCAGTAGTTTCTTAAAATCTTGCATTACCTTTAATGGCAAAGCTATTGTTTCCAGTGACCTCCTCCGCTGCCTTATCAACTAACAAAAAAGAGGCAAGAGCAAAACAGGGTTCTTTGTTCTCCCCAAATCTACCGTGGCTAACAAACCTCCTTACTCATTTGTTCATCTGTAGTAAACAATAACAACAACACAGTAAAACTTTACATATGAAAGGCAAACCACAGTGTTTCCAATAATTTTTTTTTTTTTTGAGACGGAGTTTCGCTCTTGTTACCCAGGCTGGAGTGCAATGGCGCGATCTCGGCTCACCACAACCTCTGCCTCCTGGGTTCAGGCAATTCTCCT
This sequence comes from Callithrix jacchus, assembly GCF_049354715.1. Classification (NCBI taxonomy): domain Eukaryota; kingdom Metazoa; phylum Chordata; class Mammalia; order Primates; family Cebidae; genus Callithrix; species Callithrix jacchus. The sequence goes on from NC_133513.1 coordinate 99,745,838, forward strand.
GCCTCAGCCTCCGAGTAGCTGGGATTACAGGCACGCACCACCATGCCCAGCTAATTTTTTGTATTTTTAGTGGAGACGGGGTTTCACCATGATGACCAGGATGGTCTCAATCTCTTGACCTCGTGATCCACCCGCCTCAGCCTCCCAAAGTGCTGGAATTACAGGCTTGAGCCACCGCACCTGGCCATTTTTTTATTCGATGATGTGCTCACCCTTAGACCTGTGATCCAAGAGGATCACAGGTGATAAAGAATGATTGCTCCTTTTACTTTATGGCCCTAGTGAGTTCTTAATTGCTGAGGCCAGTCAACGCTGAACATCTGTACAGGTCCTGATTTTAATGGTCCTGTCATTGACAAGATACCTTGGAAAAGCATATCACTGCAGTTGACCCAAATGTTATCATTACTATAGCCTATATATGCTCCTAAATTTTTGTTGGAGCTACAGAGTTCAGTGGTTTTCTGCGTGTTTTAAAACCAACTGTATTTCCTCATCATCGTTAAACATCACCATCATCATTATAATCATTAAAGAAAAACAGCATCAACATAGAAGTTAATACAAAATGAACTCTGCATGGCCTTACTTGCAGAATGAGAACTTGAGACTGATATTCAAGCAAAGATGCTGGCAAATCTGACTTCTGGTATTAAGCACAAGGGATTAGGCACCTTTGCTTTATGCCTCTAGGTTATATGGCACACATCACTGTCATAGTTGATAATGATTTGCCGCACGTCTGCATAAATGACTCGTTTACTACACTGAGCTCCCAAAGGCAAGTGTTCTGTCTTTTATCACTGAACTCTTTATGCTTACCGAAGTACGAAGAAACAAGTTTTCTCAGTAAATATATACACAACATTTTTCACCAGTCAATATTTACTCATGTCCAATATAGCATATTACTCATTTCGGGGACTCAGAAAGAACCTCTCTATAAATATACAATAAAAATTTTGTCTAGGAGATTTTAATTATTAAAAAAGAGGCAATGGGTAGATGTATCTTGTATGCCTTTATATTGCCTTTCTGTTGAACTAGGAAAATGACCTCCCTACTTGAACTGAATTTTATGGAGGGGAAAGGGAGTCTTCCTGTGCACATCCTGGTGTCTGCCTGGGATCTCCTCTCATCCTTCTGCCTTCATAACTCTTATCACTGTGGCTCAGCTGCAGATGACTGAAGTTGAAAATAGGCTTCTCAGTGGGGATGCCACTGAAGCCAAGTTAGTTATCCTTTCTGAGGCTTCCAGAATGATGCACATACTTTTGCACAGAAAAAAAAAACAGGCCATGTTATAACTGGTGACTCATTTGTCAACCTCCTTTACTGACAGACTCAAACTTCTCTGTATCTCTGTGCTAGGCACCTGCATGCCACAGCCAGATTATCAAAAAGCATTAACTGAATGGTTTTGAGGAAGGAGAAGTGCGTAAACCAGCCATATCAGCATGTATTAATTTATCTATAGATGTAATTTTTATTAAGTTAATAACTCCGTGCTGTCAGTTTTTTTTTAGTCTCTAAAAAGAAGTTAACATAATTTTTCCTATAATATACATCTTTAAGTACCAACAAGATCGCTGGCACAGAGCTAGGGATCAATAAATACAGATAATCAGATAACTCCTTCTCTTCTTTCCCCCTTCTTTCCTTCCTTTTCTTTATTTCTTTTTTTGTTTTTAAGACAGAGTTTCCCTGTTTTGCCCAGGCTGGAGTGCAGTGGCACAATCTCGGCTCACTGCAATCTCCACCTTCCAGTTTCAATCGATTTTCCTGCCTCAGCCTCCTGAGTAGCTAGGACTACAGGTGCATGCCACTACTCCTGGCTAACTTTTCTGTTTTTAGTAGAGAAGGAGTTTCACCATGTTGGCCAGGCTGATCTCAAACTCCTGACCCCCTGATATGCCTGCCTTGGCCTACCAAAGTGCTGAGATTACATGCATGAGCCAACGCGCCCAGCCCTTTTCTCCTTATTTCAAGAAATGGGCAGGGAATGTTAATGCTCACCTAAGAAATTAAAACTTATGTTGGCACTAAAAAATTCCTGACATATCATGGATGCCTTGCTAACAGAAATGATTTATCACAATTATTTATTTTCATAAGTCAATAGACAAAAAATGAGTCAATGGCTTAGATATCAATTATATAAATAAATAAAATTCACTGACTTATTTATTCATTTATTTCGGCAGTGAAACATTCCAAAGCCCTATTATGCAACAAGAACCAGGGCTACAAAACTACTGCACTTAAGCACTTTAGAACTCCAGAAGAGGCAGTAACCCAATGGAGCAAGGGTTCTAACATTCAAGGTGCTATTTGGAGACACAGGAAGAATCATCTTTCACCTGCAGATGGAGACCTGGAGGACAGGGAAGGTCCAGGAACCCTTTGGAGTAAATGAATAGAATCTTCAAGTATATGCAACAATAGAATCAGTGGACAGAAGGAGTGAAGAGCATTCTATTTAGAGACAAAGAGCAGGTACTAGGGCCTTAGCGCAAAGAGAAGATGACCCATAGAGGCATCCATTGTAAATCAATAGGCTGAATCCAGTGTTTTCAAAGTAGATTAGTAAAAGAAAACTGAAAAGTTACCAGGGGCCCAAGCAAAAGGCAGTTTCTGCATAATGCTAAGGCTCTGTGTTTGATCCTGAAAGTCATGAGATGGCACCAAAAAAAGGTAAGCATGTTAGGTTTTAGTTAAAGATCAGATCATTGAAGATGTGTGGTATTATTTCTGAGGCCTTTGTTTTGTTCTATTGGTCTATATCTCTGTTTTGGTACCAATATACCACAGAATACTATTCAGCCATAAAAAAGGATGCGTTCATGTCCTTTGCAGGGACATGGATGAAGCTGGAAACCATCATTCTCAGCAAACTGACACAAGAACAGAAAACCAAATACCGCATGTTCTCACTCATAAGTGGGTACTGAACAATGAAAATACATGGACACAGGAAGGGGATTATCACACACTGGGGCCTATTGGGTGCTGGAGGAGAGTTAGCATTAGGAGAAATACCTAATGTATATGACAGGGTGATGAATGCAGGAAACACCATGGCACATGTATACCTTTGTAACAAACTCTCGTGTTCTGCATATGTACCCCAGAACTTAAAGTATAATAAATTAATTTTAAAAAGAAAGGTAAGCATACATTTATAAGCAGCTGAAAAGAACTTCAGTCCTGGTCTGTGTGTGGTCCTCACTATTGAAGGAGTATGAGGGGAAGCTGCACAGGTCATGCCAAATCAGCTTTGTGGATGAAAACAAGACAAAGATCACTGCAGCCTCCTGCATGTATGCTTCTAGTATCTTAAGTAGGTGTTCACATAGGAATCAGAATAAATCGCACTCCGATATAGTACACCAGTGATGTGAGCAGCGCAACATCAGCCTTCTGAAATAGAATCGGCCAAACGCAGCCTTTGTAGACATTTTCTACGGAGAAACTCAGAAATGTCACTAGTTTATCATTCGCCTGGCATTTTGTCCAAGTTTATGGCAGCTGAATATAGTGCTGAATAAATGCTGCAGAGCCACAAAATGTCCTGACGTAGATAACTGCAGAGAGAGTATTGCAAACTAAATATCATGATGGGACAGCACCTATTTATTCAGATTTAGAATTGCAGTTAATGGCGTATAGAAAGGAATGAGGAGGACCTGCAGAGGAACGGAGGCTGGAAGGATGGAGACCCCTGCCTTCCTCTTCATGTTCCCACAGCCCCTCTTCATAAACAAAGCCCATGAGAGCAAGAGGGCCTATCTGCTACCAAAGCACCTGGCAGGTATTGGCAGTGAGATACCTTGGTTTCCTCTCCTACAGTCGAGGGTTTCCCTTTCACCTGCCACTATAATTAGGCCCTCATGCAAACATCATCAGAATACCCTGGTTAAGGCCACAGCTTATATTTTTAAAGAGAACATCTTAGCCTGAGGTCTCATCTGATGTCCAGGAAGGGAAAATGGGCCAGATAATCTACAAAGCAGCCTCAGGTGCCATTTAACCTCTCATTTAAGCCTAAGAAACATGTCTGCTTTCTGCTTTTATTCCTCTGGCCCCTCAACACTGTCACATTGGTTTCCCAGAACCAAAATCACCTATTAAAAATAACAAATAGACAGATCAATCAATAAACAGATGGATAAAAATGATGTTTAGTCCCCTGAATGCATAATGGCCTATCGAGAATCAGCACTGCCAGCAACCTGGTCTTCCACATGCTGTATTTTGTCATCCTTACTCACCAAGCCAGAAGCCCAAGTGTTGATTTCTATGATGTCTGCAGCAAAGTGTGTCTTTCTGTGTGTGTGTGTGTGTGTGTGTGTGCATGTGTGTGAGTATGTGTTTGTGAGAGAGAGAAAGAGAGAGAGAGAGAGAGAGAGAGAGAGAGAGTGTGTGTGTGTGTGTGTGTGTGTGTGTGTGTGTGTGTGTGTGTGTAGGGAAGCAAAGTGAAGTATGACAGTCTTACCCAGAATGATGAAATACATAAAGCTCAGGAGGGCAGTGAGGGGGTGAAGATGTTTATTGCACAAAGGGCTTGATAAATAGGACTTAAAGTTGAAACAACAATGTTTAGAAACAAGCAATTTGTTTCTGGAGACATCACAATGACCAGGTCTAAACCAACCAAGACGAAGTTTTCTGCAGCAGGTCTCCCTTTCCTTTCCCAACTTCATGACTGCTTTTTCCATCAGTGTCTATATTTTCTTGTTGTTTCCTTCTTATTTTCCCACTTTCACACCCTCTCCCTTTGTCTTTGTTGTTTCTTAAAGATGTGTTATTAAAAAGCGGGGGGAGGGGGGCGGGCACAGTGGCTCACCCCTATAATCCCAGCACTTTGGGAGGGCGAGGCAGGTGGATCACTTGAGGTTGGAAGTTTGAGATCAGCCTGGCCAACATGATGAAAGCCCATCTCTACTAAATACAAAAATCACCCAGGCATGAGGGCGTATGTCTGTAACCCCAGCTACTCAGGAGACTGAGGCAGGTGAATCACTTGAATCCAGGAGGCAGAGGTTGCAGTAAGCCTAGATCATGCCACTACACTCCAGCCTGTGAGACTCTCCTCCCCACCCCCAGAAGAAGAGATGTGGGAGTCTATAGAAACACACCAAGGACCATGCCCAGATCAGAGCTCCTGATCTCCGAACAAAAATCACAGCACCAGTGAGATACAGAGAAATGCATTTCAGCTGATCAAAGAGCATGATATTAAGGTAAAGGAAAAGCTTAAAATATTTTTAAGAAGATCTCTTTTTATCTTTTTAAACTTTAGTGGTATCATACCCTACGTATTTTAAGCAACTTGTTAAATTTACTCAATAATATATCTTGGAGATGGTTCCACACCAGAACATAAAATTAATGAGATAAATCTCTAACTATTTTATTGCAACCTATTAAATGAAAATATCCTCTTTATTCAGTTGTTGTCTATTGATAGGCCAAAGAAAAAATATACGTAAATGGAAAAAAAAAAAACAACTGGAGATACACATTAAACATTCATAATTGTAGCTCACTTTTGGTAGAGTTTGTGGGTTGTGGGTGATAGTCAAAGGGATCCTTGTACTTACCAGTAATTTGAGAATTTTTATAAGGAAGATGTATATATGCAATACTCTAATAATTAATACAACTGTACTATTTAATACAAAGAAAATATACTCCATTTGGAAAATAAAGTCAAAGTGGGTAGTAAATGTGGGCAAATCACAAAGGGAGAGAAAAAAGGATGAGTGAATTTTGTGTAGGGAGGAGATGTGGGATTTTCTTAAATCCTGAACACTTACAAGTCTGACACCATCTTGGTAAAAGGCCCAGGAAGGTGAAAGCCTGGAAGAGTTTTGGTCAGAGAAGCAGTGCTAAGGACCTCCTGGAGGGGGCGTGCTTTTGTTGATGTTAAGTGCAGAGTAAGAGGAAGGAGGCTGGAGATCCCTGCATAGGCCTGGAGGGACCACGGTAACTGAAGACAAGGAGAAGACAGAACCTCTCCACTTCTCTTTATCCATTTCTGTTAAGGACAAAGAACTTCAAACTAGAGGGAAGAGCAAATATAAGTTTAAAGGAACTGCTCAGCATGGTGGCTCACATCTGTAATCCCAGTATTTTGGGAGGCTTACGTGGGAGGAGTGCTTGAGTCCAGGAGTTTGAGACCAGCCTAGGCAACAAAGCCAGACTCCATCTCTTTCAAAAAAATATTTGGCTGAGCATGGTGGCTCACGTCTATAATCCCAGCGCTTTGGGAGGCCGAGGTGGGTGGATCACAAGGTCAGGAGTTCAAGACAAGGCTGGCCAACATGGTGAAACCCCGTCTCTACTAAAAATACAAATATTAGCTGAGCATGGTGGCTTGTGCCTGTAACCCCAGCTACTTAGGAGGCTGAGGTAGGAGAATTGCTTGAACTGGGACCTGGGAGGAAGAGGTTGCAGTGAGCCAAGATCATGCCACCGCACTCCAGCCTGGGCCACAGAATGAGACTCTATCTCAAAAAAAAAAAAAATGTTTTTTAAAGGCCAGGTATAGTGGCTCATGTCTGTATTCCCAGAGTCTCACTATACTGCCCAGGCTGGTCTTGAACTCCTGGACTTAAGCAATTTCTCCTCTTTGGCTTCCCAAAGTGCTGAGATTGTGGGCGTGAACCGCTGTGCCCAGCCACGGACTGTTTTAAAAGCCAAAGTTAGAGTTGGGCGTGATGGCTCAAGCCTGTAATCTCAGCACTTTGGGTGGCTGAGTCGGGTGGATCATGAAGTCAAGAGATCGAGACCATCCTGGCTAACATGGTGAAACCCTGTTGCTACTAAAATACAAAAAAATTCGCCAGGCATGGTGGCATGTGCCTGTAGTCCCAGCTACTTGGGAGGCTGAGGCATGAGAACTGCTTGAACCCAGGAGGTGGAGGCTTCAGTGAACAGAGATTGTGCCACTGCACTCCAGCCTGGGTGACAGAGCAAGACTCTTTTTAAAAAAAAAAAAAAAAAAAAAAAATGCAAGGTTAATGGACTATGTATTTGAACTATATATTTCTATGGTTGGGTAAATATTAAAAGTAATAAGAATAGGTCTTATTAGAATATAAAGAATTATGAGTCCAAAACTGAGAGAAGATGGAAATTCAGAGAAGCAAGTCCAGAGTTTGGCTCATTTTTCCCCTGGGAAAAACTGTCAATTACAAAAAAGGTGTCTTAGCTGGACACGGTGGCTCATGTCTGTAATCCCAGCACTTTTCGAGCCCAAGGTGGATGGATGACTTGAGGTCAGGAGTTTGAGAGCAGGCTGGCCAACATGGCGAAACCTCATCTCACTAAAAATACAAAAATTATCCGGGCATGTTGGTATATGCCTGCAATCCAGGGAGGCTGAAGCAGGAGAATTGGTTGAAACCAGGAAGTGGAGGCTGCAGTGAGCCAAGATCACACCACTACACTACAGTCTGGGTGACAGAGAGGAAATCTGTCTCAACAACAGCAACAACAAAAATTGAAAATTGGAATCTGAGCATTTTGCTGCTGGAGATAATGTGACCCATGGAAGTTATATTCCATAAGGGAATTCCAGAACAGCTCTCTCCACGTTTTGTTTGAACACATCAAGCAAGAGGGGAAAAGTAGACACACCCAATAAATGATGGTTTATTAGACACAAGTTGTGAAAATGCAGTACAGTGAAAAATACTGACTTTTGAAAATATACACACAATAGAAATGAAAATAGTAGCAAAGAATAATCAGAAAGTGAATATCTTTTTCCCACACCTCAAAGAATCACCAACTACCCCCCTGGGGGAAAGGTGCAGGTAAGTTACCATAGAGACTTTGCTCTAAATGGAGGATTCCTGGAATATCCTTCATATTTAACACCAGGCATGGCAGATGGTTGATTCCGAATTAAATTTTTAATGAATAAATGAACAAAATTTTAAATATGTTTACTGAGTACCTACAAATGCTAGGTGTAGTTCTAAGCATTAGGGATTAGGGGTTTAGCACTGAATAAAACAGAAAAAAATCTCTGCACCTCATGAGGCTTACAATTCAACAGGGAAGACAGGCAAATTAAAAATAAACATGTCAGGTGATGCTCATATCTTGAAAGCTGTGTGAGGAAAAATATATAAAATACAAGGTATTAGCTACATTAAAAAAAAACCCATTGTTCTAAGGTGTCAATCAATGGCTGATGTCCATCTATTAAGTGTGAGATTGATGTCATACAGGGCCGCAAGGCTGTGCTCTTGTTGCTATCCTGCTCATCAATTGTCAACAGCTTGGATGAAAATACATGTTGTGTGCCTAGAAAATTCATACATGACACAAATTCAGGAAAAACAATGACAGGATAAGAGAAAGAAAGTGTTATCTCTGAAAGCGATTTACTTGCCTAAAGGGCATATAGCTAATAAAAGATACCATCAGACTGGAACCTAAGCATTCTCATTTCTCTAGGGCTCCATATACCACCTAGAAAAAGGATAGTGATAATAGTACCTAATAACATGATTGTCGTGAAGGGTAAAAAGATACATGTGTAGCTACTACTATTGTCAACAGTATAAATTAAGGAATCCTTTAGAGACAGAAAGACTGTTAGAGATTAACTAGTTCAACCACCTCCTGTTCCAATTAAACAAGCCCAGGTTTCCAAAGAGTAAATACCATGTCCAAAGTCATACTGCTCACAGTGTGTCAAGGTTGGAATTACTAACCCTGGTCCTTAACTAATCTCAATGATTCTTTTCATGGAAAAAAAAAAAAACATTTACGTTTCAGTGTCTGAGGTAAGACAGTGTTAACTAGGAAGGTAATGTGTGTGTCTTACATACTAAAAAGATGAGAAGCCAGGCACGGTGGTTCATGCATGTAATTGTAGCATTTTGAGAGGGTAAGGTGGGTGGATCACTTGAGGTCAGGAGTTCGAGCCTGGCCAACATGGTGAAACCCATTTCTATTAAAAATACAAAAGTTAACTCGGGGTGGTGGCATGCAAATGTAATCCCAGCTACTTGGGAGACTGAGGCAGGAGAATCACTGACCCCAGGAAGCGGAGGTTGCAGTGAGGCAAGATCATGCCACTGTGTGATCCTGCCTGGGTGACAGAGAAAGGGTCTTTGTCTCAAATAAATAATATATTATAAAATAAATGGATAAATGGGAAATCCTGACATTCCAACATCCTGCAAGAATTATATGTATTGGAAGTCATGAGCCTAGACATATTTGAGGGGTCCCACATCCCAAAGATTGGAAACAGACTAGATATTAATTTCTTCAGCTTACACCTTAAATAGCAGGGTTTCTAAGTGCAAAGGTGGCTTTTCTGCAGTCATTTGCAACATGACTCATAAATTCTAGCCCTTCTCAGATAAAACAGTGTCAGTTTCTACATGGACAGCTCAGGTCCCTGGCCTGCAGGTGAGGCGGTTTAGCTATCCTTGTAGTCGCTTCTCCACGCTACAAGCTTTCTCTTGCTTTATTGCTGGGTATTGGTACTTCCAGAAAAATACCCTAAAAGGCTACTGCCCTCAAGTACTTCAATTGAGAAGGAAAAGAGATCCAGTCAGCAAAGCTTGGAAGGAAGGAAGAATGAACTTGGGTTAGATACAGGAGGAAAGCAGATTTATTTTCATCACAAAGACAATTTCTCAGATGTGAAATGGCAGCTGTTGAGTATCCCTTAGCTGAAGTACTTGGGGGACCCAAAGATTTCAGATTTATTATTTTTTTTTCAGATTTTAGAATGTCTGTATTTACATACTGAGATATCTTAGGGATGGGACCCTAGTCTAAAAACAAAATCCATTTATGTTTCATAACACTTTATATATATAACCAAAAGATAATTTTATATAATTTTTTTTGAGATGGAGTCTAGCTCTGTCACCCAGGCTAGAGTGCAGTGGCACAATCTCGGCTCACTGCAGCCTCCATCTTCTGGGTTCAAGTGATTCTCATGTCCCAGTCTCCCAAGTGGCTTGGACTACAGGCACATGCCACTACACCCAGCGAATGTTTGTATTTTTTAGTGGAAATGAGGTTTCACCATGTTGCCAATGCTGACCTCAAACTCCTGACCTCAAGTAATTTGCCCACCTCGGCCTCCCAAAGTGCTGGGATTACAGGTGTGAGCCACCACATGTGGCCAGTTTTATAAAATATGTTTAGTAGTTTTGTGCATAAAACCAAGTCGTGTCTGCATTTCAACCAGAACCCAGAACCCATGGCACAAAGTATGATAAGAAATTTCCCACTTGTGACATCATGTCATCACTCAAAAAGTTTCAGATTTTGGAGCATTTGGGGCTTGGGGTTTTCAAATTAGGAATGTACTACCTGTACTTTTTATGCTGATGAAAAATTTCTGGAGTTTTTAGTACAAGGTGTGAAGGGATTTGGAACTGGGTAAAGACAGGGATGCTATTTTGTGAAAATATTTTGAAGGCTGTGCCAGTTTGCTTTTGAACTCACATTAACTGCTTAGCCAAGGAAACCAGTGTGATTACAAAAAATGAAAACACACCTTTTAATTTATCTTTTTGGTCTGTTTTCAAGTCCGTAGTCCACTCTGGATGTGAATTCCTAAAGTTGGATTTGAAAATATCTCAATGTGACAGAAAGAAATGAGAGAAAAAGAGGAAGGAAAGGGAAAGAGAGGGAGTAAGAGAGAGCATGGGAAGCCGGGCGCCGTGGCTCATGCCTGTGAAATGCTCATGCATTTCATGAGGCCGAGGAGGGCTGATCACGAGGTCAGGAGATGGAGACCATCTTAGCTGACACAGGGGAACCCCATCTCTACTAAAAATACTAAAAGTAGCCAGGCGTGGTGGTGGGCGCCTGTAGTCCCAGCTACACGGGAGGCTGAAGAGGAAGAATCACTTGAACCCGGGAGGTGGAGGTGGCAGTGAGCCGAGATCGCACCACTGCATTACAGCCTGGGTGACAGAGTGAGACTCCATCTCAAAAAAAAAAAGAGAGAGAGAGAAAAAACATGGGAAATAGAGGATAGGAGAATGAGAAGTGCAAATGAAGTCATCGCAGACAGAATGAGGATAAAAAGAGAGGAAAGAGAAGCCAGGGAGAAGAGACTATTCGCTGTGACTATTCCACAGGGGTCAGCATGCCCTCCTGCTGCTTGGCTACCACCAATCCCACTCCACTACCACCCGTTTGGAAATATGTTTCACTCCCTTATTATTATTATTTAATTTGCTTACTTATTTTATTTATTTTTGAGATGAGTCTCATTCTGTCACCTAGGCTGCAGTGCAGAGTGCAATGGTGTGATCTCTGCTCACTGTACCATCTACCTCCCAGGTTCAAGGGATACTCCTGCCTCAGCCTCTCAAGGAGCTGGGACTATAGGCACACACCACTATGCCCAGCTAACTTTTGTATTTTTAGTGAAGACAGCGTTTCACCATGTTGGCCAGGCTGGTCTCAAACTCCTGACCTCAAATGATCCGCCCACCTTGGCCTCCCAAAGTGCTGGGATTACAGGTGTGAGCCACTGTGCCTGGCCTGTATAATTTATTTAAATAGCATGCTTTAAAAATAATACTGCTTTAAAAAATACAACTGAAAAAGGAATATGTATTCATTGAAAATATAATACTAAGTATACCAAAGTACAGAAAAGAAACTAAAACGTTCTCACAATCCCTCCATCTAGAATTAACCACCTTTAATATTTTGCTGTTGATCCTTTTTTATTTTTTTGAGATGGAGTCTTTCTCTTGTTGCCAGGCTGGAGTGCAGTGGTATGATCTTGGCTCACCACAACCTCTACCTCCAGGGTTCAAGCAATTCTCCTGACTCAGCCTCCCTAGTAGCTGGGCCTACAAGTGCACGCCGCTACACCCAACTAATTTATTTGTATTTTAGTAGAGATGGGGTTCACCATGTTGCCCAGGCTGGTCTTGACCTCCTGAACTCAGGTGATCCTTCCACCTCGGCCTCTCAAAGTGCTGGGATTACAGGTGTGAGCCACTGCGCCTGGCCAGTACTTTTTCAGTGTTCGTGTAGGCATTCCTTTTTCTTTTCATGACTTTTGCATCATATCATGAACACAGCATAACATGTAACCTAATGTTAGAATACACTGTTTTGCCCATTGTACAATATTCTATAGTTGACCTAACTTGTTTTCTGATCACAGAGTATTGGTAATTTCTATCGTTTTACTTTCAGACATGGTGCTGCACTGATGACCTTTGTAGGTAAATATTTTATGTATCTCTAATCTCTCTGGTTTTTCAGCAGGAAGAACTGTTATAAGAGGAAATACTGTAGTCTTCCCTTATCTACAAGGTGTAAGTTCCATGAGGTATAAGTCCATAAGGAATAAGAGTACTTAAAATATTTAGAATATTTATCCTCTTACTTTACTGCATTCTTCACATATTTTTTAATTGGTCAATTTAGAACCTGCATTCTTTGTTTTGGGAATTAAAATGACTTAAACACTGGTTAGCACCCTTCTCACATGTTTGTTTTTTGGGAGCAGCCAGGCTTGCTTTTTTCCTTGGCTAAGACGGAGGAGAGACAGGGAAAGGTAAAACTGAGTGAGCACGTGCATATCTGTGACGCATGCGTGCATGCATGTGTGTGCATGTGCGTGTGTATGTGTATAACATCTTCCTTTTGGAAAAGATGTGTGATTTGCTCAACTGAACATAGAGGAGAGCTCAGAACTACTGAGTGAGAACCCAAACCTCCACGGTCAACCAAGAAAATCAGTCAGAGAACGGCATTTTCTTCTGAGGTCTCCATTCCAGGTCAGACTCTAAAATACTCCTTAAAAAAAGACAAACGAAAACATTACTAGACCGAAAAGTCTTGCCCTTAATTAGTAGGTCAACAGGGATCATCTGGACAATAGCTCGGAGCCAGGGCAGAGGGACACCTGAAGTGAGAAAGGGACATTGGTAAAGAAACAACAAAACACCATCCAGAAACGAGCTTATTCACCATCTTTTTTGGTCTCTTCATTGACTGAGCAACTAAACAATGGTATAATAAATAAAAGGTCAAGAAGGAACAATTACTCCTTCCAGAAGAATTCCAGTTAATAAAAAGAAATGATAAAAATAAAGACGAACTTCATTAGAAGTACTACAGCAGTAATCATTACTAAAGTTAGTGGGTAAAATGCATGGTCTCAAAGTATCTCTCTGAAATCCTGATCAATGATCTGGATATATTAATACATGTTCATGAAATTTTTGATACTTATCCTGCCAGGAGTCAGAACTTAATACTTCTGCCCTTGAGTGTGGCTGAACTTAGCTACTTGCTTCCAACAAATAGAGTATGGGACAAGAAAAAGAGTAACTTTGCAATGGAGAAACCTGGGAGACACCACCTTCACCAAGTAATCAGAGTTAACATCGTCAGTAATAAGACATATTGATGGCCGGGCACAGTGGCTCAAGCCTGTAATCCCAGCACTTTGGGAGGCTGAGGAGGGCGGATCACAAGGCAAGGAGTTTGAGATCAGCCTGGCTAATATGGTGAAACTCCATCTCTACCAAAAATACAAAAACTAGCCAGGCATGGTGGCAGGTGCCTATAGTCCTAGCTATTTGGGAGGCTGAGGCAGGAGAATCACTGGAACCTGGGAGGCTGAGGATGCAGTGAGCTGAGATTGCGCCACTGTACTCCAGCCTGGGCAACAGAGCGAGAATCCAGCTCAAAACAAAAAAGACATATTGATATCTTGTACTCCTTGATATGAAGTGATGAGAAGGGTGCATCATTTCTGTGATATTCTTCCCAACAATCTATAACCCAGTAATCGTGAGAAAATATCAGACTAACCAAATTTGAGGTGCATTCTACAAAATATCTGACTACTACTCTTTAAAATTGTCCAGGTCATCAGAGACAAAGAAAGACTGAGGAACTGTCATGGGTTTGAAGAGATTAAAAAGACATGAAAAATAAATGCGATTTGGGATTCTGGATCGTATCCTGGCTCAGGAAAAAAAAAAAAAAAAGGTGGGGGCATATTAGTAGAAAACCTGGAGAAATTCAGATATTCTCTATTTTCATTCATTGTCTCCTACCAATGTTAATTTTTAAATGGTGAACATTGTACCATGGTAATATAAGATGTTAACATTAGGTAAAGCTGGGTGAATAGCATATGGGAACTCTGTATTATCTTTGTAACTGTTTTGTAATTCTAAAATTATTATTAAATAAAAGGGAAAAAATCCTATGCCCAAATCTTGTTATGGACATGATGAATTAGAGCAAAGCTAGAATTTCCTATAAACAGGAAAGTAATCTATTTTTAATAAGTCAGTGTCATCCCATGGAATGGACTGGTTATGGTATCATTGAAGCAGGCAAACAACTATATCACTTCAGCTTTCCTAGATTTATGACTCAGGTATTTCAGCAATCACAAGAAAATACAGCTCCTTCATTTTTCAAAAAAATAAATGTTAAGATTGTTACAGTGGCTCTTATTTCCAGGATGTTCTTATTTTTTATTTATTCGTAAGCAGAAAACAATGCAGAGAGCCAGAGTTCTTATTTGTTCTAGGGCTTCCCTGGTTGCCACAGAAAGAGCCTGATTACCAGATGACAACATAAAGATGTTGGGTCTGGGAGCTGTTGAAATGTGAGATTCGACGTGAGGCTGTGCCTGATGTGGTTGTCTGCTACGTCTCTGTTGGATTCCTCTCTCTTAGGCATCTTGCTTTCCTTGGCTACTGAATTACTCAGGAAGGCTAACTGATCATAGAAGGCACATGGAAGAGTTGGTTTGCTCCGTGAGATGGTGAAGCAGAAGCTATCCCAGGCGCATAAATATTCTAACAAGTTTCATCCTGTCACAAGAGCCATAAAGTTGCTCTGTTCAGCACATAATGGCTTTGTAATTTAATTATTGGTAGTATTTGTCTTCTGGGATTTATCTGCCTTAAACTTCATCATTCATGTAAAACCCTTTACCATAAATCTCACAAATGCAGGTCCTGTCCCCCACCCCAGGACACATCTTGCTATGCCTGTGAAAACCTTGACAGTGTTCTCTAAATTATGGAATTGTTCTGTTTAGAGGTGTTGATGTTTTAAGTGCCAAAGTCAACAATAAAATATAGTGAGATGGGTCCATTTCCTCTAGTTATTCTCTTTAGAGAAAGAAAGATCCTGACAGACCACACACCATTCTCAACCCAAAATGTTTTCATTCATTTCTCCAGCACTTTTTAGAAGAGATTCCTGTAAGTCTATAGGAGGTCAGATGAGATGACTTCTAAGTTCTCTTTGATCCTGAGATTCTGATGCATAAATACGTCAGGGCTGGTCACTTACATAGATTCAGTAGTCTAACAGTTGGTTTTAGAATTTTCCTCTCTCTACTCTGCCTTTCTTTTCTGCTCAAATAATCAACCTTCAGTTTTTCAGTCTTCTCTACCCTTCTGTCTTGAATTTAGCATTGCACAGCTCAGTAGTTATCTACTATGACAACCCTATTTAACCTTCAATTTGAAAATGTACTGAAAGATACAAAATGACAGCTAGATAGGAGGAATAAGTGCTAGTGTTCAATAGCACCACAGGATGACTTCCATTAACAATAATCTATTACCTATTTTCAAATAGCTAGAGGAGAGGATAGAAAATGATCCCAGCACAAAGAAATAAATGTTTGAGAAGATGGATATGCTAATTACTCTGATCTGATAACTATCCATTATATGTATCCCATAAATATGTACAATTATTATGTCAATTGAAATATTAAAATAAATAAAATAAACAATGCCAACTCATTCCCATTATCCATCATTTTTCACTCACTCAGAAAATATTTGTTGAGCACCTATTCCACCCATTCCAAAATACTAATATTTTTCTCATTTTAACATCTTTTACATCAGTAGGTATCTTACGATTGTTAAAATGTGATACAGGCATACTTCGTTTGATTGCACTTCCATTTTATTGCTCTTCACAGATACTGGGTTTTATTATTTTTGTTTTTTTTAAAAAAAAAATTGAAGGTTTGTGGCAATCCTTCATGTTGTAATTCTATCAGTGCCATTTTTCCAAAAGCATTTGCTCACTTCATGTCTCCATGTCACATTTTGGTCATTTTTGCAATCTCGCACACTTTTTCATGATTATAGCATCTATTATGGTGACATGTGATCAGTGATCTTTGATGTGACTATTGGGATTGTTTTGCAGTGCCACAAACAACAACCATACAAGAGTACCAAACTTAACTGATAAATGGCGTGTGTGATGTGACAGCTTCAGAGACCAGCGACTCCCCTATCTCTCTCCCTCCCCTCAGCCCTCGCTGTTCCCCCAGTAGCAATAATATTGCACCATTCACTTCTTTGTGGTGGTCTGGAATGAAACCCACAATATATCTTGAATATACCTGGAGTTTAATTGGCAGCATTTTTTTTTTTTTTTTTGCTGATACAAAAAATAATGATGCATCTTTATTTGATGAAAATTTAGACTTTCTAATATACAGTATGTGCCAGGAACTAGGCACTTTTCTGTCTCAGCTCTATAGTCAATTTCTTCTCACTTGTGTGTATGTGTATATAGATGTGTGTGTGTGTACGTGTGTGTGCACACGCACACATGTGTAAGAATCCTTTTGTCTTCTCTCACATTTACCTAAATTTTCTGCAAAAATATGTCAATATTGATTACATTGATTAATTTCAGTATTTTGCTTTCAGGTTGTAGAGGAAAAGAAAGTATGACTCAACCAGAAGAGATAATGTGGCATATGCAAATATTCTCATTTTGGGGGAAGTTATTTATCACATTTAAGTTATACTGGGGGGGACAGAAATGCCACCACGCTAGGTAGAAGCATAATTTTGCTTTTGTTTTTATTTCGGAGTTATATATGGTTTAAAAATACCCGCACAGGTGACATTTTTTCAAAGGGTAGACTGTGATTTAGTTCTGCCTGAACTATATTTCTCAGAGTCTCTGTATGGTTTCCTATTAGAATTCGCCAAAAGGAAATGTGAGATTTGGAAGGCAGGAGAGGAGTAGCAGTCAATTCCTTCCAAAACTCTTTTTAGTTAGAGGTAACAGGAGGCAGATGCAGATGTCCTGACAGGGTCTAGTTTGCCCTTGCTCTTCTCTTCCCAATTCCATGCCCAGGTTTACTTGAGACTGCCTGCCTTGTGACCTCATCCCCAAACCTATTTGGCTGCAAACCCACTGAGCAGTAGCTAGGCAGGGTCAATATCCTTCCTTATGCTTCTGTAGACATGCCCTTTGTCATCCTACCTGAGCAGCTGCAAGCCCCTTTAGGGAAAGGACTGTGTTTCTTATGTCTTTGTAGCCAGAATTTGGCTTGTAAAATTACTCCACTGATATTAATTAAATGAGCTGGATAATACAAAATTGAGAAGCTACACATAAAACTGTAAGCTGATTTTCTATCCACTATTTCTGATTCTGGACAACAAAGAAGTAAAATACAACCACATATTAAAAATTCCCATTGAAAATATAAATTATTCATTCAATGGAATCCAAATGACATTGCCACGTTTCAGAAACAGGTTAATACCCAACTCTTCCCTATTCCTCTTCGCAGAAGCAGTTAACATTACTCATCACATATGCATCCAGCCTGAATGACCTCGTTTTAATCCTTACAATGAGTATACAAGGAAGACACTCTTATGAGAACTATTTTACTGATGAATACTGTACGGCTTAAAGAAGTTAATTAAAGAGCTCAGTGTCATACCCCTTGAAAACAGGATCTGGCAAAGGTATTCTGACTCCAGAACTCTCACTTTTACACATTAAACACCATCTCCTATTGACTATAGGCAACATTCAAAGTCTATGATTAAATGAACAAGGATAATCATACAAAGACATGATGCAAACCCAGAGACCCTTAATTTGAAAGCTAAGTGAGGTGTGATAACTAGGACCAAGTCCATTTCTTCTAATACAATTCTAAATTAAGAAGACACAATTAGGAGGATTTTTTTCCCCTCTTACCCTCATTCATGGCAATCACTCACATTGTACCATCATAAGAATTCTTAGTGAAGTCTCTAGAAGTGACTGAGTATCTATTGTTCAAAGATAGAGAAGCTGCAGTCTATGGGGACAGGCATCATCAAGATAAGGATGACAGGAATCAATGATGGACATTAGTGAATGAAGGTCGCATGAAAAGTGATGGGCTCACACTGCAGCAGGGGAAATTTAATTTAATTTGAAGGGAAAACTTGCTAATCACAGGAAAAGATTAGGAAGTGGAGGAGGTGCAAAAGGGTTGGCAAGCACCATTTATGTGGAGATCATCAACAATAAAAAAAGAAGAAGAAGAAATCCCACACCTCTCAAGGTAATGAAAATCCTCTTATCTAGCAATCCTAGTGCAGGCACTAGAAATGCCTCAGTATAGACCTTGGGATGTGATCTCAGGGAAGATTCTCTGCCACTTCTCTCGGCTCCTTACCCAAACCATACAGGATTCTACTCAGAGGGCAGGGTCTCAGAATCAGAAGAGACTGCCTGGGAGAATAAGGGAAAGATAAAAGAAGAGCAAATAAAGTCCATTTTCTAAAGAAAGGGGCTTTCTGAGTTCTCCTGAACTCCATGTTCTGAAATACATAAAGACCTATCAATATCAGCAGTAAAGGACAGACTCGCACTGTGGAGCAACCTAGAATGAGTCATTCTGTTTTTGCTTGAGTTTCTCTGCTTACAGGGATCTCATTACTCCTTAGGACAGCCTAAGGAGTTAATAAATGGCCTAGTACATAGAAAAAAAAATTTTATGGATCTAAAATTTTCCTCCCTTCAACATATACTTCAGTGATTTAGAATTCTGGCATTTTGGTGTAGAAGGAAATACAGAGGTTACCTATGACGGCTCTCTAATATAACTAATGAAGTCTACTCAAGGTAGTACAGTCTGTGTGTTGACGGATGTATGTGTGTGCACATACAAACATGTACGAAGCTGATCAAATTTAGTACCCTGTGTGTGTGTATGCACGAGTTTCTGCTGCTCTATTTACTGCAGTACACAAGGTAGAAATACATTAAAGGCAGAGTCTTGAAGCTTAAAGAACTTATCTTCTAGAAAGAAATGAAGACAATAAAGAGATATATTTGGGGAACATACTAAGTGCTAAGTTACTTAATGGTAATAATGATAACATGATTTTTAATTCTCAAAATAAGACTTCATAGCAGGAAATTGAAGCTTAGGCAGGTGAAATTGTTTCTTAGAATCACCCAGTTAATTAATAGTAAAGCTGGAAATTTAAACCTGAATGTTCATCCTAAACCCACACTCTTCCTACCAATCCTATATGTAGACCTGCAATACAGTACATGGTATGATATATTACATTTTTTCTGTGACATCATCACATTTAAATTCAGAGAAGAAAGAGATTTCTTTTGTCTCTAAAATCAGGAAGAACCAAAGAAGGCTCCATGGTAGAGGTAGGCATTCGTATAAGGCCATAGGGTCCACTGTGGGTCCTAATAATGACAAAGATCCTCACATAGCATCTTTGCATTCAAAGACTAAAACTGTCCTGGCTCATATTAGGTGCTAAAAATTAATCACTGCTAAAATAAATAAGGACTGCTGTAAGAAGTACTGACAGATCCATAGACTTAATAGTGCTTACTATTACTTAACCTGCCTCCTGGAATTTAGCATATGAAATTAGAGTGGGTAGTAGGTCAGAAAACATACAGACCAGCCCCACTGGCAAGAATCTAGTAGTTAGATTCTTCCTCTTCAATTTATGTTGCAAACAATGAGAAATGAGACAAATACTTGACTGGGGAGACACTAGAGTCTTTAGGCAATAGTATGATATAGGGAGATGAACTGAGGGGATTTTTTCATGATTTCTAGGTGGGGGGTTGGTGGTGGAGCTAAACCAGGGTAATGCTAAGGAGAATGGAAGAGGAAGTGGTGAGGGATAATATTAAGAAGGTAGAACTGATGCAACGACTTGGAAATCCACAGATTTAAGAAGAGGTAAGAGAGCAGAGATAAATATGACTCTAGGGTGGTCAGGCTGGGATATGAGAAATAAGGAAATATGGAAGCCTATTTTTAAAAAACTGATTTGAAATGGTAAGATATTCCACTGCCACCTCAACATAAAATTGAAAGTGAGTGATGTTATTCATTTTGAAGTTTTCTGCAGACGATGACCTGCTTCATAGCTTTGAGTAAGAGATGAGGCAGAGTATCTTGGGGAAAAAAAATCCTACTTCCTTCAGAACATATTATCAGTGTATCTGGTCATTTTTATATAATAGAGTTTTACATTTTTTCTCTCCTTTTTCTGTAACCTTATTAGACTTCATCCCATTTCTAGTTTGCAGAACGTGGAGAGAAAAAAAAAAACGAAGAGGTTCAGACTCTTGCTACTGACTCCACTAAATCCACTGGGTGCACTGAGCGGGGGCTTGCCGGAGGGAGGGGTAGAAAAGAGCTACAGCCATCTCACCCCACATTCTCGAAGTCTCTTTGATGTGGGTGGCTTAGAGAAGTCGTGACGGTGCTGTGCTGAATGGCTGGTATATCTGAAGGAGGAAGAGTAATGGCTGTGGTGACCTCGTGTATATAAAACAAACTATCAAACACCAATAAGGGGGAAAAAAGCCTGTAATTGGCTCGGCAGCAATATTCAACAAGGCCTTGAGAACGAATGGGAACAATATGAGTCAGAATCAGAGAGGGGCTATTTTATATTGCGGAGTCTTTCTGATCATAGACAGGTATGCTAGCAAAAGTTTATGAAGCTGCCTCTTTTGCGTCAGCCTTGACACCCAAGGGTAGAGGAGAAAATTTTGAGTAGTGATAATAGGCCAGATAAACAAACAAACAAAAATCACTTCAAGGACTAGGGGTGATGCCCAGTGGATGAGGATAAAGCATCTGCCAGTGCAGCAGTTTTACATAAAAAGAGAGCTCAAGCTCAGCCAGGCTTTATTGGTCCATAGCGCAGTGGGGGCCATGAAGATACAATGGAGGTAGATTATAGCAGGGTATCTAGTTATCACAGGCTCTCTAGCCAGACATACCTGGGTTTAAATTTCATTACTATTGTCTACTAATGTGGGACATTAGGCAAAATTATTTAACCTATATAAGGTTTTGTTTATTTATTTATCTTGTTTATTTCTCATCTAAAAAAGAGTACTGAAATATCTATGGATAATGGGTACCTCTTGTTGATGCTTTCTCATTATCCTCCACCCTTCTTTTGGTAAAAACCCCTTAGTCTCTCCTGGGGCATCATATTCCTTACTTTCTGTCCATGTGGTTTAGTAAAGTTGATTCTAGTCCCAGGTCTATCTATGGGTATTTTACCTAATTAGAGCCCATAAGATTTCATCCTAGGAGTTTTTCTGGAACAATCAAGAAGTCCTTTTCTTTTACATTGGAGTGAACTGGGAAGATATAAGCTTCTAGAGGCCACTGCAAAGAGAAAGTCTGCCCTAGTAAAGCTAAAACAGAGGAAAGGAGAGTGGAGTGATGGAGAGAGATCAAGGTCTGATGCGTTTAAGAAGCCTATGGATGTAGTGGAGTCTAATAAAGTTCCTTCTGACTTTCCAGACCCATGAGCCAGTATCTCTTTAAAATTATTTTTCTTCTTAAAACAGGATGCATTTTTCTATCACATATCTTGAAAGAGTCTTGATCAATAAACTATTTCACATCAATTGTTTGAGGGCTGATTTAAACAATATATGCAAAATACTTAACTCAAGGCTTGGCACGCAGTAAATGCTCAAAAAATGGGACTTGTTGAAAAAGATGTGAAAGGGGAAGTCACTCACATTGACTGGCACTGAACTGTGGTGAAAAAGAAGAATGTATGCATGCCAAAATGCATTGAGTGTGGCATAAGGCTAAACATTTATCCTTCTGCTCTATAATACAGATGTCATATGACCCCCAGAGGGACATCACTGAAACAAAGCTGGCATTCCAAAATAACAAAGGTTCATTGCTAAACCAACTCTTGATTTTCCATGTGTGAATCAGTCACAGAAAATATGTAACGCTATTCAGCTATCCCTATTTCCAGCCAGCTGTCCGTATGTCAGAGCAACGTAATCAATAAGATAATGCTGAACCTATTTTTAATTAAGTGAAACAGCCCCAAGATTGCCTTGTCTTTTCCATAATTAATAGATTGCTGAAGAGTTTCTAATGAGAACTGCCTTCCATTGCTTTATACTAAACTTGATTCAGATCCTAAGAAACCACAACAATGATCCTCAAGTAGAGAATTTGGCTTTTGGTAGGAGTTTACCTTATTTAAAACATTTGGATATCACTGATCATCCACCTCCATGTTGCTTGTTTACTGTCAAATGCAACACCTTAGCTTTTACCTAATGAAATGCTGAACTAAAATAAAATTTTAGAATTTAAAGCTTTTTCTCCTATCTTTTATTGGAGGATGGGGAGAGAATAAGTCTTGAATTAATGGTTTCATGGCCCTCAGATAAACCAAACACCAAGTTTCAAAACCTGGCTGTTACATATTATGTGTTACGTTGGATAAACTACATCACTTCACTTTCCTGTTTCATCAAAATGGGGATAATAACTGCTACCATATAATCTTGTTAAGAGGATCAAATAGCATGATTTATCATGTGCCTAGATCAATGTGTTACTCGACAAATACAAATCCCCTGATGGAATTTTATCCTGATGACACTCAGTTCTCCCATCTGCCTTTCTTCCCCTAATAAAAGAATCCATCTTCTTTTATAGTAACATAATCTTTTTTCAGTCTTTTTTTCCCTTTTTAGGAGTTACATTTTCTCCAATCTTGAACCATGCAGTTTGACTGGGTCTCAACCCCAAACCCTACTTCAATTCTTGGGGTAGATGTGTGTCTGCCCTACATGAGTAATGAATCATCTTGTCTGTCCTTGATCTAAGCCAGACCTCTCAGATTCACTCCCTGGAAATAAAGAAAAAGAGACTGGCTTGATGGAGCTTCTAAGTTGTTAAAATGTAAGCCTAAAGCTGCTAGTGTCCACTGCTGTCACAAAATGGGGAAAGCAAACACAATAATGAAGACAACACAGATAAAACAAAACTAGTAGAGATAGAAAAGCAGCCACTTTTAATAATTATTAATATTATTAAAAAGCAGCCATTATTAATAATATTAACACTGTTAGCCAGTGGGCATTCAATATGATTCTTAGACACAAGGCAAGTAACCAACTCACAAAAAGCATCCCATTTGATGAAATAGGTATTAATTATCTTACAGAGGAGAAAACTGAGTCACACAGAAGTTATGTAACTTCCCCATAACTTTTTTACTTAGTAAATAGCAAAGCTAGAAATTAAACCTTACTGTCCCTAAACCCCTTAACCCACAAGTTGTACTGCCTCCCAATATAATTGATTTTCTACATAGGAAAGAATAAGACCACTGTTACTGCCAGTTAAATTAAAAGAACACCAATTCCATTAATGGTAAAATTATGTTGTCTCTTAAATGATGTCCTATATATGTAGATCAGTTTTAGAAACAATGTGAACTCCTTGGAGGAAACTTCATATTTATGGTTGCTCTGGTACTATTAATAAAACCAGCTCAATATTCCCATATACTGTTCTTTTGGATAAACATAGAAATTGAAACTTCTCTGCTGTTAAAGCTCAAAACTTGTATTTGTTTAATCTGAGTTCCTTCCTCAGGAAAGGATCTTCAAGCCTCTCAAAAAAAATAGTATTAAAAAATAAAGTATTAAAGAACTGAAATTCACCAGATGCCTCCTTGCCCCTCCCTAATTCCTGTTTTACATACTGTTACATTTATTTCCTGATATATAAAACCATACTTTTAGTCAATCAAGGAGATGGATTTGAGACTGAGTCCTCACCTGCTTGGCTGCACCATCTGATTAAAGCCTTCTTCCTTGACAATACTTGTTGTCTCAGTGATTGGCTTTTTGTGCAGTAGACCCTTGACCAAACCGCTAGTGCTTTGGTAACATTACCAGAAACCAATATGATAACATAAGAATAAGTTGTTACATGCCATGCTTATTTCACAATCAGAAATTATTACTTCTAGGGGTGGCATGACCATTGCTATTAGAAATAAAAATAATTATCAGTGTGTTAGGTGATGAGAGAAAAATATGACTTTGTCTTCAGTGTGTTAGGTGATGAGGGAAAAATATGAATTTGTCTTCATTTCTTCTCTAGGGAAATGTTATATTATTACCCATGATAACTTAATAATTTAACACTAGAGAAACCCTCTTTTAGTCCTATACACACTCCCAATAGCCAGGCTCCAAGCAGAAATGATTAAAGGAGGTTTCTTTTAATTATACTTGCTGAATTACCCTACATAGCCCCGTAGTTCCTACATAAAGTACCTGGTTTCCAGAACTTAATCTAATAAATATTGCTTTGACTGACAACTTTTCTGCCAGCCTAAGGTAGTTTCTCAGAGTTAGAAAATACAGACCACATGGGCAAAGACCAAGAGATTTTCGTCGACTGTCATGGTACTGTGCAATTTACGAGTTCCCATGCCTTCTCTAGAAAAACCAACCAAGCTTAAGGAATCCGTATGAGCCATGTGACAAGCCCAGTTGGCACTGTGGTCAAAAGAACTTTGGTTTCTCATCATTCATATGCCTGAGTGGGCTAGATTTCCAGGGCTCACAGTCCCAGTCAAGAACATAAGGCTTAGAGGTAGAGACAACAGCATTTGCAAATTTAGTAGAGCATAGCTTTTGGTGACAGACAGCCTTCATTTGAATTCTGGCTCTGGCATTTTACTGCTGTGTGACCTTAGCCAAGTTACTTCTCTATTCCATAGGTTCCCTAACTGTTAATGATAATAATGAAAAGTGTGCTTCAAAAGGTTTTTATGAGGATTAAATAGCTTGCGTTTAAGTAGTGCTTGTTTCACTATTAAGACTTGAATGGGCAAGATGCCTCTCTGTCCTCAAAAACAAAAGGAGGTTTTATTTCTTTTACATAACAGATCAATTAGAATTCATATACAAGAATATGTAATGTTTTTATAAAGGTAATTTTACGGCATTTGATTACAAGAGCTTTGCTAATCAAGCTTTCACATCAAAGATCTCTTCTTCAAGGATTAGGTAAGGAAATACTGCAATTAACACTGGCGGAAGCACTGGCAAAGTCTGCTCAGGTTATCATAATGCATGAATAAGACCTCTGGTGAAACAGAAAACATTGTATATATGTACCACTTACATGGGAAATATTCTGATCTCAGTTCCTTTTTCCTGACCATCCTTTCAGTCAGTATTTTTCATTGTTTCTATTGGTAGGAACCAACTTCTGCCAAGTCCTCTGAATGGCTACTTCCTACCCTCTAGTTCTGGGTATCATGTACAGATATTTGCAGTGATTTGAAAGTAGAACCTGAGAAAAGATTTGTCCCTCAGACTTCTTCATTAGCAAAGTGCTGACTCCATTTTCAGGACAAACCAGGAGGACAACATTCATTTATTTCAGTCCTTCATTTGCTTATTTTCTGAGGCCTTTCTAGGTACATATAGCACCACCAAAATAGGAGAGAATGAAAGAAAAAGACATGAACCCTCTCTTCCATAAACTAACTTTATACTTTATAAACAAAATACACAGAGATGAAGGTTTCTCATGAATATGATATAAAATTAGTAAGGGAGAGAGAAAAAAAACTCTGACCAGAAAAGGAAGATTCAGTAAGAGACAGAGTTGAGTTTCTGGGACGGAAGTTGTCAATTTGGACATTAGAAGCAAGGCTCATGTAATCCTGAACAACAGCAGTAGAGGGAGAGAGGTAAATAAGCTTCTCATGCAAAAAAACCTTTAGTTATGAATGTCTCATTATGATAGGGGGAAAAAGTGGTATCTTGCCATATAGAAGTCCCTATGTGTTATCCCCTAGCCAGTTTGTTTGCAAATGGCTTGTCTAACTTTCTCAGGCAGTTTTGCTAGCTTTTTAAGAGATTTCTCTAATGTAGTTCTCTGGCTTTCAACTCCCACAGGGGTTTTAGGGCAGTGTTTGAAAATGAGAAAGATAAAAATGCATTCCTCTTAGAAGTTCATATAAAAGCGAAAGAATTGGAGTGAAGGTGGGAAGCTATTATATACCTTGGTGATCTATTCTGCCTGTAACTCTAAAGGCTGATGAGAGGCAGTGTGATTTCAGGAGGAATCAAGAGGAGATACTTCCACTGCCTTCCTTGCAGGGAGCTCATTGGCTCCAAAAAGGTCACTGTCACAGTAATTCTGAATGACATGAATAAAGGATATTTAAACTCTTGTCTGAGCTAGGTTCTTGTAGCACAGTTTATAGTAGTAAAAGTCTGGAAATAACCTGAATGTCTTTTCCACAGGGAGATTAGAGAAATTAGGGTAAGGTAGAAAGAATCTTGTCTTTTGGAGGAGGTAGGATGTATGTTCAAGGATACTGATAAATATTAATATAAAAATCCACCAGAATGTTCTGTGCTTTGTTCTTTCATTGCCAGAATCTAAGATCTTAGAGACTTAAAAGCCAAAGTTAACTTCTAATATATTCCTTGTTTACAATTTTACCCACCCATTTCCACGAACAGAGCCACCTCTAGTTAAATTAGGGGGACGAACTGAAGTGCTGCTATTTTCTTTGTCTCTTTCTTTCTCTTGCTGCCCCTTCTCTTTCTCTTCACATATTTCTCTTTTCCCATACACACATCCCACTAACATATATAGCTTATGTTTTGCTTTAATAGGCATAAGATTTACCTCTAACCTATATTCTTAGAGAAAAATGATATGTAGCCAACTAAAAACAATGATATGTTCATAATAAACTGCATCCCCTCAAAAAAAACAAGGCATAGAACAGTGTGCATAGCTACCATTTATATAAATGTGAGTATCTCTACCTATATATATTAGGGACTGAATATTTGTGTCTCCTCAAAATTCATATGTTGAAAGCCTAACCCACTATGATATGATGGTATTTGCAGATAGGGTCTTTGGGAAGTGATTAGGTTTAGGTTAGATCATGAGGATAGGGTCCTCATGATGAGGTTAATGCCCTCATAAGAAGAGGAAGAGAGATCAAAGCTCTCTCTTTCTACCCTGTATGGACACAGACAGAAGGCAGTCATCTGCAAGCCAGGAAGAGGATCTTCAGCAGAAAACAAATCTACCAGCACCTTGATCTTGAACTCCCTAGACTCCAGAACAAGGAGGTATAAATGTCTTTGGTTAAGCCACCCAGTCTCTGGTATTCTGTTCCAGCAGCCCAAGCAGGATTAGACTACACACACACACACACATACACACACACACACACACACACACGTCTGGCAAGACACAGAACATTTCAGAAAGATCACTGAGAAGGTAGCAATGCTAGTTGTATCCCACATGACAAGGAGAAGGCTGGCTGGGCACAGTGGCTCATGCCTGTAATCCCAGCACTTTGAGAGTCCCAGGTAGGTGGATCACTTGGGGTCAGGAATTCAAGACCAGGCTGGGCAACATGGTGAAACACAGTCTCTATCTAAAATCCAAAAAGGTAGCCAGGTGTGGTGGCATGCACCTGTAGGCCCAGCTGCTAGGAAGGCTGAGGCAGGAGAATCCTTTGAACCCAGGAGGTGGAAGTTGCAGTGAACTGAAACTGCACTCCAGCCTGGGCGACAGAGTGAGACTCTGTCATAAATGAATGAATTAATGAATTAATGACAAGGAGAAGCCCTAGAAGATCTAAAATCAGGAATTGGAGGAAGATCTACTTTTAGAGTAAATAAAACCTACTTATTCACACTAAAAATCTTCATATGATTATGCAATATATGTATATATGTTTTAATAATAAAAAAGTCACTATTAGAATTTTTTAAATGTCTGTCTCAATGTCTCCACCAAAAGTAACAAAGCAATTCTCATAAAGTCCCTGCAGTTCACTAACTTCCATCATCTATTGGGGGTTTTTCAGAAAGACTGTGACACATTTTTTTTTTTAACATTCTCTTAAAATGTTCCTTACTCTAATATCACATCCTGCCCTGAGGGGGATGTGAGCATGTCCCATTAAGAACAGACCTTATGTGAGAACATGGGTGAGAACAAGACTCCAATGGCCATTTACTAGGTCATATCTGACTAGGTCATGTCTTAATGTGCTACAAGATAAAGTGAGACTTACCAGTAGAACCTGTTTGGTACAACCCCTTCTTGGATAAGCTGCCACCTTCTCCCAAATTCAGCAGAGCTGTATAACTGCAAAGAACAGAAATTACTCAGCACTATGGTTCTATAGTACATCAAATACACAAACGTCAGTTCATTGGATCGATACTAATAATAATACCTAACATTTATTGAACACCTGCCATATACAAGGTGGGTGCTTCACACATGTACTATCTCTATTCCTTACACAAATTCTGCACGGCAGATTCATATCTTCATTTTATAGTTGAAGAAACTGAAGCTTTGAAGGATTAACTGACTTGTTAGAAATTACATGTCGAATAAGTAGTTGAACGAACTGGAATGCACACCCTGTTCTGCCTGGTGATAATGTCAGCTGTGCCACTTGATCTAGCATGTGCAAAGAGTGCAATATCTAGACCTGGTTCTGAAGAGCACGCAATGTAATCTGAACCTGGTTAACATCATGAGAAATGCACAAGGCAGCCAATGATAAAATAATGTGGGAGCCAATTCAAGGATGCTTCCCAGACACTGTGGTAAAACACCTGGAACCTGAATGAATACAACATTCCAATGGACAAAAATAGCATTATTCACAAAAGGAGCAGCATGCGTCAAAGTGATAACATAGACAGGGACAAGACAGAATAAGCATAGCTTATCTAAGTAAGTCTGGATAGACAGGCTTAGGGCAAGTTGCAGAGGTAGGAATTGATTCTGCAGAAGCTAAGGAACCAGTGCTGGTTTTTCTAACAGTAACCAGAGGGACCTCAGACTAGAAAACAGCAATCTACGTTGACTATGCTGTTACTAAAATCCAATTTCCAAGGGCTTCACACACATTACCTTATTTAATCCATATGCTATCTCTGTGATCTATGAAGTTATTATGTCCATTTTACAGCTGCTACAATTTCAAATCCATTTTCTACCTTGCTTCAGTACTTTCCAAGGATAGCTGCAAAGAGTCACAGTTCATGAAATAGAGACTGACCTTTTGCATACTCCACACTTAAAATGCCTTCTCTGGTGTACTGTTCTTTGTTGTTCCTTGTCATCCTGCTGCTGGCTGATAATCTTTACATCACCGTGGGACCCCCTTCTGCCTCTAGAAGTGTCCCTTGATGACAGCCAGAGAATCCTGTTGCTGTAGGAATTCTAGTAGTTGCTATGGGCATCTAGCTACTGATTTGAAAAAATATGTACCATTTACAACAACCCCTTTCTATGTGCCTCATCTGTAACCCACCTGTACCTGATTCTTCTCCCATTGCATTTGCCACCTCCCACAGTGAATGGATGGTGAGTCACACTGTACTCAGTACCACGATGGCTCAGCTTTTCTCTCTTACTCCCGCCCAACCCTCAATGAAGGGTCAAAGGACTCACCAAGCAACTCACCAAAGCTGCCACATGCACCAGGTATGTCGAAGGAACAACTCAAGTGAGTATTTACTGACTCTTTTTTTTTTTTTTTGAGATGGAGTTTCGCTTTTGTTACCCAGGCTGGAGTGCAATGGCGCCATCTCGGCTCACTGCAAACTCGGCCTCCTGGGTTCAGGCAATTCTCCTGCCTCAGCCTCCTGAGTAGCTGGGATTACAGGCATGTGCCACCGTGCCCAGCTAATTTTTTGTATTTTTAGTAGAGATGGGGTTTCACCATGTTGACCAGGATGGTCTCGATCTCTTGACCTCGTGATCCACCCGCCCTGGCCTCCCAAAGTACTGGGATTACAGGCTTGAGACACTGTGCCCAGCCTTTACTCACTCTTGAAACAACCTGTTACAACATTGTGTCCATTGGATCAGAGCACAGCCTGAAACCAAAAAAATCACTGAACTATCTGGATACCAAAGTGAACAGCTCAATTGGTTCCAATTACACTTCATTCAGACATCTAGCCAAGGAGAATCTGTAACTTTTTCTAAGTCTTTCTTATTATTCATTCTTTGGCCATCATGCCCAGGGGAGAATGCTTTCCCGGGTACATTTCGTGTTTGATGTATTTTATGAGTGCCAAGGAGAGACAGGTGACAACTCCCCTCATAGAGATAACAGGATGGGACAGGTCACATGTTCCTAACTCAGAACCCAAACAGCCAGTGTATGTATAGCCTGCTTCCTGTTCCCAGCATGTCCTCAACACCTTGTGTCTCAACACAGGGGCTTGTAAAACAATAGCAAGCACCCAACCCAAAAGTATCCACTTCTCTCCCCACTTGTCTCTTTTAAGCCCAGAGCCCTACTTCTCTCTGTAAGTTTACAAAAAACAGAGTTCACACCACTGTGCTGTGCCTATGTCACATAGATCTATCTATATTTACATATAAAGATTAATGCAAATGTGAAAGTATCAGGACAGTTCAAAATAATATGTCTGTGTACACAGGCTGAATCATATCCATGCTGCAAGGATGATATATAAACTCTACGTGCTCCTTCGGCTATGCCAAGGGATTGCTATTCCTGTTGCCATAGAGAATTCATCTCTGTGAGGAACTGTTTGTGGTTCTTTTTTAGTTTTTTTAAATGTATCCCCTAAGCTTGGATCTGGAGCCTGTGGACCACTCAGGTATGTCCCATGACACTTGTTTATATCTTCAAAGATCAATTTTGTTATTTGTGAGCACCTAGAGGCCCCTCCAACAGTGGGTATACAAAACAATCCCATCAACCAAGCCTCTCTTATTCAGCTCAGTCAGATTCCATTCAATTTACTTTCTCCAAAGGTACCTTTCTGTCTTGGTAGGCTGGCTCTGTCGCCTTCCCACACATGCCCTGCTCTGCCTTCACTGAGGCTGCCCACTCTGGCAGACGTGTCTTTAAGACTTTCCTTCTTCAACACCAGTCTTGTTGTCAGAGCCAGATGAAAGGCCACCTCCTCTATGAACCCTTCTCTACCTACTAAGATTCCCACTGGTCTTGCTCCAAGAGCAGATGCTATCAAACTACCAGCCAGGTATTTATATTCAACTCTCTTAATGGCCTTTCAAGAGAATCTTCCACGAACAGAAGGCAGAAATTCCTTTCTATCTAAAATTACTCTAAGACCACTTCTTGCCTCTTTAATGAGACTGCAAAGCTTTTAGATGTTGGAAATCTTATCCTTCTACGTGAACAGGTGCCTCAAACACAGATGATAAAGGAAAGAGATAATGATTTTGCACCACGTGAATTTCCAAGACATGTTGCTACCTAATAAAGAATCCAGGTTTCACAACTGGTGGACAAAGGAAATTTATCAGAGGAATACGTTCTGCTTCCATGGATTTTTAACCAAAGGTGTACACCTAAAAATCAAACAAAACACACATACACAAAATCCTATAAATGTCAGTATATTTGAAACTCCCAAGGATTTGAAATCAGAATCTTGCATATTCACTTTTAGACAAAACAGCTCTGTATTCTCCACCTACTACTTCAAACATTTTTCTCACTAAACAGTTAATTGTCCAGACTAGTATTTTACCAACTAAAAAAGAAAACAACAACTCTCTGCCATTCAAGTGAATGTGTTAATTAAACCTACAGAGTCTGGCAGCAAAGTTCTCCTCCACAAAGAAGGGAATGGTATCAAAGCATTTTACCCAATGACTATCTCAGCCACCCGTGGAAGGCTTTCCCTGTAGAATGAGTCAATGTCCTTTAATAAAATTCATAGTGTTGGCAGCACCTAAGTAAGATGTATTTCCCTCCCTGTCTGTTTCTGGCTCCAAGGTTTCTTCTGACTGTCAGAACACAGAACTGAGAACTATTATTACTATCTGTCACATCAGAGAAAGCAGCAGCAGCTTTCTCTAGCTATGCCAAGCTTGGAGAAAGATAGAAAGATGAGGATGAGGATGAAAGAGTAGTCAGACTAGTTTTAGGAGGGCACTGTTCCCCTACCAGTGCCATGTCATGAACTTTAAAATGCCATCCTTAGAGGGTTTGATTTTGTTTAGCTAACCTTAGCATAAATGTTGAAAAGAACTGAAGGAGCAGAAATTTTAGAGAATGGGGAAAGATTCTGGTTATATCTGCAGTAAGAATGCAACACAGAAAATCCTTTCTAAAATCATTCTAAAATATCTGTGACCACTTGCATTATAGATACAACTTAGTGCACACAAACCAACACTCACCTGTGCTCAAGATCTATTAGCAGCCTTAGGCCCTAACCCTCCATACTGTCTTTATGCTGGTCTGGGGGCTATTCGCATTCCTCTCTCTTTCCTGACATGTTCCTCTTCTGAAGGTTTTCTTTTTCTTTTCTTTTTTTTTTTTTTTTGCGACATCTTTCACATTGGCTTGTCTCCTTGCCATCTGTCTTTGTTTTCTTTAAGAAGAATGCAGATAAAAATACACTTAATTCCAAAAGATGAAATTGCCAGGGTTAGTTTCATCGAGAGCTTTGAGCCAACTGTCAGGCATCTCTGGCACCATCCTCTGGATGTCTTTAGAGCTGAGAGATTCTTCTCAATTTCCTCTCTCGAAAGGTACCTCTTGGTCCTGGTGGGCTGGCTCTGTCACCTTCCCACACACGCCCTGCTGTGCCTTCTCTGAGGCTGTCCACATTGGCAGAAGTGGCTTTAAGACTTTCCTTCTTCAACACCAGTCTTGTTTTCAGAGCCAGATGGAAGGCTACCTCCTCTAATAACCCTCCTCATTCATAGTTGGGTGATTGGCACTGGCTATCAGGAATGACAAAAAGGGATGCCACATAGGGACAAAATAGCTTGGGGGAGGGAAAGAATGGGATGCACCAGTTTTGCTCAAGATTCCTAGTCTACAGCAGATGAAGAAGGGAGGAGAGAAGGGTGCAGCCATTTCCAACTTTCATTTTCCATCTTACCATTCACATTTTGGCTAAATCCTTAGAAGAGTGACAACTTGCTACCAGATAAGAAATCCAGCTCCTTGTGGTTATCCACAAGCTTGCAATTGTCAGTGTCCCTACAAAGGCTTTTCAATACTCCTAAATTGGATCAGTGTGTCCTCTCTTTTCAGATTGTTAGACAGGTGCACGTGATGGAATTTTCTTTTGCAGCTAGGAAATGAGTAAAAGAGCATCCATTTCACAGAAATTTGTGCTAGGAGAATTCCATAGAATCTAAGAGTTGCGATAACGTTTTAAGTCTTTGGTTCATGGGACCAGATGTTGTTCACCACAGTTTCCCATGGCAGCTTCCCTGGTCAGGGGGCAGTTTCCTGGGGCTCCTGCACACAAACTCCTTAGGAGGCGTTGGCGTTGGCAGAACACATCCTGCTGTCAGCTCTTTTCAAGGTTGCCTGCCCACTCCTCTTTCCTTCTCTGCTCTTAACATTATGGAAGCAGGGGGCCTGCAAACTGTGCTTCTTGAAAAGGCTGACAGAAAATCCTGCCAGTTCTATTTTATTTGCCTCATCTTAATACTGCCCAGGGGATGGCCTGGGTACAAAGCACTCATCCACCTCATGATGCTCTGGTTCTCACTGCTATTCCTGCATCCTTTTTAAGCAAGAAAGAGATGGTACCTTAAGGACTTCATATAAATTCCTAATGCCAGGCCCGAGGCATCACAAATATCAAGTTCTTTTTCCCATCAGCCTCAATAGGAAGAAAGAGAATCAGTCCAGAGAAAAATGCAGTCCTCAGAAGTATGTTCGCATGTTCTGGTTCCGCAGCATAGGAGGGGCCAGAAACACGCTAAGGGGAGCCAAAATCTGCAGTAGTTAAAAGGATTCCACAAACTTCACCAAGAGGTGACTTGACTCTTTACCTTGGCTGTTCAGTACAGGGAACAGACAGTGAGAGAGCCATGATGCCCAATCCAGAACCCACACCCAACCCTGCCCCAGTAGATTAAAGTTTCTCAAAGAAAAAGTTAGCGTATTAGTGACATCACAGATAACCTACAGTAATGTGTAATATTTTGTTCACAGTGTTGTAGTGGCTTGTGTTGAAGAGGAAAAGTTTGGAATTTGCAAAAGAATTCACAGTGGGCTTTGTAGTACAATCAACATGTTTTAGAATGCAGATGTACAGAAAGAGTGCTCCAGGGAAATGGGTCTGTGCAAATAAATAGAGCAGCAAAACTCAGGGTGATGGTCTCACATGTGTTTGGTCAATAGCAAGAGACCGTTTGGCTGGGATGCATGACAGAGAGAAGTGGAAGCGGGGGCTATAAAGAAGCCTGGAACCAGGCTGGGTAGGTGTAATCTTACCAATACTTTTGGGGAGCTAATATAGACTGGATCCAAATGTCATTAAGATCAAAAGATGAGCGTATCAAGGCTAAGCATTCAGATTTTGCTGATGAAGGCTGGGCAGGAATGATGGCCTATTGCTGGTTCCATCAATGTCTCCTGCAGCTGGATTTATCAAATTTGTCACCTCCCATTCTCTGGCTGTCACTGAAGTCTGTCACATGCCCTGCAGTTGAGGGTGGTGCTCTCAAGCTTGGAAGATAAGACTTACAGAACTGGGGCTGGCTGGGAAGGGAGGGTCAATATGACTGTGGGCAAGTTTGATTTGTGAACGCCTCCTGTGCATCCAGGTCTGGAGGCGTAGAGAAAAATAATAAGATAAAATCTTAGCCTTCAAGTTTTTCTTTTTCTTTCTTTTTCTTTTTTTTTTTTTTGAGACAAAGTCTCACTCTCTTGCCCAGGCTGGAGTACAGTGGCACGATCCCTGCTCACTGCAACCTCTGCCTCCTGGGTTCAAGCAATTCTCCTCTCTCAGCCTCCTGAGTAGCTGAGATCACAGGTGTGTACCACCACACCTGGCTAATTTTTGTATTTTTAGTAGAGGCAGGGTTTCATCATGTTGGCCAGGTTGGTCTCGAACTCCTGACCTCAGGTAATCTCCCTGCGCCTTGGTGTCCCAAAGTGCTAGGATTACAGTCATGAGCCACCGCTCCTGGCCCCTTAAATATTCTTAAAGAGACAAGTGTTGGTGGCATAGAACAGATGAAGAACTAGCTAAACCTTTGGACACACAAATCTCTTTCAAAGCCCAAAAACTACCAAATAGCACCATTGTGCCTGATCAAACCTCAAACTCAATCACTTGCTTTAAAATGTTCATTTCTCCTTATTCCTGTAGGTTCCCCGCCCCCCACCAAATCATTAGAAACATGCAGATCAAACTGTTCCAAGTAGCAACTGAAAAATAATCATACAACCTGTTTAAACATGGTATCTAAGGTGAATGCAGCTTGTTTGCATATGATGGCATTTCAGCTGGAGAATCTGTTTTATAAACAAGCGTTAGGGTTGACATTTAGCAAGCTCCCTGGTTTCCACTCTAATTGCCAGTTTTGTACTTGGAAACTTAAATTACTTACATATTCATGAGATTAGAAATCGGCTCTGAGATTGGGAAGTTTCAAGCACATGAAAATCCTGCCAAACCAGCATGCTATAGAAAGCTCAACATATTTCTTATAAAAAAAACGGAGTGCCTTTTAACTTAATGCAGTGCCTTGGGGAAACGTGAGGGCATTAGGTAGATATCAGTTTCCAAAGTGTTTGTGCTTGTGCAGAAATCATTTGAATATCCCCAGGGGGTTGAATTTCAAGGATCAATTTGTCTTTATCTCAATCTTGCCCTTTTGACATTAAGGGGCTGCCAAGTCTATTCAAAAACAAATAGAGTTAATGTGAAGATAAATACTGTAATATTTAATGGTTTACTATTATTATAATCAATAATATTTCTAAGTTCTACATATCCATCTGTCCTGTATCATTCATTCTGCTTCCGCAGGACCTTTTAGTGATTTTCTAAAAAGGTATTTAAATTAAATTGATTTAAGTGCCTGTAGCTCTATGTACCGGAAAGACACTGAGATAAGACAGCCTCTGACGAAGGCAGGCTTTGTCTAATTCCAGCTGCACCACACCAGGGGTGCCCTCTCTCAGGTCTTTGGATAATACATTGCCTGGTATCTACGCCGTGTTTGCTATGCGCCAGGCTCTGTGAGAATATTTTGCATGCATTATCTCAGTATCATTAAATAGTGCCATGAGCCAGGTATTCTTATTTCCACTTTATAATTGGAGAAACTACATTTAAGTGACCTGCTGAAGGTCACAGAGCAGTGGTAGGACCTGACACAGCAGAGATGACCCTCTTACCAGCTTGCCCTATTGTCAATCAGTGTTGAGAAGCCTAAAAATGACTGAGATTTTGAAAGCACTGGCCTCTATTTCCTTATGAAGTAGCCATTATTTCCCAGGGACTGCCCGGCATTCAAAGCAGCCATGATAAGTATTGCCCTTCTGTGAGGGCTCATGCAGGAAAAGAAAGGAACAATTAAAAGGAATAAAGATAAGCTCTTTTATTTATACATATGTTTACAAATATACATATAAAATATATATGAAACTTTAAAACCATTGCAGAAGCTGGGCGCGGTGGCTCACATCTGCAATCCTAGCACTTTGGGAGGCAGAGGTGGGTGGATCATGAGATCAGAAGTTCCAGACCAGCCTGACCAACATGGTGAAACCCCGCCTCTAGCAAAAATTCAAAAATTAGTCGGGCATGGTGGCACGCCCCTGTAATCCCAGCTACTCAGGAAGCTGAGGCAAGAGAATTGCTTGAACCCAAGAGGCAGATGTTGCAGTGGGCCGAGATCACGCCACTGTGCTCTAGCCTGGGCGACAGAACAAGACTCCTTCTCACCAAAAAAAAAAAAAAAAAAAAAAAAAAAAAAAAAAAATTGCAGGATTGGTAGAGAAAGAAGGTAAAGAACTAAAATTAGTTCTTTTCAAATAAAATTCACTTTTATGCATGTTATTAAAATTCTGTCATTGGCTGTTTATCAAATTGGCAGTCCATGTTTCCTTTTCTATCAACATGATTTTAACTGATAAAGTCAGCCTTCATTTATGTAGAGAATGCTGTTAATATTTAATATTTCTGGCCAGGCACAGTGGCCAGAAAACTGCCTGTAATCCCAGCACTCTGGGAGGCCAAGGCAGATCACTTGAGGCCAGGAGTTTGAGACCAGCCTGGCCAACATGGTGAAACCCCGTCTCTACTAAAAAAAAAAAAAAAAAAAAAAAAATTAGCCAGGTATGGTGGCAGGTGCCTGTAATCCCAGCTACTCAGGAAGCTGAAGCAGGAGAATTGCTGGAACCCAGGAGGCAGAGGTTGCAGAGAGCTAAGATTGCACCACTGCACTCCAGCCTGGGCAAGACAGCAAGACACTGTCTCAAAGAAAAAAAAAAAACTTAGATTTTCCATTATTTGTAAACAGAATCTCCCTATCAAAGCCTGTTTCCTGACTTTAAAAGCATGTTTTGGTTTTGCATGTATCTCCCGAGGCAGGAGAACCACTTGAACCAAGAAATGTTGAAGGGAAGGCCAACATCCAGGCCTCAGGATTTTCTATGTATTTCATAAACTGTGCTCCTTTGGAATTTACAGAAGATCAAGACTGAGGCAAGTTTCCCTCCTGTTCTTACTTGGACCCCTGACTCACAGAGCTCCAAAATATGTGACACGATATAAACTTATAAATATTCTAGAACTACCACAAAATAAAGGGTGGCCCACCAAACTGTCCTAAAGGTTTTATTCTCCTTCTACAAAACTGATCATTTGTTTGAATGTCCTTTTTTCAAAAAAATCACAAAAAAATATATTTAACATCTTCTCAAGTAAAATCAAAAGGGATATCTGTGAACAAAAGAAAAACAAAGAGAATGGGAAAGATGAAAAGACAAACACAGGGCAGCAGAAGGGGTTTATTCATCCTATGCAGTGTTTCCTTTTAAATTTTTAAGGTCATTGTTAAACACATAAAACTAAGAAAACATTGGCCAGGCGAGGTGGCTTATGCCTGTAATCCCAGCACTTTGAGAGGACAAGACAGGTAGATCACCTGAGGTCAGGAGTTCAAGACCAGCCTGGCCACCATGGTGAAACTCCGTCTCTACTAAAAACACAAAAATTAGCTACTTGGGAGTATAAGGAAGGAGAATCGCTTGAACCCGGGAGGTGGAGGTTGCAGTGAGCTGAGATTGCACCACTGCACTCCAGCCTGGGTGACAGAGTGAGACTCTGTTTCAAAAATAAAGAAATAAAAACAAAGAAAGAAAGAAAACATCACATTAAAAACAAAGCAGAATTACTTCTCTTAAAAGAACACATTCTGAGGGTCTGGTGACTTTGGACCCACCTTCCTACGTGGCAAGTACACCAGGCTAGAGCTTGACAACATCCCTCCCTTCTTCTAAATGAACACCTGGCCCTCCACCTTGCCACAGTCTGGACCCAGCCTGTTTTATTCAGTTGTACTTCTTGCCTGTTTGTGTAGGAACTGCAGTCTGCCCTAGGTGGTCTTGGCTGCCCACGAGGATGGGAACTGCACAGGACAGGAGAAGAGCAGCCCTTCCTGCTTATGGTCAGGGGCAGCAAGCCCTTCTCCAGAGCCACCTGAAGAAGGAGCTGGGATTACGGACAGCAAGGGGGCCTCTGCTCTCCAGCCACTCAGCACCGGAGTCCTGACCATGTTCATGTTGGTTTCACAACCCACTCACCATTTTACAAACCACTTCTCCATTGCAAATCCTGACAGAGGCACCAAGAGCCCTGCCTCAGCATAGACAGCACAGCTGAGGTATATACAGTTTCTCACACTTCTCTCCTTTTCTTTCTTTAATTTCCTTATAGTCACATCTGTTCTTTGTTTTCTCTTATTTCAAATGTTTCCCAACACATCATGTTTAGTGAGGTGTTTAAGACAGACTGAGAGATGCCGTTGGAGGCAATGTTTCACAGCACAGTTTGTACACTAGTTTATTGCCAAATTAAAATAAAGATGTAATCTGGCAGACTCAGCCTTCTGCTAAGCCTTCCTTGGGTGGCTTCCTGTATCGAGGCAAGAAAGTCAGGAAAAGCTAGCACTCAAGTGAAGGACTGTATCTCCTTTCTCTGATCTGCTCAGTTTCCAAATGCAAAGAAATTTTTAAAAATGGACAGAATGCTTGGTTTGACTACTGCTTAAATTACAGAAATAAAAAAATAAATAACAAAAGCAAGCCAGATTTCAGTGCTCCTATAAGTGCCACGAAATTCTTCATACTCTCCACAAGGATCCACTGTTTTAAGAAACATGAGGGGTACGACTTTATACAGCCAGTAGCCCCCTGTCCATTTGAAACAGAATCTCTGTAATACCTATAAATCTATACTGTTCCCTTTTTTGAAAATTTCAGGGCTTTCCAAAGGCACATCCTCACAGAGGCCCTTCACATGCCAAGTCCAGCTCCTATTTCTTTACTTGGTAAGTCTGAGGGCAGGGTTTCCTGTGTAGCCAGGCTACTTATTTAAGAATTTCAGTGAATGAAAGGGTCCATACCTTTTCCTCTCAGTAATTCAGCAGTACCTGGATAGCCACATCACCAGACAAGATAGCATTTACCTCTTGGCAACTATGGCAATCGTTAATTTTATGTGTCAACTTGACTTGGCTAAGAGATGCCCAGAGAGCTGATAAAACTTATCTGGTTGTATGAATAAGGGTTTTTCTAGAAGACATTGGTGTCTGAATCAGTGGGCTGAGAAAATCCACCCTCCCCGGTGTGGGCAAGCCTCATCTAATCGTTGGAGTGTTGAATGGAACAAAAAGGCAGAGGGAGAGTGAATTCCCTCTTTCTTTTTAAACTGAGATACCCACCCATCTCCTCTGGCGCTCAGACATCAGAGTTCCTGGTTCTCAGGCCTTTGGACCTGGACCAGGACTTACACCATTGGTTCCACCCCCATCCAATTCCCAGGCTGTCCAACTTGGACTGAATTATACCACTGCTATTTCTAGTTGTCCAGCTTACAAAAATGGAGATCTTGGGACTTATAAGCCTCAATAATTGCATAAACAAGTTCCAATCTCTCTGTCTCTCCCTCCCACTCTTTCTCTGCCTCTCTCCTTCCCTTTTTTTCTCCCCTCCCTTATCTGTTCTGTTTCTTTGGAGAACCCTGACTAATATAACCACCTAGATGTTGAATATTACAAATAGATTTCTCCAAGTAAAAAGGAAAAATATCAAAAAAAAATCCTGGTTTTGTGAATTCCAAGGATGGCCATACACATATTTCCCTGATTAAAGCTACCTTTTAAAATCTTAATATTGCCTCCCATAGAACTGATATCCAGTAAAATTCTGTCTTGAGCCAGAAAGGAAAATATGTTCAACGAAACTCTTTGAGTCCCTTAAAATGCCCATATTAAAGAGCTTCTTATGGGATTTAAGCATCCAAGACCAAACACAGTTAGAGTAGAGTATCATAGCTCATATGGGGTCCATCTTGCAGGCCAGAGCTCCAAACTCTGTCCTTAGGATCTTAAAAGTCTTATTCACTGAAGAAGAGAAAAAGCCACGTCAGGGACATAAGGGAAAAATAAATGTGTGCAAAAGACGGAGAGTATGCCTTAAAAAACAAGGAAGTCAGCAAATTAAGAAAAAGAGAAAAGAAGAGGACCCTGTTCATAGGAGTTGCCACCTCATTAAGACATTTTCTAAGGGAATGTTCACCACAGTTTGATATAAAACACCATCCAGCAGAGATAACTAAGATCCTAGCTAGGAGAACTGCAGCAGCAACATTAGCAGCTGTCACAGAAAAACTGACGAGCAATACTTACATGAAAGAATAAATGCACCTGTTTCCGGAGCAAGTGAGGTCACCAGCCAGCCACCACCAGCACATGTTCCTCCTTGTTACCACATCTCATGAGCACTAAAAGCTTCATGACGCACGGTGACTGTCAGCTTTTATTTCCATATCACTGACCCACCTGAGTGGCCACAGATCCTCTCAACTTGATTTCCAGCCAATGCCATCAGCTAATGGCTGCAGCTCACTCCCTTCCAGCAAATGCCCCACTCCCTACTCTGTGATTTAAGCCTAGAGATATGGAAGTCTTCTTGGATTCCTACTTATATAACTGGCTATCCACAATTTGTCTTTTTCAGTATGATTTATCCTTCATTCTCTCTTAAAAAAGCAGAGAGGTCGGAACAGAACAGAGGTCTCAGAAATAACACCACACATCTACAACCATCTGATCTTTAACAAAGCTAACAAACACGAGCAATGGGGAAAGGATTCCCTATTTAATAAATAGTGTTGGGAAAATTGGCTAGCCATAGGCAGTAAACTGAAACTGGATCCCTTCCTTATACCTTATACAAAAAATAACTTTAAATGGATTAAAGGTTTAAACATGAAACCTAAAACCATAAAAACTCTAGAGGAAAACCTAGGCAATACCATTAAGGACGTAGGCATGAACAAAGACTTCATAACTAAAACACCAAAAGCAATGGCAACAAAGGCCAAAATAGACAAACGGGATCTAATTAAGCTAAAGAGCTTCTGTACAGCAAAAGAAACTATCATCACAATGAACAGGCAACCTACAGAGTGGGAGAAAACTTTTGCAATCTATCCATCTGACAAAGGGTTAATTTCGAGAATCTACAAAGAACATAAACAAATTTACAAGAAAAAAAAAACCAACATCAAAACATGGGCAAAGGATAGGAACAGACACTTCTCAAAAGAAGACATTTATGCAGCCGAGAAACATGGAAAAAAGCTCCTCATCACTGGTTATTAGAGAAATGCAAATCAAAATGACAGTGAGACATCATCTCATGCCAATTAGAACGGCACTCATTAAAAAATAAGGAGACAACAGATGCTGGAGAGGATGTGAAGAAAAAGGAATGCTTTTACTTTGTTAGTGGGAGTATAAATTTGTTCAACCATTGTGGAAGACAGTGTGGCAATTCCTCAAGGATCTAGAGAACCAGAAATACCATTTGACCCAGTAATCCCATTACTGGGTATATACCCAAAGGATTATAAATCATTCTACTATAAAGACACATGCACACTTACATTTATTGCAGCACCATTCACAACAGCAAAATCTTGGAAACAACCCAAATGCCCATCAATGATAGACTGGATTAAATGAATATGGCACATATACACCATGAAATATTATGCAGCCATAAAAAAGGATGAGTTCAGCTGGGCATGGCGACTCATGCCTGTAATCCCAGTGCTTTGGGAGGCTGAGGTGAGTGGATCACAAGGTCAGGAGATGGAGACCATCCTGGCCAACATGGTGAAATCCCATCTCTACTAAAAATACGAAAAAATTAGCTGGGCATGGTAGCACATGCCTGTATTCCCAGCTACTCAGGAGGCTGAGGCAGGAGAATTCCTTGAACCCACGTGGTGGAGACTGCAGTGAGCTGAGATCATGCCACTGCACTACAGCCTGGGCAACAGTATGAAAAAAAAAAAAAAAAAAAAAAGAGTTCACGTCTTTTTCAGGGACATGGATGAAGCTGGAAACATCATTCTCAGCAAACTAACACAGGAAAAGAAAACCAAATACCACATGTTCTCACTCATATTGTGTTGTGGGAACACAAGGACATGTGGAGGGGAACATCACACACTGGGGTCTGTTGGGGGATGGGAGGCTAGGGGAATGATAGCATTAGGAGAAATAACTAACGTAGATGACGAGTTGATGAGTGCAGCAAACCACCATAGTACGTGTATATTTATGTAACAAACCTGCACATTCTGCACATGTCCCAGAACTTAAAGTATAATTTAAAAAATTTTGAAAAACAGCAACCACCACAAAAACAGTTCAGTAGAAAGCCTG
The DNA here is from genome assembly GCF_049354715.1 of Callithrix jacchus. Lineage (NCBI taxonomy): Eukaryota > Metazoa > Chordata > Mammalia > Primates > Cebidae > Callithrix > Callithrix jacchus. The sequence continues at coordinate 99,788,760 of NC_133513.1, forward strand.
GCTCTTACCCATCTGTTCATCTCAAAATATCACCTTCAAGAATGAGAACCCTGGCTGGGCGCGGTGACTCATGCCTATAATCCCAGCACTTCAGGAGGCCAAGATACCAGTGGATTACCTGAGTTCAGGAGTTCAAGACCAGCCTGGCCAACATAGTAAAACCCCGTCTCTACTAAAAATATAAAAATTAGCTGCATGTGGTGACATACACCTGTAATCCCAGCAACTCGGGAGGCAGGGGAACTGCTTGAGCCCGGGAGATGGAGGTTGCAGTGAGCCAGGATCACACTAACTACTGCATCCTGGCCTGGCTGACAGGGCATGACTCTGTCTCAAATTAAAAAAAAAAAAAAAAAGAATGAGGCATTCCGTAAGTATTCCACATAGGTATTCCAATACCCTGTGGAATGTCAGGTAGCCCTTTACCCCATTTGTAGAATATCCACGAGTTATACTAATTAGTGATTTTGCCCATTGAGTAAATTTGTTAACCTCTTGGATATTTAGATCCTTAGTCTCATACAGAAAAAAAAAAATAATAACAACAAACAGAGGAAGACCGCTTCCAACTCTAAAATGACAGGATTCATTGGTTCTGTGGTCACAAAGGATACCTTTTGGTTCTTACTCTTAGCATCTGGTGCCAGGAGTGTTATAATACCATCCCAGCTAGTCTTGTTGTTGTCCTCATAACACCACAGTTTATACTCACATTACTCTTGTAATCTATAGCTCTAAATATATCATTCTCTGGACCAAACTTTCTGAAGGCTCCTAATTAAGGAAACAAAAATTAATTTTCCTAGTAGACAGAGACAAATAATAAAGATTAGGTTCCAAAATGTGTGTGTGTGTGTGCGCGCACACATGCACGCATGCATGTAAATTATAACTAGCTGTAACAAACTTTAGTTTCAGCCAAATAAAAAAATTTGCAATTTTATAAACATGTTTTTTACCATTTGATGTTTCTGACATTGATTTTGTAAAAAACTGGCCTCCCCTACTCTTAAAACAGAAATCCAACATATTCATCAAAGTCCAGCTGAAGTTATTTCATAAGACCTCTGGAGTAGAGATCACTAGATCTCCATCTCCTGAACTCCGGACTACCAATTTAATGTAACTCATCCAGTCACTTGTATATATTATGCATCAGTGACAGAACTGCCCTTTTGGCCTCTCTTAAACTATTGGTCAACTCATGTGTGTCAGTCATCTATCTCTAAGATGGATAGAATGTAGTTATTTCGTATCAACACCATATCATGCATGGCACTTAAAAGAGATGGAGCATCTAATATTTGTTTCTTTTTATATCACTTTAAAGGGTACCTACAATCATAATTATCCATATAAACACATTTAATGAAAAAGAAACTAACGCTAAATACTATTCACTATATGTAGCTGGGTTGAGGTCACAGCCCAGGTGTCCTAACTGGTCTCGTATCATCCACTCTGCCACAGGGACCAGGGGGAGACACTGTTTGAAGTGCTGGGACGTAAAGGGTTACATATTTAGGCATCTCCTCCAGCATAACTGCAAAGATGCAGAGTTTTTACTTAGGCAGGTAAATCTGGCCCTCACTGTGCCTCTGGCATCAGGGGGGGAAATTAACCAACTGTCGAATAAAATACAATAACCCTGTGGATTAAATGACTAATACTCTGTCTGAGCTGGTCAGGCTTTGCCTCTGTTAACTGCACCATCCTGGACCAGATGCACTGTGGCTTGACTCCAGAAACAAAATTGTACATTCTGCTGAAAGGGTAGCCAAGCTGCTCAAGAGGGAAAAAGAAAAAAAAAACTAATTGTAAATTCTTTCTATTTTTAGGCTTAATGTGCATTTTATTTGGCAGTAGGGGCAGCATGAATAAAATTCCAAACTTAAGAATTTAAATTTGCTTCCTTTAAAATGCTCCTGTCAGTAGAGACCTTGGGAAGTGGCTTACACCATTCTCCTACCTCCAAAAATGCCACACATCTATGTAAACCCAGACAAATAACCCGCCCCCAACATCCTCCTCACTTAGCTAAGTCCAGTATTTCTTTCAATATATGTAATTTCTAATTCATGATTCCTCTAAGGAGAATTTTCAGAATGACTTCACTGAATAATGCATTTCACAAAGAGTATTCTAGTATTTCACCAATTATCCCTCTGGCTTTTATGGCTAGAGTCTCTCTCACATTTACCTGTGTATATGCTGTTTCTTTTCATTTTAATTTAATTTTACTTGCTATTGCTAGCCTTTTATTCTACCCGAGAATGCGAGTTCTTTAAAGGCAGGGACCATAGGTACATATATGTATGTATATGCCGTATTGAGTATATAATACATTTTACAGGATGACATTTCATGGGATGTATGCACACATATACACACACAGGTAATACCAGCAGCTCATTTAATCCTTTCTTTTGAAGTGGACTTTTTCTTCAACGTTATCACCAAGTGAAGAAAAGTTCTGAGATGACTAGGTTCTGCGTAAGGTTAACTATATACATTATTATTGTTCCTCTGGCCATTTCTCTCAGTGTTTTAGAAAATCCCTACTTCATGTTCTTAATCTTTTCAAGGTTATGCTTCCCTTTAAGAGTCTGAGAAAAGCCATGGGTCCTTCACCTAGAGAAATGATCACCTGTCCACAAACATAAGACACTGTCTCCAACTCAGTGGCGGTCAGAGGCTCCTGACTGCCTGAAGCGTCTATGCTAGGAACTGCTTCTCTACCATGCCTTACTTAGCACACCTAACCTTTATTTGGTATGTGGTTTCAGACATTTACATGATTTAATCATGCAACCGGAGACTCTCCTTGCGTTCCTTTGTCCCATAGCACAGAGGTCAGGCTACGGCTCTGAACAAAAATGATCATTGAGGTGAAATGGAGAGATGATTAAATTAACACTATTTTCCCCAGAGAACCATGCTTCATTATCTCAAACAAGGTAAGCATGCTCACCTTTTGGTCTTGACTGTATGCCAGAATCCAGTCTTCTTGCTTGGGGTGAAAAAGCAAGCTTTGAATGTAGAAGTTCAGACGGTATTTTTGATAAGTTGCCCCTTCATCTGAGCTGATCAATAAGCTGCTCTCAATCTCTGGGTCTGTGAGTAACATTATCTGCAGCAAAGAATTGTTGGAGAAAGAAACAACAAAAAAATTAAGTTTACCAAATTGCGAAACTTGAAAGTTAGCTCAATTTTGACAAGGGAAGGACAGGGCCAGGACCTTGACTCTGTCAGGTTGATTCTTCCATCTTGGACCAGTGCTACAAAAATACATGCACAAAGAAATGAAGGAAGTAGAAGAAGCTGGAAGAAACAGGGATGAAATAGATAACTGTATTCTCTTCTCTTTTAGGGGACTCCTTGTTTTGTTTCAAAGGTTATTTCCTGAACCTGGGACACTTACCCTTGTTCCCTTCTTCCCACTGTGCCATATCTACTTTCCATTTTGGGAGACTTAAAGACTGGTTAGATAGTCTGTTGTGGGAAAGGTAGAAAAGAAAGAGGATGGAGTCCACTGTTTTTCTTCCCTAACTCAAATCCTTTTACTCCATTTCAAGAATATCCTGACATCCTAACTTAGCTTGATTTTCTGAGTCGTAAGTCAAAGTCTAGACTCTAAAGCTTTCTCTAGGAATTTTACAAAGGCTATTTTACCCCACCATCCTCATCTCCTTCTAACCTACTACATAATTTACTTATTTATCTTGTTTCTTGTCCATATGCCTTCTACTAAAAAATAAACTTCGTGCCAATAGAGAGAGCTGTCTGTGCACTTCACAGATGTATTCCCAGCAGCTGGACTAAGGTCCAGTATGTATTGCACACTGATAAACATTTGTCAAAGGAAAGAATGAATAACTGACTGCATGAAAAGAGTTTCAGAGAGTCATGTGGACTTAGAAAGATGCCCAGAACACTCTGAGATATGGATGGAAGTTTCACAACTTCTAAGTCCACATGACTCTCTAAAACTCTGAAAGAAAAGTTGGTTGCCCTTCACAATCTGTACCACAGAAGAAGCTATAAATATGTAAAAATTCACAGCTTCAGATGTTTTACACTGTCTCACTGGGATGCCCAATTTTGTCCAGAGCAATGGGATTAATCATAATGGCATCAAGATGGAGGAACTGCCCTCGAAACTGCTTTAAATCCTCTGGTTTTATGCCTCCGGGAATGTGTGATAAAGTACTTCATTCCTGACTCTGTGAGTCGTCTTTAACTCAGTTAAAGTGTGCACCTGTGTCTCCAGACAGGTGACTTTAATGCCACCCACTGACTTCTTCCCCATCAACTTACTAATTGGCACTTTCTGAATTTGGTTCAGGGAAGCATGAAATATGTGCTTAATGTGTTCCTATATGAAGAGAAATCACTGCGGCCCAGGGTTTAAAGATTACCAGCTGAGGATGCTGCACTTCCAAGAAACAGAGAGAGAGAGAGAAATAGAGTTATATCTTAAAAGAGCAGAGCGCCAGGCAAACACGTGAAGATTTCTCAAACATTTGGAGACAGTCATATTAAAGCCTCTGAACAGTCAGTGTCATCTTTGAAAGTGGTGTCCTGTCGCTGTAAATGGCACAAGAGGATTGCATACCCGACACTCTGCCCAAACTCTGTTTATGTTATCCAGGATGAATTTAAGGTTCCTTGCTGTCCTTTCAAACTCCCTTTCTTGAAGAGGAGAAAAGGGATGTAATGGGGTGAAGGCAATGCTGTGGCTGTCAGCCGCGCTCCAGACAAGATGAAAAGCGCACACAAAATTGAAGACTAATTGCCTCTTGTACCATGTTCCAGGAAAGCCACTGCCCACCAACCATAAATTCTGACAAAGTTATGGATTTCTGTGTCTCACATTCACCAAGCAGACAGTGTTCCCTCATCGGATGGCTGACAAGGAACCAGGTAATCTGCTAACAACAAACTCACGTGGCTTCATCAAAATGTAGTGTACGCATTAAGCACATACATTTAGATGGCTCCTAAATCCACAGGAATATTTCCAGGTGAGTTCATATTTATGTGCACATAAAAGCTGTCATTTTGTGAATAACAAATAAGCCATCAAATGATCATATTACTTTGTGTCTCCAACCACAATTAACAATAATGTAAAACAACCTTTTTGTGGTACTGCCAAAAAGTAATTTCCATAATAATAGGAAGAGGCTCAATTTTATAGAACAACTATTGTCTCAGGCAAGGTAATGTTCCCCCCTTGATTTTCTAGTTCCCTATTAGCCAGAATACGGTTTCCTCTTTCCACATGAGTATAGATTTCAGCACCTGCTTCTCCTGGCACAACACTTAATCAAAATAAAATTAAACACAATTATCAACTAGGCCTACAGAATATTCCCAAAGCAAGCTGATTTTTATCAATCACTTTAAAATATTTTTGATGCTCATTTATATTCCAGGTGATCAGACTGTATAAGACATCCTGCATCAGGTAATATTGGGTGCAAGTGGCACAATAATGTAAATATTTCCCAACAGATGGAAACATAATATTATAAAAATAAAGCTACTCATATCCTTGGCTTTCTTTCTGGATATTGAAAATATGGAGACCAATATCCCACCACCCCACCTTCTCTATGCAGCCCTCACCTAAAACTCTCCATTTGAGAATTTGACATTTTGGAAACAGTGGAAAATAGTCAGAAATTTCCCCGTGAGCTTTACAGGTATGTCTGTGCTACAGAAGCATTCCAGTGGTTGCTCTCTCAAATTTCTGCTCCATTCTACTCAACATGAACAGGTCAATCTGGATCCATTTTTCTATGGTCATTTTTTTTATTGCAGAAACAACTCCATAAGATGTCCAGTAGAATTCAAAACAAAAGAACAACAACGACAAAAAAAAAAAAAAAAAACATGGCCCTATCATTGCACGTTAAACCATGTTTGTGTTTCTTTCTGCTTTTTTATCCATATCTCTATATCCTATCATGGATTGAGGATTGTATTCTGTGTGTGTGTGTGCGTGTGTGTGTGTGTGTGTGTGTGTGTGTGTATGTGTTGTTTCAAGTTTGACATTATGACTCATTTTTTTTTTTTGAGACAGTGTCTCACCCTGCTGCCCAGGCTGGAGTGCAGTGGCACAATCTTGACTCACTGCAATCTCCGCCCTCCACCTCCCAGCTAATTGTTGTATTGTTAGTAGAGATGGGGTTATGCTGTGTTGGCCAGGCTGGTCTTGAACTCCTGGTCTCAGGTGATCCACCCACCTCAGCTTCCTAAAGTTCTGGGATCACAAGCATGAGCCACTGTGCTCAGCCCTCAAAATATTCATTTTTAACTGAGCCATAAACATATATAAATGCACACATTAACACACATGACTGTGTATAATGTACTCCAATTAATCACAACCTTCACAATAATTAAATTATGATTGTCATAATGGCTGAAACACAGTATGTACTTAATTATTAAGTGAATAAGTAAAACCTTATTATTTTAGTCTTAAATTCAAATTCTTTAATAATTTTGCTTCAAATGAACTGATGTCTGCCCTATCATTTTATCAGTTATAAAATGTAAATAAGCTAATAAGTAAATAAAACTTACTGAGATCTAAATAGATCTACATAGAAAAGGTTTAACATACTTTAGAATTATGTACATTTTTTATAAGAAATGCAATCCAGTCTTTAGACATAGATGATACTGTTTATAAATAAATAAGTCTTGTCTTCTCACAAGATTTTTCTACTCAGAAATATTTTCAAAATAGTCAGTTCAAAGTAGCAAATATTTTTCAAAAACAATAGATTATATTTCTTAAACATGCCTAACAATCCCTATTTTTGAATGACCCTTCATATCCCCTTCACACTCTTCATGTACTTTTGAACAAATAATGTTTTCTTGTGTTTACTTCTCTGTATTCTGGAGTATGTTCTGGACAACAACATTTTAGGAGGCCTTTGTAAAAGGCATGAATCCAAGCTTTGCACATTCCTAAGGTAAGCTCTCTAAAAAGTGAGGTCATTGTTTGCCTGGAACAAAGCTTGTTCCATAGTAGGTCCACATATCATTGTAAATTCATAAATGAACAAATGAATGAATGAGTCCTTTTCATTCCTGCCTTCTGCTGTCAGCCAGATAACCCTCTGACACTGGGAGTTCCAGTCCCCTTGAGTAAATCCTCACTGTTCTACTTGAGGCCAGGAGGGTGAAGATAAAAGGAAAAGACTGCCTTTAACAGGAAGTAATTATTTTATTCAGATCCACCCATGAGTGACTAAAACCAGTTTACTTAAGGCTTGCAGGGTGTGTGGAGTGCCCCCCCCAGCACTGACTGCATCTGCAGATGAACGGCTTCCATGGAAAGTCAATAATGGCAACACAGGATCCTGCCACCCAACTGCAAGCAATCATTCATCACCCACCTCAGGAGGAAGAAGAAACCTGATTTGCTTTTCCTAGAGTAGACAAATGAACAGGAAATGCAATTTATGGATTTCAAATACATCACTTCTGTTATTATTATTATTATTATTATTTTGATATTAGTCTTTTTAACAGCTTGGTGTTGTCAAAAATTAAATTCACTTTCACTGTCTTTGGCTTGCTCCAGATTCAACATATGGCTACAGGAAGTAATTCTACAAAAGGTTGGCAGGCAGCTTTCTGATCCTTCCAGTTGTCTACTGTGGACCTTCTTCCCAGAGGAATGCTGTACTATTTAGTTTTCCAAATTCTTTTCCTAGATACATTGTTCTAGGAGTTCCACCATTTATTGGTTGATGTGAAGTGGAGTTAAAGAGTTCCTCACCACCTCTGGGCATACGCTTTCTGCACCATCTCTTTGGTCCCAATGGAAAAGGTATTTATTTTAATGGAAAAAGTTCATTATTTGTTTGCTCATTTGTCTGCTCTTTGTCATAAATGGGCTGGAATCCAGCAGAGGTAATGTGCTGCTGTGCGGATATCTCTCTTGCTTTGCTCAGAGCTTAACTCAGCTCCAGATGCCCATATCACAGGTGCATAATAAATGCTTTTCATAATGATAATGACAATGGCAAAGAAAAACAGCAAGAGCAGCAATTAGGCACTCCAGTTATCTACTACGACCCACTTTATTCGAACAGAAATATTTCTCTCTATAAACAGTATAAAAGGCTGTTTGCAAACCTCTGGTCTCAACATTAAAAACGAATTAAGCAAAATGTAATCAGCAAAAGTAAGTCGCCTGCTGACCAATGAGAGTGGAAAAGCTACTTATTCCCAATGTGGGCTGAGGATGTATCCTTCACAGATGAGCTGAGGGGAAGAGCAGTAAGTATTTATCAGTTTGCAACTGTTTGGAGGACAATGTTAGAGAAAGTTGAACAGGATCCCAGAATGATCCATGGAAAGGAAATCACAGAAATACCAACAGTGAAGGAAGGAGAGCAAGGTGATTAAAAAGAAAAAGGCTCAAATTAAGCACACAGATAGAAATGAGTCTGTAAAAGGATGGAAATGACACAACCAATTGCCCTAAATCCCATCCTTCCGAACTTGGCGAAGCTCACCTATGTGCCATCTTTGTTTATTAGCACAAAATCATGTCATTCAATACTAAGGGATGAAGAGCACATTTGGACAACAGACCATCTACTTGTGACCTGGAAGGTAATTCACTGAAATAACTGGGAAACTTTGGCATTGTATTTTAAAGGATTTTTTCTGTCCTTTAGCTTTCAAACAGGTTTTCTAATGAGGATCCACAGACTTAGACTTTTTAAAGGGAAGAAAACAAGCATAAAACAATTTTTTTAAGACAAGATCTCACTCTGCTGCCCAGGCTGGAGTGCAGTTGCACAGTCACAGTCCAGGCTCAAGGCATCCTCCCATCTCAGGCTCCCAAAACACTGGGATTATAGGCATGAGCCACCATGTAGGGCTAGGGAGAACCATTTTTTTAAGGAGCATGTAATTTCAGTCCTTCACATGTGTCTTAATTGCCTTGCCAGGAGACCCAACCCATTAATTATTATTTGTAACAATAATGAGGAGTCATTCAGTGCCTCTTGCTCAATTCCACAGAGTACACAGGAGATGAGTAAGGTTTACCAGCAATGACAACACATGGGTTACAGTCCTTGGAGATGATTAAAAAAAGCAAAAGGAAAGGACATCTCTCTTATTTTGCTTGGGACTACTGAACAGAATCCTCTCCTTTGAGATAGTTTAGAGAAACCCAAACTTACAAACACCATTTTACCATGAGACTCTGCTTCCACCACTGTGAATGGCACTGAACTTTTATAAAGGAACTATATATCCATGTATACACGCCCATGTCGGATTGACCTGCAGGGCTGAGCATGGGGCTGGTGCACCACAGACTTGTGTTCCACAGGAAGATACATAACCTAATCCTAAGCCTGACTCTAGTCAATGTCTTCATAAATGTGTACTTTCCCTGACAAAAGAGAAAAGAAGGGACTGTGCTTAGTGTAGATCATTCATACGACGAAAAGAAGGGTGCACTACTATCACAAGAAATAGTAGGGGGCCTGGATTTAAAAACCTGGACTTGAAATTCTTCTCTGTCATTATCAGTTGTGCCACTTTGAGTGCCTTATAGCTCATTTAATCTTTTTTTGAGTCTCAGCTTCCTATTGAAGGTAGTGATACTATAAACAAGTTGCCATTTATAGAGCTTCTGTTGTGTATCAGGCTCTCTGCTAAACCTTTAGACTCTATTATTTCATTAAATTGTTTATGAAAACTACTTCAGGTAGGTATCATCATGTCCATGTGACATCGGGCTTAGAGAGATGAGGCAATTTGTTCAAGGTCGCACAGCTAGTCAGTGGTAAGGTTATCTATGTCATGCCCTGCATAGATTTGTGTGAAGATCAAATAAGATTATCTGTGCAAAAGCACCATTAGGTTTTGTGCAAATATTACTATGTTTACCTCACAAAGGATGGCATGTTTAGTACTTTATGTTCTGCTAAAATATGATAGGTGAATTCCAAAAAAAGAGAGGGAGAGAGATATAAATCTGGCATTGCAAATATCTCATAAAATATTGCCTAGATGAAAAAAGAGGCAATAAGAAGTGGAGTGCAAGATAATGAAGAATTTCAGTAACAGGTGTTATTTAGATAGTATATTCTTGAATAAATCATTTCTTGGTTTTAAATATACAGTTATAAGATCAAAATGGCCCGTCATGGTTCATACCTCAGATTTTTCGCAATGGCTCTGGTTTCTTTTAGCCTGTCCTCAGGCTAATAATCCGGTGTTATTCCTCTACAGATTTGATTTTATACTTTATCATAAAAATGGATGGGAAAAGGACAATAGAAATGGGCTAGAATCTCTGATGTCATGTTATTATTGGTGGAGAAACAAACATTTTCCCACATGCTAGTTCACAAAGCAGTTTATGCTAAAGCAAATAAGAACTATTACAGAGTGACTGTTTTCCTAATAAATGCATACCATGCTTGTCATTTTAAAAAAGAGACTCATTTTTCTAGAGAAATAGCTATTATTAATATCATACTGAGGTGATAGTGGGGAATATGGAATATTCACTAATGCTTAGCATTGGGTCATCTGGTTTAAAAAACTAAACATGGTATTTTAGAGAGAAAGAATGATATACACATTCAAAGAATGTTTTTATTATTGCAGTCACTATGAGAACTGATTAAATGCCTCGAGAATATTTGAGCCACCCTTAACAATCCCATCATTATCCCATAGCCTCATCTCCAACTCAATCACAACAGACTTCCATTGTCATTACAAGTCCCAAAGTAACTTCTCTCTTAAATCCTCAAAGATCCATAAATGCCAAAAGGTTACATCATTTAAAAATGTTAGCTGCTATCAGAAGGAGCCATGATGCTAGGATAAACAGACATTCATCTTCTTTGCTCACGGGACTTTACAAGAATTGATGTTCATTTAATGGTAAGAAATCTCTTTATTCCACAAGAAATGATAAAGACATTCAGGTGAGAAGGAAGAGAGCAGGAAAGACAAGCTAGCAGTGTATTTTAACATTAAGTGATGGAAACCCATTTTTGGTAAAATCTGTAAGTTGTGCACTTGATTCTAGAGTTTGAATAAGTATCAAGTTGAAAGTCAGAAAAGTAAAATGAAAAGTCCATAGACATTAACCACCTCTAAAAATCAGTGCACAGAATGCACCCACATTCTTTATCCCTTACTGTATTTGTATCATCATCCTAATGATGGAGTTCGGGAAACGCCACCCAGTGCCGATTTGGTATACTGATTACTTCAAACTGAGGGCACTGAGGGTCCAGCCACTGCAGGGGAGAGCTTTCTCTGAGCTCTCCTTATCTGTATAAAGATTGATCCTCCTAAAATAACTCAATTGTCATAAAATCCTTCCCCAGGAATCTCATCAACCAAAGATGAACTCAGATTACAGAAGAGACTAGAAGATGACATTACACCCAGACTGGCTAACACCTATTCTTCTAAGGGCCCATTCATCTTTCCCAAAATTCATTTACTTTTCCCTAAATTGCCTGCATTCCTCCTCTCCTCCCTCCCATGAACTGGGTATATAAGCTTTTAGATCTCACTGGGTTTTTGCTATTCACTTTTCTTACATGTGATGCCTTTGTACATGCAATACATATGTATACCTGTTCTCTTATTAATGCATCCAGTGATGGCTTATTTCCTGGACTCAATTATAAAACACTCAGAGGGTAGCGGGAAAATGTCCCCTCTCCTACACTAACAAGTACATTTAATTTTACTTATATTAATGCTTCATGATAAACTGACAAATATACTAGGGTATACTGGGGAAGATTAATGAAGTCTCAGCTGCATGAGACCTTGCTAATGTATTTGATTATTAAAGCTTTCCAGAAAAGACTATTAAGACCACCAGGGGTTTCTCTTATACAGGATCTGCAGATTAGTGAAGTGAGAATCGCCTGTGCAGCTCTACTGCAGAGCTCTTTGGAAGATGGGCCTAGAAGGGTCTTCCAAGCAGAAGTCTCTGATGTTAACAATGAGGTCCATTTCATGTAAATTTTTCCTTCTCTCTTCAGTTATTTAATGACAAACATTGATCATCTCAAGTTGCTGAGAGGTGGAAAAGGGTCAAATGTGCTTAATTGACATGCCAGAGCATAATCACATCATCTGCTGCTTTTCTCTCTTTATTCTTTTCCTTCAGTCACAGCAGGAAAGATAGTAGTGCAGTGTTTTATGAAGATGACTTTTTTTATGACTGCATTTTCTAGGCAGTTCAGTTTCTTGGTTTAATTCCACCTCAGTACACATACCTCAGAAGCAGTAGAACCGATATAGTATACTAAAGAGAAAAGGAATTCTGTTCCACTTATGCATAGTATAACAAACTCTCTCAGAACAGTGGCTTCAAATGAGCATTGTGTTTTATGGTTTTGTGGGTCAGGAATTTTGGAACAGCTGAGCTGAGTAGGGAGTCTCAAATCCACATGATGTCAACTGTGGTGGCCAGAGCTAGACCTTTCACTTCCAAGATGGCTTCTTCATTCCTGTATCTGGCGTTAGCCTCTCTTTCTCTCTGCATGGCATCTCATCCTCCAGGGACCCCCATGTCGCTGAACACCACATAACATGGCAGTTTCATAATAGGTGAATTTCTTATATAGCAGTGGTTTCCTTCAGTGTGAATGTCCCACAATCAAGTGATCCAAAGGACTAAAGTGGAAAGTGCAAAGCTTTGCAATGATCCATCCACAGAAATCCCAGGACATAAATTTTGCCATATTCTTGTGTGTTTGTGTGTGTGTGTGTGTATGTATGTATATGTGCATGCACACACAGAAGGCAAGCCATACTGAAGATATGTGAACACAACTGTCTTCTGTAAAACGTCTCACTTATAATTTTCTTAAATGAGAAACTTTATAAGTTGCAATTGTTAAATTCAATATGAATAAAAATGTTTTCCTACATAGTATTCCTAGAATATAGGTATCTTGAAGTTGCCAGATTTTTCATTGGTGTTTGGCTATGAAATAGTTCTTACCTTAAACTTTTGAAGGCTAAACGTTTCTAATCTTATGTCAATTTAAGGTGAGTATATTTATTGAAGACCTAGTGAACTGCATTGTTTAGTCTCTCTCAGGGACATTAACAGACACAAGGTTGAGTAATTTCAGTGTGTGAATTTTCAGGGTACATAAATTACCCAGGTTAAATTATATAAATTATAGAAGAATAGACCAGTTCGATGTTCATTAAAGTGTGCATAAGTAACTCTCTAATAAGAGAACCTATATCTAAGCATTATAATCCCCTCATTTAATTAAGGATCTGATACCATGAAATATGGGTTTCTTTTCTTTTTTGAGACATAGTCTTGCTCTGTTGCCAGGATGGAGTGCAGTTGCACAATCTGGGCTCACTACAATCTCTGCCTCCTGAGCCAGTTCAAGGGATTCTCCCATCTCAGCCTCCTGAGTAACTGGGACTACAGATGTGCGCCACAATACCCAGCTATTTTTTTTTTTATTTTAATAGAGATGGCGTTCCACCAGGTTGGCCAGAATGGTCTCGATCTTCTGACCTCATGATCTACCCACCTTGGCCTCCCAAAGTGCTGGGATTACAAGCCTGATCCACTGTGCCCGGCTGCAATATGGGGTTCTTAAGAGCAAAATAGGCTGGGTACAGTGACTTACACCTGTAATCCCAGCACTTTGGGAAGCCGAGGTGGACAGATCAAGAGGTCAGAAGATCGAGACCAGCCTGACCAACATGGTGAAACCCCATCTCTATTACAAAATACAAAAATTAGCTGGGCATGGTGATGCGCACCTGTAATTCCAGCTACTCAGAGGCTGAGGCAGGAGAATCACTTGAACCCGGGAGGCAGAGGTTGCAGTGAGCTGAGGTTGTGCCACTGCACTCCAGCCTGGCTGACAGAGCAAGACTCTGTCTCAAAAAAAAAAAAAATTAAAAAAAAAAAAGGAGCAAAATAGTCCTTGTTCCTCTATGCTCACAAGAAAAGCATCAATATCATTTACAACATAAACTAGAAATTGAAAATCGGATACTTAGTGTTCCCTTCAGTTTGAAAAATGGATCTTAAAATAAACCTACTGATTTTTAGGTAGCCTTGGGCTAACAACAACAAAAGGCCATTTAGGTCTGAAAGTAAATGGTAAATGTGTTATAGAAACATACAGAAAGTTTCATTTTTATCATGCCCAGGCCCATGTAAACCCATCTAAAATGTTTATCATTTTTTAAAACTGTATTTGCATCCTGTTGCATAGCTCGATTCCTACTGCCCCTAATGCCAATGCTATAAAACACTCATCTGCTCCAAGTTATTACCAACAGGGAATCCGCACTTTAAGAAAATAACCACAGAATCAGCTCTCTTGACTTCAGTGGTATTTCTCAGCACCCCAAAAGTATTTTGTATTTAAAGAGAACAAAAATTTTCCCTTCTTTAAACCTTTGTAAACAACACAATCTTTTATGTATCTGGGCTGGTATATTTTATACAGTTCGTCACCACAATGACTTATAGGTTAGGATCCTCATCAAGCAGAATAATTCCTAATCAATTATTTGATTAGCTACCATGGCTACCACGCAGTCCAATTATAAAAGCCCCACTTCCGTTTTGTGACTATACAAAAGCCAATTTCAGACCCAGGTTCATATTCATGATGGATCGAATAAGCTCATGAATATACTATCATTTTAGAAGTTGGCTGATCTTGATTGAAGAGTTGCCTTGATCTTTTGAGAGACAGTACATAGATGGTTTGGCTTTCTTTGAATGTGTCACAAATAGGGTGAACATACATTACAGGTTGCCTTTGAAAGTCTTGGCTTATTCCTATTGCACCATCATATATATTGAAACTGACACTCAGATATGATTTGCATGATAAATTATTCGGTCATCCTAATGATAGGAAGAGTTCTTTATTCAGACCCTCAGAGAATTTCTTCCAAATGTGAATTTTCCAGATAACTGATTTTTTTATAAGTAACCACACTTCATTAAAAAAAAGATCCTCAAACTTCTAGATAAATCCTTAATGGAATATACTAGCTATCATTTTCTTTCTCTGAAACTCAGGATAAAGAAAATATACCTCAATTAATTCATTTCACTACAATTTACTGATGCTTTATGGAATTACTGAGGTGTTCCTTTGAACATAAAATAAATTTTTAGTTCTAGGAATTCTCCTTCCACACCTCCCACCACCATATTTTTCCAATGTCAAGCAGGTTCTTTCAACTTGAATCTAAATAATCTGATGATGATGTATTTTATCAAACTAAGACACATTTTCAGAGTATATCTGTCTTAACACCAATTTAGCGTTTTTTTTTCTCCTATAAATCTTACTTAAATGTCTTCATCACTAAATGGATCCTTGCCTGTATAACACATTAGGTGGCTACTTCCCAGTTCTTAGCCATTCTAGACTTTGTCTTGCAGATGCATCCTATATGAATGGCAGGATCTTCCTCATAGCCTCAATCATCATGCCCTTTTCTGATGGCCACACTTCACTCTGTCAGGATGCAGCTCGGTCCTGCTCCTGGTGAATCGCTTAAATGGGGTGTGTATTATAATAGTTCATTCTCACACTGCTATAAAGAACTGCCCATGACTGGGTAATTTATAAAAAAAAGAGGTTTAATTGACACACAGTTCCACATGGCTAGGGAGGCCACAGGAAACTTATGGTCATGGTGGAAGGCACCTCTTCACAGGGTGGTAGGAAAGAGAAGAAGCAGGTAAGAGAGGAACTCATCAAACAGTTATCAAACCAACAGATCTCATGAGACTTCACTCACTATTATGAAAACAGCATGAGGGGACCACCCTTATGATCAAGGTCTCTCCCTCAACACCTGGGGATTACAATTCAAGATGAGATTTAGGTGAGGACATAAAGCCCAACCATATCTTTCTGCCTCTGGCCCCTCCCAAATCTCATATCTGTTCAAATTTCAAAACCAGTCGTGCCTCCCCAACAGTCCCCAAACATCTTAACTCATTTCAACATTAACTCAAAAGTCCACAATCCAAAGTCTTATCTGAGACAAGGCAAGTCCCTTCTGCCTATGAGCCTGTAAAATGAAAAGCAAGTTAGTTACTTCCAAGATACAATGGAGGTACAGTTAATGGGTAAATTCTCCCATTCCTAACGAGAGAAATTGACCAATAAAGGGGAGCTACAGGCCCCATGCAAGTCTGAAATCCAGCAGGGCCATCATTAAATTTTAATGCTCTGAAATGATCTCCTTTGACTGTATGTCTCACATCCAGGTCATGCTGATTGATGCAGGAGGTGGGCTCCCATGGACTTGGCCAGCTCCATCCTGTGGCTTTGCAGAGTATACCCACCCTCAGCTGCTTTCATGGGCTGGTGTTGAATACCTGCAGTTTTTCCAGGGGCACAGTGCAAGCTATGAGTGGATCTACAATTCAGGTGTCTGAGGACAGTGCTCCTCTTATAGCTCTACTAGGCAGTGCCCCAGTAGGCACTCTGTGTGGGGGCTCTGTTGCCACATTTCCCTTCTGCACTGCACTAACAGAGGTTCTCCATGAGTACTCTACCTCTGCAGCAAACTTCTGCCTAGACATCCAGGCATTTCCATATATGTAGGTGGAGGTTCTCAAACCATAAGTCTTGACTTAGTGCACCTGCAGGCCCAACATCACGTGAAAGCCACCAAGCTTTGCGGCTTGCACCCTCTAGAGCAATGGCCTGAGCAGTACAGCAGCCCCTTTAGCCATGGCTGGGATGGAGCGCACCAAGTTGCTAGGTTGCACAGAGCAGCAGCGCTGCCCTGGGCCCAGCCCAGAGAACCATTTTTCCTTTCTATGCCCCTGAGTCCCTGATGGAATGGACAGCTGCAAAGGTCTCTGACATGCCCTGGAGACATTTTCCTATTGGTTTGGAGATTAACATTGGCTCCCGGCTACTTATGCAAATTTCTGCAGGCAGCTTGAATTCTCTCCAGAAAATGGGTTTTTCTTTTCTGTTGCATCATCAGACTGCAAATTTTTCACATTTTATGCTCTGCTTCCTCTTGAATGCTTTGCTTCTTAGAAATTTCTTCTGCCAAATACCTTAAATCATCTGTCTCAAGTTGAAAGTTCCACAGATCTCTAAAGCAGGGGAAAAAATGCCACGAGTCTATTTGCTAAAGCATAGCAAGAGTGATCTTTGCTCCAGTTCCCAACAAGTTCCTCATCTCCACCTGAGACCACCTCACCCTGGACTTCACTGTCTATATCACTATCAGCATTTTGGTCAAAACCATTCACCAATCTCTAGGAAGTTCCAAACTTTCTCACATCTCCTGTCTTCTTCTGATCCCTCCAAACTGTTGCAACCTCTGCCTGTTCCACAGTTTCAAAGTGGCTTCCATTTTTTGGTAACTTTGTATCAATAGTCCACTCTCCATAGTACCAATTTACTGTATTAGTCTGTTCTCACACTGCTCTAAAGGAAGGCCAAAGATTAGGTAATTTGTAAAGCAAAGACATTTAAATGACTCACAGTTCTGCATGGGTGGGGAGGCCACAAGAAACTGACAATCATGGGCATCTCTTCATGGGATGGCAGGAGAGATAAGAGGCAAGTAAGAGAGGAACTACCGAACACAAAACCATCAGGACTCTTGAGAACTCACTCAGTCATGAGAACAGCATGGGGGTAGGGGGACAATTCCCATGATCCAGGTCTCTCCCTCAACACCTGGAGAGAACAATTCAAGATGAGATTTGGGTTTGGGACACCGAGCCCAACCACATCACGGTGTCTCCTCAATCCATAAACAATTGGTATTGGACTTAATTCCTTTAATTTGTTACTGAAACACCAGAGGTTTGGTCTAGGTCCTGATGCTTACCACACAGAAAGCCGGACACTGAGATGATGAGTATTACCAAGGAAAAAGGTTTTAATCAGGTGCTGCAGCCAATGAGTGGGGAGCTCAGTCTCAAATTCATCTCCCTGACTGACAGATATAGCAGGGAAGAAATGTAACAGTGTCTAAGAAAACAGGAACCAAGGAGGGGCAAAGAGGTAATCATAGGGAATGAGGGGTCCATGGTAAAGATGTGATAAATCTGGTGAGTTTCAGTTATTTGATAATTTTTTGAGAGGCTTAAAGGTTCTTTTCTAAGGAAGGAACTCGGATAAAAGAAATGGAAGCGTCAAGCTTGGATTGACCAGAAAGGTCAATTTCTATGTTTATCCAAAAGGACAGTCTATGGGACTACTGGGTTGGCTTCAAATTCAAAATAGAAGAATAAAAACAAAGAGCACTCCTAGTGATGAAAGGACAGGTTTTTAAGCTACTTGTCTGATGTCTAGCTCTTGCTATGTATGAATCTTTTGGTCAAAGATATAATAATTTTGTTTCTTTTTATTTAGTAATCTTAGTTGCTTTAAAGTTTAGGTGTTGTATTCAAATAAAAACAAGAAAAAATATGTACTAATATAGAAATTTTTGAAAAATGTCCGTAAAAATGTACTCAGAATAAAAGAACAATCACTTAAGTATCACTATGCAGAAATTATTGTCACTGACACTTTGGGACTTGTTTTCACAATCTTCGTTTTATGCATATATAGACACACACACACATGTAAATGTTTGCGGGTGTCAAAAAGAGACAAAAAGAGAGAGAAAGAGAAATTTATATCACAAGAGGGTATCACATGACACTTCCTGCTTTTTAATGTGCTTTTCCCATTTTAAAGCCACACTATAAAGATTTTTTTTTTTTTTTTTTTGAGGCGGAGTTTCGCTCTTGTTACCCAGGCTGGAGTGCAATGGCGCTACCTCGGCTCACCACAACCTCCGTCTCCTGGGTTCAGGCAATTCTCCTGCCTCAGCCTCCTGAGTAGCTGGGATTACAGGCATGCACCACCGTGTCCAGCTAATTTTTTGTATTTTTAGTAGAGACGGGGTTTCACCATGTTGACCAGGATGGTCTCAATCTCCTGACCTAGTGATCCACCCGCCTCAGCCTCCCAAAGTGCTGGAATTAAAGGCGTGAGCCACCGCGCCTGGCAAGATTTCTACTGTATTCAATATTCCTTTGCATTATCATTTTTATTGGCGAATAGAATTGATCATATAAACATGCCACTATGTAATTAATCTCTTATTTACATTGTTTCCAATTTTCACTAATATTATGCTTCATGTAGATTAGTATTTCTGCATGTCAATTACTATTTCCACAAGTAATTTCCTAGAAGTGAAATGTATGGATAAAGAATATGAATTTTACAACCACTTTTGATACATACTACCAAGTATTTTTCAGAAGAGAATACCAATTTATACTTCCTTGGTCAGGACATTGGAAGTTCCAATCACAACACTAGGTTTTGTCTGTCTTTTTATAATGTTTTCTGAGATGACTAGAGAAAAAGATGTATTTTGTGTTAATACACACTGCCTTCATTCCTAATGACCGTGAAGTTTTTCATTCTTTTTCCCTCCCTTTTATCCTTTGGTCACTTATGTTTACTCACTTGAAATCCGCATTTGATACACTGACTGTTCATATTTTTCTCCATTTAAAATTATGGGTATTTCTCTTTTTCTTATTGATTTACATAAATTGCCATTCTTCATGGTCTGTTTATAGGTCTGCTAATGTATACTTTTTATCTTCATTTACGTTTCTGGAGAAAGACAATATAGTAGCATGCTGCACGTATTATACACACATCGACATGTGTAATCCCAAGTGAGTATTTCAGGCTCAAAGACACAATAAGAAATTCGAAACTAACTGCACAACATTTCAGTAATTGTGTTTTCTAAATAAAGGAGCTATAGAAAAACATTATTTCTCCTTTTCGTACAACGTCATCAATTCCCAAAGACTTTCTTGTCATCCATGTATCACAAATTATAAGATGTTAAAAAAGAGTGCATTGCACAAGAAACTCGAATTCATTAAACTACTGTTTAAGAAGATTTTATACTCTCATGATGTTTTTCATTTAAGCATTACATAGCACTTTACAAATGTTAATTAGGATATTCCAACTGGAAATTGAAGCAAACCTCAAGAGAGTGAAATTAGGCATGGAGAGGCAAAATAATTCCTCCACGATTATTCCAGAGCTTCCTTGGCAGTTCCGTGGCTCATACCCAAGCACCTGGTTTTCCCGGCCTTCATTTTAACCATTAGAGCACATAATAAGCAGGTTTTCTGAAGGATAAGCTTGGGCTCAGAGAGTAATTAACTAATATTTGTCTAAAACATCTGCCTTATCTATAAAATATTTTAATTAATATATATAAATACTCAAAAGTTAAAACTATTAGATTCATTTTTTTAGGCCTTTAAAGGAAAATTGAAAAACATGACTTTTAAAAAATCATGACATTTTGAGAGGAAAATTTCATTCTTTGTGGGATTACACCATTTATTTAAAAAAATCTAAGTAGTTTCTGGAACCAAGTGACAGTCCCTATGCTTAAGACTTGGGTTTGAATAATGAAAAAGCCACTAAAGGCCTTATTACAACAGAAAACAACACAAAAATAACAGATAAATGAACATACAGTTGCAGAGCTATTGACACGTGCAAAATTTTAGTAGAACATGGGAAAGTACTTTTTTTCTGTTGCTGGAATGAGAGAAGAAACCACAGAACATCTGACACAAAAATGAGTTTTGAAGGATGTACAGGCGTTTAACAGAATGAGTAGGAAAGATTAATGACAGGTGAATCACGTATGCAAAAACAGAGGAATGCGGGCATGCATTACATGTTTTGGTAATGGCAAGTTCCTCAGTTTGACTAAAGTTAGGCAGTCTACAGCCAAGTTTAAAGAGCCTTATTTCACAAGTAAAGGAATTTTGACTTAAATAGCAACAGAACCTATTTATTCTGGGGCATACATACAGAATCAAGATTTTTAAGCAGAGGAATAGAAAGGGTATAGCTCATTCACAATGATCACTTTGGAGGTAATACGGAGATTGCGTTAAAGACAAGAGAATGCGGGGCAGGAAGCTCAAGCTAAGAGGTTATTACAATGGTTCAGCTGAGAGGAGTGTTTCAGAAACACACAATAACCGCCTTAGACAAAATAAAAACACGGTTAAATCACAGCAGATGACCAATGAAGCATTACCTAAAATATGTCCACCAGGATTCCAAGCCTACTGTATAGTTATTTGCAGCCACATTTATCAGTACTGGTGATTCTGAAAATACTTTTCCAAAGCATACTACTTATAAAGCTACAGCTCAGTCTGACAACCAAGCCTCTTTAAGGATCTAACAGGAGGAGAGAATAAACAAATTATGTCTCCCCAATTTAACACTTGCCAATGTAAATGAGCACAGGTGCCTTTTCAATGTTCAACAAATTCTTCAAGCCACAGAATGTGAAACTGACACAAAGGAAACCATCAGGCTAAAAAGAACGATTTCAATGAGATTTCAGTGAGAAAGTTTTTTGCTTTGGCAAGTAGCATAGTGAAACACAAACATTAAAACCCATAGTCCATGGACTGACTCTGACCAGCACCCAAGTTCTGTTTGATGCAGATAATATTAGCCCAAAGAGCGTTGTTTAACAGATTTTCCAATAATGTCCAGTATTGGACATTATTCCCATATGGCCATACTCTACAAGAGCTCTAGAGCTGCTATCCCCTATAGAGAGGTCATAAGCTCTCAGGTTACCACCGCCCACATCATCTTTTGTTATTCTGTTAAAACTAAAGCAGGTCTCTGTTGGCAATTTTTATTGATCTAAGAGGAAAAGGCAAACATTCTGAGCTAAAACAAAGTACTGTATCCTTCTGGCTGTTCAAATAGAACAGCAAACAGCAGACTTAGCTGGGAGAGAGCACATTAAACGCTGGAGATATCCCTCACTTCCCACAATTCCTATGCCCACTCTCATTGTTTTCCTTTTCTTAAAGTTTCAGTATCCACAGATCCCTAGCCACTGCATTCATCTATATTATCTGTGCAAGTCAATAGGTATTTGAGTTGAGACTCCTGTAGGGGCTAAGATCTTAAACTTAATTATGAGTCCCAATCTGCTCATTCATATGACCTTAGGAAATCACCGACTATGTCAGATCCTTTATTTCTATAGCTTTGAAATGGGGCTAACAATACACCATTCACAGACTAGGTGTTCATTATGATTTAATGGAATGAACAGAATCAATGTAGCATTTTCTAAGTGAAATTAAAAGTTATAACATCATAAGAATTCAGTAATGATGTAAATCGGAAAAGTATCAGAACAAAGAAAATAAAACAGGTTCCGCTGGTTTATTAAAGTCTTTGAAAAGTGGATCCTGAAGCAAGAAGAGGAAGATACATTTGCCGAATGTATTCAAAGATAGAATCTGTTTTTGCCCAGGAAGCTTCTAGAGAACTAAGGTTCTTTGGGATACTAATGATTGAATAGTATCCTTTTTTGGGATATAGCAGATACTCGAGAGTTATTAATTCATTCTTAGAACTGGATCTAGAATTTCTGTAAGGTTTAGATCAAATTCAGTTTCTTCAAGTTTATCTGTGAAAACAAGACGCAGAATAGTAACAATAGTCATGCTGGGACTAGACCACGTGATGTGGGGTTGCTGGCTAAAAGAGAGGTAAGAAGTTTGGCTATAATGATCCTTTCTGTTTCACGAGATGATCAAATCCACATCATTCTGAGCCACTAGAATAATGGATGTTTGTGCTATCTTTGGTATTTATGGGGATCAAGCTATTTACTACATATTCTGAAGTTATTCAATATAATCAAGGAATTTTGCTACAACTCTAGAATTAAGGAGATTCAATGGAAATATTCTGTAAAGATGGGTCAACCTCTAAGAGACAGCAGGGGGAGGCAGTGTGCTGTGGAATGAGATACGGGGTCTATCTCTGCCACTGTCTAGTTCTGAGACATTGGGAGAAAACCAATTATCATCTGTGAGTACAAATTTCATCATTGTCAAATGCTGAGTTGGAAAAGAAAGGTTCTAGTGATCTTTCAGTTCAAATGTGGTTTCTCTGGGGTGAGAGATACATGCTAGTGAAGTTATGAGCAAACCTAATTTTAGTGAATCAAATGTTATATACCTATAAATTAACATTACATTTTCCAAAAATGCCATTTCTTGCCATTAATTGATCTTCTTGTGGCATCGGATCTTAGCATTTGAGTCTTAAGTTTTGCCCTTATTTAGCAAAATGTACAAGGACTGCCTGCTATTTTTTAAAATGCCTGTGTCGCTTCTTTGTATAAAGTAAAGAATTTCTACATTTACACGGTGACAGTTCAGATTTTCTAAAATCAAGGTAAACCTAGGGTAACAAGGACACAGCAGACAGAAAGTCTGTGCTAAATGGAAGCTCTAAATTATAGAAACTTCAGCATGTTTCTAAATCTAAGATCAGAAATTTTCAAGAAGATGTAGATCTTCTTGACACACAACGTTTCTCACCAGTCCTTTTATCAAATTTGTTTTTTTCCCTGAAGGTAAATACTTTCAGTGCTGCATTATACTCATAAGTCCTATCCCAGGAAGGCTCAATTGCTGATGATACTTATAAGATTATATTTACTTCTTTGAGCTAAAATGTAAAGGTCTTTTTCTTTATTTAAGCTCAGCTTTTAGGCTAAATTTCTTCCTTTTTCCTTGGAAAGAGAGAGAGAGGGAAGAAAGAAAGAAAGCTAGGGACAGGGACAGGGATGGGGGAGGTGGGGAGAAAGAAATGGAGCAGAGTTTAAGAAATAGAAACTTTTACTAATGGATCTGAAACTGGTTCCCTGAATCCTAATCAAATTTAATTTGTCTCATCCATTATTGAACTAGACTTTCCACTTAAACCAAAAGTAAATCATCTTACCTAGAAATGAATGGACCTTTATCAGACAGGATAACAACCCCTGTTTTTACTTATCTTTCATCTTTATTCTAAGAGATTTAGTAAGATTATTTACCGGGGAAAACAGTGCCATTTTGCTCCGGCTCTTTTTATTTGCATCAATGTGTTTCAAAAATCTCTGAGCATTTTGGAATTCCTAGACAATGGCATTTAACCCAAATAATCATTTTTTTTTCAAAGATCCCATTTGGCTAAATTTATCTAAGACTGAAAAGTAAACTACATGATACTGTTAACTCTTGGAAATCTTGACCTGTAAAACACAGTCCTTTTCAGTTCAACATCTATACTTAGGTGATTTTCACAAAAACTGCACAGGTTTTCTTCTAAACTGTGAATACAATCCTTTTCCAATTTAGTCTCTTGCTGAGGAGTGTTTTGGCTGCACTAGAATATGTGAAAACAGAGGGTAGAAACAACCAACCAGGTGCATCCATGAATTTTTAAACCAGGTCTGCTGAAAAACATGCAAAACAAAACCTCTCCAAGCACCCTTGGGGTAAAACACCAGTCTGAATATTATCCAGTATCATCTTTGTGTTTATACCAGCCCCAGCAGATGGCCAATTTGCTTTCACCACCTTCAGTCCATGCAGCCAGATGTTCCCGGATGGTGGCTTTTTCAGACTGCATCTCTGATTGTACAGTCCAGGCACCCAGGGAACAGGGCAACCCCAGAGTGGCACACAGATGTAACAAGTAAAAATAACTCACATAACCCTCTAAAATATGTTTTTAAAATTAACAGTAGGCACAGATGCGCTAAGGTATAAAGCAATCTGATGCAAAAAGTTTACAGGACCTTTCCTTGAAATATGAGGTACCACTTCTTATAGGCCTTGATATGGTTTGGCTGTGTCCCCACCCAAATCTCATCTTCAATTCCTACATATTGTGGGAGGGACCTGGTGGAATGTAACTGAGTCCTGGGGGACAGATCTTTTCCAGGATGTTCTTGTGATAGTGAATAAGTCTCACGAGATCTGATGGTTTTATAAGGTGGAGTTCCCTGAGAGGTGACTTTCCTCTTCCTCCATGATTGTGAGGCCTTCCCAGCCCCATGGAATTCTAAGTTGATTAAACCTCTTTTTTTTGTAAATTGCTCAGTCTTGCCTGTGTCTTTATCAGCAGCATGAAAACAGACTAACACAGGTCCTAAAAGGGGAATTGTCTTCTGTCAGTTTATTCATCAATTTCCTGCAAGAAGCCCAGGATGCCTAGATTCAGAAGTGATTGAAAACAGAACTATTATATGCATGGCCACAAATGTAGCATTTGGCTATAGGGATCAAGCAGGAACTATTACAGGGAGTCAGGATTGTCTGCCTGCCCTATTTTTCTACAACTTAGACAGATCAGGCTTTTGATTTTGACGCACTGCTACAACTGGATACGTTGTCTCATTTGTAATTGACCTATAGAGGGTGATACCTTCTAACACTAGCTATAATATCTCAAGCAAAAAATAATAATCTATTAATAAATAAATTAATGTACCAGTAGGACTCACCCACCATATAAAGTAATTGCTCATGTCCATGAATCATTTTGAAAAATAAAACAATGGCCAGGTACAGTGGTTTATGACTGTAATCCCAGCACTTTGGGAGGCCAAGGCAGGTGAATCTCCCGAGGTCAGGAGTTCAAGACCAGCCTGACCAACATAGTGAAACCCTGTCTCTACTAAAAATACAAAACCTAGCCAGGTGTGGTGGTAGGTCCTTGTAATCCCAGCTACTCGGGAGGCTGAGGCAGCAGAATCACTTGAACCTGGGAGGAAGAGGCTACAGGGAGCCAAGACTGCTCTACTGCACTCCAGCCTACATGATATAATGAGACTCTGTCTCAAAAAAGAAAAAAATAAACAGAAAGGAAAAAAGCATATGCTAAATGATACTTACATAAAACATACGTGTGACTGTGAGACTTCCTAAAGGCTGACACCTCTGTTTAACAGAATATTTCTAAGATTGTACACAATACCATATACAAGGGATTGCTGTGTCTGTGTGTTATAGTTCACCAACACACCACCAACAGTAGGGACTGGGGGCCAAAAGTTACATAGTTTCTAGGTCAATCTTAGAAAGAAATAGAGAGTCTCCTAGGCCTTCACAGGGCTGGATTAGGTGACCCTCCTCTGTCCTTCAAAAGCACCCTGGGGTTAATGCTATCCCCAAATCAATTCTATTTTGTCATTATTTTCTCATTTGTGTATCTCCTCTTTCAGACTGGAGTATCAATACCATACAATGAACCTTTCCATCTTTTGTTCACTTCTCTAGGGCCTGTACATAGTAAGTTATTAATCAATGTCTGATGACTGAATGGACAATAACAAATTTTTTTAGTTTTATATTTATTCATAAATTAACTCATTATGTATATGAACATCTAATGTTCACATACTATCATATTAAATATGTGGTATTCACAATTTTAAGGAAAGCAAGAAGGACAAGGGAAAAAACAGAAGAAAATAAGGAAGGAATAAAGGAAAGAGAAGGAAGGAGAAAGTTTCTAAATAGTATAGTTTGGGGAATTAAAACTTTCTAACAGTGCTTTATATGTTAACCATAATTGGTCTATTTCTTTTTCTTACTAATTCATAAAACATCATAGTCATAACAAACACTTAATAGCCCTTACTATGTGCTAGGCTCATTTTAAGGGATTTGTATATATTAACTCATGTAAACCCATAATTCTATTGGGCAGGTACTATTAGCATTTAGGCTAGTACACTGAGGCACAGAAAGGTTTCATGACTAGCCCAAGATCACATAGATAATAAGTGACCAGACCAGGATTGAATGTAGTTAGTTTAGCTCCAGTGTCAACACTTCGACCCATTATGCTCTATGGCTTCATCTTGAATATTCAGACATTTATTGAGCACTTTCATTCTCAAAGTTCAAGTCATTTGGTCAGGCACAGGAGGGATATACAAGTCTAAGCCATTGTTTTATATTATTAGATCCTTTGCCAAGTACATATCAATCTTCTAAGACAGCAAATAGCATATGAAGAGTAAAGAGAGAGTCCCAAAAAGAGCATATATACTGTAGGAGTACAGAGTCAGAAGAAATGTTTAAGGATGATATAACCATGGAAAATATTATGAGGGCAAGAAGATGACCTTGCCTTCAGGGAGACTTGCATATACAAAAGGGAGAGAAACACATATACAATGGAATAAATGCTTAGCAACATTTGAGTAGCAGGGACTACAGGCACATACCACCAAACCTAGCTTTTTTTTTTTTTTTTTTTTTGAGATGGAGTTTTGCTCTTCTTGTCTAGGCTGGAGTGCAGTGGCATGATCTCGGCTCACTGCAACCTCCACCTCCCAGGTTTGAGTGATCTTCCCTCCTCAGCCTCTCACATAGCTGGGATTACAGGCATGTGCCACCACACCAGGCTAATATTTGTATTTTTAGTAGAGAGTGGGTTTCACCATGTTGTCCAGGCTGATCTCGAACTCCTGGCCTCAGGTGATCCTCCCACCTTGGCCTCCCAAAAGGGATTATAGGCATGAGCCACCATGCCCAGCTTGACTTTACACTATTTTTAAAAACTCCATTAAAATGCTGGTTTGAATGCTAATTATGATAGAAAGGAAAGAACCATCCTTTACTCAGGAATTATCTCCTTTCTGATTAGGGAGACTGGGCTACTTCTCTTTCACTTGATCACATGTGATGGCCTCATAGTCAACATATGTTGACACCAACCTAGAATGCGAACCCTGAGCCCAAACCTCTGCTCACCAAACCAAAATTAGCCAGCTTACAATATTTATAAGAAGCTTATGCAATGTACGAATAAGTGAAAAGCAAGAATGAGGGTAGTATTCTTGATCAAACAGATTTATGGTAACACAATTATTCATCTAAACACCCATGTCTTTACAAAGAAGTATATTCTGTGTTACAAAAGGGACATACACTTATATGGAAAATGTAGCAGAGACCTAACCACACTTAGGAGAGTATTTATTGTAAAGGCTACTTTTTATCCAATAATCATTCACCTACAGATAAATGCAGAAACTTTGATGCCCAGCATTAGTTTTCATTCTCTCAATACTTCGTATGTTTCAGGGATTAGATTCTGTCCTCCTGATAGCAGAGCTGAAGTTTGCTGGTCAGACTCCAATCTGCTCTTGGTACTGGTCATGCTCAGTATCTTCTCTCCAACATGTATCAGCTCTTTAGGTCTCATTATCTCAATGACACATTTTGGTGTCTCTCCAGCTTATATATTGTTTACTGACTGATGCGAATAATGCAGAGAGAGTAAAACATTCTTTGAAAGTTATGAACAACTAATACAAGAGTTTCTAAATGTAGTGTCTGTCAGAACACTACAACCAAGGAATGCAATGAGATAGATTAATTACTGTGCATCTTCTCCCTGGATCCCAACCTTGGCTTGCAGCAGAGAATTGCTGGGAAGTTTCCTATCACGGCTGATTTCTGCAAGGACATTTTTCATATCAAAATCTCCAGACATCTGCTGTACAGATGACTCATGTGAACAACTCTGACATGTGGCCATTTCACAATCAGCCTATCTTACAGGTTCAATTCCAGGAGAATATGGGGCCAATATGTGGGAACAGTATCTGAAAAAGAAAGGCATTTCAAACCTGAGTGTTTCATTAGTAAGAGGAAGTCAGCTGGGCAAGCCACAGGTAATCTAAACAAATTATGGGAGAGAGTGAAAAAGTACTCATCATAATTATTGTATTGAAGGAAATCTCTTCATTTTCAACAACGAGGACAGTGTGCTTGGGGACAAATTTGGCTATTTGCCATATCAGCTGTAGTTTGGAAACATAATTAACAACTGTGTATGGATATGATCTTGTGCTCTTGGGGAAAATTTATAGTGAAATGTTGTTTTTCAGAACAGAAAACTGAGGATAATGTGGAATTTGGACATCTGTAAACATTGGTTGGGAAGGAGAAACTTCTAGGTCAGCAATATCGTGAATCCGGTTTACGTATTTCTTGGATGTCTTCTTGGACAAGAGATGGGCAAAGGTATTCTAGCAACACACATCCAAAAACTATGAAAGAACTCCGTTCTAAAGAAGCAAAACAACCAGAAAGATCCCTGAAATCCCTCAGAAACCTACAGTCAAGTAATACTATTCTTCAGTGTAGAGGACTTTGGGTTTAAACCATCAAAGTGAAATCCTTTCACAGAAGTATCTGAGTAAACTTTTGGTACTTAAAGAGTTTTATCAAGGGGAAAAGGGTGCTTATTTCAGCAACTTAGGAATGTGGAAATTCTTTAAATTCTCAGGTGCAGATTCCATCTGCCTCTTAGCCTCTTACAACCAGGACAGTACTGATATAAAAAATTGGTTATTTTATTTTTTATATTCCTGAACCTCAAATTTTCATATTTTAATATGCTTGACTTATATTTGTTTTTGTTTTTTTGAGGTGGGGTCTCGCTCTGTCACCCAGGCTGGAGTGCAGTGGCGTGATCTTGGCTCACTGCAGCCTCCACCTCCGGGATTCAAGTGATTCTCCTGCCTCAGCATCCTGAGCAGCTGGGATTACAAGTGAACACCACCACACCTGGATAATTTTTGTATTTTCAGTAGAGACAGATTTTACTATGTTAGCCAGGCTGGTCTCAAACTTCTGACCTCAGGTGATCTGCCTGCCTCAGCCTCCCAAAGTGCTGGGATTACAGGTATGAGCCACTGTGCCTGGCTTAATGTATACTTTCTGATAAACTGTCTTGTTTCAATTCTACAACTTCCGTTACAGATATGTCTTCGTGTCTCATTCGTGGTGAACAATGTAGATCTTACATTTCTACTAGGTAGTAGGTTTCATTTGCTAATTTCTTTCACTCAAAGTCAGCTGCCTGGTAAATAGAAATGTATTCTCTCTTTCAGCGGTTTGCTGCCTCAGACGCCTAAGTATTTGCACTGCCTCTACTCCTGCTCCTCTCTGACTTCCCAAAATGGACATTTAGTCCATTTTCTGCTTAAAATTTTCAATGCATTCCAGTTGTTCAGCATAATATTCAAACCCCTCAGCAGGCTGGTAACAAAATCTTTTATGATCTTACTCCTGCCTCCCTCCTCAGCTACTCATAACTCTATTTCTCATATCCACAACTCCAGGTTCCCCTCATGAACAGTGTATGAGCCTGCAGATTCTCTTTCTCATTGCTGTTTGCTCAGCCAGGCATATATTTTTATTCCCCTCCGAAAATAGCTGAATTCTTCTTTATGTCCTTAATCTTATTTACAGATTACTTCCCTTGGAATGTCTTTCCCAACTGTCTATCTCAAATCTGGGCCAGGTACTCATCTCATGGGCTTTTAAGGAACCCTGCCTCTTACATGTCACAACCACTGGAAGTAAAACATTTAACACGTAATATGCATTTTCCTCTATATTGGAAACTATAGAGAAAATGTATCTGTCCATCTTACCCCTTAGCTAGAATATTGCCTCACATATAAATATTCCGTAAGTGCTGGTTGAATCAGTTAAAGAACATGACCTTGTTGGAGACAGGGCTGGGGGCTCAGGATGGGACCACAAAATTTTGGTAAATATTGTCGAGTGGCCTACAAGTAATCTGAAAACTCATGGTGGAATTTGACTCCCTCTTCAGATATATTTTGTATCACTCTTCCAAGTCCATTCATCCCCATCCCAGAATGAAAACTACAAGACACCTGGTTCATTGTCACTAGTACAGGGTGTGAGATTGGGTCATATTCCTTCTTCAACAGAAAACTCTTAACCAGCTTAGGAATGCCGCACCAATAGAAGCAAGGTCCACCTCTGTGAGGCTCTGCCATTCACTTTGGAAGTAAAGGTGGGGATGGAAGTAGGCACAGGAAGCTGGTTTCGTGTCCGTTTTTGGGAGGCCGAGGCAGGTGGATCATGAGGTCAAAAGTTCAAGACCAGCCTGACCAACATGGTGAAACCCCATCTCTACTAAAAATACAAAAATTAGCCAAGCATGGTGGTGGAAGCCTGTAGTCCCAGTTACTCATAAGGCTGAGGCAGAAGAATTGCTTGAATCCAGGGGGCAGAAGTTACAGTGAGCCAAGATCATGCCACTGCACTCCAGCCTGGGTGACAGAGAGAGACTCTGTCTTGAAAAACAAGAAGGAGAAAGAAGGAGGTTGGGGGGAAAATAAAAGGGGAAGAAGGAGAGGAGGAAGGAGGGGAAGGAAGAGGAGGAAGAAGAAGGAATAAGAAGAAAGAAAGAAAGAAAAGAAGACAAAAAAGGTAACCATTTATTTTCTCTGCTTCAGGTACATTGAGCTACTGTCCTCTGCAGATCCAATATGGAACTTCACATATAGATACTACTCTGGCAATTTCTGCATCCTAGACATTTGGGTTTATTAAGCTACAGTTTCACAGGTGAGGCAACAGGTGAGGAGCAATACCACCATCTGAAAGCTACAAGATGGGAATCAAAATCAAGGTAGGGAAAATGTACAGCATTTAATAAGAATGGCCCCCTTGGCAGGGCACAGTAGCTCACGCCTATAATCCTAGCACTTTGGGAGGCCGAGGCGGGTGGATCACAATGTCAAGAGATTGAAACCATCCTGGCCAACATGGTGAAACCCTGTCTCTGCTAAAAATACAAAAATTAGCTGGGCATTGTGGCACTCACCTGTAGTCCCAGCCACTTGGGAAGCTGAGACGGAAGGATCACTTGAACCTGGGAGGCGGAGGTGGCAGTGAGCCGAGACTGGGCCACTGCCCTCCAGCCTGGCGAGAGAGCAAGACTCTGTCTCAAAAAAAAAAAAAAAAAAAAAAAAAAAAGAAAAGAAAAAAAGAAAAAGGAAAAAAGAATGATTCTCTTTAATACAGAGAAGCTGTAGGTGATGACGGAAGGCACTTGTTTTTAGAGGTCCACAGAAGTCTTTCACTTTAATTAGAAGCCAATTAAAAATGCAATTGTTTCAAATTAAGTATGTGTAAGACATTTGTTTCTAACTTCAGATTTTAAAATTCCTTATTAGAAGTACCAAAAATGAGGCTAGACATGATGGCTCACACCTGTAAGGCCAGCACTTTGAAAAGCCAAGGTGGGAGGATCACTTGAGTTCAGGAGTTTGAGACCAGTGGGGGCCAAGTTCTGTTTCGACAAAAAAAATTAGCCAGATATGGTAGTGCACATTTGTGGTCCCAGCTACTTGAGAGGATGAGGTGGGAGATTGCTTGCGCCTGGAAAGTCAAGGCTGCAGTGATCCACGATTGTACCACTGTACTCTAGTCTGGCTGAAGAGTGAAACCCTGAGAAAGAAAAGAAACTAGCAAAATGAAAATCCTAACAATGTAGTTTTAAGAATATTCTTTCTACAAGGTAAACGGAAGCAAGAAACATTGCTTAACCACAACAAAAATTAAAACAAACAGACACAACTTAAATTCAATCAATAAAGTAAAAATAGAACCGTTACAAAGAACAAAAACATTTAAAATTCATAAAATAAGAGAAATGCTAAATATAAAATACTTTAATAAGGAAGGTGATAACGTAATCTAATTTTGAAATATTTTTAAGTAAAACATAAGGCTCAGTCTATGGCCATACCACCCTGAAGCAGGGTCGGGCCTGGTTAGTACTTAGATGGGAAACCACCTGGGAATACCAGGTGCTGTAGGCTTTAAAAAAAAAAAAAAAAGATAAGCTTCAGTTACCTAGGAAATTCACCTAAATAGAGCACTGAAATTTCCTAGCATAGTGTACTTGCAAGCGATAGTGAAATATATAGACCTCTTAATGAACATATATCACAGCAACTCCTGGTACAGAAGTGTACTCAGAATTAAAGCAGGTGGTTTCAGAAAGAATATCACTGTTTCTGAAGATACATAACCTATTACATAGGATATAAATGCACTAAGGACATGGTATTCATTCATATTTACTTTTGCAAACTAGCTACTGATTTTGTATTTTCAGAATTACCATCCATTGATGCCCTAAGATTATGTACAAACTATAAATATGAGAAAGTGAATTTCAAAACCATTTGTATCAACCTCAGAACCCAATTGTAACAACCTTTTAAACCTTCCTGAGCACTACAGATTTATCATTCCCCAGACCTTCCAAAGGACTTGAGAAGGTATTTTATCTCAATATACAGCAGTTAGGTTCGTTCACTGTAATCACTTGCTAATGGACATCGTAGCTGCAAATTAAACTGAAATGGTGTTTAGAGATAACACATCAATGGGTTAGATTAAAGGATATTATCAAATAAGTATCACAAAGCCTGATAAGGGTGGTAGAAAACTAACCAGGGAGATTTGAAAGGATTAACTCACTCCTTGAAGAGGTACCTCTGATGTTGTGAGGCTATGAATGTATTACCTTTGCGGCCCCCATGCAGAAAACCAGCAGCTGCAAATTACTACTTAGTTTTATGAAGTAAAGGTCAAGTAAAGAGAGCAGACTGCAGTAGACATCAAAGGAACTATAATATGTTAAGTAGAAAGGACCCCATGACCTTGAGATAGGAGAAAGGACCCCATGACCCATGATAGGAGATCTTAAGGTTACTATCCATTTAACTCATTTAAAAAAGATTCTATGATGCTAAATGCTTTATTCCCAATGCCAAGATTAGACAACTTGCCCAAGGCCACTCAGCCTGTTGACTCACTTGCCATTTGTAGCTTCCAATACTGAGCTCATGTCATGAGAGAAACGATTTATTTGCCCTACAGTATCTAGATGTGGCATTTATTATTCTTTTTCTGAATATATATATATGTATATAAAATATATGTATATAAAATAATAATCTAAAGGCAATAGCTTAAAAAAAAATCCATGGAGGAGCCTCTGCCCATGGGTATTCAGAATAATAATAAAACTACAAATTAGCAATCAAAGTCCTGAGGGACTACATCCCATTTGATGAGAGAGAAAGCCTTTCAAATAAAGAAAACTCCACCTTCCCTATTATTCATGACAAATGCATAATTGCTTGGCTCTTTTCAACATCCTGCCTTACTCACTTACTATCATGCTATAAGTGGAGCTGAGAGTCTGTATTTTAATTCCCACAGTCCCGAACACAATATCAGTAAAGGCATGGGGAAAAAAAGCACATATGTTCACCATCCTACTTCTCTTCATAATTTAGTATGAGATTAATTCAGGGAAACCCAACTAGTTTTCCATTTCTTTCTTATCCTTCTCTTTAGATTACTTCTGTAAGTAAGTACTTAGCTTGTTGGTTAATGACACTATCAAAGGTTTTCTGCTAACATAACCATCTGCTTTGAAGAAGGGAGGAAGGAAGGGAGGAAGGGAGGAAGGAAGGAAGGAAGGAAGGAAGGAAGGAAGGAAGGAAGGAAGGAAGGAAGGAAGCAGAGAGAAAGAATCTGTCAGTCTGGAGAGTGAAGGGACTGCAGATAAAGAACTTTCCTTCTGTCTTTTTTTTTTTTTTTTTTTGAGACTGAGTCTCACTTTGTCACCCAAGCTGGAGTATAGTGGCGTGATCTCAGCTTAATGCAACCTCTGCCTCCCACATTCAAGGGATTCTCCTGTCTGCCTCCCAAGTAGCTGGAACTAGAGGCATATGCCACCACACCTAGCTAATTTTTGTGTTTTTAATAGAGACAGGGTTTCACCATATGGGCTAGGCTGGTCTCGAACTCCTGACATCGTGATCTGCCTGCCTCAGCTTCCCAAAATGTTGGGATTACAGGCGTGAGCCACTGCACCCAGTCAGAACTTTCTCCTCCTAATGTTTGTGTATAGACAAAGACCACACAGCAGCACTGAATGGTAAAGTGTCTTTGTTGAAACTTTAAACTTCTACTTAAGTGGCATTTAAGACATGATAAGATAAATTGTTTCATTGACTAAACTCTGGGACCCCCCGATTTCATCTCTTCTCTAGGAGCCCCAAGGCCCTATTGCCTGCCCCTGCTTTTTGAGCTCAAATGTTTGTAAATACATGCAAGAAAAGTACTTTCTCCTGGTTGGTGATTTCTGGCTGTGGTTTTGCAGGTTTTTTCACTGAGATGTAAAACAAAGGTCCTGACTACTCAGACATTTAAGGAAGACTCCCTGGGTACTTTCTGCAAAAGGTAGTAATATTAACAGCAATTGCCCTGGCCAGACTCCATTCCAAGTAATTGCATTCCACCAGGTAGTTTGTAACAAAAGCCTCTTCCCCTGCAGTCTTCTGCATCTCTGCCAGGGATATAGCAGCAGCTGAGCTTCAACTATGTTTGGGTCAAAACAGTTTCTGGAGTGAAGTCGTTTAAGGAATACATAAAGTCAGCCCCACCTGCCACAGACTCCTTTAACGTCTGCGAGGATTGCTATATTAGTTTGTGATGTCAATGCATTCTTTACCTCTTCCCATTTGCCAAGTTTCAGTTCAAATCTTGTCTCATCCAAAGAGTCCTTCAAAAGCCTCTCAGGTTGAGATCAATTGCTCCCTTTTCAGTTTCTTCTACACGGTATTAGTGCCGGGTTTTTGTTTTTTGTTTTTTTGCGATGGAGTTTCGCTCTTGTTGCCCAGGCTGGAGTGCAATGGCACAATCTTGGCTCACAGCATCCTCCACCTCCCAGGTTCGAGCGATTCTCCTGCCTCTCAGCCTTCCAAGTAGCCGAGATTACAGGCATGTGCTACCACGCCTGGCTAATTTTGTACTTTTAGTAGAGATGGGGTTTCTCCATGTTGGTCAGGCTGGTCTCAAACTCCTGACCTCAGGTGAGCTGCCCACCATGGCCTCCCAAAGTGCTAAGATGACATGCATCGGTGATTGTGCTTGGCCTAGTGCTTTTTTTTAAATATTAAATTCAGAGCAATAAATGCACATCCTTTTTTTTGTGACCTCCTGGCCCTCACTCTCATGCAATGAGCTAACAGAATATGTGTTATGATCAATATTTAGAGATAAAGAAAGAGTGGCGCCCAAAGCTGGGTGGTTTTGTGTGCACAACAGAATAAAGTGTATTTAAGGCAAAGTGATTGAATGCCTTTCGTTAGCTGGGGTGGTAATCAAAATCAGAGGACTCTGCTGCCTTCATCCCATTTAGAGATCTTTTTTCTCATTCTGTAACTCCCTCCACTCTAGAGGTGGCAATTTCTTTGCATGTGTTTGGATAAACCAAGTCAAAAGAATAACTAAAATAAAATCCCCCAGGAATCAGGAAGCAGTTGCCTCTTTTACCGCCAGCTTTAAAGTAAATAAGACATGGGATTCAAGCCAAGTCATCAGACGAAGATTCAGTCTTTGCATGATGATTTTCTTTTTCCTAGACAAGACTTTTTTCTTTCTTCTTTTTTGTTTTGTTTTTGTGGTTATGGGGGGAGGGATGAGAGTGAGGGGTTTTAGATATCCAAGTTAAAAAAACAAAACAAAACAAAAAACCTTCCCGACTAAAAGTCTCCAACTTCCTAGACTGGAAATGAAGTTGACCTTGGGCTTGGCACAGGGACAGAAGATGCCAGGGATGGAGGAGCTCACTCTTTTCTTGGCTGAGATGCTCTGCAGCCAGGCTGCCCTTTTGAAAAGACAGCATGATCCAATCTGTACTGGGCTCCCAGGAAGGCTCTCTCATAATGCCAGGATCCCCCTGCTAGCCCTGTTCAATTCTACTCATCATGGCAGGATCTTGTAAGACACGGCAGCCAAAATGCAAAACGGAGATTAGTGACAGCCCAGCTTTGGCAGCACTGGGGCAGAGGAAGGCTGAGCTCCTAAGTACAAAAGGAGGGGCTAGGAAAGGGGACATCTGGTGGTATCTGGACCATTTATTCTTCCATTAGTTCTACAACCTTCATAGACTCCCCTTCACTATTAAAAAAAAAAAATCTCCAGAACCTGTTTGTAGGCTATGAGCACCTGGCTCTCTATTAAAGTGAAATAACCCTCCTCTGTGTATTTGTGTCTGTTTCTTTTCAAACAAGAGTCCTTTTCTTCCCTTGTGTTTTGTTATTTCACTTTGAGGCGCATCTATTGCTTGTGAAAGACGGAGAGGAGGCACTATAATCATGGAATAAAGCATGCCCATGATAATAGCGTCTTCCTTCTATGAGGAAGTGAAAATGTTTTAGTTAGCCGGAGCAGTGGCTCATCCCTGTAATCCCAACACTTTGGAAGGCAGAGGCAGGTGGGTCACCTGAGGTCAGGAGTTCAAGACCAGCCTGACCAACATGGCAAAAGCCTATCTCTACTAAAAACACAACAATTAGCCAGGTGTGGTGGAACGTGCCTGTAATCCCAGCTACTCCAGAAGCTGAGCGAGGAGAATCACTTGAGCCTGGGGAAGCAAAAGTTGCAGTGAGCCGAGATCGTGCTACTGCACTCAAGTTTGGGTGACAGAATGAGGCTCCGCCTTGGAAAAAAAATGTTGAAGTTCAGTGACAGGCAATCGCCCACTAGTCCAAACTGCCTTCAAACTACATCAGTACAAACTCAAAGCAATGATAGCCCCTCTTCACTCATCCTGCAGACAAGGATGCAAGTTAGAATTTATTCCCAAATTAATTTTTTTGAAATACCTGAATTTTTTTTTTTTAAGTTTTGCTTTTAAAGGGCTGTTTGAACAGTAGTTTGTATCTAATAAGCCTGTGTGGAATGCTTGTGTTTCACACCAGGACCGAGCCACTTGCTGTGCCAAGGAATAAAGTTAGAACTCTGGAATAATGGAGTGGAACTTTCAAAAAACAAAATTCCAAGAAGCTCCCCTCCCTGAGCTTAACAAATGCCTTTGAATACACCATAATAGTAGCCTCCCAGGGCTCTGGCAAGTTCAATTGCTAGTAAGCATTCTGTGCCATAGAGTAACTAAGAATATGAATTCCAGTCCCTACTTCATTCCTAGGTGGAAGAGCAGAGGGGAAAGAGCTGCCTGCATGCCCTGCTCTCCTTCTGCACTCCTAAAAGCTGTGGCTACCCATTCCCTTAAATTTCAAATGCTCTGACCATGTCTATGTACTCTCTTTCACCCATCCAGCGGCCAAATGCAAAATACAGCTGTCTTTCCAGGAGAGAGATCATGAACCCTAGTTTTTATGTCGAAGGGACAAACGGAGAGAAAGGGTATAATTTCAAATCAAAACTTCCACCGTCCAGTAGTGGATGCCTAGTTTCAAACGCATAACTTCAATACTTTATCCTTGCATCACCAACACCAAGAGCCTTTTCATTAAAAAATATATATATAACCAAGAGTTTCACTGAAAAATAATATCTTCCTGTTGGCACAACTCACCTCTGTTTAGTAAAGTGTAGTATTTGGCCTACGTGCAGTAGAATTGTAGAGAGATGGAAAAGTGGCACATGCTTGTTAAAATGCAGATTCTCAGAACTAATAACCTAGAATTTCTGAGAACTAGGCCCCCAGAATCTGCAGTTTAACAAGCTCCCTAGATGACTTTCATAATACGCCGAAGTTTAAGAACCTCAGTAGTAGTGTAGCCACTTCACCCCACTAATCCCTTGGAAGGTAGCTGGGCATATCTTTAGGATTTTCATGTATACTGGGGAAAGCAAAAGGTATCAAAACATTCAAGCAGCAACACTCCGCTATGAATGGCTAAGAAACAGAAATTACTGATCCTGCTTGCTTCACTGGGCAGTTGCTATTAACTCCCATGCACCCTTGAGGAAATAATTGTGGCCCTAGGGAGATTATACTCTTTAGTTACAATGTAGAGAATGTGAATGTTAACCGAACGCTCCAGAGAATCTCCAGGTTGCCATAACCTTGCATGGTTACCAGCTACATGACCTGGACAATCCACTCACTGAACCCTCATTTCCTCCACTTTAAAATGGAGTTTATCGTACTTACCTTGATGATTTCAGAGTTCTGTTTTGTCTCTGCATCGACTATCGCCATACATGCGAATGTTCTCAGTACATTTCACATATGCATGTCTTACAGCTTACAGCTTATTATAATCACCGATTTGAGAAGCAGGAGCCATTGCTGTTCTATTTCTTCTTGAAAAAGTGTGAATGTGGGTTACTTGAAATACCACTTAGCTCAAAAGGCAAAGATAGATTTCTAGTTCCAATTTAGGTGTAGTTGTAAAGAGTTTTCTTTCTAATATTTTCTTTATATCTTTCCCTGTGATCATTTTAATAGTTTCTTTTATAAATCTGATATAGAAAAAGTGGGAGAGGGTTATTCACTAGGGTCCTTTTTTTCTTTTTCTGTTTTTGAGACAAAATCTCACTCTTGTTGCCCAGGCTGGAGTGCAGTGGCACAATCTAGGTTCACTGCAACCTCTGTCTCTCAGGTTCAAGTCATTCTCCTACTTTAGCCTCCCAAGTAGCTGGGACTACAGGTGTGTGCCACCGCACCCGGTTAATTTTTTGTATTTTTAGTAGAGACGGAGTTTCACTGTGTTAGCCAGATCTCCTGACCTCGTGATCCTCCTGCCTTTGAAGTGCTAGGATTATAGGCATGAGCCACCACGCCTGGCCTAGGGTCCATGTTTTTCATGTTTAATAGAGTTAATGCAATATACATGTATGCATATTATGTATATTTTAATAGCTATTTATACTACAGAGGAAATTTCATGGAATAATAGGATCTCTCTTTTTTAGGAAACTGAGAAAGACTAGTAGTTCCTACAGAAAAAGCAAGTGCCTTACAGATTTAATGGTAGTATATCTCAAAGGTTAAAGGTAATGATAGAGTCACAAGATTTGATCAGAGCCTACAAATAAAGTTGCACAAGGGAAAGAACAAGTCCTTCCCAGCATGCACATGCAATAATGCAATAACCATTTCTCAGTCGTGCCTTCTCCAAAAAGCATCATTTAGAGCAATGGAATCTAAGCAGATCCCTACACCAAACATCGGCGAATTGGATTGCTCCTCGTGCCACTGGCCATAGATACAGTGAGTAGGATAGGTGCATTTCTGATAAGCATTTCTCCAATGGAGAAAAGAAAGCCAGAGTAAACGAATGTATATTTTGAGTAAAGAGAGGCAGCTGTAGGCCACCAGGAAATCTTAAAGTCAGAACAAGAAATAATGTCGTTACAGAAAGGGCATGACAGAATTGAAAAGTACATTTCCCTGCCACTGAAAATCTATCTTGATTATCACTGGCAACTCTAATCTTAGAACTATCAAGGGCCAGGAGGAGTGGGCTCACGCCTGCAATCCCAAAACATTGGGAGGCTGAGGCAGGGGTCTCGCTCGAGCCCAGGAGTTTGAGACCAATCTGGGCAACAGAGGGAGACCATGTCTCTACAAAAATAAATATGAAAAATAGCTGGCAGAGGGGACAGTCAGTGGTGCCATGTGCCTGTAGTCCCTCCTTATACCAGAGGCTAGGGTGGGAGGATTTCTTGAGCCCAGGAGTTCAAGGCTGCAGTGAGCTATGATCACACCACTGCACTCCATCCCAGGCTACAGAGTGAGCCCTTGTCTCAAAACAAAAACAAAAGAAATATTAAGGAGAAAATCCATCAACTTTCTTTTATCTATTATAGTCATTCATCTATGCATTTATTTATTCATTTATTTATTATCAGGTATTTACTGAGTCCCTCCTAGAAATCAGTACTGAGACCTGGAGTTACAACAGGGTTTTCTTGGGATCCTCAGTATAGAATCTTTTTTAGACTTCTAAAAGCATCAAGCTTATCCTATAAATCTGTCAAGGCTGTTATCCAGAAACGATAAAACAGGAGGCTGAGTTATTTTACAGAAGGCAACTTAAAAATATGACATAGGGTTTGCCTTTACATATTTTCTGTGCTTTGTATTTTACCTGAGATTATATAATTTGTATTTAAAACATGAAATTATTCAAAGATCTACAGAGAAATCAGCCTGAAGAATATTAGTAAAAAGTCACCTTCCATACAAGAAAACTGGAGCAGTGTTAGGAAAACAGTAAACTATGACAGAACATAGACCAGAAATGCAAAGATGGGGGTTCTAGTTAAAGGCAACCAGTCACTAACTAGGTCTCACGCATAAAGCAGCAATGCCTTACTTAACCTCTCCTATCCACCTCATGGTATTTTTGTAAGGATGAGTTGATTACACATTCATACACACAGCTCTGTAGTTCTATAATCATTCTGAAAATATACATGTGGTAAATATATAAGGTGGTCTTATTATTCTGGCCTTCTTTTTTTTTTTTCTTGAGACAGAATCTTGCTCTGTCACCCAGACTGGAGTGCAGTGGTGCTATCTCAGCTCACTGCAACCTCTGCCTGCTGGGTTCAAGTGATTCTCCTGCCTCAGTCTCCTGAATAGCTGGGATTACATGTGCATGCCACCCCGCCTGGCTAATTTTTGTATTTTTAGTAGAGATCAGGTATTTCCGTGTTGGTCAGGCTGGTCTAGAACTCCTAACCTTGTGGTCCTCCCACCTCGGCCTCCCAAAGTGCTGGAATTACAGATGTGAGCCACTGTGCCCAGCCTCTGTCCCTCTAATAAGTGATATTTGGAAAGAAAAAAAAGGAAGGAATGAAAGGAGGGAGAGAGAGAAGAAAATAAATGAAAGAAGCAATAAACTAAGCAGTTGTAAATAGGTAATATCCAATATTAACAAGGCCCTCTCCCACATATTTATTTCAGAGTTATTTACAATTCCCCCAAGTTAGGTATACATGGGAAGAACATAATGAAACATGGGCAAAACTTTGTATTTATAATAAATGAAGTCAAATGGTTTGGGTTTGATAATCTTCTGGGCTTTATTAAATGAGCTTGACCAGTTTCCATTGGTGCCTAGGTAAGAGAATGCTGGCTTGGATCTCCAGGGAGCCAAATGTCCTCCTACTCGCCATGTTATACTCCCAGTCTATAACACCAAGGCCTGTGGGATGGGATAAGTGAGATGCTGTGGGTCTTGGAAATTTTTAAGCCCTCATACAAGTATAATCTTCACAAGTCATAAAATTTCAAATAGTAAATAGAGAGCAGGAGCAAAGAAATATAACTGAAGAAACCACTTCCTCTGCAGATCAAACAATTAATTGCATTTTCTCCATGTGATCGTCGGCACAAAAAGTGCAAGGAGGAAGTGGGTGGAAGAGGCCAGTTCTTTCTCTCAAGCTTTAACTTGCTTAGATCTGGAATTTTAAATCAAACAGGGAAAGGCAAATTTCAAGCTCCATTTACTTTTTAGCAAATCAGGACTTCTTGTCTCAATCTGAGTATACTGACTTCTTTCTGGGCCACTGTGTTTATATTATGGCCATTTCCACCAAAATAACTTGGTTGGTAGAATTTGGCTTTGAATCCCATTAAAATGTCAGCAGCATCATATCCTTAGCACAACAGAAGGTAGTGGAAATAGAAGAGTGAAAAAAGTTACAAAGTTATAAACCTTTCAATACCTTTCCATTTTTATTTCCCTAAATTAACACGTCTTTAAGGCTACTGGTCAGAAGTACCAATCTTGCTGCAGTGAACATCTGTGATTCAGACAAACTACTTTTGCTTCTAAATGGCCTAATCCCATATTTGATTATAGGAAGAAATTTATGTTTAACTAAAAGGTTACCACCTTAGCAGTGTGCTGGCTACTCATACAATTTGACAGGTAGAGGGCTCGGTGTCTAATGTCCCACATGCTGGGACTTTGGTCTCTCTGTCAGCTTGCCATAGAGCATACCCAGCTATGCCTAGGGCAGAATAGCCCTGCAATTAGCAACAAACCATCATCAGGAAGTAATTAGAGAGCTCTGCTGTGTTTTGAAGCTGGGATAATCCTACAGGCAACTTCCCAATTGTTTCCTAATTCTTTTATTTATTTAGGGTCATTATATACGTTGACACAAAAGGTCATTCAACTGAAAATGATTGGTAATTCTGGTGGTCTGCCCCTTCTTTTAAAGAAAGCATACATTTTCATTTGCAGGTCCCTCTCTTGTTTGAAGAAAAATAGTAATAATGAAAAGAAGACTAAAATGAATGTATTCCACCAGTTGCACTGGGCATTGAGCCAGAATTACAGCAAGCACTGGCACTGCAGGGGTAAGAGGCAATGGATGTTAATTGGTGCCTAGGGCTAAAGGTCAGCTCTCTTGAAACAATGGGCATCTATGGTAGTAATTGACTGAGTCCTCTGTGGGAGTCTGTAAATGTCAGCAATGTACTTCCAAATGGAAGCACAAAGGGCTTGGACCCAAGGAACAAAGACAGTATTAGCCAGTGGAGAAAATATGTAAATCAGTTGGTTAAATAATGCACTAATAAAGCAAAAGTGGTGGACACACACAAACACACCAAATAACAGAGATTCAAAAGAAAACAGATTACTTCAATTGCAAATACGTGCCTTCCTATAAGATCCAACCTCTTTCCCCAGCACATGTTCAGCTGTTTTCCTGAACAGCCTCAAATCCAAACACTTAAATTATCTGAGTCAAGTTGGATGGGTTTGTCTCCTAAGAAAAGCTACATCCATCCCAGTAAAATCTGGATGCTGATGGGGATAGCATCTGCATTTAAAGTTGCAGTTACTCTCGTTCAAGGGACTTTGGGCCCTTTTTAGAAAGTAGTAGAGAAAAAGATGAAGCACTAGTCATTGGAACACCAGACGCCTCCTGCTTCCCCACAAATGCTTGGCTGCTGCTTTTATTGCCATGTTTTACTGCATGTTTCTCATTTCCTCATCTTTCCCAATATGTACCCACTCCTCTGATCCAGAGCACGTCCCCAGGGTCCAATGAGTTTACAGAGACTGTGTTCTCTAAATCAACGATTTGCATAAACGGTCTGTCAAAGGCACATTTTATAAGCTTTAGGAGGCAAAAGAGTAGAGTGTGTAACCGATTAAAATTTTAGAGAATGAAAAATACAGTAACTTTACCAGTCTAAACTCTATGCTCATTTGTTACCACATACTTCTGTCAAAGGAACATTTTATAAGCTTTAAGAGACAAAAGAGTAGAATGTGTAACCGATTATTAAGATTTTAGAGAATGAAAGATACAGTAACTTTACCATTCTAAACTATGCTCGTTTCTAACCACATACTTCTTCCTTCCATCTGTGAGCTCTCTGCAGACACCACTGTGTTATACATGTCTGTATCTCTACTGGCTAGCAGACAATAAATATTGGTTTAACTAAATTTTATTTTTCTGTTGTGAATGTCGTGACTTTGTGTTATGCTGATCTGCTCCACTGGTCAGCTTAAGCCCTTTTATGCTGCTTCCCAGACT
Organism: Callithrix jacchus; assembly: GCF_049354715.1. Taxonomy (NCBI): domain Eukaryota; kingdom Metazoa; phylum Chordata; class Mammalia; order Primates; family Cebidae; genus Callithrix; species Callithrix jacchus. Next base: position 99,832,906 of record NC_133513.1, read on the forward strand.
ATTTGAGATTACAGCCCTCTCTGAATTCTTAAAGCCTTTGTCATCTATACAATCCACTCTCCTACCTTATGTTATTTAATTGCATCCCTGCACTGGGATGGTAAATTCCCTAAGAGTAAAGCAAGGTTCATGCTTCTTTTACATTAACCTTTGTACTTACAGAGAACAAGGCACAAGCCAGGTGTTCAATGAAACAAGTCAATTAATTTCTTCTTAATATTCTACCTCCGAATTTCATCAATAGTTCTGACTGGCCAATAGTACCTAAGATACACACTGAACATATCAAATCTATAATAAGATGAATTTTAGTTCTATTAATTCAATATTAATAATGTCACCATTGCCCATTTACTGATTTTATAAGCAAGACAGAAAGAAAGTTTATTGCAATTGAAAATAAATTGGTTGGGCACAGTGGCTTACACCTGTAATCCCAGCACTTTGGGAGGCCAAGGCAGGCAGATCACCTGAGGTCAGGAGTTCGAGAACGGCCAACATGGAGAAATCCCGTCTCTACTAAGAATACAAAACAATTAGCCAGGCATTGTGGCAGTCACCTGTAATCCCAGCTACTTGGGAGGCTGAGGCAAGAGAATTGCTTAAATCGAGGCGTCGGAGGCTGCAGTGAGCCGAGATTGCACCATTGCACTCCAGTCTGGGCAACAGAGTGGGACTGTGTCTCAAAAAAAAAAAAGAAAAGAAAAAAGAAAAGAAATTACATTATTACATCAAACCTGTAATTCAAATGCGTCATGAGGACTTTCTTAACGTTTAATTAGTATAGTCAGGTATCAGTAGAAATTAACATGTTTTCAGACTCAAAATAGACACTCTTAATCATTTAAACCCCAAAACTCCAAAATATGCAGTGTGCTTTTGGGAACACTAGTTTCTCGTTGTACATACACTGAAAGACTGTTTTCATCTTCCTTTTTCCTTCTCCTTTGACAAATATTTTCATCTCTGTGAAACCTTCCTAGTCGCTAGAGTTCTATGTACATAGCTATCATGATACATACGTTCCGTGCTGTAAGAGATTAGATATTCATCTCCTCCACCAGACACTACAATCATTAAGAGCAAGAACAATGTCTTGTATTTCTATTTCCTAGTTCTTAAAAAAGACCTGGAACAAAACAGGCATTTAATAACCTTCTGGTTGAGTTGACAAAAGACAGCATAAGGCAGGGCCGTGTAATTTGGAACAATTAAGAAGAGTAACAGTGAAACTAACATGTGTTGAATGCTCCCTAGGTCTTAGGCACTGTTCTTTGCTGGTTTTGACTCTTTATTTCTCCTAACTACCTTAAGATGTCGACACAATCATTATATTTCAGCTGAGAGAGGAGGAAACTGTGTCATGGAGGAGTTTACAACAAACAGACCAACAAATACAACGTTCTCTAAGGGCACACAATTAGTATGTAGCTTAGGTGGAATTTAAGGCCAGGCCACAGGTTCCATTATATTAAACATTGCACCACAACTAATGATGCCCTCAGCCAAAATTCAAATGACCACCTTCAAATAACAGCGACAGGAAATAGACACTGAGTTGGTATACGTGACAAGTGCAGAAAATACAAGGTATACTTATAAATATGAGCAAGCACTGCATAGTGCTATGAGGGAGTAGCTGAGAGAGAGAGCATTAAAAGGACAAAAATCCATTATGTGTGGGCAGCAGCAATGGTATTTGAATCTGCTGCAGGGGAGCTAAGGAACCTAGACTTAGGCCTGCCACAACCCCACGCTTGAGTCATAATTGTGTTTTCCTTCCTGGCAAAATCAATTTCAGCCACAGCCATCAACATTTTTTACCCCTTTGAAACCACTCAGGAAGAACAGAAAGATAAGAGTGAATTGTACTCCCTCCGAAAGTCTTAGTATGTTCCTGGTAAATTAACTCTCCTCTCTCTGAGAGATCTCAAGAGATTCTGAAACTTCTACTGCTGAAAATATTTAGAATTTCATTATTTATTTTTCTTCTACCCTCTGTCTTCATTGTGCTCTTTCTATTAGCATTCTCCCATTACTCTAGTTATTTTAAATTCTTCATAATAATCTCTGCCGTCTTCTCTCTTGGCTTGACCTCTGTATCCTTCCTCCTGTGCCTCTTCTCTTATCTGTGAGAGGTTGTGTATTTCAGGTATTTTCTTTTTACGTATCTTTTTTTTTTTTTTTTGAGATGGAGTCTCACTTTGTGGCCAGCCTGGAGTGCAGTGGTGCGATCTCGGCTCACTTCCCACTCCCCGGTTCAAGCTGTTCTCCTGCCTCAGCCTCCAAGTAGCTGGGATTACAGGCATGTGCCACCACACCCAGCTAATTTTTGTATTTTTAGTAGAGATGGGCTCTCACCAATGGTCTTGATCGCCTGACCTTGTGATCTGCCCACCATGGCCTCCTAAAGTGTTGGCATTACAGATGTGAGCCACTGTGCCAGGCCACATATCTTTTGGATTCATTCACACTGTCATTTTTCCCCACTACAAGCATGTTCACTTCCTGGTGGCAGATGCTGTCAATCAAGGCAACACTTAGTATTCTGTTTCCCAAACACACATACTGCTTCAGAAAACCAAGAAAAGATTTTTCTCTCCCAGCTGTTACATCATATATATCCCATGCAGCAGACCTTTTCACCTATGAGCATCAAGCCTCCTTGTTACCTACAAGCTATAGGTTTTGTTCAGCAAAACTTAATTTAAGTAGTCGACTTGAAAGGTTAAAAAACAAGATGCACATTAGAGGGCGAGGATCCCTTAAAATAGGGAAGTAGATGCTATGAGGAACAGAGGGACAAAATGAACAAAAGATTTGGTCAAGGGAAAGTTCAGGTCAGCAAAAGAAACATTTGATTAGAAACCATTTAGCCCCTGAGGCTGGTGGTGCACTCTTAATTTCTCCAGGGGAGAAATCGTGGTTTTATTAAAGATTCATCCACATTGACTTTGTTTTCATGAGAGCACCAGGAGAAAGCTTGGGGCAGTTCTGATACATTGGAGTGAAACATCTCCACCCTAGCAAATATGGCAAATTTCCGGTAGCGGCCAGCATTCATCTCCATCCATCATAAAAGCAGCACCGTCTATTAACTAGAAACAAGTGTTCTAGATACAGTATGTCAAACACTAGATGATGGAAACCCCTGAGAAACCACAGGGAGTGTGCTGGAAGCAAACAGACCAGAATGTTGAAAAGACCTCTGACCATTTCCCACAGCAGAGCATAACTTGGAACCAACCAGAAATAATGCATTTGACCTTCATAAAAGGGTAATAAATGGGCATTTAATATTTGGCCAGCCAGGCTTCAGAAAGCATGAGATCTAATAAGGACAGACAATGAGACAAAAATAAATAAGTAAATAGTTAGAGGTAGATAACTTAAAAAAATTGTTCTCAAAGAAGATTACGCAGACAGTCTATCATGCTTATTTGAAGAATGGTCAGCCTTTGAAAGGTTTCATTTCTGAGAATTTCTGATCACTCGGCCACAGAGGCAACCTATTTTCCACGCACTCAGTGACATGAAAAACACGCAGTTTCCAGATCAATCCAACTTCGTAATATTTACAGAGTAATTTAGACTGTCATTACCTTGGTTAATTTCATTTATTAAAAAGGTATAAAACCAAAAGGTAGAGTTCTATTTTTTTAATTAAAAAAGCATTATCTAAACATAGAAAAGATTTATAGGTTACCTTTCTATTATCTACCTATTTATTGATCTAGCTAACTACTTGTATCTTTTAAAAATACATAAATATAGCTAATACAATTTTGAATTGTAATATCAATAACATAAACTTGATCAGCATACAGATATAACTTAGTTCCTAAAGTCACCAATTCATTATTAATATGTAATGTACTGGATGCTTATCCTATGTGACAGACATAACACCTTACAAATGAAGAATAACAAATGTGCTATGTTAATAATGCAAGAAGCTTCTTTCTATCAAAAAAGTGCTTAGTACTACTTAATGCCACATGAAGTAAACAGTAAACTACCAGGTAACCTGATAAGTTCTAAGAACCCAGGCAGATTAGCAGATATGGGGAATGAGGAAAGACAGGAGGAAGGAAAAAGTAAGTTTTGGAATATATGCACTGATCAGAATTTGTTACCTGAACCTGATTTATCATTAATTTTTTTTACGTCAGTATTAGAGAGACACAGATAATATCTCACAAAAATCAACTAGGTACTTACTGTGTAATATAACACATTGTACTAAAATGTAAGAGCTTAGTTTTATTAGCATTTAAAAATTTATGAATGTTATAATAGGTGCTTTGATTTATATAAACTAATATAGGATACATGGCAATTTCAGATAGGTCAGTGTACAGAGAGAAGAATATCCTAGATCAGTGTTGTTTTTCTCTATGTTCCAAAGAGCCCAGAAGTTCCAGAGGGTTCCCCAGGGTCTTCTTAGAGTGAGAAGGGGTTGTCTAGTGGGCACCACTCCTAGCACTCCAACCCTGTTTCAAAGAGAGCATTCTGCACTTACTATTCTGTAGCTTGTTTGAAACCCAGGGGATAACTGTTGGAAAATCACTCAGAGAAAAAAAGACAGATGCAGCATGCTTTCTTGTACTTTATGTTTTTAATGCACAAGAAGAAAACAGAACAATGCTTCATGGACTGAAACATAAACACTCAGCTACACCCAAAAAAGGATCAAAGGAGAAGACCTTTCCCTATGGCCATGATTCCTCAGGTTATGTGTAGGGAATTAAGTATTTATTCACTAAAAAGTCACTCTTATTAAAGTTTGGAAAATGCCACTTCCACTATGTCTCAGAATTCACAAATGGTATTTATTTTATTTATTTTTTTTTTTTTGAGTCGGGGTCTCACTCTGTCTCACCCAGGCTGGAGTACAGTGGTGTGATCTTGGCTCACTGCAACCTCCTCCTCCCAGGTTGAGGTGATTCTCCCACCTCAGTCTCCCAAGTAGCTAAGATAACAGGTGCCCACCACCACACCTGGCTAATTTTTTGTATTTTTAGTAGAGATATGATTTCAGCATATTGGTCAGGCTGGTCTTGAACTCCCAACCTCAAGTGATCTGCCCTCCTTGGCCTCTCAAAGTGGTGGGATTAAAGGCATGAGCCACCTCACACATCCCATTTTTTCATGAATGAAACATACATTCTTTTTAAAAAGATTAGAGGCAAATGGATGATCTTGTGTACAAAGGGACAGATCAAAGAGGGTGGAATGAGCAAGTGGTGCTTGTCCACCGAGGGAATGTCATGCACCCCCTTTGATGTATTATACAATATGCTGGCTCCCCTTGGCCTCACTAGATAACGTCAAGTGAGCGCTATGCAAAGTCCTGCTATTTTAAATATTAATCATGTTCTTCTTGGTTAGAACAGACAAAATTATACATTATGACCTAGAAATGACTAAAACCTACAGAGATTCTTCAGTGTTCTTGTTTATTCACTTGAAATAATTAATTTTATAATTAGAGAAAATAAATGAGTCAAAGCTGACTTCACAGAGCACTTCATTTTTTAAATTTCAGCCTTGGAGTCCAAAAGCCAACCAAAGTTCAATTCAAATACTGAGTCATGTATTAGACATCTACTGTATACCAAAATCCTATGCTCAGCACGTTGAAGGATACATAGCTGATTAAGGCACTGTATCCCATCTAGGACCTTGCATTCTAAAGGGAGGATCAGACATGGTCAAAAACAACTATAATCAGAAGTGAGAGTAAAGCGCTAGAAAAAAAGGAAAACAGATGTGTTGGAGATGAGAGGAAGTGAGCAAGCCTCATTAGGGAAATTGATTAGAGTTTACAGAAGAGGTGGCATTTAAGGTTTACTTCCAAGGTCTAATGATCTTAGTTTATCATTCCCCAGTTCCATGTAACTTCAGAAACGTCACCAAACTCCCTGGGACTCAGTTTCCATATCTGTTAAAGAAACGAGTAGAATTTTAATATCCCAACATCTTTTAGGCTCAGATTCAATGAGTATAAATATGAGATTCTTCCTAAGAGAAGATGGTGGATACTATCAACTACCCTTCTTTGCTGTCCTCAAGTCACATACATAGGTCTGGCATGATGGCTCACACCAGCACTTTGGGAAGCTGAGGCAGATGGATCACCAGGGGTCAGGAGTTTGAGATCAGCCTGGTTAACATGGTGAAACCCCATCTCTACTGTCTCTACTAAAAATACCAAAATTAGCCTGGTGTGGTGGCACATGCCTATACTCCCATTTACTCAGGAGTCTGAGGCAGGAGAATCACTTGAACCCAGGAGGCGGAGGTTGCAGTTGTGCCACTGCATTCCAGCCTGGGTAATAAAATAAGACTCCATCTCAGAAAAAAAAAAACAAAAAAAGGCTAGGCTCAGTGGCTCACACCTGTAATCTCAGTACTTTGGAAGGCCGAGGCGAGTAGATCACCTGAAGTCAGGAGTGTAAGACCAGCCTGACCAATACGGCAAAACCCCATGTCTACTAACAATACAAAATTTAGCCAGGTGTGGTGGCGAGCACCTGTATTCCCAGCTACTTAGGAGGCTGAGACAGGAGAATTGCCTGAACCCAGGAGGTGGAGGTTGCAGTGAGCCAAGATCACACCACTGCACTCTAGTCTGGGTGACAGAGTGAGACTGCACCTAAAAAAAAAAGTCACATACATGACATACAAACCACCCAAACAAATGACAAGAGGAATTAACCATGTTCAGATATAAAGAGACAGTAAGTCAATAATCAAACCCTCATTTAGAAAGTGTCACATACAAAGTGGTAATTAAAACCTAAACATCTGGAGAAAACGCAAACAGTAGTTAATGCTGGTATGTACCAAGAGACCTGTAGGAATGATCAATGTGTTCCTCTTTATAGAATGAAAGTCTTGCAAGAGTCTCTTAGCAGGAATGATGTAAATTAAGTGGTGCTAACACAGAAATGAGAAGAAACTGGAGTGTGAAGGGGGTGCAGAAAATGTAAAGAACAAATACTGTCTACATTTTTTCTTTGCTACAATATGTGTGCTGAGAATTCACTAAGAGAATTCCACTTGGGGGTTTTGTTTTTTGTTTTGTTTTGAGAGGGAATCTTGCTCTGCTGCCAGGCTGGCATGCAGTGGCACAATCTCGGCTTACTGTAACCTCCATCTCCCAAGTTCAAGCAATTCCCCTGCCTCAGCCTCCTGAGTAGCTGGGACTATAGGTACACGCCACCACGCCTGGCTGATTTTTTGTATTTTAGTAGAGACAGGGTTTCACCATGTTGGCCAGGATGGTCTCCATTTCCTGACCTCGTGATCCTCCCATCTTGGCCTCTTAAAGTGCTGGGATTACAGGCGTGAGCCACCATGCCTGGCTGGGGTTTTGTATTCTTTAATCCTTGAAGATGTTACAGGATCCCTTGTGAAGGGATAAACGCTAAGGCTGGTTGGGGGTGATGGGAAAGGTGTTGCTGATGAAGAAACACAGAGTATATGGAAGTCTTCTTTCTAGGTAGAATACACATAAACTCAGAGACAATTTAAGAGTGAAATGGAGATTTCAACTTTTTTTCTTTGCTACATTTGTATTTGTTCATCCCATCACCTTCTGCATCCCAGCTGTTCCTCTCAGGTACAGGTTAAATCATCTTTTCTTATAGCAGACTGTATATGGCCAATAAACCTCTGTTGACAAACAAGCCTTGGGATTTATCATGAACTGGAGTCGGGGGAATTGTTCTCCCTCTGAGACATGGTGACAGCCAGCCAGACTGCCTTTCCTGTGGCACTAGGACCACTCAGCCTTGTTCTTTTGGGCCAACATCATATATCAGAGGCCAGACGCAGGGTTCCTTTGAAAGACAGTGTGAATGATCTAGGCTAATACCTAGGAGCCCTCTTTCTATCTCTGAATAAAGATTCCTTACACCGACGTACATTGAGATTACAGTTTTTACTGTAACAGACACTAGTCAAGGAAAGCTGCTGTAATTTACAGCAGGCTTGCAGGAAAACAGCCAATGGACGATCATTAATTTAAACTGTAAATAAGATCCTGTTTTATTCTGGACTCTGATCCCCGGTAGTGCCCCTAACAAGCTGCCTGCAAAGCCAAGGCATGAAGCCTGCTGCTTTAAACATGATGATCGAAGAACTGCTCTTGTCCGCATAAACAGCTAAAAATAGCTACAAGAAAGTGAAGGCAAAACAGGTTTCAGGGAATGCAGAGAGTTACCCTGATGCTGTCAGTTTTATTCCAGCTGCTCCCAATAGTGTGAAAAGCAGAGAGAAGTACCTGGTACAAAAGATTTTAACTTGCTAGATGGCACCCTGGAGACCTGAAAGAATTATACAACTTTTTAAAGGATCCTGCCCTTTTCACTGGAGGATGGCACAAGTCCCAGGAGAACTGGAGCAAATTTGAGCACTGTCTTTGTTCTGCATAATTAACAGAGCCTGAAATTCCTTTCTTTTCTCTTTTTAACATAAATTCTCATTGATCGGAGAAAATATATTCACACTTTAAAATGTTGTGCAAGTACTATCTCTTTGATTCAAATATGTCCATTGGGTAGGCGGCGTACATATTTCATGGTGATAAATTCACCTCATAAGTAGAAAAACTGTACAAATATACTACTATGTCAACTTTATTGATTTTTGTACCGTTGTTAAGACCTTCATTGTCCTCCAATATTTCTTAAATCTATCAGCATCTCAGAAAATGACTCTGAAGGCCTCATTTATCTGTACAGGAAAATATCCCTTCCTTTAGGTTCACTTATAACATTGTGATTTAAACAGCTTAGGACCACCTCTGCTCTGAAGGGTAACAGTCCTAGAGAAAGCCATTCCCTCACAGTCACACACAGGGACTTCCCTTTTTCTAAAACAAGGGTGTGTCAAGTCTTAAGATCAGTAAAATGCCCATGGCTAAATGCCCTTTTAAAAGTCCTTCAAATAACTATGGACTAATTATGCAGTCTGATTAATGGTGTAATGACTTGAGTGGATTCAATGGTTAGCCTCTGCTGTATTGCCTCTCTGTTTTCCTTCTAGTCTCAGCAGTTACATCTGGACTCGAGAGTCCCACTGCTTAAGTCTTGCTCCTGAAAACAATCCTGGAGTTTCTAGGTCATCACCGCATAATCTCCAGCTACAGAAAAGCTTATACTCACATTCGATATTTGGCATATTTTTATTTTTTCATTTTTCTCTCTAACAGCATCAATAAAACAGAGACTATCATTAGATTATTCTGAGGTCTCTTTAAGCCGTAAATTTCTTCCATTTCCCTATATGACTTTACAAATGGAGAAAATGTAAATGATTCACCCAGAGTCACCTGTTAGGTAGAATTAGATTCAAGGCAGAAACTTGGATTCCTGAATCTCAGTTCAGGGGTCTTTCAATTACAGAAAGTCATACCACATTTAGTATAGAATACAGGACCTTTGAAGATGAGTCACTGGCTTATTTCTCTTTATATCCTACAGTGCATAGTGCATTGCCTAGCATACAGTTTGTTGATTATTAAATTAAATTTGCTAAAAATGTGAACAAGAAGAAAAATCAATAGAGATTACAAAAATCGATTCAAAGCCAACAAACAACTAAATCTCATTATATAAATAAAAGATATTAGTTCAGTTACTCAATATGGGACTGCATACAGCAGATCAAAACTGTTTAGCTGTAATTGTTGATGAAGTAACCAGCCAGTAAAAGGAAGATAGGAATGTTCGAGGTATAATCCTAAATTTGTGAGGTTGACATTATTGGCTGTGTGGTACTCTGGCCATCAGCCACACATGGCTATGTCAATTTAAATGAATTAAAATTAAATGAAATTTAAAATCCATTTACTCAAATTACACCAGCCATATTTCAAACACTCAACAGCCATAAATTGTTAATGTCTAAAGTACAGGAGAGCTTAGAAGAACATTTCTATCATCACTGAAAGTTCTACTGGACACTGCAGAAAGAAAAAAGAATGAAGAGAAAACATTAATTAAGCTTTTACTATTCTGTGCTAAGCACCTGAAATGCCTAATTTCATACAGTCCTTATGACCTCCCGCATGAGGTAGGTACTATGTAATTGTCCCCCTTTTAAAGGGAATGCTGCTGTGCTTGGAGAGACTAGGTACATCACCATGCTTATATACGTAGTAATTGGTTTAGCTGGGTTTTTACTGGTCTTCTGACTCCAGAGTCTATGCTCAACGGAAAAGTTATGCTGCTTCTACTGAAAAACTTGAAATGCCTACAGCCAGAGAGAACATGTTACACTTTATATTAGTTATTTTTAATCCTTGATATCTATCAGAAGCATCTGGGGAGCTTTATCAAGATACAGTTACCTGAGCCCCAATCCAGAGCAAGAGTGGTGGGACTAGAGCTTGCACATTTGAAGACCACTAAGTCTTTTTGATATGCAGCCAGAATTGAGAGTGATTGCTTGAGAGACATTTTTATCACCTTCCACAGTCCAGTTGGCAAAACGTAGACCCTACCCAAGGTCACTAACAGTAGCTAATGAAAAATCTGAGATGAGAACATATACATCACTGCTACCTTCATAACACGTCGTGGTTTAGGGTATGTTCATGAATGACACATTTCTTTTCCCTGATTAATATTACTCGTTCATGTAATGTATGTAACACTTAGCAGTTTTGTCAGAACTCAGAATTTGATAATGCAAGTTTATGAAAACAAAGGTATAGATGTAGAAACACTTCTCTTCTGAGACAAATAATGTCTTTCTCATTTAAAAGTAATATTTTCTTCCTAAAAAATGACGTATGTGAGGAGTAGGTAAGCAGTCTTAACAGGAGACATATGGCACAGAGGAAAAAGCAGGACTGACTGCTAACGAAGATACCTTAATTCTAGTCCCAATTGTGGCTGTAACTCTGCAATGGGCACAGACTATTTCTTTTCTCTGCATCTCAGTTTTCTTATCTGCAAATAAGGGTGTCATATATGATGTTCTCCAAGGCTCCTTGCAGCTAAGATCCATGCTCAGAAGGGACTAACCTTACCACTCTTTCCACGCTACCCTATTCTGCTAAGCACATTGCATTCATCCTGACATTTGTGTGCAGACTAAACAAACATTAAAAATGAAACTTCCTATCTGCTGTAGGACAATGCATTCAGTTAAATTCTACTTAATCCGTTTGTTCCATGTTAAAGAAAAACTGGGACATCAGAGGAAAAGCCATCTTTCCTGCTGTCTTGTCAAGGCTCATTCTAATTCTTATGATTGACTGGTCGGAACTCTTACAAGAGAATCTGCAGCATCCACTCAACAAGACTCATTCTTTGTAGCTGCCTTTCGGAAATGGTAATGATCTACCTATCTCTCGCCCTCTGACATTCACAGCTGCTGATCTGAAAATTATGATGTGTCAGACATTTTACAACCTTAACATCCATCAACTCATCCTAACATTTCTAATCCCAGCTTAACTGTAATGGATTTTTAGGTAGCTAGAGAGGTTAGCCACCCAAGAAAAAAATCACATCATGAATGAGTAGCATGCCGAATATACATTTCTTACCTTACGCTTGTTGGTAGGACACACGTAGAGATAGCTCAAAATGGTTTTCAAACCAACTTTATCATTCAGCTTCTCATAGGTTGTTCCATAATCGGTTGACCTATAATTCAAAAAGAGCATTAATGAGGACAGACATATACATCATTTGGCTGCTTGTTGGTATAATGCATGTTTTACATTGTAGAATGGCTCTCGGGCGGTTTCTAAATGATTCATGTAGTATATAATGATGCTTAATTATGTACACAGTAGCATCATGTGAGTGGTTAAAATTTGCATTTAAATTGAATTGGTAAAAATTAAAACTCCATCTCTCTACTGTTCCTTAATGTATGCACATTGCATAAAAAATGTGGTTAATTTAAAAAGATTAAGAGATGAGGGTGTCCCTTGACTTGACCAAAAAATTAAAAGAGTTTTTAGGTAGATATGACACTTCCAAACTTTTACTTTATGTTTGGCACCGCAGAAAAGCCGGTTCTCCTGATTCACCTACAAATTGTGTTTTCTCTGATGAGTCAGGAAATATATGGTAGGTCAGTCCCTTGAAAGGTCAGTCAGTCTTTTCTTACTATTTTAGAGCAAGAAAATGTCTCAATAATAAGAGAAATTTTACAAATTTCTTACTCCATGGACTTTTCCTGTGTTAAGCAATCTGGAGTCAGGAGGACATCACTTCTTGTCCCTGACTCTGTTTTTCCTATAGAGCCTCTCATCTTTAGCCATTGGTCAATACATTATTCATTCAGATTAAATAAACTGACTTTAATTACCTTCTCTATGAAGGTCTACTCTAAGAATTTTAATCTTATATCATCATGATAACTATGTATAGTAGGGATTATTATTTGTATTTGATGAAAATGATTGAGAGAACTTCAGCAATTTGTTCAAAGAAATTAAAAACATTTCCTGATAAATGGGACAGCTAGATATTGAATTCAGGTATTTCAGCCTAAGCCCTATGTTGCTTTCATTATATTTCAGCTTTTTTTTTCTTTTCTTTTCTTTTCTTTTTTTTTTAATTCAAAGAAGGTAGGGCTGGGCACAGTGGCTCGTGCCTGTAATTCCAGCACTTTGGGAAAGCAAGGCAGGTGAATTCTTGAGGTCAGGAATTTGAGATCAGCCTGATCAACATGGTGAAATTCCATCTCCACCAAAAATACAAAACTTAGCCTGGCGTGATGGCACGCATTTATAGTCCGAGCTACTTGGGAGGCTGAGGCATGAGAATTGCTTGAACCCAGGAGGCGGAGATTACAGTGAGCCTAGATCATGCCACTGCACTCCAGCCTGCACCACAGAACAAGACTCCATCTCAAAAAAAGAAAAAAAAGAAAGATAGATATAAAATTTCCCCTTAGCTTTCTTTTCTTACTTAGGAGATTGTCGATAAAATTCATTCATTCATTTACATTTGTAGCACTTCAAGACATACCAGACAGTGTTGCTGAGTGTAAGAACAAAGCACACAGCCCCTACTCTCAATTATGTCACAATTTGAAAGAAATAAACAAATAGTTAGAATGTGTTAAGTGCAAAGACAGAGATATGAGTTCACACTGCTTAGAAATTAATGTTGATTTAATTAGAAAAATACAAAAAATGTAACCATCTTAATTCATTTCTGAACCTGATGAAAGTTACAAATTCCTACAGGCAATAATGACCAAGTAGAAGGGTATGTTAACAAGCTCAGGATCATCCACTCAGTATGAACGGTGGACCAAACACTGGCAGAAAGCTGCATAAAAGTGATCCTGGAGCTAGGAATTAAGGATTTATTCTGGCTGGAGACTCAAGACATTTCTTCCTAAAATTTATACATAGATGGCAAACAGAAAGAGTCAACACTTTACAGGATTTAATGCCATTCCCAACATCACTGAGGAACAAAATACTATGCAAAACTTCTTGAAAGAGCTATGAACCTTGAAAATGAATACATTTAGAAAACCAAATTAGAAAGAGCATCACAGACTAAATGTTACCTTTATAACAAAAATATGTCACTGGCTTATTTCAGGATGAGTCTCTGTACTACAATCAAATATTAGCTTGATAGTTAGAATATCTGAGGAACGTTCCAGAACTATTTCATAGGATATCTTCTTAATGAATCATAACAAAATGTCTTAAAATCTTCCTTCCATATCGATCTTTTTCTCCAAAATTCATAGCTTATTGGAGGAAATTCCCTGCTATTCTCTAAGAAACATCTTAGCCTTGTTTCCTAAGCCAGTCCACTCTTTTGTTTGTCTGTTTTTAAGATGGAGTCTCACTCTGTCACCCAGGCTGGAGTGCAGTGGGGTAATCTCAGCTCACTGCAACCTCCACCTCCTGGGTTCAAGCAATTCTCCTGCCTCAGGCTCCCAAGTAGCTGGGAGTACAGTCACACACCACCATACCCAGCCAATTTTTGTATTTTTAGTAGAAATGGGGTTTCACTATGTTGGCCAGGCTGGTCTCGAACTCCTTAGGTGATGTACTGGCCTCAGCCTTCCAAAATGCTGGGATTACAGGTGTGAGCCACCGTGCCCGGCGCCCAGTCCACTCTTGGTATATATTTTTCCCATTCTTATCTTAGCCTCCCGAGTCGACGTTCTCTCTCTAGTAGGTCTTATGTGTCTCCCAAATCTTGCTAGCCTTATTTTATCTCCTTTTATTGTACAGTTTCTTTTATATTCATTATTCTGAATAATACTCACGAGTTCCAGAACAAAAACAGATACAAAATCTACTGATGGGTGGAAATCAGCAAGACTTCATTAGAGACAAGGGAATAGATCAATTTTCCTAGTGGAATAATGAGAAAAGAGACTAAAGAAGTAGGAACTAGTCTATAGAGGGTGTGATGAGTTTCTTATAATTTCTATTATAAGAAACTCATCACACCCTCTGTAGTTTCTTGATCCCTGAGCATCAGTGAATATTTTTACATTTAAAAAAACATGCCATAGAAAGGTAAATGAAGATTATACTATAAGGATTCTACATACAATCATCCTTATTTGCATGCGTGTGTTTCTGAGTGGGTGGGTGAGTGGGTGCGTATCAAACTCTAATCTCAAAATGTGACAAGATGACAATAGAGTGACTTAGTCAGATTTACATTAGCAACATTTTTTCAGAAAGATTACACTACGTTATCAGACATTTTTATCATATTGTAACATAATTCACCCCTCAATCCAGATGCTTCAAGGTATCTGTCATTATTTTTTGGTGCCATCTCGTTTTTTGATTCTACAAAGCTCAGAAGTTACCCCCAAATTTGATAATTCTCCACTTGAGCAGAACTGCATATTTAAACACTATGGCTTTGTAATAAGCAATTGATAGAGAAAATGATGCATTTTCACACATCCAAGTGGTATAGATTAGCAGCTGTCCAAGGGTGTCCCACAGAACTAGAATTACATGGAGTGTTGACAAGTTCCATCGGCAGAACCAACAATCAGCTGGGGCATACATTGGTACAGTGGAGGAGAAAGAATAGTAAATACTTTCAAACCAGTTGGTAAATAGTTACTGCACTAAGTTCTCTGAGTAGTTGTTCCAGTAAGTCTTATCACCATAGCCTCTCACTCAGGAACCTCTTAAGTTTCTTCACAGTACAGCAACCAAGAGATTGAGGTCTGGCACAGCAGAGGTCCCAGAAACTTGCTCCAGCACCAAGACCAACACCTGTGCTATCTGTCGATGCCTTTGCCAATCAGGCTGCACCCCAGTAGGGGCACGGTGACCCTGGGTTGGCACTGCATCATGAAGGCAATTTCTAGTGCCCATCTGTAAGCCCCGATTCACAGCTAAAAGATGCTTTCAATTCTACTTGCCCAGTCATTTACGGGAGCTCCAAAAGAGCAGAGGAAACAAAGAGATGGTCAGCAGATGGGCTGGTGAGCCAATGTGCTGGTTAAATATTTTAACTACCATCCCCAGGTATGGGAGAGAGGGACATTTTCCAAGAACAAAAAACATTGCAAAATTTGTGATTAGGCAACATTTAATTTTCCTTTACTTCCTAACTTTTCACAAACTGTATTATTCTAATATACAATGAACCTCTTAAAAGCACATTTCATACAACATTTTCCAAATATATTTGAAGATAGGATCTATTTCTGAGAGATATATAATGAGATTAGTGTTCTGAGCAACACATTTCGGGAAGCACAAGATCAAAGGCAAAGAAAGAAAAAGAAAGGCATGGATCTTAATTTCCTAAGAAAGAGGAATTATAAAAATATCTTAAATGCAAATTGCAAACAGAAGTGCCAGCCTCTATTAACCATAAAGTGACTACTGTTGTTATCTTAAATAGTCATAATTAAGATGTGACATATGCAGCCTTGAATCCTTGTACGATTTTTAAAAAATCATTTCAAAGCAAGCATTTTTATTTTCAGGCTTTGTTTACAGGTTGACTTATCTAGAAATGAAAAAGAGAGCTTCTGTCAACACCTATACTGTGCCAGAAGAAGCTAAAAGCTTAACAAAATAAGCATTCTATGAAAAGAAATATGCAAGTGATTAAATTAAGGCTTGCTTTCTTTTGCTTTTGATCTTTAGTCCTTATACTACTGTTTTTACAAAGATATCTTAGTGACTTTTAGAACTTTTGAAAGTATGTCTCCATTTAAGTATTTATTATACACACAGAGCTGAAATAAGTTGCTTTGCAGAGTGAAGAAACCACATATGAGGCAACCCACCTGCCTTCCAAGAGGTTATGATCTTTTTGAGATAGCAAAATCTCCTACCACACTTGAAAAAAGGATCAGTATAGGACACAACTAGTTTCCATAGGAGTTGCAGAAATGTAATGTGTGACTGGATTTCCTTCACTATAATTTTATGCCATCAAATGTGATACTAAATACAGAATCACTGTAATCTAAATTAACCTATAAGCACAATGATTGGCACATAAGCAAATGATAAATGATAGCTTTCGTTATTAATTTCTAACATTTTTTTCTTGATTGTTTTTGGCGGTCTTTGATTAATACTTACTAAAACCTATCACATGAACCCTCAAGGAAAACCCCAATCACTGAAAATAATTTTGATTTAGGTTGCTTAGAAGAAAAGATATTCATAAACTATTATAACATTTTTAAAACATAGAATAACTTAGTCTATCATATCTTGAAGAATATGTGCTAGTTTTATATGGTACTTGGATCAGAGAGTTAATGGTAAAAACTGAAATATGAGAATTAAAGATTCCACATTCTGCTTCTATAATAAGTATGTCAGAATTCTACTGCTGCATAGACTATTGTGTTTAAAAATCCTAATAGAAAATATAAAAATGAATGTCCATTGGGTACATACAATGTGATCTGAGCTCTTCACATGCAGAATACTACGAGATAGACGCTGATATTAATATTGCATTTACAAATAAGGAAGAGTAAGAAGTGTAACCAATCTACTTAAGACTAAAGAACTTGGAAGGTGCTGAGTGCACACTGGCCAGCATCCTTAACTCCATACTGCCATGCCTCTATCAAAAGCCATGAAAAGAAATTTACAGGAAGTTAAGGAGATGTATTCAGAAAACCTAGTTGAGCAATTTTTAGTAAAAGAAATGTTAATTAAAACTCTTTGAGATTTTATATGCTGTAGACCAAAGCCTGACTTTTCTTTATACCTACTAAAGGACAGGTCTGCCAGAAAGAATTGATTGGAAAAAAAAAAAAAAAAACAGTTTATAAGCAGAAACTCTCACAAGGATCTATGAGGAAAAGAAGTTATATCCTTTATCTGACCTAGCATGGCTCCTGTGAAGGTTGAAAATATGGACCAAGTGATTGGGGTCAACCAGTTAATGGTTGATGATACCTCATTAAGAATAGCAAGATGTCTCAGCCTAATAGAAAAAGCAAGTTATTGAAGCAAAACACAACTGGAGTCAGTCACTCCCTGTGACCCACTGCAGTGCCTACATGACTTAGTTGGATTCCTAGCCCACTTTTGTTGTCCAGTGCAATGCCAATGTGTCAAAACTAGATTCCTATTCAGCTTTAACTCAGCTTATATTTAGCAAACAGGATGTCTGTGGTCAGAAGTCCCTTCTTGGAAAGCAACCAGCTGAAGCTAGCAAAATCCACAACTGCAGCTTACTCAACCTCTGAAGAACTTCTAGCTTTATTATAATCCAGTTTCCATGCTGAATGACACTCCCACCAGCATCATGACAGTCCACAGTCGCCATGGCAATGACTGGAGGAGACCAAGAAAAAAACAGAAAAGATGCAGCTCCTTGATTCCGGGAAAGTCTCAGTCCCTTCAAAAGAAAAGCACAAATATTCCTCTCCTTGCTCTTAATGCCCAACCACTATGTTAAAGTTACCCTGTATTTACAACTGCCTGGTTCTCAGGAGCTGAGAAATTAATTTGTTAGCTCCTTTGTCCACTTCTCCAATTCCATAGTCACTGAGTAAAGACAGTACTGCTTGACAATCACTTTGTTTTGTGTATTGGCTTTGCAACAGCGAACAGGAAAAAGCCCCCTTTGGGGTAACTGAGAGCCCCAATAACATCATTACCTAGAAAGCTGTCAGTGCTCTGGTTTCTATAACAAATCAATCTCTCAGTACTCCACAGAATTTCATGTTCATTCCAATTGTCACCTAATAGGATCGTAAGATGCCTGATACCCAATCTCTCTCTTCTGCCTGCCTCCTCCCCACCCCACTCCCATTCCAGCCCTTTCCTTTCACTTGAAAAGCTCTTTCCTCAGATTCGTAATAGACAACTGTCTTATTGCTTTCTGAACAATGCTCATGCTATATGAAGTAACAGCCTCCCTCACCCCACCCCTCAGCACACTCTGCCCTTCCTAGGTGCTTTTATTTTCACTCATACTATTTATCCCTATCACATAGATTTTTACTTATTTGTATTGTCTTTCTCTATGGGAACAGGGCTGAAGTCTGATTCGTTCAGAGATGCCTTCCTAGCAGTCAGAACAGCACCCTGGGCACAGTAGGTACTATTTGTTTTTGACTACTTGCTAGCCTGATGGATGCTTGCTTTTCTTGTGTTACCCAGATGACTTCCATGAAATAAAAACTGAGAAGCTCATATAGTTTGGCAAGCACTTTCGGCGATGATAACTCCTGCTGTCAGAAGATACAATCAGCTGTATGGAAAGAAAGGAGACTAGGGTGGTGACTAGATGCTACGCCCTCTACTTTTTCAAATTAATAAACTTGGTTTTTAGAAGAGATTGAGGTCCACAGAAAAACAAAGCGGAAAAGAACTAGTTCTCATAGACCTGACTCCCACACATGCACAGCTTTCCCCATTATCAGTATCCTCCTTCAGAGTGTTACATTTGTCACAAGCAAAGAACCTACAATGAAGCATCATTATCACCCAAAATCCATAGTTAGCATTAGAGTATATTCTTGGTGTTACACATTCCATGGGTTCTGACAAATGCATAATGGCATGTATCTACCACTTGATATCATAGAGAATAGTTTCACCAGGTCAAAAATGCTTGATCCTCTTCCTATTCATTCCTCCTATCCCCTAGCCGATACTAACCACCGATCTATTTACCCTCTCCATAGTTTTGCCCTTTCTAGAATGTCATACATAGTCATATCTTGTTTTATTGCACATTACTGTATTACAGTTTGCAAATATTACATGTTTTACAAATTGGAATTTTGTGGCAACCTGCCGGGAGCAAGTCTGTTGGCAACATTTTCCGACAGCATGTGCTCACTCCATGTTTCTGTGCCACGTTTTGGTAGTTCTTGTAATATTTCAGTCTTTTCCATTATCATTATATCTGTTATGGTGATCTGTGATCTTCAATGTCACTATTGTAATTGTTTTGGGGTGCCCTGAACCATGACCATCTAAGATGGCAAACTTAATAAATATTACGTATGTTTTGACTGCTCCACCAACCAGCCATTCTCTATCCCTCTCTCCCTCCTTCTTTTTCCCCTAACCCCTCAGGCTTCCCTACTGCCTGAGATAAATGATATTGAAATTTGGCCAACGAATAACTTTACAATGTCATCTAAGTGTTCAAGGGAAAGGAAGAGCTGCACATCTCTCACATCAAATAAAAAGCTAGAAATGGTTAAACTTGGCGAGGAAGGCATGTGAAAATGCAAGACAGGGCAGCAGCTGGGACTCTTGTGCCAAACAGTCAAACTGTGACTGCAAAGGAAAAGCTGTTGAAGAAAATTAAAGGTGTTACTCCACTGAACACAAGAATAATAAAGGGAAACAGGTTATTGCTGATACGGGGAAAGATTCAGTGGTCTGGCTAGAAGATCAAACAGCTACAACATTTCCTTAAGCCAAAACACAATCCAGAGTAAGGCCATAACTCTCCTCAACTCTCTGAAGGCCAAGAGGTGAGGAAGCTGCAGAAGAAAAGTTTCAAGCTAGCAGAAGTTGATTCTTGAGGTTTAAGGAAAAAAGCCTTCTCTATCACGTGTAAGTGCAACGCAAAGCGGCAAATGCTGATACAGACACTGCATCAAGTTATCCTGAAGATCTAGCTAAGATCGTTGATGAAGGTGGATACAGTAAACAACAGATGTTCAATGTAGATGAAACAACACTCATCAAAAGATGATTCCATATAGGATTTCAAAGCTAGAGAGAAGTAGTCACCGCTGCCTTCAGAGCTTTGAGGGAGAAGCTGACTCTCTTGTGGGGGGCTAAAGCATTGGGGACTTTCAGTTGAAGTCAATTGTCTTTTCTCATTCTGAAAATCCTGGAGTTCCTAAGACTTACCCTAAATCTATTCTGCTTGTGCTCTATATATGCAATGATGAAGTCTGAATGGCAGCACATCTGTTTACAGCATGGCTTACTGGGTATTTTAGGCCCATTATTGAGAGCTATTGCTCAGATAAAAAGATTTCTTTCAACATATTACTGCTCACTGATAATGTACCTGGTCACCCACGAACTCTGATGGAGATGTACAAAAAACATGGATGCTGTTTTCACGTCTGCTAATACATTATATTCTGTAGTCCATAGATCAAGGAGCAACTTTAATTTTTAAGTATAATTATTTAAGAAATACATTTTGTAAGGCTACAGCTTCCATAAATAGTGATTTCTCTGACAGATCTGAGGGAAAAAGAAACTGAAAACCTTTTGGAAGGGATTCACCATTCTAGAAGCCATTAAGAACATTCATAATTTATGGGAGGAGATGAAAATACCAACATTCGCAGAAATCTGGAAGAAGTTAATTCCTAGACTCGTGGATGATTCTGAGGGGTCTGAGGCTCTGGTGGAGAAAGCAACTGCACATGTGGTGACCACAACAGAGATAGAAGTGCAGCACAAAGGTGTAAGTGAACTGCTGCAATCTCATGATCAAACGTGAACTGCTGAGGAATTGCTTCTTATGGATAAGCAAAGAATGTGGTTTCCTGAGATGGATTCTACTCCTGGTGAAGGTGCTATAAACATTGTTGAAATGACAACAAAGAGTTTAGAATATTAAATAAACTTCGTTGATAAAGGAATGGCAGAATGAGAGAGAATGAACTCCATTTTTCAAAGAAGTCCTACCCACGGTACACTGATATCAAGACAGCATTGCATGCTACAGAGAAATGTTTCATAAAAGGAAGAGTCAATTCGTCTAGCAAACTTTACTGTTATCTTATTTTAAGAAATTGCCACAACCACCCTAATCTTCAGGAAACATTGCTGTGATTAGTCAGCAGCCGTCAACATCACTGAAGACTCAGATGACCACATTTTTCAGTAATAACAAAGTTGTGATTAAGATATGTACATTGGTGGCCAGGTGTGGTGGTTCAAGCCTGTAATGTCAGCACTTTGGGAGGCTGAGGAGGGACGATGACTTGAGGTCAGGAGTTTGAGACCAGTCTGGCCAACATGGTGAAACCCCGTCTCTACTAAAAATATAAAAATTAGCAGAGTATAGTGGCACACGCCTGTAATCCCAGCTACTTGGTGGCTGAGGTGGAAGAACTGCTTGAACCCTAGAGGCGGAGGCTGCAGTGAACTGAGATCACACCACTGCATTCCAACCTGGGCGACAGAGTGAGACTCCATCTCAATTAAATATATATATATATATATATTTAGAGAAAGAGAGAGAGAGAGAGAGAGAATCCATCTCAATTAAATACATATGTTTGTGTATATGCACACTTTTTAAAAATATACATATAAATATAAAAAATATATAAAATGTGTGTATGTTTTTAAAATATATATATTGTGCGTGTGTGTGTGCATATATATATATACACACACACATGCACTTTCTAAACATAATGCTATATGTATACACATATATGTGTTTGTGTATATATATATATACGCATCCACAGTTTTTCTAGACATAATGCTATTACACACTTAATAGACTGCAGTATAAACATAACTTTTATATGCACTGGGAAACCAAAAATACATTCACTCGCTTTATTGTGATACTTGGTTTACTGCATTTGTCTGGAATCAAACCCACGGTATCTGAGGTATGCTTGTAGTTGAAATCATACAGCACCAACCTGTTCAGACTAGCTTCTTTCATTCAGTGATATACATCTCAGCTTCCTTCATGCCTTTTCAGGGCCTGAGAGCTTTTTTCTAAAGTGCTGAATAATGTCCCGTTGTCTGCATGCGCCATAGTTTCCAGGCACCTACTGATCTCGGTAAATCTCAGTTGCTTTCAAGTTTTGACAATTATAAGTAAAACTTCTATAAACATCCCAGTGCAGAATTTTGTGTAAACATGTTTCCAACTCCTTTTGGTTTCAAATCCTTTGCTAGATGGTATATTGAGTATGTTTTGTTTTGTAAGAAACTGCCAAACTGTCTCCCAAAGTGACTGTATCACTTTGCACTCTGACCAGCAATGAATGAGTGGTTCATTGCTTGCTTCACATCCTTGTTGGCATTTGGTGTTCTCTGTGTTTGAGATTTTGCGTATTTTAATAGGTGTATAATAGTGTATCATTGTATTTTTTAATTTGCAATTCCCTAAAGACATATGAGGTTTAACATATTTTTATATGCTTACTGGACATCTGTTTATGTTGTTATTTTATTATTTTATTATTTATTTTTTTGAGATGGAGTCTTGCTTTGTCACCCAGGCTGGAGTGCAATAACATGATCTTCGCTCACTGCAACTGCCGCTTCTCAGGTTCAAGTGATTCTCCTGCCTCAGCCTCCTGAGTAGCTGAGACTACCCATGTGCACCACTATGTCTGGCTAATTTTTGTATTTTTAGTAAAGACAGGGTTTTGCATGGTGGACAGGCTGGTCTCAAACTCCTGACCTCAGGTTATCTGCCCACCTTGGCCTCCCAGAGTGCTGGAATTGCAGGCATGAGCCAATGTGCATGACCTATGTTTTTTTTTTTTTGAGGCAGAGTCTCCCTTTGTCGCCCAGGTGGGAGGGCAGTGGCATGATCTCAGCTCACAGCAAACTCCACCTCCCAGATTCAAGCAGTTCTCCTGCCTCAGCCTCCTGAGTACAGGAGCATGCCACCACACCCAGTTAACTTTTGTATTTTTAGTAAAGATAGGGTTTCACCATGTTGGTCAGGCTGGTTTCAAACTCCTAACCTCATGATCTGCCTGCCTTGACCTCCCAAAGTGCTGGGATTATAGCAGTGAGCCGCTGCACCTGGCCCAGATAATAATTTCTTACTGTTAAGGTTTTTTTTTTTTTTTTTTTTCCCGCCCAGGCTGGAGTGCAATGGAGTGATCTCAGCTCACTGCCTGAGTAGCTAGGATTATAGACATGCACCACCATGCCCGGCTAATTTTGTATTTTTAGTAGAGATGGGGTTTCATGATGTTGGCCAGGCTGGTCTTGAACTCCAGGTGATCCACCCACCTCGGCCTCCCAGAATGCTGTGATTATAGGCATGAGCCACTGTGCCCGGCCCTTATTGAGTTTTAAGAGTTATGTGCAAGAGATAGAGAGAGAAAGAGAGAGAGAGAGAGAGAGAGAGAGAGAGAGAGAGCGTGTATTTCCCCAATTTACTGAGATATGATTGACAAATGCAATTGTATTTATGGTATACAATATAATGTTTTCATATAGTGTACATTTTGAAATAATTACCACAATCTAGTTAACTGTAGTCAATATGTCAATTACCCCAACCATTAACTGTGTGTGTATGCAGTGAGAACACTTGACTTCTCTAGTAGCGTATCTCAAATATACATTACATTAATATTAACTAGAGTTACTGTGTAATAAATTAAGTATCCTAAACTTATTCATCTAATAATGGAAAGCTTTTATGCTTTGACTCATATTTCCACTTTCTCCCAACCCCCAGCCACTAGTAACCACCACTCTACTCTCTGTTACTATGAGTCTGGCTCTTTTATAGATTCTACATGTAAGTGAGATCATGCATCATTTGTCTTCCTATGTCTGGCTTATTTCACTAAGTACAATGTTTCCCAAGTTAATTCATGTTGTGGCAAAAGGCAGGATTTCCTTTTTTAAGGTTAATATCTATTATTATTTAATATCCATTGATTTATCAAACACTGAGGTTGTTTCCATACCTTAGCTATTGTGAATAATGTTGCAATGAACACAGAAGTACAGCTATCTCAAGATAGTGACTTTATTTCCTTTGGGTCTACACCCAGGAGTAAAATAGCTGGATCTATATGGAGCAAAATTTAATTTTTTAGAAACCACCATACTGTTTTCCATAATGCTACATATTTACATTCCTACCAAAAGTGTACGAGGGTTCCTTTTTCTCCATATCACTTGTTATCTTTTGACATTTTGATAATAACCATCCTAATCGTTGTGATATTTCATTGTGGTTTTAACTTGCATTTCTCTGATTAGTGATATTGAATATTTCAGATACTACTGGATTTTTGTATGCCATCTTTGGAAAAATGCCTATTCTGGTCCTTTGCCCATTTTTAATCAGGTTTTTTGTTTAATTTTGCTATTTACTTGTATAAATTTCTCACATATTGTGTTGATTGTTTTCTTTGCTATGCAGAAACTTCGATTATTTTAGTCCCATATTTTACTTTTGGTGTCTGTGCTTTTGGTATCGAATTTTAAAAAATCATTTCTAAGACCAATACTGAGGAGTTCTTCCATGTTTTCTTCTAGGAGTTTCATAGTTTCAGGTCTTATGTTTGTTTTTAATCAACTTTGAATTAAGTTTCATGTATGATATAAGATGAGGATACCATTTCATTCTTTGTAGGTGAATGTCCAGTTTCCCCAATATCATTTATGGAATTTCTTTGTATATTTCATATGACAGTCCTTTATCTGATAGGTCTTTATACATTTTTCCCAGTTTGTGGCTTGTCTTCTCATTCTATTGGTATTGTTGTTCTCAGAGATTTAAAATTTAATGAAGTTTGGATTATCCAATTTTTTCATAGATTGTAACTTTGGTCTTGCATATAAAAAGTCATCACCATATCCAAGGTGATTTAGGTTTTCCTCTAGTTATCTTCTAGGAGTTTTATACTTCTGCATTTTACATGTAGGTCTAGGATACATTTTGAGCTAATTTTTGTGAGGGCTTTAAGGTCTACATTCAAATTTCCTTTTATTTGTATTTATTTATTACTGCCTGTGGGTGTGCAGTTGTTTCAGCACCATTTGTTGAGAAGACTTTCTTTTCCTCATGGTATGGGCTTTGGTCTTTTGTCAAAGATCAGTTGACTATATTTATGTTGTTCTGTGTCTGTGCTCTCTATGCTGTTCCATTGATCTATTTGTCTATTCCTTCACTATAACTAATTATCTTGATTACTACACTCTATAGTAGGTCTTGAAGTCACATAGTGAGTGCGCCAATTTTGTTTCCTTCCCTACTACTCGGTTGACTATTCTGGGTCTCCTACCTTCTCCACGTAAACTTTAGAATTATTTATCAACATCCACAAAATAACTTGCTAATTTTTAATTGAGGTTGTGTTGAATCTACAGAGCAAGTTGAGAAGAACTGACATCTTGGCAACATTTAGTCTTCCTGTCCATGGATATGGAATATGCTTTCATTTACTCAGCTTTTTAAGTATCTTTTATGAGAGCTTTGTAGTTTTCCTCATATAGATCTTTCATGCATATGTTGTTAAATTTATGTCTATTTTCTTTTTCACTGTGTTAATGTAAATGGCAATGTGTTGTTGATTTCTAATTCTGCTTGTTCATTACCAGTATATAAAAGTGATTTACTTTTGTATATTAACTTTATATCCCATATTCTTGCTACAATTACTTATTAGTATTTTTTGCATTGCTGATGACTCTCTTTTATACATGGGCACTTAAGTCTCTGCAGCAAAACAACTTTTATTTCTTCCTTTTCAATCTGTGTAACTTTTATTACTTTTTCTTGTCTTATTATATTAGCTAGGACTTCCAGTGCAATGCTAAAAAACAGTGGTGAAGGAATATTCTTGCCTTATGCTGATCTTAGTGGGGAAGTTTCTCACCACTGAGATGCTAGATGAAGGTATTTTGTAGACCTTCCTTGTCAATTTAAGAAAATTCCCTCTATTCCTAGGTCACTGAGACTTTTTACAATGATTTGGTATTAAATTTGTTCATTTATTTTCCCTCATCTATTGGTATGTGATTTTTCTTTTTTAGCCTCTTGATGTGGTAATTACATTATTTGATTTTTGAATATTAAATCAGCTTTACATACCTTGGATGAACCCCACTTGGTCATGGTGCACAATTCTTTTTGAATATTATTGGATTGAGGGGTTTTGCATCTTTGTTCATGAGAGACAATGGTCTGTAAGTTTGTAATTTTCTCATAATGTTATTGTCTAGTTTTTTATATTGGAATAATACCAGCAGCATAAAATGACCTGGGAAGTATTCCCTCTGCTTCTGTATTCTGCAAGAGTTTGTAGAAAATGGGCATAATTTATTTCTAAAATGCATGGGAGAATTCACCAGTGAACTTATTATGCCTGGTGCTTTA
The DNA here is from genome assembly GCF_049354715.1 of Callithrix jacchus. Classification (NCBI taxonomy): domain Eukaryota; kingdom Metazoa; phylum Chordata; class Mammalia; order Primates; family Cebidae; genus Callithrix; species Callithrix jacchus. The sequence goes on from NC_133513.1 coordinate 99,859,467, forward strand.
TATTTTGGAAGAAAATTAATTATTGATTCCATTTCTTTAATTGTTACAATCCTATAATGTCAGATTTCTACGTTTTCTTATGTGAGTTTTGGAAGATTGTGTCTTTCAAGAAATCGGTCCACTTCTTCTATTTTATTAAATTGTGTGCAGAAAAGTGTTCATAATAGTCTATCTTTTTAGTGTCCATAGGGTCTGTAGTGCTCTCTCCCCTTTCATTTTTGACATTTGTAATTTGTGCCCCGTATCTTTTTTCTTAGCCTGGCTAGAAGCTTGTCCATTTTATTGTTTTTTTCCAAACAAAACAGGTTTTGGCTTTGTTAATTTTATATTTTCAGTTTTGTTGACTTATGCTCTAATTTATTATTATTATTATTATCTTTTCTTCTGCTTATTATAGATTTAATTTGTTCTTCTTTTCCCTAATTTTCTGTGGTGGGAGTTTATTGATTTTGTATTTTTTTCTTTTTAAACATATACTTTCAACATTGTAAATTTCTAAGAATGGCTTTCATGCATCCCACAAACTTTAGTTTTATTTTCATCTTCCTTTCCTTCAAATTATAGTTTAATTTCTCGTGAGATTTTTTCTTTGATCTATGTGATATTTAGAAGCATGTTGTTTAATCTCCACTCATTTTGAAATTTTTAAGCTATTTCTTTTATTGATTTCTAGTTTAATTTCATTGTTGTTGGAGAACAGACATTGTATGATTTCTTTTTTTTTTGTTTTGAGATGGAGTTTCGCTCTTGTTACCCAGGCCACAGTGCAATGGTGCGATCTCGGCTCACCACAACCTCCGCCTCCTGGGTTCAGGCGATTCTCCTGCCTCAACCTCCTGAGTAGCTGGATTACAGGCACGCGCCACCATGCCCAGCTAATTTTTTTGTATTTTTAGTAGAGACAGGGTTTCACCAAGTTGACCAGGATTATTTCTATTTGTTTCAATTTGTTAAGGTATGTTTTATAGTTTAGAAAGTGATCTGTCTTAGCAAGTGCTCCATGTGAGCTAGAGAAGAATGCATAATGTGTTGGTTTTAGGTAATATTGTCTAGAGATATCAATTTTACCCTGTTGGTTGATGGTGCTATTAAATTCAACTGTGTCTTCATAATCTCTGCCTACTGAATCTGTCCATTTTTGAAAGATGATGTTAAGGTCTCCAACTATAATAATGAATTCATCTTTACACTTGCAATTCTAATCAGTTTTTGCCTCATGTATTTGAACACACTCATGTTAGGCATGTGTATATTAAGGACTCTTATGAGTTCTTGGCATATTGACCTGCCTCCCTTTATCATTATGTAATGCTCCTCTTTATCCCTAATTTTCCTTGCTCTGAAATCTGCTCTGTGTAAAATTAATATAATGACTCCAAAGGTATATCGTTCTCTCTCCATTTACTTTTAATTTGAATGTATCTTTATATTAGAAGTGGGTTGCTTGCAGACAACATACAGTTAGGGCTTGTTTTTCTGGTCCACTCCAACAATCTGTCTTAATTGGTATATTTAGACAACTGACCTTTAAAGTGATTATTGATGTAGTTGGGTTACTACCTATCACATTTTTACTCTTTCTCTTTGTTTCTTTTATTCTTTGTTCTACTATATTTCCTGCTTTCTGCCTTTTGTGATTTTAATTGAATATGTTATATGAATTTATTTTCTTTCTTAGCTTGTTATTTCTTTTTGACTCTTTTTAGTGATAGCTGTAGAGTTTGCAATACATATTTACTACTAAGGAAGTCACTTCTAATAACACCACACCACTTCATGGGTAGTGCCAGTCATCTATCATAACAACATATTCCTAATTCTCCTTCCTAATCCTTGTATTATTGATGTTTTTCATTGTACCTGTACATAAGTATACTTAAGTGTGTATATACATATATACACACACACAGATATACGAACATACACCATTGAATACATTGTTGCTATTATTTTGAGCAAAGTGGTATCTGTGAGATCTGTTACTTAGAAGAATAAAGTTCTTTTTCTTTTTGTTGTACATTCATGAATTCGTTCTGATGTTCTTCTTTTCCTCACATAGATTTGAGTTTCTGTCCTATGTCATTTTCCTTCTTCCTGAAGAACTTCTTTTAACATTTATTTCAAAGCAGGTCTACTGGTAACAAATTTCCTCAACTTTTGTTTGTCTGATCAGTCTTTATCTTGCCTTCACTTTTGAAAGATAATTTTGAAGGGGACAGAATTCTTGGTGTTTTACATTATTTTTTCCTCTCAACATTTTAAATATTTCATCCCACTCTCTTCTTGCTGGTATAGATCTGAGAAGTCAGATGTACTTTTCATCTTTGCTTCTTTAGAGATAGGAGTTCTCCCTTCTGCCTTAAAAAAAGTTTTTTATTTTAATCTTTGATTTTCTGAATTTTAAATGTGATATACCTAAGTGGGATTGTGGTGGTTTTTGTGGTTTTTTTTTTGACATGTATCCTGCTTAGTGTTCTCTGAGTTTTCTAGATCTGTGGTTTGTTACATTATTTTGCAGAAATTCTGTTATCATTGCTTCATACATTGCTTGTTTCTTTCTCTTTCCCTTCTGTTATTCCCATTACACATATATTACATTTTTGTAGTTACCCACAATTCTTGCTCTGTATTTGCTTTCTCTTAGTCTTTTTTAAATTGTGGAAGTTTCTAATGCGATATCATCAATTTCACAGATTCTTTCCTCAGCCATGTCCAGTGTACTAAAGAGCTCATTAAAGGCATTCTTCATTTCTATTACATGGTTTTGATTTCTAGAATTGCTTCTTCATTTTTTTCTTAGAATTTCCATCTCTCTGCTGACATTATCCATCTGTTCTTGCATGTTGTCTGCTTTTTCTGTTTAAGTCCTTAGCATGTTCATCCTACATTTAAAAAATTATCCATTTTATAATCCCAACATTCATATTACATATGACTCTGGTTCTGATTCTTGTTTAATCTCTTGAAACTGGATTGTTTGCCTCTTAGAATGCTTTACAGCTGACATGACGTACTGGGTAAAAAGAACCATAGTTGATAGGCAGTTAGTCGTGTGGTGGTAACATGAGGAGGTGAAGAGGGAGGCAAAACATTCTTTAGTTCTCTGATTAACTCTCAGATTTTTGGGGAGCCTTTGCCCCTGGAATGTGAACTTGGCCAGTGCTTCTCAGATCTCTCCCCTGCTTAGGGACAATGTAGTAGCTAGAGGACGTTGCAGTTGCGTATTTCCCTCCCCCAGTCACTTATGGTCTGCTAAATCCCCAGCAGGTGTGGCTCTGTCCACTAGCTTCTCCTGAGAGCAGGTCTTGTTAAGACAGAATGCTCTGGCACATTTCAAAATGGTTACTTTTGCTCTCTCGCTGATGGACGTCCAAAGGGAAGTTCCCCTCTCAAGAGTCACTGTGGAGAGCTGGTAAAGCTCCTGGAGGTAAAACTCACAAAAGCATGAGGACCCCTCTATGACTAGGTCACCAGAAGGTTCTTAACTCTCGGACATGTCCAGGCTGAGCCTCCAGCAAACCATCAACTGCTGTTTAAGTTTCTGTAACTAAGCACTGGTTCCTGTGGAAGTTTCTGCTTGTGAGTTTCTGCTTGGGTAAACTGCGATTTGCTGGGTCTGCCTGTTGCTCTCTCCAATTCGGGGGACAACATTTGTCCTGTGACTTCACTTCTAGGATGATCTAAAGCTAATTGTTCAGTTAATTGTTCAGTTTCTTCAGCTTTTAACTTGCTAGGAAAATTGAGAAACTGTGAACTTCTTAAATGCTGGACCAGAAACAAGGAGTTCACCCCTCTTCCTTTTAATAAGAACATCTCTGCCTGGCACCTATTCCCCGATTACTCTAAGTGCCTTGAAAGCAGTGAACATATCCTTGTTCATCCCCAGATCCCCAGTCCCCAGGACGGTGCTGGCACAATCAGGCACCTTCTCCACATGACGGGGGAATGAATGCATGATGCCTAATGGGCACATCCTGAACCAGGGAGGAGCCAAGCTGCTCCTTCAGTAAGTCTTTAGAAAGCATACAAATATCCTGACCACCTCTTTCTCTACCCAAAGTCCCACAGAGGGAAGACGCCTTATTCCAGACAGACAGAGCCATACTGCCAAGGCCACAAAGCAAAGACTCAGGCTATAGAGGGAAGCTTGGGGACAGGAAGCATCAGGGCATTACTCAAATCACTGCCAACAAGATGTCCTGAAAGCGGAACAGTCTTCACCTCTAAATCAAGCAGCTGCGGCATCTGTGTTTTGTTTCTTCCCTAAACTCATTAAGACCAGCCACTTTCGTTGCTCCTACTCCATTTGGCGGCATAAAAATAGCTCCTAAAGCCAAGGGCTCAGTGGCTGCATCACAGGCTCTGCTCCTTGGTAACTTAGGATGCATGAGGTTAAAGCAGTGAGAATAATTTAGGGTTTGGAAAATGTTTGCGAGTGAGTCGACATTTAAATAACTTCATTATCATTCATTGACAGATTTTTTTTTAACCTGTCAGTGCAACTGATATTTCTATTACCATGTTATAACAAACCCCTGCACATTTTAAATACAGTCACTGGATTCCATCAGTCTACCCACTGTCAAGAAAATATCTTCAAATCCATTTTTCATAATACCTCAAGAATATAATAGGCAATCTACATCAAACGATGACGTGGAGCTGAAGGAAATTGTCTTTTGCTTTCTAAGGATTCTGCCCTGAAATACGTTTGCCTGTCAGCCTAAACATATAATTTAAATGTGCTGCTGAGACATTATGGTGCATCCTGAGCTGAACGAGCTTCCCTCTCTTTCCTGGATTCCCTAAGCATTTCAGGTTAACTTGCAGAATTCGCTAAGGGAATTAAACAGTAGGTTCAGGGGAAGTCATGTAGAATTAAGATAAGAAATCTGGGTGTATTTGATTGGGGCTGTGTGCAGACAGTGATTTTCCTGCTGCAGGTTACCCTTACCACTGACATGTCTGCTGGTTGGTTGGTTGACTGGTTGATTGATTGAGATAGAGTCTCACTCTGTTACCCAGGCTGGAGTGCAGTGGCACAACTTTGGCTCACTATACACTCTGCCTCCTGGATTCAAGCAATTCTCCTGGCTCAGCCTCCTGAGTAGCTGGGACTAAAGGCACCTGCCACCATGCCTGGCTAATTTTTGTATTTTTAGTAGAGACAGTTTCACCGCATTGGCCAGGCTAGTCTCAAACTCCTGACCTTGGGCAATCTGCCCAGCTCGGCCACAAAAAGTGCTGGGATTATAGGTGTGAGCCACCACGCCCAACCAGACTGCTTTAAAAAAAAAAAAAAAAAAAAAAAATCAGCACTTTTAATATGAGAATTTGAATTTCAGATCTCATTTTCTAAAGGCAGGGATAGAAAATATTTATCCTTTTACTTTCCTTTCAGTCTATCACAATTCATTCATAAACTTCAAGGCTGGACTCAAATATACCTTCTTTCACTGAACCGTTTCACATCCCTCTCCTGAACAGAATGCCTCTCTCCTTTATACTGTATGTGATTCATTTGAAGCTCCCCTTATTGGTCTTTATATGCTGCCATGTATTACATTTACATGGATCTGATCTCACTTACCAGCTGGCCATCTACTAGGAGCGAAATGCATTTATGCTTACTCCTCTGCATCTCTCTCCACCATCCAGTTGCTTCCTACAATCCAGAGGTACTCAGTGTTGCTGGATTGAACTGAATACACTATCCTGTAAAGAGGTCTCATTTATCGTCAGAAAATCTAACTTGAAAAATTTCACATTTGGATTTTGCATTTCTTTTTGGAGGGTTTGGAAGCAAGGAAACTTCCAGTTGAGTTTGTGTTGAGTGGGAATAATTACGAGACATAAATATAGGAGAGATTAGTGACTCACCAAAGAAGAATTCATACAAATGCATATGCAAAATGTATTATATATTAGTTTGTTCAAATGTCTATAAATATAGCTATGGAAAATAAAATATGCATTTGTCAGTTATAAGGGTAAAGATACATTTGGGAGGAGAGGGCCATATCTTGCCAGCTTTATGATAGGTTCTATTTTTTTGATACAACCCCCATCTCCAGGTACTTCTAGTCTGACAGGTAGAGCATCCTTCATCACACTGAGGCCAAATCTTCATAGGCTGCAGTACCCTACACTAATAAATTATGTGGCTTATGAAAAACAGTGAACATTTATTCAATGCTTAAGATACCACACACTGGGCTAAGCACTTCCCAAGGATTACCTCACTGAATTCTTTAACATCGCATGAGTTTAGTACTGGTATGATCCACATTTTACAGATGAGGAGACCAAGACTTAAGGAAGATGGTCAGCTTGCCCAGTGCCACACAGGAGTGATGAGCATGGCCTAGGTTCAAACTCAGACAGTTAGACTCCAAAATCAGCATTCTTAACACAGAGGTGTGGTGACTTGTCCATTCAGATGTGGTACTGTTCATAGAAAGATGGAACAGTGTGTCTGAAAAAGAACAGATTTTTCCTAACGGAGCTCCCAGAAGTCACATCATCTGACTTCTGAACAACAAACCACTGCTGTTTGTAATATTGGCCGGCTGTCATCCTAAATTCAATATTTTACTAGAATGAGGACCCTTAGTCCAAGCTTCTAGTAACCCAGGACTCCAACTGTTTTGAAGGTAACAGGCATTACTGCAGACTTCCCCCACAGTTGTAAATGCACTGTACTTGAAATGAAATGACATACATATACATATGCTTTGTCTTAGAGCCCTGGTTTGAAAATGAATTGGAGCTGCAACTGCCCGTTGTCACCTGCTGTTTCTACCAGTGTGTTTCACTCTCTCACATGGTACTCTTTGTTGTCTGAAGTAGTGTTATTATCTTGCCTTAAGAATATGCAAAAATAAAGAAAATACTTACCAAATGAAGTCAATGTTACTTGGTTCTCCTAGATTTTCAATCTAAACATACATATGCAAATTATAAAAAATATATTCTAGAAGGACAAGCTACTAAACATATAGCAGTGACAATGGAATCTGCTTAATTCCTTAAATTTAAAATGATTCAAATATTCTCAACTGTGTAAGATGTTCTCTAGGTGTCATAATCTAAAACCAACTTGTGAGGGTTTTTCTTTTTTTTGCCATAGATGATAGGATTTTCAGTCTCTTATGATGCAGGTTTAACTGAGCTTTTACTACCTTTCGTTTTCTAGAGGTTAAATGAGGTGAAAAATGAGTAAAAAAATGTCCTTATCTGTAATTGGAGACAACTTGACCAGCAGCTGATCTCTAGCCTTGACGCTAACATTTAAAAATTCCAGCATCAAGGAGTTTTAGGGAGCTGAACATCTATAGTGAAACCTATTACACACCTGAAAAGTTAAGCTTATGGATAAATATCATCCCCAAATCACTGGAGACATTTAGGGTCACAGTGTCAAGGTGGATGTACATCTTCTTTGTTTATTACATTCTGTTTTCTGCTTAATTTCTTGAAGGGTGAAATAATTGATGCTATCCAGAAAACACGATTTGCTCATTTGTGCATATTACAATGTCTTTTAATATTACCATTTATTTTGTCCCTACCCATTACTTGAGGAAACCTAAAAGTCCTAGTAAATGAGAGCTTCAGTGACATTTTAGAAATAATCTCATCTCTCTTCAATGCTATTTTTTTTAAGTGGCAGAAGAGTTTAAGCCAAAATCTAGTCCTCATTAAAACACCTGCTCTCCATTTCAACCCCTACCCAACACACACAGTTTATCTCCCCTATTAACTGTTTAACACTTTCATACAATTTTACGGCACCAATAAAATATAGTTTTCATATAATACAATAAGTTTCAGCATTCTGATTCTGCAGGCGAAATAGCTGAGACATAGATTAAAGTTAAGTCAAGCATTTGTTGAGACCAAAGTCACGAAAAGAGTCCAGGTTTTCTGATTCTCATGGTAAGATATTTCTTAGAATTATACATTATCAAATATGCAAAGGAACTTTCAGCTCATCGATTAAAAAATTCTGTAGCTTCTATCCATTTTAGAATTAACTATTACTATAAGACATGTGACGATATTTCTGTAGAAGTTTATTTTCCCCAAAACAGAAACAAAGAGGGCTAGAAGTGTAAAAAACTGGACTGACCTCACGCAGGCTACATATCATGCTGGTTGTGAACAATCAAAGTCTTGGGCTTTGGGTGAACATTTTGCAGCATCTGTTACCAATGATTTAGGTCTTGTCTTTGCCACAGAAAGAACCAAAGCCAAGAAGAATCTGAGTGTCTTCGTCTATACTGTGTCCTGCTACAGTTAAGAATCACATCAAACTGAAAACTGTAGTTACATTTGGGAAAGTGGCAAGGTCTAAGAGGATATTAAAAATAAAAATATTGGCTGCGTGCAGTGGCTCATATCTGTAATCCCAGCACTTTGGGAGGCCAAGGCAGGCGGGTCACCAGGTCAGGAGACTGAGAACAGCTTGGCCAACATGTAAAGCCCCATATCTACTAAAATTCAAAATATTAGGCAGGCATGGTGACACAGGCCTGTAATCCCAGCTAATCAGGAGGTTAAATCAGGAGAATTGCTTGAATCCAAGAGGCGAAGGTTGCAGTAAGCTGAGATTGCACCACTGCACTCCAGCCTGGGCGACAGAGCAAGACTCCATTTCCAAAAAAAAGTTTACAGAGAATGCATTTCAGCATCCCTCACGAAATAGAGATTTTTTTTTTTTTTTTAGCCAAGATACCCTTCAGTAACTGATCTCTATCCTTCCAGTCTGTATGCAGGGATTCCTAACCAACTCAGAGGCAATAAATGTTTCACAAAATCTGGATGGTACAGCTGACAGGGGGTGGAGATCTAACATGCACCATTACACTAGACACACTGGCATTTGCCCACAAGTCCCAGGAGAATTGCCAGATTCCTACTGCCTTCAGATTTTCTTTTTAGAAAAAAAAAAAAAAATCAAAGTAATACAAAAAACGCTGCCAGTCCCATCTCACTATTTTTCCAGAGTTCTTTCCCTGAATTCTTGAATGCTTTGAGATGAACATGGTATAGACGAAAACACTCAGATTCTTCTTGGCTTTGGTTCTTTCTGTGGCAAAGACAAGACCTGAATCGTTGGTAACAGATGCTGCAAAATGTTCACCCAAAGCCCAAGACTTTGATTCTTCACAACCAGCCTGATATGTAGCCTGCGTGAGGTCAGTCCAATTATTAGAAACTTAGTGTAGAAAAAAAATCAAAAGTTGGCTGACTAGAAGCAGCTAGTGTGCCTGGCTCTTATGGAGAAAAATGAAAGTGGTGAGTAAATATACCTTCAACCAAAACAACCAGGTGCTTGCATTGGGACTAATCAAGGAAACAACTCGACTCATGGAGAACAGGGAAAAGCAAAGCAGAATGACAGCCCACCCGGGAGCAAGACAAAGCCAGGGTAACCTCCCCCACACAGGGAAGCACTGAGTGAATCTGTAACTCGGGAAAGCCTCACTTCTCCCATGGATCTTTGCAACCTCCGAGTCAGGAGATCATCATGTGAACCCACTCCACCATGGCCTTTATTCCAACACACAGAGCTAAGTAGAGTCCTGACAGAGCAGCCACTCAGGCACATGCAGAGACCCAGAAACCTCAGATACTCTGGCCTTCTGTGGGAGGTTAGACCCTCATACACACCTTTAGGAAAAGGCTTACTCCAGGGAAATGAGTAGCATCAGTCTGCAGGTCTCACTTCCACAACACCTCACCTGCTCACTTGGAACACCAGCCAGCCACTGGTAGCAACAATTGCATCTCACTGAGCTAGAGCTCCCAGGGTTAGGGGTGGGGGTAGGGGGTGCCATCTTTGCTGTTTGGCAGACTTAGCCTTTTAAGCCTTCGGGCTTCAGAGAGACCAAGGTAACCAGGGGTTGAAGCGGACCTCCAGCACAGCACAACTGCTCTGTGAAAACGTGGCTAGACTGCTTTTTAAAGAAGGTCCCTGATCCTGTTCCTCCTCACTGGGTGGGGCCTCTCAAACCAAGGTCTCCAGCCACCCTCAATGGTGTTCACTGGCCAAGAGAGGCTTCAAACGTCCCTGAGACAGAGCTCCCAGAGAGAGGCGTGGGTCGCCAACTTTGCTGTTTTGGTGACTTAGCTGTCCTGCTCTTTGTGCTTTGGAGAGACACAGGTGACCACAGGCTGAAGCAGATCCTTGGCACGCGGCATACAAAAAGGTGGCGACAGCTGCTATACAAAAACATGGCCAGACTGCTTTTAAAGCAGGTCCCTAATCCAGTTCCTTCTCACTGCATGGGGTCTCCCAACCAGAGTCTGCAGCTACCTCCTACAGGTACATTTGAGCTGACAATGGTTCCATACCTTCCTGGGACAGAGCTCCCAGAGGGAGGGGCAGGCAGCCACCTTTGCTGTTTTGCAGCCTTCATTGTTGATACTGCCAGGTACTAGAAAATCTAAGGTGGCTAAAAACTGAAGCAGACCTTCAGCATACCACAGCAGCCCTATTAAAAAGTGGCCATATTGTTTGGGAGCCCAAGGTAGGTGGATCACCTGAGGTCAGGAGTTCAAGACTAGCCTGGCCAACGTGGTGAAACCCCATCTCTATTGAAAACACAAAAATTGGTCAGGCATGACGTAGTGCGTGCCTGTAATCCCAGCTACTAGTGAGGCTGAGGCAGGAGAATCGCTTGAACCTGGGAGGTGGAACTTGCACTGAGCTCAGATCACGCCACTGCACTACAGCCTGGGTGAAAGAATGAGACTCTGTCTCAAATAAATAAATAAATAAAATAAAAAGTGAGCAGACTATGTGGATGCCTAATGCCTGTTCCCATATCTCCTCACTGGGTCCTCTAGCCACCCCCAACTAGGGCTACTGAGCCAATAGCAGCTCTGCAACTTCCTGGACAGAGACCCCAGGGGTGCCTGAAAGTCTCTATGCCACTGACTCTGCAGTGGGACTGACCTTGCTACCCTCAAAGAAACAAAAAAGCGAAGACCCTAAGTGCCTTATCCACACCTCCAACAAGCTCCAGTCAACTCAAGGAGAGGTCACTCCGTCTTCTATGGGTCCCCTCCACCTCTACTCATAACCAGACAGGGAACCTCCAACTTGGGCCCATAGCACAGACTCTCCATCCTGGGCTGATTACACTGAGCGACTGCTGACCTGTATCTCTCTGGGGTGGAATCCTCATGAGAAAAGCAAAAGTCCTTTGGCCATGCCACTACTAAGGTCTCTTCCTCTGCTATCTCTAAGTTGGAGAAGGAACATAAACCTTGAGATGGCCCCAGAGCTACAGTGAGTGGGCAGCCCAGGAGTGCCAAGCTGAGATCTACAGCCAAGACTCAAGGTGGAGAACACTTTCAGAGCACTGAGAGAAAACAAGGTTGCAACTGTGAGGAAACATGGGGGAGCCACACAACCAAGAAAGGGTCTACCAACTGGCAAATCCACCTACACACCATCTACTGGATCATACCTCAAAGCTTCTGCACCAAAAATACCTTGCTAACATACCCCACTGTGAAACCAAAAACAAGGAGTCAGCTTCAAATAAAAACCATGCAGAAAGCCTTGACCCTGGAGAATATTTAGAAAAGACATCCAATGACTCCACTTAATCTATACTGCAGTTAAAGGACATCCACATGCAGAGATGAGAAAGAACCAATGCAAAACCTCTGGTAACTCAAATGGCCAAAATGTCTTATGTCCTACAAATGACCACACCAGTTCTACAAATGACTGCACAACACTAGTTTTCCAACCAGAGTTCTTAACCAAGCTGAGCTGGCTGAAATGGCAGAAATAGAATTCAGAGTATGAATAGAAATGATCATTGAGATTCAGGAGAATGACAAACTCCAATCCAAGGAAAGCAATAATCACTATAAAACAATACCCAGGAGCTGAAGGAGGAAATAGCTGATATAGAATGACCTAATATATCCGACAGAGCTGAAAAACACAATACAAGAATTTTACAATGCAATCAGAAATATTAACAGCAGAACAGAACAAGCCAAACAAAGAGTATCAGAACTTGAAGACTGGTTATCTGAAATATGACAGTCAGACAAAAAGAAAAAAAAAAGTGAAAAAAAAAATACCTCCAAGAATATGGGATTAAGTAATGAGGCCAAATCTACGAATCACTGGCATCCCTGAAGGGGAAGATGGGAAGTAAGCAATTTGAAAAACGTATTTCAGGATATTATTCATGAAAACTTTCCTAATTTTGCTAGAGAGGCCAAAAGTTAAATTCAGAAAATACAGAGAACCCCTCTAAGATTCTACACAAGAAGATCATCCACAAGACACATAAACATTAGATTTTCCAAGGTCAAAAAAAAAAAAAATGAATGTTAAATATAGCCAGCGAGAAAGGGCAGGTCACCTACAAAAGGAATCCCATGAGGCTAACAGCAGAACTCTCAGTTAAATCCTTATAAGCTAGGACAGATTGGAAGATTATATTCAACATTCTTAAAGAAAAAAAATCTGCAACAAAGAATTTCATATCTGGCTGAATTAACTTCCTAAGTGAAGGAAAAATAAGTTCCTTTTCAAATTAGCAAAGGTTGAGTGAGTAATGGAACACTAAGTATAGTAAGGAAAGATCACTACCAGCTAATACAAAAACACTCTTAAATACACAGACCAGTAACAATATAAAGCAAGGACAAAAACAAACCAGAATAACAACCAGCTAACAACACAATGACAGGATCAAATCCACACATATCAATGCTAACCCTGAATGTAAACTGGCTAAATGCCCCACTTTAAAGGCACAGAGTGTCGACCTGGATAAAAAAGCAAGATCCAATGAAATGCCGTAAAGGTGCATGTTTATCATCCCAGCTACTCGGGAGGCTGAAGCAGGAGAATAGCTTGAACCAGGGAGTCAGAGGTTGCACTGAGCTGAAATTGCACCACTGTACTCCAGCCTGATGACAGAGGGAGACTCTGGCACAAGGGGAAACAAAAAAAAGAAGATTCAAAATAAAAATTAGGCCAGACACAGTGACTCACACTTTGGGAGGCCGAGGCAGGCAGAAGGTCAGGAGTTCAAGACCAGCCTGACCAACATAGTGAAACTCTGTCTCTACTAAAATGCAATACACACACATACACACACACACACACACACACATATATATATAGCTAGGCATGATGGCAGGTGCCTGTAATCCCAGCTACTTGGGAGGCTGAAATGGGAGAATCGCTTGAACCTGGGAGACAGTGGTTGCAGTGAGCTGAGATCATGCCACTGTAGTCCAGCCTGGGTGGCTGAGTGATACTCCATCTCAAAAAAAAAAAAAAATTAGAAATGATGAGGGAGGTGTTACCACTGACACCACAGAAATAAGAATTACCATCAGAAACTACTACAAACACCTTCATGTATACAAACTAGACATCCTAGAAGAGATGGATAAATTTGTAGACACATATACCCTCCTAAGATGGAACCAGAAAGAAATTACTCCTTGAACAGAGCAGTAACAAGCTCTAACATTGAATCAGTAATAAACAGCCTACCAACCAATAAAAGCCCAGGACCAGATGGATTCACAGCCAAATTCTACCAGATGTACAAGTAAGAGCTGGTACCTTTCCTAAACATTTCCAAAAATTTGAGGAGGAGGGACTCCTTCCCAAGTCACTCTATGAGACTAACATCATTCTGACACCAAAACTAGCAGACACAATAAAAAAAGAAAACTTCAAGCCAATATCTTTGATGAATATCAAAGCAAAAATCCTCAACAGAATACTTGCAAACTGAATCCAGCAGCACATCAAAATGCTAATCCACCATAATTTAGCAGGCCTCATCCCGATACAAGGTTGGTTCAACACAGACAAATCAATAAATGTGATTTATCACATATACAGAACTAAAGACAAAAGCTACAGGATTACCTCAATAGACGCAGAAAAGGCTTTTGGTAAAATTCAACATTCTTTATGTAAAAAACTCCCAATAAACTACGTATTGAAGGAACATATCTCAAAACAATAAAAGCCATACATGTAAAACACACATCCAACATCATACTGAATGGGCAACAGCTGAAAACATTCCCTTAAATACTAGCACAAGACAAGGATGCCCTCTCTCACTGTTCTTATTCCACATATTATTGGATGTCCTAGCCAGATAAATCAGGCAAGGGAAAGAAATAGAGTGCATCCAAATAGAAAGAGAAGCAGTCAATCTATATCCCTGTTTGCAGATGACATGATTCTATATGTACAAAACCCCATAGTTTTGGCCTAAAAGCTCCTTCAGTTGATAAACAACTTCGGCAAAGTTTCAGGATACAAAATCAATGTACAAAAATCATAATGATTCCTATATAGTAACAAGCCAAGAGCCAAATCAGGTACACAATTTGATTCACAACTACCACAAAAAGAATAAAATACTTAGAAATACAGCTAACCAGGGAAGTGAAAAATCTCAAGAATGAGAATTACAAAATACTATTCAAAGAAATCAGAAAAGACACAAACAAATGGAAAAACATCTCATGCTCATGGATAGGAACAATCAACATCTTTGAAATGGTCATACTGGCCAAAGCAACCTACAGATTCAATGTTATTCCTATCAAACTATCAAGGACATTCTTCACATGACTAGAGAAAACTATTTTTAAATTCATATGGAACAAAAAAGGGGGCCAAAATAGCCAAGGCAAAATTAAGCAAAAAGAACAAAGCTGGAGGCATCACATTACCTGACTTCAAACTATACCACAGCACTACAGTAATCAAAACAGCATAGCACTGGCATAAAAACAGGCACATAGACCAATGGAACTGAATAGAAAACCCAGAAATAAAGCCACACATCTATGACCATCTGATTTTCAACAATGCTGACTAAAACAAACAATGGGGAAAAGACTTTGTATTAAGTCTTTAATACAAAGACTTTAATTGAACACCATTCAATAAATGATACTGGAATAACTGGCTAGCCATATGCAGAAGACTGAAGCTGGACTCTTTCCTTACACTGTATACAAAAATCAACTCAAAATGGATTAAAGACTTAAATGTAAAACTCGAACCTATAAAAATCCTGGAAGACAACCTAGGCAATAACCATCGTAGACATAGGAACAGGCAAAAACTACATGATAAAGACACCAAAAGGAATTGCAACCAAAACAAACATTGACAAACTGAATCTAATCAAACTTAAGAGCTTCTTCACAGCAAAAAAGAAAAGAAAAAAAAAACAACTATCAACAGAGTAAACAGACAACCTACAGAATGGGAGAAAATATGTGCAAACTATGCATCTCACAAAGGTCTAATATTCTTTATCTATAAGAAACTTGAATGTATAAGAGAAAAACAACCTCATTAAAAATTGGGCAAAAGACTCAAATGAACCCTTTTCAAAAGAAGACATACATTCAGTCAACAAGCATATGAAAAATGATCAATGTCACTGATCATTAGAGAAATACAAATCAAAACTACAATGAGATACCATCTCGCATAATTTAGAATGGCTACTAGAAAAAGTCAACAAATAACATGCTTGCAGTGTTGCAAAGACAAGGGAACACTTACACTCTATTGGTGGGAGTGTAAACTAGTTCACCAATAGTGTATAAGTGTTGTTGTGGAAAGCAGAATGGCGAGTCCTCAAAGAGCCTCAAACAGAACTACCATTCCACTCACCCGCAAGGAGCTAAAAACAGAACTACCATTCCACCCAGCAATCCTATTATATATACCCAGAGGAATATAAATCATTCTACCATAAAGACTCATGCACATGAATGTTCATTACTGTACTATTCTCAGTTACAAAGACATGAAATCAACCTAAATGCCCACCAACTAGAGACTGGATTTAAAAATGTGTGGTACACATACCCCATTAAATGCTATGCAGCCACTGAAAAGAACAAGATCATGTCTTTTAGGGGAGCATGAATAGAGATGGAGGCTATTATTCTTAGGAACAGAAAATCAAATACCCCATGTTCTCATAAGTGGGAGCTAAATGATGAACACTCATGACACCAATAAGGGAGTAATGGACTCTGGGGTCTACCTGAAGGTGGAGTGTGAAATGAGTGTGGAAAAGAAAAAAATAACTATTGGCTACTTGGCTTAATACCTGAGTGATGAAATAATCTGTACAACAAACTCCCATGACACATGTTTACCTATGCAACAAAGCTTCACATGTACCCCCAACCTAAAATAAAAGTTAAAAAACTTGGTGTAGCAATGTAGTGTTATAGTTCATTCATTTATTCATTGAAAAATTATTTATGGAGAGTCTCCCATGTTCCATGACTTGTTCTGGCCACTGATGAAAGAAAAGAAAGAAAGAAAGAAAAGAAAGAAAGGAAAGAAAAGAAAGAAAAGGAAAGAAAGAAAGAAAGAAAGAAAGAAAGAAAGAAAGAAAGAAAGAAAGAAAGAGAATAAAATACAAAAATTATTTCCTCATGGAGCTTAAATTATAGTGGAAATAGAGTATGAATGATAAACAAATGTATAAATAATTTTTAAAGGAATGGGATATACCTGGAAGAAAAAGGAATCAACGTTATGGAAAATAGATAGTAAAAATGGAGCATACTACTTTATACGGCATAGCAAAGAAGGCCTCCCTGATACGGCATTTGAGAATAAATCTAAATGACATAAGTGGGCCAGGAGCATGTGTTGAGGAAGTATTTAACAGGCAGAGAGAAGGTCAAGTGCAAGGACACCAAGACAGGCCAAGCTCAGGGTATCTGACTTATGACCAGGTGGTGAGCATACCTGGAGCAAAGTCTGTAGGTGAGTAAGAGAGTTACAGCAAACATGGTCATTCACCAACATAACTGTGCCTAGACTTCAATAAGCCTTGCAGACCATATGAAGTCACTGAAAGGTTCTGAGAAGGGGGAGGACATGATTTTACTAAGGTTTTAATAGGATAATGGCTCTGGAGTTACACTTGGGATCTTAGCTCCCAAAAGCAAAATGGGGATAGGCATGGCTATTCTCATAAGGGTGTTCAAAAAGTTAAATGAGATACTTCCTAGGAAGTTCTCAGCATGTAGTAAGCTTTTACTAATATAAGCAGTTACTACTGTGGTTGCAATAGTTAGTCATAATAATTTGCTCCCAGGGAACAGAGCCAGGAGACATAATCTGAGGTTCCAAAAGACAAAATAAGGTAGGACAGAAATTTATCCCAGTTTTGTACCTATTCATCTTAAATCTCAAAGGAGGAAACAAACAAAGAAAAAAAATGGAAAGTGAAAATGCATCACGATTTCTTAAAATTAATTTCCTTGATATATATTCTTAGAGGATATTTAGCAGGGCATGTTAATCATAGTGCAACCTATGTTATTTACATGTTGGGCTTCAAGGACCAAATGACTCCGTACTTGAAGCCAGGTATCATTTTCACAAAACTTAAGAAAACACTGTGAATTGGTGAGGAAGGTGAATTGGTGGTATATAATGTTAGAGAACAGACTTTCTGACACCATGGTCTACATAAACTCTTTCTAAAACATTTTGGCCCTATGACTTATGTATTACCCCTGTTAAAGTCACTTACTTTAATTTTCTACATATATTTTGGCTTTTTAGATTCCTGTTTTTCAAACTATATTTCTCTCATACTCTCAAAAAGTAATATATCCTCCAATTCTCCTCCATTAGGCAGCATTTCCAATTTTCAATAGCTGGCTCCAATTTCTAATTGCACCAATAACTCCTTCACCTCAAGGCCTTTGTACTTCTCTCACTTTAGAACATTTAGTGTTTATATGCATACCTTACAAGAAAAGGGATTAGGAGTCACCCTTCCAAAAAGAGTCAGTGCCAGGGCTTGTCACAGTAATGGACTCTGAAGTTGCCAATGCAGGTTTTGCCAATGACCTGCTGAGTCACCTTGGGCAAGCTGCCCAACCTCTCTGGGCTGTGCTTTAAAAATTCTGATTGACCTTACAAGGTTGCTGGGAGGAATTACTAATCAATCTGATTGTGAAACAGTCAATAGAGAGTGCTTTACAAATATTTACTAATATACAATGAGCTCACTGCATCTAAGAGCTGGGAGATTTGCATAATCACAGAAAACTCCGTCTGGATCCCACAATAACAGTCAACATTGTGCCTGAAATATTTTTTTTAAATGTTAAATATTACCAGCATTCTGGGATGATTTCAGTTTCTTATCCTAAGCGAGGAGGATGAATTAGATCAGGGAAGCTTTAGCAATCACTTACCAGTCAAGAATACAATGATTCTAGTCCATTAAAATGGCAAAATTATATGCAGAAAATAAATTATTACGATACTCATAATAAGGTGTGTGTACAACTAAGCTTCTCATTCAACAAACCAAGTGAACTGAGGACAATATATAGCAGATACTGTTTGGGGTACTTTGGATAAATTGCTCAATAAAACAAGCAAGGATCCTCCTCTTCAGGAGCCTGCATTTTAGCCTAAGAGATGATCAATCCAACCAATATGACTATTGACATTTTCTTGTTTACATAAGTACTCAGATGAAAACAAAACTGTGTTTCAGTGAAAAGTGACAGTACTTTACATTGGATAACCTTGGAAAACCTCTCCCAGCAGATGACATAAGCTGGGAGGCACACGACTGTGCCCTGGAAGCAGAACCAACTACAAGTACAAATGCCTTTAAGATGTATTAGAGGAACCACAAGAGAGTCATATGCTTACAGTTGAGACAGTGATGAATAGAAAGAGACAGGCAATTGCTAGATCATATATGGCCTTTATTGGAGTATAGGATAAGACATCTGGATTTTATTATGTGTAAAGTAAGAACTTACATGTGGGATTTCAGCAAAAACATGTCATGAACCAACAACATTTCTGTGTATTTTTTCTGCTTGTTTTGTTTTTATTTTTAATGTATTATTTTATTTATATAGCTTTTGGGGTAAAAGTGATTTTTGGTTACATGGATGAATTAGATAGTGGTGAGTGTACTCATCACCTGAGTAGTGTACAATGTACCCAATATATAGTATTTTTATCCCACACCCCGCTCCCATTCTCCCCTTCGGAGTCGCCAAAGTCCACTATATCACTCTGTATGCCTTTGCTTACTCATGGCTCAGCTCCCACTTCTAAGTGAGAACAAATGGTATTTGGTTTTCCATTGCTGAGTTATTTCATTTAGAATAATGGCTATTCAAGTTGCCACAAAAGATATTATTTCCTTCCTCTTTACAGCGGAATAGTTTCCCAGGACATATATATACCACATTTTCTTTATCCATTCATTAGTCAGTGGGCACCTATGTTCGTTCCATAGCTTTGCAATTGTAAATTGGGCTGCAATAAACATACATGTGCAGGTGTCTTTTTCATATAATGACTTGTTTTCCTTTGGGTAGATACCCAGTAGTGGGATTGCCGGATTGAACGGTAGATTTACTTTTAGTGAAGGAATCTCCATACTGTTTTCCATAGAGGTTGCACTAATTTCCAGTCCCACCAGCAGTGTATAAGTGTTCCTACACCAACATCTTTTGTTTTTTGACTTTTTGATAATGGCCATTCTTGCAGGAGCTAGAAATTTAAATGAGAGACTCCCTAGGCAGTTCTCAGCATGTAGCAAGCCTTTATCAATATAAACAGTTACCACTGTGGTTGCAATGGCTAGTCATAATCCTTTGCTGGATATACACTATACACTGAGAGATAATGGCAGGAGTAAGGCGGTATCTCACTGTGGCTGTAATTTGCATTTCCATGATGATTAGTGGCATTGAGCATTTTTTTCATATGTTTGTTGGCTATGTGGTTATCTTCTTTTGAGAAATGTCTATTCAGGTAATTTCCCCATTCTTCGATGGGATTATTTTGGACAACATTTTTGAACGGTAATTGTGGTCGTTGAATAAAATAAAGAGTGACAGAAATAGAAAAGTTGGGAGGCCAGTTAGGTGACATTGATGGCTTAGACTAGGGACTTATGTTAGGGGTCATTTCTGGGTTTTATTTTTCCGTTAGGAATATAGGCTATGATCAGTTATCATTTGCCTCAAAATAGAGTCATTTATAATTATTTTTATTTATAAATCAAAATAATTTCCATTTATTATTTTCTAGTTATATCTTTCAATATTTCTTCAATTTAAGCTCTTCTTCAGAATAATCCTGATTCAGTGCCTGAACCTTCCTTTTCACTTAGAACCAGGCCATTCCTGAAGCATTCTGGTTAAAGATACACTGTAAGGAATGCAGCTTCTCTGACATTGAGGGTGCGGTTTTTATAATCAACATGAATAATTCAGCAGTGCATTATTTGTGCTTTATTATCGTTTACTTCAACTTGAACTGTAGTTAGAAGTTATGGACATTTTTTTTTAATCAGCAGAAGCTCATCCATCACTCTGCATCCCTTGCATCTACCAGGTTATAAAATTCGCTATTTATAGCAACAACTGCAATGTGAAATGAGAATCAGTATTTTGTTCCTCTGACATCTAACCTTAGGTCAAGCACAGGACCTAGAGATAGATTTTTACAGGAAGTGAAATGAAAGCACATTGCTGAAGATTAATGCCAGTCTGGGTGCCCAAGGGAATGCCCTCTCTGGCTACTTCCCAGAAGAAAAATGATCGATAATGTGGACTGTGTGTCAAATCTATGCAGAGCGGTGGCAGTGGAATGATGGACAGGCTGCCCAAGTGATCTGGCATCAGAGTGCATGAGCCTAATTTTCTCAAAATGAGTTATGATCTCCTAAAATCCTGTTAAGAGATTGTTTGGGAAAGAAGTCTCCAGGACTCATTATTTAATTTGTTCAGTCTTCAGCTCTTTATTTTATCGTTTATGTGGTTAGCTCTGCTCTAAACTTCTTTCCCACATCTCAATATAACTTCTTGTGTCTCTTGCAAATACTCCCAACATGAACAGCAATTTTAATCAGTCTTTCTCTTCTGATAACTAAAGATGTGGCATTTTCATGTCATTAAGAGGTTTTTCCAGAGTAAGCCTCTGGAGGACAAAGAGTGTGCCTGGACTGTTTCCTTTGCAAAGTGCCTAGCATAAATTCTTTACTAATTAGACATTTACCTAATGATTCTGATAATTATAGGGCTAATGAGAATCACTGGCTATTTTTAGACCTTAAAAAACATTTCAACTCTTTTGAGTTTGAAGCTGTTTGAAAATCTTTAGGGAGAACTTTTCTTTTGCTGCAGCTTGATTTTTACACAAATTAAGAATAATAAAAAAATCTTCTCAAAAATTCAGGGATCAAACTCAGTCTGGTTAACAGGCTCTAAGAGAAAATTCAGGTATCAGTCTACTTTTGAAAAAATAGAACTCTATTTAAAGAATAAAGTGGGGATGGGCACAATGGCTCATGCCTGTATTCCTAGCACTTTGAAAGGTCAAAGAGGGAGGATTGTTCGAGGCTAGCAGTTTCTATAAAATTAAAAAATAAAAGTTGGGTGTGGTGGTACATGCCTGCAGTCCCAGTTTCTCAGTGAGTTATGGTTGTGTCACTGCACTCAAGTCAGGTGACAGAGGGAGTCCTTGTGTCAAAACAAAATAAAACTAAGTATAAGCCCAGCAAAACACATGGGTAATGTTTAGTGACAGGTGGGAAATAAAATAAGTATTTGATCTATATATCTAAGATTTGTGGGATTAGAATTCTAGATTAGGACTTGGGAACATGCATGTCCTGGCAGAACCCAGTTCCTCTGGGAAGCTACGCTCAGGGTA
Organism: Callithrix jacchus; assembly: GCF_049354715.1. Lineage (NCBI taxonomy): Eukaryota > Metazoa > Chordata > Mammalia > Primates > Cebidae > Callithrix > Callithrix jacchus. The sequence goes on from NC_133513.1 coordinate 99,881,236, forward strand.
CAACTTCAGAGAGCAATTACTCCTAAAGATGAATCACCTTCAAAATGCAGAACCGTGTTCTGGTTCTGTGGTGCAGAGAGGAGAGGCAAAGGGAGGAGACACGCCACAGAAAAGCAGAAAGATTCTCCCATAATGCCTGGTGGGGTTCTCCCAAAGACATACCCTCGCAGACATACCCTCACAGACATACACTCTTACAAACATGCTCATCTAGGCATGCTCACAGACATCTCCTCACAGACACGCTCTCACAGACATACCCTCACAGACATACCCTCTTACAAACATGCTCATCTAGGCATGCTCACAGACATCTCCTCACAGACACGCTCTCACAGACATACCCTCACAGACATACCCTCTTACAAACATGCTCATCCAGGCATGCTCACAGACATCTCCTCACAGACACGCTCTCACAGACATACCCTCAAAGACATACTCTCTTACAAACGTGCTCATCCAGGCATGCTCACAGACATCTCCTCACAGACACGCTCTCACAGACATACCCTCACAGACATACTCTCTTACAAACATGCTCATCCAGGCATGCTCACAGACATCTCCTCACAGACACGTTCTCACAGACATACCCTCACAGACATACTCTCTTACAAACATGCTCATCCAGGCATACTCACAGACATCTCCTCACAGACACACTCTCACAAACATACCCTCACAGACATACCCTCTTACAAACATGCTCATCTAGGCATGCTCACAGACATCTCCTCACAGACACGCTCTCACAGACATACCCTCACAGACATACCCTCTTACAAACATGCTCATCCAGGCATGCTCACAGACATCTCCTCACAGACACGCTCTCACAGACATACCCTCACAGACATACCCTCTTACAAACATGCTCATCTAGGCATGCTCACAGACATCTCCTCACAGACACGCTCTCACAGACATACCCTCTTACAAACATGCTCATCCAGGCATGCTCACAGACATCTCCTCACAGACACGCTCTCACAGACATACCCTCACAGACATACTCTCTTACAAACATGCTCATCCAGGCATGCTCACAGACATCTCCTCACAGACACGCTCTCACAGACATACCCTCACAGACATACTCTTACAAACATGCTCATCCAGGCATGCTCACAGACATCTCCTCACAGACACGCTCTCACAGACATACCCTCTTACAAACATGCTCATCCAGGCATGCTCACAGACATCTCCTCACAGCCACGCTCTCACAGACATACCCTCACAGACATACTCTCTTACAAACATGCTCATCCAGGCATGCTCACAGACATCTCCTCACAGACACGTTCTCACAGACATACCCTCACAGACATACTCTCTTACAAACATGCTCATCCAGGCATGCTCACAGACATCTCCTCACAGACACGCTCTCACAGACATACCCTCACAGACATACTCTCTTACAAACATGCTCATCCAGGCATGCTCACAGACATCTCCTCACAGACACGCTCTCACAGACATACCCTCTTACAAACATGCTCATCCAGGCATGCTCACAGACATCTCCTCACAGACACGCTCTCACAGACATACCCTCACAGACATACTCTCTTACAAACATGCTCATCCAGGCATGCTCACAGACATCTCCTCACAGACACGCTCTCACAGACATACCCTGTTACAAACATGCTCATCCAGGCATGCTCACAGACATCTCCTCACAGACACGCTCTCACAGACATACCCTCACAGACATACTCTCTTACAAACATGCTCATCCAGGCATGCTCACAGACATCTCCTCACAGACACGTTCTCACAGACATACCCTCACAGACATACTCTCTTACAAACGTGCTCATCCAGGCATGCTCACAGACATCTCCTCACAGACACGCTCTCACAGACATACCCTCACAGACATACTCTTACAAACGTGCTCATCCAGGCATGCTCACAGACATCTCCTCACAGACACGCTCTCACAGACATACCCTCACAGACATACTCTCTTACAAACGTGCTCATCCAGACATACTCTCACAGACATGCTGGTCCAGACATGCGCTCAGACATACTCTCTTACAAACATGCTCTCACAGACACGCTCTCACAGACACGCTCTCAGACACGCTCTCAGACACGCTCTCAGACACGCTCTCAGACACGCTCTCAGACACGCTCTCAGACACGCTCTCACAGACACGCTCTCACAGACACGCTCTCACAGACACGCTCTCACAGACTCTCTCTCACAGACACGCTCTCACAGACACGCTCTCACAGACACGCTCTCAGACACGCTCTCACAGACACGCTCTCTCAGACACGCTCTCACAGACACGCTCTCACAGACACGCTCTCAGACACGCTCTCAGACACGCTCTCACAGACACGCTCTCACAGACACGCTCTCAGACACGCTCTCACAGACACGCTCTCACAGACACGCTCTCAGACACGCTCTCACAGACACGCTCTCAGACACGCTCTCACAGACACGCTCTCAGACACGCTCTCACAGACACGCTCTCACAGACACGCTCTCAGACACGCTCTCAGACACGCTCTCACAGACACGCTCTCACAGACACGCTCTCACAGACACGCTCTCACAGACACGCTCTCAGACACGCTCTCACAGACACGCTCTCACAGACACGCTCTCAGACACGCTCTCACAGACACGCTCTCACAGACACGCTCTCAGACACGCTCTCACAGACACGCTCTCACAGACATACCCTCACAGACATACCCTCTTACAAACATGCTCATCCAGGCATGCTCACAGACATCTCCTCACAGACACGCTCTCACAGACATACCCTCACAGACATACTCTCTTACAAACGTGCTCATCCAGGCATGCTCACAGACATCTCCTCACAGACACGCTCTCACAGACATACCCTCACAGACATACCCTCTTACAAACATGCTCATCTAGGCATGCTCACAGACATCTCCTCACAGACACGCTCTCACAGACATACCCTCACAGACATACCCTCTTACAAACATGCTCATCCAGGCATGCTCACAGACATCTCCTCACAGACACGCTCTCACAGACATACCCTCAAAGACATACTCTCTTACAAACGTGCTCATCCAGGCATGCTCACAGACATCTCCTCACAGACACGCTCTCACAGACATACCCTCACAGACATACTCTCTTACAAACATGCTCATCCAGGCATGCTCACAGACATCTCCTCACAGACACGTTCTCACAGACATACCCTCACAGACATACTCTCTTACAAACATGCTCATCCAGGCATGCTCACAGACATCTCCTCACAGACACACTCTCACAAACATACCCTCACAGACATACCCTCTTACAAACATGCTCATCTAGGCATGCTCACAGACATCTCCTCACAGACACGCTCTCACAGACATACCCTCACAGACATACCCTCTTACAAACATGCTCATCCAGGCATGCTCACAGACATCTCCTCACAGACACGCTCTCACAGACATACCCTCACAGACATACTCTCTTACAAACATGCTCATCCAGGCATGCTCACAGACATCTCCTCACAGACACGCTCTCACAGACATACCCTCACAGACATACCCTCTTACAAACATGCTCATCTAGGCATGCTCACAGACATCTCCTCACAGACACGCTCTCACAGACATACCCTCTTACAAACATGCTCATCCAGGCATGCTCACAGACATCTCCTCACAGACACGCTCTCACAGACATACCCTCACAGACATACTCTCTTACAAACATGCTCATCCAGGCATGCTCACAGACATCTCCTCACAGACACGCTCTCACAGACATACCCTCACAGACATACTCTTACAAACATGCTCATCCAGGCATGCTCACAGACATCTCCTCACAGACACGCTCTCACAGACATACCCTCTTACAAACATGCTCATCCAGGCATGCTCACAGACATCTCCTCACAGCCACGCTCTCACAGACATACCCTCACAGACATACTCTCTTACAAACATGCTCATCCAGGCATGCTCACAGACATCTCCTCACAGACACGTTCTCACAGACATACCCTCACAGACATACTCTCTTACAAACATGCTCATCCAGGCATGCTCACAGACATCTCCTCACAGACACGCTCTCACAGACATACCCTCACAGACATACTCTCTTACAAACATGCTCATCCAGGCATGCTCACAGACATCTCCTCACAGACACGCTCTCACAGACATACCCTCTTACAAACATGCTCATCCAGGCATGCTCACAGACATCTCCTCACAGACACGCTCTCACAGACATACCCTCACAGACATACTCTCTTACAAACATGCTCATCCAGGCATGCTCACAGACATCTCCTCACAGACACGCTCTCACAGACATACCCTGTTACAAACATGCTCATCCAGGCATGCTCACAGACATCTCCTCACAGACACGCTCTCACAGACATACCCTCACAGACATACTCTCTTACAAACATGCTCATCCAGGCATGCTCACAGACATCTCCTCACAGACACGTTCTCACAGACATACCCTCACAGACATACTCTCTTACAAACGTGCTCATCCAGGCATGCTCACAGACATCTCCTCACAGACACGCTCTCACAGACATACCCTCACAGACATACTCTTACAAACGTGCTCATCCAGGCATGCTCACAGACATCTCCTCACAGACACGCTCTCACAGACATACCCTCACAGACATACTCTCTTACAAACGTGCTCATCCAGACATACTCTCACAGACATGCTGGTCCAGACATGCGCTCAGACATACTCTCTTACAAACATGCTCTCACAGACACGCTCTCACAGACACGCTCTCAGACACGCTCTCAGACACGCTCTCAGACACGCTCTCAGACACGCTCTCAGACACGCTCTCAGACACGCTCTCACAGACACGCTCTCACAGACACGCTCTCACAGACTCTCTCTCACAGACACGCTCTCACAGACACGCTCTCACAGACACGCTCTCAGACACGCTCTCACAGACACGCTCTCTCAGACACGCTCTCACAGACACGCTCTCACAGACACGCTCTCAGACACGCTCTCAGACACGCTCTCACAGACACGCTCTCACAGACACGCTCTCAGACACGCTCTCACAGACACGCTCTCACAGACACGCTCTCAGACACGCTCTCACAGACACGCTCTCAGACACGCTCTCACAGACACGCTCTCAGACACGCTCTCACAGACACGCTCTCACAGACACGCTCTCAGACACGCTCTCAGACACGCTCTCACAGACACGCTCTCACAGACACGCTCTCACAGACACGCTCTCACAGACACGCTCTCAGACACGCTCTCACAGACACGCTCTCACAGACACGCTCTCAGACACGCTCTCACAGACACGCTCTCACAGACACGCTCTCAGACACGCTCTCACAGACACGCTCTCACAGACATACCCTCACAGACATACCCTCTTACAAACATGCTCATCCAGGCATGCTCACAGACATCTCCTCACAGACACGCTCTCACAGACATACCCTCACAGACATACTCTCTTACAAACGTGCTCATCCAGGCATGCTCACAGACATCTCCTCACAGACACGCTCTCACAGACATACCCTCACAGACATACCCTCTTACAAACATGCTCATCTAGGCATGCTCACAGACATCTCCTCACAGACACGCTCTCACAGACATACCCTCACAGACATACCCTCTTACAAACATGCTCATCCAGGCATGCTCACAGACATCTCCTCACAGACACGCTCTCACAGACATACCCTCAAAGACATACTCTCTTACAAACGTGCTCATCCAGGCATGCTCACAGACATCTCCTCACAGACACGCTCTCACAGACATACCCTCACAGACATACTCTCTTACAAACATGCTCATCCAGGCATGCTCACAGACATCTCCTCACAGACACGTTCTCACAGACATACCCTCACAGACATACTCTCTTACAAACATGCTCATCCAGGCATGCTCACAGACATCTCCTCACAGACACACTCTCACAAACATACCCTCACAGACATACCCTCTTACAAACATGCTCATCTAGGCATGCTCACAGACATCTCCTCACAGACACGCTCTCACAGACATACCCTCACAGACATACCCTCTTACAAACATGCTCATCCAGGCATGCTCACAGACATCTCCTCACAGACACGCTCTCACAGACATACCCTCACAGACATACTCTCTTACAAACATGCTCATCCAGGCATGCTCACAGACATCTCCTCACAGACACGCTCTCACAGACATACCCTCACAGACATACCCTCTTACAAACATGCTCATCTAGGCATGCTCACAGACATCTCCTCACAGACACGCTCTCACAGACATACCCTCTTACAAACATGCTCATCCAGGCATGCTCACAGACATCTCCTCACAGACACGCTCTCACAGACATACCCTCACAGACATACTCTCTTACAAACATGCTCATCCAGGCATGCTCACAGACATCTCCTCACAGACACGCTCTCACAGACATACCCTCACAGACATACTCTTACAAACATGCTCATCCAGGCATGCTCACAGACATCTCCTCACAGACACGCTCTCACAGACATACCCTCTTACAAACATGCTCATCCAGGCATGCTCACAGACATCTCCTCACAGCCACGCTCTCACAGACATACCCTCACAGACATACTCTCTTACAAACATGCTCATCCAGGCATGCTCACAGACATCTCCTCACAGACACGTTCTCACAGACATACCCTCACAGACATACTCTCTTACAAACATGCTCATCCAGGCATGCTCACAGACATCTCCTCACAGACACGCTCTCACAGACATACCCTCACAGACATACTCTCTTACAAACATGCTCATCCAGGCATGCTCACAGACATCTCCTCACAGACACGCTCTCACAGACATACCCTCTTACAAACATGCTCATCCAGGCATGCTCACAGACATCTCCTCACAGACACGCTCTCACAGACATACCCTCACAGACATACTCTCTTACAAACATGCTCATCCAGGCATGCTCACAGACATCTCCTCACAGACACGCTCTCACAGACATACCCTGTTACAAACATGCTCATCCAGGCATGCTCACAGACATCTCCTCACAGACACGCTCTCACAGACATACCCTCACAGACATACTCTCTTACAAACATGCTCATCCAGGCATGCTCACAGACATCTCCTCACAGACACGTTCTCACAGACATACCCTCACAGACATACTCTCTTACAAACGTGCTCATCCAGGCATGCTCACAGACATCTCCTCACAGACACGCTCTCACAGACATACCCTCACAGACATACTCTTACAAACGTGCTCATCCAGGCATGCTCACAGACATCTCCTCACAGACACGCTCTCACAGACATACCCTCACAGACATACTCTCTTACAAACGTGCTCATCCAGACATACTCTCACAGACATGCTGGTCCAGACATGCGCTCAGACATACTCTCTTACAAACATGCTCTCACAGACACGCTCTCACAGACACGCTCTCAGACACGCTCTCAGACACGCTCTCAGACACGCTCTCAGACACGCTCTCAGACACGCTCTCACAGACACGCTCTCACAGACACGCTCTCACAGACACGCTCTCACAGACTCTCTCTCACAGACACGCTCTCACAGACACGCTCTCACAGACACGCTCTCAGACACGCTCTCACAGACACGCTCTCTCAGACACGCTCTCACAGACACGCTCTCACAGACACGCTCTCAGACACGCTCTCAGACACGCTCTCACAGACACGCTCTCACAGACACGCTCTCAGACACGCTCTCACAGACACGCTCTCACAGACACGCTCTCAGACACGCTCTCACAGACACGCTCTCAGACACGCTCTCACAGACACGCTCTCAGACACGCTCTCACAGACACGCTCTCACAGACACGCTCTCAGACACGCTCTCAGACACGCTCTCACAGACACGCTCTCACAGACACGCTCTCACAGACACGCTCTCACAGACACGCTCTCAGACACGCTCTCACAGACACGCTCTCACAGACACGCTCTCAGACACGCTCTCACAGACACGCTCTCACAGACACGCTCTCAGACACGCTCTCACAGACACGCTCTCAGACACGCTCTCACAGACACGCTCTCAGACACGCTCTCACAGACACGCTCTCAGACACGCTCTCACAGACACGCTCTCAGACACGCTCTCACAGACACGCTCTCACAGACACGCTCTCACAGACACGCTCTCACAGACACGCTCTCAGACACGCTCTCACAGACACGCTCTCAGACACCCTCTCACAGACACGCGCTCAGACACGCTCTCACAGACACGCTCTCAGACACGCTCTCACAGACACGCTCTCACAGACACGCTCTCAGACACGCTCTCACAGACACGCTCTCACAGACACGCTCTCAGACACTCACAGACACGTTCTCAACATGCTCTCACAGACACGCTCTCAGACACGCTCTCAGACACGCTCTCACAGACACGCTCTCAGACACGCTCTCACAGACACGCTCTCCGACACGCTCTCACAGACACGCTCTCAGACACGCTCTCACAGACACGCTCTCACAGACACGCTCTCACAGACACGCTCTCAGACACGCTCTCACAGACACGCTCTCACAGACACGCTCTCAGACACGCTCTCACAGACACGCTCTCAGACACTCTCACAGACACGTTCTCAACATGCTCTCACAGACACGCTCTCAGACACGCTCACAGACACGCTCTCACAGACACGCTCTCACAGACACGCTCTCACAGACACGCTCTCAGACACGCTCTCACAGACACGCTCTCACAGACACGCTCTCACAGACACGCTCTCAGACACGCTCTCACAGACACGCTCTCAGACACGCTCTCACAGACACGCTCTCACAGACACGCTCTCAGACACGCTCTCACAGACACGCTCTCAGACACGCTCTCACAGACACGCTCTCACAGACACGCTCTCAGACACGCTCTCAGACACGCTCTCACAGACACGCTCTCACAGACACGCTCTCACAGACACGCTCTCACAGACACGCTCTCAGACACGCTCTCACAGACACGCTCTCAGACACTCTCACAGACACGTTCTCAACATGCTCTCACAGACACGTTCTCAACATGCTCTCACAGACACGCTCTCAGACACGCTCACAGACACGCTCTCACAGACACGCTCTCAGACACGCTCTCACAGACACGCTCTCAGACACGCTCTCACAGACACGCTCTCACAGACACGCTCTCAGACACGCTCTCACAGACACGCTTTCACAGACACGCTCTCACAGACACGCTCTCACAGACACACTCTCAGACACGCTCTCACAGACACGCTCTCAGACACGCTCTCACAGACACGCTCTCACAGACACGCTCTCAGACACGCTCTCACAGACACGCTCTCAGACACGCTCTCAGACACGCTCTCACAGACACACTCTCACAGACACGCTCTCAGACACGCTCTCACAGACACGCTCTCACAGACACACTCTCAGACACGTTCTCACAGACATGCTCTCAGACATACTCTTACAGATATGCTCTCACAGACATACTCTCACAGACACGCTCTCACAGACATGCTCTCACAGACACGCTCTCACAGACATACTCTTACAGACACGCTCTCACAGACATACTCTCACAGACATGCTCTCACAGACACGCTCTCACAGACATACTCTTACAGACACGCTCTCACAGACATGCTCTCACAGACACGCTCTCACAGACATGCTCTTACAGATATGCTCTCACAGACACGCTCTCACAGACATGCTCTTACAGATATGCTCTCACAGACACGCTCTCACAGACACACTCTCAGACACGTTCTCACAGACATGCTCTCAGACATACTCTTACAGATATGCTCTCACAGACATACTCTCACAGACACGCTCTCACAGACATGCTCTCACAGACACGCTCTCACAGACATACTCTTACAGACACGCTCTCACAGACATACTCTCACAGACACGCTCTCACAGACATGCTCTCACAGACACGCTCTCACAGACATACTCTTACAGACACGCTCTCACAGACATGCTCTCACAGACACGCTCTCACAGACATACTCACAGACACGCTCTCACAGACATACTCTTACAGACACGCTCTCACAGACATACTCTTACAGACACGCTCTCACAGACATACTCACAGACACGCTCTCACAGACATACTCTTACAGACACGCTCTCACAGACATACTCTTACAGACACGCTCTCACAGACATACTCTCACAGACATACTCTCACAGACATACTCTCACATACTCTTACAGATATGCTCTCACAGACATACTCTTACAGACACGCTCTCACAGACATACCCTTACAGACATGCTCTCACAGACACACTGTCCTGCTTTCCGGAGGGTGTGACAACCCTCAGGGTAGTAAGGAGGGTTCCAAATGTCAATTTGTCTGACTCCAAAGTCCTATTCCTACTCCTAGTCTTTACCAGATACTATCTAACATACAATCCAAGAATGAATGAATATTGCTGGTTTTTCTACTTCTTAACTCCTAGTCTATGAATATCTCCTTGGTATGAATGGCTGGGTCATATATGACTTCAGGTCTCTCCTTCTAGCAAGGTAGTAAATTTTTATGAGCAGACAAAGAGCAGACAAGGTTTTTGTTGTTGGTTTTTTTTTTTTTTTGAGACAGAGTTTCACTCTTGTTGCCCAGGCTGGAGTGCAGTGGCATGATCTCAGCTCACTGCAACCTCTGCCTCCTGGGTTCAGGTGATTCTCCTGCCTCAGCTCCCTGAGTAGCTGGGATTACAGGCACCCACCACCACAGCCTGCTAATTTTTTTGTATTTTTAGTAGAGACGGGGTTTCATCATGTTGGCCAGGCTTGGTCTCCAACTCCCAACCTCAGGTAATCCACCCACCTCAGCTTCCGTAAGTGCTGGGGTTACAGGTGTGAGCCACTGCGCCTGGTCTTGTTTATTATTATTATTTTTTAAGATCCAGATACTACAATCAATATTTCCAAACTAAAAAATTCCCTCACCTTGCCACTGTTTCTCAGCTGGGGTACCACTGCTTTCTGGGGGACTCCTTGTGGGAGGTTATAAACTTGTCACAATAATTAGGGATATATACCACAGGGGTCCTGGGGATATGCTATGTTCTGAATGCTTGTGTTCCCCCTAAAATTCATATGTTGGAACCTAATTACCAATTTAATGAATGATATTAGAACCTGGAGACCTTGGGAAGGTGATTAGGTTATGAGGGCAGAGACCTCACCAATGAGATTAACACCCTTATTAATAAGGGGCTGCCTTGTCCCTTTCTGCCATGTGAGGACTAAAAGTTGCCATCTATTGACCACAAAAGGGGCCTTTGCCAGACACTGCATCTGTCAGTGCCTTGATCTTGAACTTCTCAGCCTCCAAAACTGAGAAATGTTTGTTTTTTTAAAAAACTACCTAGTTTATACATATATATTTATAGCAGCCAGAATGGACTAAGATAGGAAGTTGATGTCATCACACATAATTTTTATATGTCTCTCTAAGTTTTTGTGTAACTGGGAAAACATCTCTAGAAACAAATTCTATTTTACATATAAAATTCTTTATATTTTTTTGCTGTTTTTACGTATATTACAATTTACAGAATATGACTCTCATGTAAGTGAGGGAATACTGAATTCTTTTTTTAAAAATTTCAGCAATAACTTTATCAAGAGTAGCAGTGGTGAGCATGACATTTATGAAAGTCACGTAACCGAAGACCACACTGCTCATGGAACTTGCCAACCTACTAGCTTGTATCAGTCTTCATAGCTCCTCTGACAACTCTATTACTTTTGGCGATATAATGTCTAAACACTCACACACTAAAATACCTTTTTAATCCATTCAGTTATTATATATTACACTCCTTTTATCTCTACATTGTATTACAGGTAGGGGATTATTTTGTTATTTTTAATCACATGTGTAGGTGAGTGTAAGGAGACAGAATTTTCCCTCCTCCTCCCCTAAAGATGTTCTTCCCTAATTAATAGGTTAGATTATATGAGAAAAGGGACTTTGTAGATACAAGTGTGGTTACTGATCAGTTGTCCTTAAAATCAGATTATCCTGGATTATCCGGGCAGACCTGATAGACTCTCATGTGCTCCTGAAGGCAGAAGAAAAAGGAGAGAATTAAAGTTTGGGAAGAACACCCTCTGCCATTATTGAAGATGGAGAGGACCAGGTGAGGAGAGCTGTGGGTAGTGTGCAGGAGCAGAGAACAGGCCTTAAGCGACAGCTAGAAAAGGCACAGTGAACTCAGACCTGCAGCATTTGGACCTGGATAGCACAGAAGAAAATGCTTCTCCAGAACCCCCAGATGGGAGCCCAGCTAGCTGATATCTTAATATCAGGTTTGTGATACCCTAAGCAGTGAGCAAGCTGAGTTCATCTGGACTTGTGATCCACAGAATTGTGTGAGGTAATATACGGATGCACTTTTAAGATGCTACATTTATGGTAATTTGTTAGGAAGTAATAGAAAGCTAATACAGTTTCATGTATTAGCAATAGAAAGCTAATACAGTTTCATGTATTATTAGTTCCTTTAAAGCTAATAATGACAGCACAAGGTGGTTGGTGGCTGGAATGCAAAGTGTTCACAGTATCATTATTTGGAACCTGGGACAGATATTGATCAAGCTCCAGTAAGTTCAAAATGAAGTCTTTAGGTATGAGAGTTCCATTTTACTTGTTGAATAAGCATCTCTGTTCTTCCTGATAGTCAAAGGCATAAAAATAATTGTTATACTTTGTCTTATTACATTTAAAGATATTATGAAATAAAGACTAGCTTTGGTGCTAAAAAAACACTACAATATCATTTTTTGTGTTAAAAGAAAAAAATACCTATGAATCTATTTAGGAAAACAAAATTTTTCAGTTGAAGAGTTCCTAAATATGTTACTGAAAGGCATAAATGGGCCAACTTTATAAAGGACAGTCTCACATTTATGGATCCAGGAGAAGAATGGAATCTTGTTAAAAAAATTCAGATTCATGGGTTTCTTCCCCAAAGCTTCTAAGTCAACAGGTCCTGGAAGTACTCAGAAATCTATAGCTTAATAAGCTTTCTAGAATTAGTTCAATCTACTTTGAGAGAAGGTTTAGGTAAGGGAATTATATGAAGGATGTTTGAAACTCCATAGGATAAACAGGTAAGCTAAAAAAAATAATAACAATGAAGAAGAGGAGAAATGGAACAAAAATAGCAGTATACCTTTTTGTGCAAACTCAGCGACTACCCTAAGAAACAAGCAGTAGGCCCAGTTTCAAAAACAGAATAAATCCCCTCAAAAGACATGACGAGCAATTGCGTTTGAACAGAAAGGCTATGCCATCCAGCAAAATGACTTTGGGCTTTAGGGACAGCTAGACCTTCATTAACATCCTTCCTGGTTCACTCACAAGGCAATGACAGGAATTTTCTCCATCTTTTTCAGTTTTAGTGTTTTTCTCTGCACAAGAGGAACAACAGTGCCTAATCCCTAGGTAAGTGTTGAAGATGAAAACAACCATCATAATTTTAGCAAACTGTAGCTATTTAATAAACATCTATTCTTTTGTCTTCTCTCTGTTAGAAACAAAGGCTCCAAAATATATTCCAAATTGACTAATCCCACTCTTGGTCTTTAACCTTTTCAGAGAAAAAAGCTTGCATCCCATTATTTTTTTAAAGGCCAGAAAAGGAAATTCATTAACATCTCTTAGTCATTTGTTCCAGTAACATCATTTATACCAGAAATGCCTTCTTCAAATCCCACCTAATAAAACTCGAACCTATTATCTATCTACAACATGTACTCATGAAGAAGAGAAGAAATTAAAATGTCTAGAGACAGCTAATGTCGCTAGAGACCAATGGACTTAACAGCAAGAGCTGAGAAGATTCAAATTTGTTGCCACCTTACTAAGCTACTATTTTTAGAATAGATTTCTTACCCGGTATCCTATTTATCCCATGAACTGGTAATAATTATGGTAACAATCCCCCTTTCACATGCTTGCATTCATTCAACCAAGAGGTACCGAACATTCTATTGTATCCCATAGGCCCTGTAAAATAAGTGGGCACAGAAATGAATACAAATGTGTTGGTGCTTCCTAGGATCTCTGAGGGCAAGCTTAGCTAGAGCAAAATCTAAGTTACTACCTCTTTCAGATGCTCCATGGAGACAATAAATACCTAAGTTCTCCGCCTCTGGATTTAGTACAGCTGCTTCTGAGTTATTCTTTGTCATTCTCAGGTTCACCAAGATACCTGCAGAATGAACTGCAACTTCCCTGGCTCTACCACTATATTGTGAATCTGAGCCTACTATTGGGAATATGATCTACCAGGGGGTGTCCAATCTTTTGCCTTCCCTAGGCCACACTGGAAGAACTGTTTTGGGTCACACACAAAATACACTGACACTAACAATAGCTGATCAACTAAAAAAAAAAAATCACAAAGAAACTCATGTTTTAAGAAGGATTATGAGTTTGCATTGGGATGCATTCAAAGCTGTTCTGGGCTGTGAGTTAGACACGGCTGGTCTAGATCAACATTTGGAAAACTTTTTTCTGTAAAGGTCCAGGGTCTTGGACCTTTGGTTATGTGGGTCATACTGTCTCATTTGCAATTTTTCAACTCTCCCATTATAGCATGAATGCAGCCATGGACAACATATAAACAGACAGATGTGGCTGTGTTCCAATAAAAAATTATTTCTAATCAGGTGGTAGGCAGAATTTGGCTGTTGTTGACCCTGGTCTAGATACTTTAGGCTAAAATTCCTAGTTGCTGACTTTTAGCCCTTTAACCTGTGATTAGAGGCACACACACTCACACATACACAGTCTATTTATGTGGAGGGGGAACAAAAACACAAACACAAAAACAAAACAGTGGTTGTCCTGACAGAGGAATTCACTAGAGAATTTTAGTAAGAAGGGGATTAACTACAAATTACACTGTATGTAGATGCAGCCCAGGACTGTATTGGAGCTCTGGACTAAACAACCTCCTGATGATGGTTGAGATGGAACACTGAATGACTTCCCTTAAAAAAAAACACACAAAAAACCTAGCAAAACTTTTATAGAATCAAGTTCCATTCTGATTATACTGAATGACCATCACCACATACATATGATACAACATTTCATCTACAGAAGCCATATGATTGCAGAGATAATTGTCGAAAGACCTGAAGAAGTTCTACAGAAGGAGCCCTAGCATCTTTGGAAGATATCCACCCCATATGTTTTCCTCACCATTTGTGGAAAGCCACTGACATTTCAGAGTAAGATGTTGTTCAATTTGATTTTAGAAGAGCCACTTGTAGCCAACCTGAGATACATGTACCATCAATATAAGATGTTATAAGCCTTCAGAGTGCCTCTGAATGACAGGTGAGGTTGATAAGTTTAGAATATATTGTCAGGAATTTTTATAACATCTTCAGGTTTTGGTTTTTTGTTTTTTAATCCATTGATTTTGCAGATTCTATGCCATGCTCAAAGATTGAATGGGGGACATAGGAGCCACAGTGCAAAATCATTTAAACATCTAATTAGCAAATCTATTAACCAATGGTCCTGGTTGTATATCTATTGCCAGCTCTACTCATTTCTTTGACTTAAGCTTCTCTGACTCACCAGGAAAAAGAAAATGATGATGTTTCTGACCTTGGCCAGGTGAGATGACCTTTCATACAGTGTCGCAGCAGGAAGAACCTGGCTTGTTCACTATTTTTATATATTGGCATCTGCAATCCAGCACAGAGTCTTGCTCAAAATTCACAAAGCACCCATAGCTGGAGTTCTGAGCCAATAGACTGTTATTTTCTTTGCTGAGAATGTTAAGTCATATCTCAAGCCATAACATGTATCTACAACCTTGCTTCCTCTCCCTAATTCTGTAAACTACTTGGCATCTAGGAAAGTTGTTGTAACTTACTCTGTCCTCTCTTATTTCCTCTCTTCCTTTCGCTTCCTTTTATTACTCTTATTCTAAGCATATTTATGGCACTGTGAGACTTGAAGTTCTTGGATTCCACTGATATGAAAATTTAAGCATTAAATTCCTTTTTACAAGATTTTGAATAGTCTAGCCACCGCCGATTGTAGAAAAAACAACTTCCTCTCAAATAGAGTGCTGAGATAATGTGAGATTATCTAAGCTATAACCACCTTTCTCTGGAAGCATCAAAGATTGTCTTTTGTATTATATTCTGGAAAAGCTCTCCCTCTCAGCAGATGAGGCACCTTAACCTTCACATTCTATTTTCTTTTCTTTTAAATTTATGGACAGCATTTAGGAAGATTTCAATTCCCATTAATAATATGTGCAATTGATCTACACTTAAGAGAATGTAATCATGTCTTGGTGACAAATTTAGCTTAAAGCAGAGCTTCACTTAGGACTTCCAAGTAAATTTCCATTGAAAAGGTCAGTTTCTAACATTTGTCAGTTAAAGCCCATACCAGATAAATTAAATTTTCCTCCACTTGTCTGCAGCATGAACACTTTCAACGCTGAATATCACCAGTCGCTGTCAGTTAGGAAAACTGTCACCCTGTCCAAAAAAATCACAACTGAGAATATTTTAATAGATCTGAATATTTATTTATCAAAGAGTTAGAATATTTTTTCTTATTAAAAAGTGGTCTATCTCATGGTGACAATGAAAAAATAAAACACTATCTTACTGGATGCTCAGAAATAAGTTCAATGGTATAAGTATGTGAACATCTATTACTGAGGAAAGAAGTCAGGGTAGGGCCTCATCCTTTACTACAGCTTATGAGTTTCACTGGGACACAAAAGCACCTGAGCAATTAGAAATTAACATGTAATCATCAAGGATAAAGCTTGATAAAATCATGGATCCCTTATTACACTAAAGACTGTATGCTTTTGGATAGCAGAAAATCTATGCTGTTTAGAATTTTTGTTCAAGGCTTTATAAAACAAGGGGGATATTGTAAATAGCCAATTTAGACAGAAGCTAAGATAGAGCTACAGCAATTGTATAATTTTTTTCCTCTTGCTTCTCTATATTTTCTAATTTTCAACAGTATGTAGGGATTTTTATTAGAAATATAATAAAGTCTTTAAGAAGAAAGAGGGGATATTTGAAGAAAAGGGAAATAAAAAATTAGTTTTCAATTTCCTCTAGTCAGCCTCAGATCAAATAGAACTGGATGTTCTGGTTTCTCTCCTTTTCAGATCTCAATAATTGAATGCTTCATAATTTCCTCTGAAGAAAAGAATTCATGGCCAAACATCTAAAAATGACTTTTGCCCATGAGGTCAGCAGCAAAGGAAAGAGATTTGGCAGGTCTTACAAGAACCCTTCTTTCACTGTTGCAGCAAATCTGAGCAACTAACAAAGCTATCTGGAGGACACTGAAGGAACAGACAGCCTCAGAGTAGGGGAAGCAAGGATACTCATTGTATAATTTACATACTTGTCTTCTAATATAGTGGAAGAAAGGTAATGGTAGCCATCTGATATGGGTTGGCTGTGTCCCCACCCTAATCACATCTTGAATTGAAACTCCCATAATTTGTACATCTTATGGAAGGGACGGGGTGGTAGATAAGTGAACTATAGGAATGATTTCTACCATACTGTTCTGGTGGTAGTGAATAAGTCTCAAGAGCTCTGATGGTTTTATAAGGGGAAACCCCCTTTGCTCGGTTCTCATTCCCTTTTTTGCCTATCACGATGTAAGACATGCATTTCACCCTCCCCCACGATTGTGAGGCCTCTCCAGCCATTGAAACTTTTTCTTGGCTGGGGATGCTAGCTTACCACTGTAATCCCAGCCCTTTGGGAGGCCGAGGCAGGGGGATTCCCTGAGATCAGGAGTTCGAGACCAGCCCGAGCCAACATGGAAAAACCCTGTCTCTACTAAAAGTACAAAAATTAGCCAGGCGTGATGCCACATGCCTATAATCCCAGCTACTCAGGAGGCTGAAAGCAGGAGAACTGCTTGAACCCGGGAGGTGGAAGTTGCAGTGGGCCGAGATCATGCCACTGCACTCTAGCATGGGCAACAAGAGCGAGACTTCATCTGGGAAAACAAACAAACAAAAAACCTCTTTTTTATTATAGATTAACCAGGCTTGAGTATGTCTTCATCAGCAGCATGCAAATGGACTAATACACCATGGTGGATTATTTCCTACATTTTTTTCTGGATTTTTAAAGTAATTCTTAGAATCAAACATCACACACACACACACACACACACACACACACACACACACTATCATCTGTATTGAGTGACAAAGCTAACTGAGCTGTCCCAAGATTATAGAGGAGGCTGTCTTTTCCAAGCACCCTGTGATTACTATCGATCTGTTTGACTCATTGCAACTCAACCTTACCAGGCTGGTCATGAAAGAAGGACGGATGTTATTAAAGATCCTGAATCCTACTCTGCAGGTACCACTCATTGAAAGTAAACTAAATGTACCAACATTCAGGCATACAGAAAGATTATGCAGCAGATCCATTCCTTTTCTAGAATCTAGAACCTATAGTGCCATATAGTTCAGATAGATTTAAGTGGAAGCTTCTACTGTAAAAGTGTAATATGGAAGCTCAAATGTATTGGACTAAACACATAACTGAGCAAAGCAAAGGCTGCAGTAGTTGTCTTCAACAATCAGCAGTTATTTATTATTTATTAAACTGTCATGTGCCCAGGACTATGCCAGGCACTAAGCAGAGAATGTTTAGAAAAGGATGACCAGGGACCTAGAGACTGTGACCTTGAAAATATAATGGTTTGATAAATTAGAGTCGATGGCTTCTAAACAAAGTGGAAATATCAATTACAACAGGTCCTATCAACAGATTCACAAACACCAAGAGAGTACCAATGAAAGCACATATCAATCACATGAGAGAGTATTAATGTATTATTACTAATTAATATTAATACAAATATTGTTTAACAACTGGCCATGATTGCACTATTTTAATACATTTAATAACATTCAGCAAAGTGTTAGAACTAAGCAACTGTTGATATATTTAAATGAAAATTACATTTAAAAATGTTAATTTATACTATTTTGAAGTAATATCACTATTTGAACTTGGTAATAATGCACATCATCTTTATAGAATTTTGGTTTAAAAAATAGAGATCAAGATGGCAAAATCATGCCTGACATTTAGTAATCTCAGATGGATTAGAGAGTTATTAGAAAATGAAAAATGTTATTACTTTGGCACAGACTATAAGTTTAAATATAACCTCAGGAGGCTGAGGCAGGGTAATTGCTAGAACCCAGGAGGCGGAGGTTGCAGTGAGATGAGATTGAGCCCCTGTACTCCAACCTACACGAAGGAGCAAGACTCTGTCTCATAAATAAATAAATATAACCTCCCAATAAAGAAGCACATATAAAATGCTTAGAAAATAGAAGGGTTTTAATAAGTGGTATTTATTAGCAGAAGACAACTAATTAGCTGAAAGCATACCCATACACTGACAGTTACAGAATCACTCTGAAAAGGACGTAGGATTGAACACTTCGGAGATTTGCTCTCTTAAGCTACATGCTATAATGTTTACATGACTACATTTTTCATTACAAAGGCATTGTTTTCTAACACGTGGGCAATTTATTGATTTACACCATATTCAGTATTCTTTCTCTTGCATACAGATACACTCTAACTGAAGATAGAGCGGCTATGTAGACAAGCTGCAAACTGAATGCTCGCCTGGACAGGGTTTCACTCTTCCCTCTAACACTGACTTATTGTGTAACATGAAGCAAATTCCCAACTCCCTGGGCCTTAGTCTTGCCAACTATAAATGGGGATAGTGCCGGATCCTCTCTGCAATCCATGGTGTCATGCAGATAAGTGAAATAGAATCTGAGAATGTTCTTTGGGTTTTATAGAAAAGTGTGAAACTATTTTTCCGTTCTTCAGAAGCTGATTTGAGGTAATAGTTTATAGAAAAGATGGAAAAGAAAAAGAAGTAACATATTATTGGCCAAATAAAGAAGTTAAGTCTCAGGCCTTCCAACTTCATAGTCTCCTTTGTAAGATCAAACCAACCAATGCTGCTGAACAATTGGAAGGTATTTGGTGCTGGCGCCTGTACATTAAGGAAGTGAGTGCCTTTAAAATTTTTTTCATGGTAGAAATAGCACTGGAAAGGAAGAAAATACCAAGACTATCAGTGACACAAGAAAAAGAACCATGACAGCCCTGTTTACCTTAAAAGTAGGATCACAATTTTGTTAGTACCTGAAAACCATAGATGACCAATAAATATTTCTTGAATAAAATTCTTTAATCCTGGTTTTACTAATGCAAAATCAATTAGCCTTGGTGACATTACATAAAACGAGGGTGGTGATAATGCGCCTTGTTGGCTTCACAAGTTTCTATTCCATGACCAATTTAAGTGTCACTTCAGTGACCATCTCAAATGGAAATAACCGACTCTCCAACTGGACTGAATATCCTATTTGCACAGCAAAAGACAAATATAACCGACAATGCAAAGCATGAAATGATAGCTTATCTCCTCAAATAGACTATAAGCTGGAAAGAGTGGGAGAATCGACATCCTAGAACTTGCCCCAAGCATCGTGCCAGCCACTGCAGGAATGGAACAGAGTTTACAATGGAGAAATTAATTAACCACAGATGTGAAAGCATCTGTAAAATTTGAAAGTATTTAAAATCACAAACTGCAGTTTTAGAAAGGTTTATGTGACACAATAGTACTGGGAATAAAGATGTGAAAAACATCAAGGTCATTCCAATAAATCCTTTTTCTAATAGGAGGTTAAAAACAATTAAGAAAAAATACTTATTTTTGTGTTATGTATTCAGAGATTAGAAATGATTTCTATAGGTTCAGAGAATTCTGGGGAAAGGCAAGTTGTTGCTTTTTGAGATACTAGGTTGAATATCCTCATCTCTGGTTCCCCAGGCAACCAAAAGCTTGACAGAAAGCCCAATCTCCTTGCCTCACCACATTTAGTGCCCTAATGGACAGACAACCCAACCACTGCTCCTGCCAACTGTCTTTTCAGCACAGCAATGAGGAACCAAGAAAGACAGACAGCAACTGTAGAGCCTTACCACCCCAAATGGGTTCCACTAACCCGCCACAATGGCGTCACCTGGGAGCTCGTTAGGAGTCTAGAATCTCACACCATATACCATCGATAATGAAAGAGAGCCCCAGGTAATTTGTGTGTCCATTAAGGCATAGAAAGCACTGCCCTAGACCTAGCTTGATATTAGAACATCCTGCTTTTCTGAAGACTTTACACTACTGTTTCTCAAAGTGCAACAGGCAAGGGAACAATTTTCTAGAGTAAATTATCTGGGGTGAATTATTTTACAGAAGTCTAAAAAATACATTCTTCTTGCCGGGCGCGGTGGCTCAAGCCTGTAATCCCAGCACTTTGGGAGGCTGAGGCGGGTGGATCATGAGGTCAACAGATCGAGACCATCCTGGTCAAGATGGTGAAACCCCGTCTCTACTAAAAATACAAAAAATTAGCTGGGCACGGTGGTGCGTGCCTGTAATCCCAGCTACTCAGAAGGCTGAGGCAGGAGAATTGCCTGAACCCAGGAGGCGGAGGTTGCGGTGAGCCGAGATCGTGCCATTGCACTCCAGCCTGGGTAACAAGAGCGAAACTGTCTCAAAAAAAAAAAAAATATATATATATATATATATATATATATACATACACACACACACAGACACACACACATACACAACACATACCTCCTGAAGTTACTGGGATGGCAAGCAGAAATCTGCATTTTAAATAATCACTCAAGGTGATTCTGATGCACAATTAATTCTGTGCACTACTTTTCCTTGGAGACTGAAGACCCTTGGCTATTTCCCCCTCATTTCCCTCTCTCACTTTAAATTCTGACATTTCAGGTTATCTTTCTCTCTCTCCCCCCACTCACCATTTACAAACATGGAACCTTTTTTTCTATCTCTAAATCATCCAGGGATTGTTTTCCTTTAATAAAATGGCTACGCTCTTGATTAAGGAATGTGATAAGCCACCATCAATTACCTTAATTGATCTGACATCCTGATTAGACCTAGAAAGGAGAAAATCTCCTCAGTGGAGCCTTATTAAAAAGGAGAAAACAAAACAAAGGTCTATGTAATTAAAATGTGATCGCTGGCGATGAGTATGTAAAATCAGCCCTGAGAGGCATTAGTGATGAGAAAACTTTTCTAAATGACAGCTTAGGAAGACAAAGGAATACAAACTGGTCAAATAAATCAGTGGGCTACTGGGGAGAACGCTAAACGGAGACATAAGGGACCATCTCAATTCTTAAGTTACCAGAAGTTTTGAAATTAACAAATCCACTCTTGGCTTAAGGTGTAGAGAGCCCTAACACTGGCCCAATTTGTACCTCTATGAACCCAAGTAGATTGTCAGTTACTGGCACCATTTGTGTTTTTACACACACAGACACAAACACACACACACACACACACACACACATATGTGTATATATATATATATATTTTTTTTTTTTTCCCCTGAAAAATCATACTAAAAGTAGAAGCTTGGGACCACATCTCAATAGGAATTGAATAAATCATCCTAGGAAGCAGGGTTAGTTCGGAGCATCAGTTTTGTTTTATAGTAACCATGACTGCTCCAGCAAAAAGAGCAGCACTCAACATGTGTTCCTGATCCAAGGGTAATTTCTCTAGTGGTATTTATGATACATTTTCTTCTCTGACTCACTCTTTGTGGAATATATCTTCTGAATTTATCCCATACTTGAGTAACCTCCAGGACTTCAAGAACAGGAAATCAAGGGTTCCCGTATTACTTTATATAACAAAAATACCTAGGTCCTAAGAGTGCTAGGAAACAAAATATTATTAATTAGGATGAACCGTCACACTGGAGTGTTTGATTAAATTAATCAAACTGATGATTGGTCTGGAGGGGATAGGAAGCTGTTTTTATAGTGCACCTAGTAAATTGTGCTATTAACCAGTGGCCCCTTAGAAATCTGAAAAAAAAAAAATATTTTTAGATGAAGAAGTTAGCAAAAAGTTGTAAACTAATCAGAATGAATGAAAATGCCTTTTGTACAGTAGAGATCAAGTAGGTATCAAATATATGAATGAGTGGACAGATTTGAGTTTCCTGTTCTCTTGACCTGTATCAAGACAACAAAGTAATTAGAAATTTCAGTTGAATTTTTTTTTTTTTTTTTTTTTTTTGAGACAAGACTTTCCTCTGTTGCCCTGGCTGAAGTGCAGTGGCATCACCATAGCTCACTATAAACTTGAATTCCTGGGCTCAATTGATCCTCCCACTTTGGCCTTCCAAGTCACTGAGATTACAGGCATGAGCCACAGCGCCCTACCAGGGATCTTCTTTAAACTAAGTATGATGATCCTCTTTGACAATTACATAGAATAAAGATTAAAACAGACCAAGGGGAATCAACATCAAAGAAGATTTTTGTCTTCATTTAGGACTTCAACTAAACCAATCCATTTTTTTAATGGATGTTAAAGACATACAGGGGCATTAACAGATCTGTAGTCTTATTTGACAATCTACTATTCCCATGCCTAAATCACTTAAGAGATGTACTGTGCTTTCACTTTGCATGAGGGTCCAGAGCTGGGGAGCAGGAGATAAACCATTCCTTCTACTAACACAGCATTCTAAATTGAGTACACATCAAAATGGCCTTAATTCTGACCAATTCACTTCAAATGTAACATTCTATTGAAAACTACATTTGCATGTGACCCTGAATATGCTTCATACAAAGCCTTCTCTAACTCAGAGCAAAGGTTCCTGGCACTTTACAACCTACATGAGTTTGCTATTAGGCTGATCTGCAGATGTGAAATTGAATGAAATGGACCAAGATTTCTCCTAAAACTAAATCAACTGGAAACATGTGTCAACAAGTCACCAATACTCCTTGGCGACCCTAGAGTTAAACAACAGTTCAAACAGGATTGCAACTGCAATCTACTTCTCTTATTTGTAAACAACCTTTTATCCTAAGTAAACCGGGAGTTTGACTTAGTATAAACAGATGTCACTATTTACCCACCACTTCAAATAGTCTCTGGACAATGCTCTCCATCACAGCATATTAACTGGAAAGCTCAGCGACTATGTAATTTTTATGCTCCACAGAACACCTAGCACATTTCACTCTTCTGTGCAAGCACTTACCTAACTTTTTTCACAGTTCAAAGCTTTAAATTTGAATAACAAAGTTGTACATACATAAGTTGGGACTTTACTAAGACCCATGATTTATCCATCTGTTTATTCATTGATTTATACATTCATTCTACTTATTTCACAATTTTTCATGGAGTCTCCTCGAGGCCAGATATAAATATAAATGAGGATAGTTCAACCCTTCCGGAGTTCATAGTGTGTAGTATTACTGGTCAAATAAAGAAGTTAAGTCTCCAGCCTTTGTATTTCTACAAATCTCCAGATAAATTAAACTCCATTTACCAAAAAAGATTAAGAACTCCACATTTCAATTAAAAATTTTAACTGTCTTTTGTATAGTGTCTGAAACTTACTCAATAAAATCACAGGGGAAAAAAAGGCATTTTGAAAAAAATTTTTTTTGAGATAGAGTTTCGCTGTTGTTGCCCTGACTGGAGTGCAATACAAAGGCATGATCTTGCCTCACTGAAACGTCCACTTCCCAGGTTCAAGCAATTCTCCTGCCTCAGCCTCCCAAGTGCTGGGATTACAGGCAGGAGCTACCAGGCCCAGCCTTGAAAACTTTTATCAATTGCCATTCCCCTATCATCCTCCAAGCACAGGGCTTTTGGTCACCTTCAAATGCTTTCAAAAATAATAATGGATGAAGCCAACAAAAGGAATGAGAAACATTTGTTTTGATCTAAAATATTTAATTTAGCTCAGATTTTATAACAACACATACATTTAACTATATTTAATTATGTTTTCCCTATTAGTCTATAAGCTCCCTGAGGGCAGGGGATATGTACTTCTGATAATTAATATATTACCTGCACCTAGCACAATGCCTGGCATATATTACATGCAATAATTATGGAATAAATAAGTTAATGATGAAATAAATCAATGCAGAATTATTTTACGCACCAAATATTATAAACAAATAGCTTTCAAATTAAAAGATGACATCGCCACATGCTGCATGCAAAAAGTTATTAGACGATTATTGCAGATCATTTTAGAGCACCAGGAAAGGTAATTTCCTTTTCTTTTGTAGAAAATTCACAGGGAAAAAAATGCAAGTTGAAAAAAATAGGAGAAAGAGTGAAGGAAGAGTTCAGCTCAAATGACAAACTAAACATTTTTATTCAATACTTCATAGCCTTCAAAAATGGATAATTATCTCTCCAGCTCTTTGGGCCAGCAGCATGAGGTTGAATACATCATCAGTTCTGATATAAACCATGAGTTTGCAAGGAAACAGGAAGTTTATCTTATAAAATGGAGCTTTTTATTTGCACAGAAGCTTTTCATTAATAACAGAGATGGACTTTCAACTAGTTAATACAGCTGTGGCTCTCTCCCTGACATATGGAGCTCTTAAAAGGAAAAGAAAATACAAATAAGGAGGATTTTTCAGCAACTTCAGTTCCTTTTATCTCCCAGAGGGGTGCGTGGAAGCAGCAGGTGGCAAATTCATTTTTATCTAATAACATTTGATCATACAACATATTTTATTTCCACAGTTGATGTAACTTAATGAAGAGCAAATAGGGAAAATACATCAGCATGTAGGAAATTAGTGGGGCATGTGTGCATGTGTGTGCATGTGTTTAAGTGTGCATGTGTGTGTAAGGAAAATAGGAAGGTAGAGATAAGAGGAAAAGATTGCTGTTACATGTCTGGGTAGAAAACTGTTTTTTAAGTCATTAGTTCCAAACCATGCTGACAGCAGTTAAAAGGAATTATAAGGGCTGGAGACACCATCTTTATTAAATGAGATCTGGTGATCTCAGGCCAGGTCCTAAAAGGAATACACATACAAAAATAAACATCAAGACTGATAACAGAAATTTTGGAGACCTTCAAGGTAGACTTATAAGAGCTGTGTAGAATAAACCTGTGTAGCCAATGAAGGAAGACGAGGAATTGAGGGAGTCATCAATCTGACAGTTTCCACCAAGTAAAGCAGATGCTCATGAGTTTCAAACAAAGTTATACCTAGTTTTAGGTATATGTAACACCAGAAAAACAAGGCTTTCTAAGCAAGCAAAAAAAAAAAAAAAAAAAAAGACTTGGTATTTTATCACATTACCGACATCGCCAAGGATCCTAAATTCTAGAAGAAAGCCAGGAGCTCTTGCTAGTTCGGAAACACTCAAGGAAATCTTGAGTCAACAGTTTTGTCACAAGCCTTGGATTTCTCAACTCACAGAATGGAGATAATGAGAGTATATACATCATATGGCATTTGAGAGGATTACTTGAGTCTTTTTTTAAAAGGACCCCAATATATTAACTTTTTTATGATAGATATAAACCAGATGTTCACTGAGAGAATTCCTGATGAAGAAAACCAGCTAAATTTGGCCTAGTCAAGCTTTCATATCACGCTCACCCTATTTCATTTGTCAGGTCAGTGTTAAGACCTCAAAGCTAGATGATTTCCTGCCTACCTTGCTCAAGTCTGTTTTGTGCTTTCTCTGTCCCTTCCCTTTGTAGCAGCGGTTTTGAAACATCTATAATTCCCAGGAAATTATATGAAACAGCTGTGCTAGACCTATCTCACCTACCCTAGACCATCACTAACTCTGTACATGACCTGTGACTTTTAGGTTTTGTTTAAAAGGTAAAAATAAATTGAAGATGGCCAGGTGTGGTGGCTCATGCCTGCAATCCCAGCACTTTTGGAGGCCACGGTGGGCAGATCACCTGAGGTCTGAGGTCAGGAGTTCAAGTCCAGCCTGCCGAACATGGTAAAACACCATCTCTACTAAAACTACAAAAATTAGCTGGGCCTGGTGGCATGCACCCGTAGTGTCAGATACTTGGGAGGCTGAGGCAGGAAATTGCTTAAACCCAGGAGGCAGAGGTTGCAGTGAGTCGAGATTGCACCACTGCACTACAACCTGGGAGACAGAGTGAGACTCAGTCTCAAAAATAACAAAAAAAATTGGAGAGGATGTGGAGAAACTGGAACACTTGAATAATATTGGTGGGATTACAAAATAGGTATAACCATTATGGAAAATTGTATGAAGTTTCCTTAAAAAATTAAAAATAGAACTGCCATTTGATCCAGTAATTCCAATTCTGGGTCTATGTCCAAACAGGGCCTCGAAGGAATATTTGCACACCCGTGTTTGTAACAACACTATTCACAATAGCCAACAAGAGCAACCCAACTGCTCTCTGATAAACGAACAAAATGTCATCATACATTTACATATATATCCACAAACATATATATGCATACACACATATATTTAGCCTTAAAAAGAAGAAAATTCTGAAACATGTTAGAATATGGATGGAACCTGAGGACATTATGTCAGTGAAATAAGCCACTTACAAAAAGACAAACACTGCATGATTCTATTTATATGAGGTATCTAAAGTAGTCAAATTCATAGAAATAGAAAGTAGAATAGTGGCTCTCAAAGATTAGGGGTAGGGGAGAAAGTGCAGTTGCTTAATGGATACAGAGTTTGAAATTTACAAGATGAAAACTTTGTGAAGATCTTCTTCAAAATAATGTGAACATATTTAACACTACTGACTGAACTGTATAGTTAAGAAATTAAGATGGTTAATTTTAGGCTATGTTTTTTTTACCACGTATTTTAAAAAACAGATTAAAATGAACTTTGAAGACATACTAGATCCGCTCTCTCTGGAAAACTTCCCCAACTAGAGCCCCAACCCATCACAAATTACAAATATTAATACTTTATATAACTGAAACTCAGCATTGGATTTCATAGGGAGAGATGAAATGACTCAAGGTCACAGGTTCAGATGTTCTTACATATTACTCACTATTTCCATAACTTATGCCCAAAATACTATTCTTGTTTGTTTTTTGAGATGGAGTCTTGCTCTGTCACCCAGGATGGAGTACAGTAGCATGATCTCAACTCAGTGCAATCTCCACCTCCCAGGTTCACGCACTTCATCTACCTCAGCCTCCAAAGTAGCTGGGATTATAGGAGCACACCACTACGTCCAGCTAATTTTTGTATTTTTATTAGAGACGGGGTTTCACCATATTGGCCAGGTTGGTCTCAAACTCCTGACCTTGTGATCTGCCTGCCGTGACCTCCCAAAGTGCAGGGATTATAGGCGTGAGCCACCGTGCCTGGCCATTTGTTTAAGGCAGGGTCTTGCTCTGCTGCCCAGGCTGAAGTGCAGTGGTGTCATCATAGCTCAGTGGGCTCAAGCAATCTTCCTGCCTCAGCCTCTCAAAGTGCTAGGATTACAGGCATGAGTCACCATACCTGGCCCCCAAAACTGTTTAGTTTATGTACTTTGGTCCAGAAATGACTACGGTTTTAAGAATTTATTGTCTATGATCAATTTGCTGTTGACTTTTATGACCCTCTAACTTTTCATTTACCTTTAATGCATGTCCGACATTAAAAAAAAAAAAAAAGATGTACCTTTTCCATTCACGTCTCTTTGGCCTGAAATCTTAATTATTTTACAATCCTAACATAAAACAAAAAAAAAGCTTTTGTGGCTGGGTTTTTTCCATACTGTTTCCACACTGGAAATTTGCCTCTGTGTATGTGCATGTGTACATGTATGTGTGCTTGTGTATGTGACTCAAAAGCCCTTATTCCTCCCCAAGATTCAAATTTCCTTTCAGGAAATTAACCTCTCTACTACTAAAAAAATGTTTTGAATAGGATGGTTAAAAACAGGGGTCAGAACTAAAGGGGCTAAAATCCTCCTCCTTCCACTATGGAAAGTCACAGAGTGAGACTGTAACCAACAGTCAATGGGACACACATGAGTTCAGCACTTTGAACTCTTGAAAACATAATGGAACAAACATTGGGAGTTTGGGTATTTGCTAAACAGCATCCTGACTTGTTAAGGTTCCTATTTTTTCAGTCGTCTGGTGCAGCCTTGGCCACTGGTCATTCCTACACTGGGACCCATGTTGATTCAGTGAACACTAGTTATCCTGCACATAAATTCCCCTTTAGTGAAATTAGCCAGAGGTGATTGTCGTTGCTTTCAACCAGAAAACATTGCCTGACAATGTTTATTTGCACAGCTCTTTCAAAAGAGCAATTCTTTGGTTGTAATCTCAAGCTCCTAGGGCAATGTGAAATCCCCTTATTCTCCTGGTTCCATATGGAAAGGTTTTGAAAATGTTTCCATGTTTCCAATTCCAGTCTTGTCATTTTGCTCTTCAGATTTCTTTAAATCCATTCTGATCAGATACTGTTCTGCCCAATGATGTCCTACAAACATCTATTAAACCTACTTACAGCAGAGCCTGCTCATCACCACCTAATTAGATGTCTGATAGCCAACTGCAGCGGGATTGCTGTCCTTCTGCTGGGCTTTCCATGCAGGAGTTTTACAGGTACATTAGGAACCAGTTAACCACCTGCTTCATAATCTTCTTCCTCTGTTTACTCATGAAAGAACAACCATTTCAACCAATGAGCGTGGCACAGGAAACTTCCCAGTGTCAAACAAATGGCTGCTGTCAGTGATCAAAAGATAATTTTTGCGTAGGGGATCGGGCGTAGTCGTCAGGGTGCAAATCTAGGAGACACTGCTGAGACATAGATGGTGTGGTTGAAAGCAGCCGGAGCCAGACTTGTGGGGGAGTGGAAGACACAGGGCTGCCAGCCTGATTACATCATTCTTCTTATTCCCTCTTGGGTTTTCCTTCCTTATTTATCTCCAAAGAAATAGCTCCTAATTTTGATGACCAATTCTGATGGTTCTTTTTCCATTCTAAGCCATTCATTGTTGCCTTTATTATCACCTTTTCCCACAAACCCAAAGGCCCATTTATTTATACTCTGTCTCCATCTCCTAAGTAAAGGAACTCACTGCCTGATCTTGACTGCTTTCATCCGAATAGTACTGCATTTTGGCCTAATTTCTTTCTTCAGTTTATAGATTAATTGATTTTAGATTTACATGGTCCTGAGTGGTTTGCCAGGAAGATTTTTACTCCATAAATCATTCATTTCTCACAATGATCTTTCCAGGTAATGAAGGACCCATTTCAAAGTCCTACTGGTAGAACGTGGTAGTGTTGAGAACAGAGACAAAGTCATATTTTTTCTGTAACAATCATAATCCAACCCTGTTCTAACACATTTGCTCTTCCTGGCAGTCTACACATGAATCCAAGTGGCAGTCATGAGGTTCCCTCTCTGAATTCTTCACTAAGCCCTGGGGATTTAACAGTATGGGTTTGGTAAGAAAAGTAAAACATTCTCTAGGTAGTAGACTGAAAACTAAAGTAGGCATTAATAAGAAAAGTGATGGAAGGAATGGTGGATCCTAAAGAAAGATAAATAAACAACATCCTGCCCTATTACATGTCCCAGTTCTCTCCCCTCAAAACCAGCCAACTGTCTCTCCAGGACCCGGTGTGGATGAGCTGTGAGATTATGAAGTCAGTTGTCTAGTCTGAAGTTCTGAAAGTCATCCAGGGCTGCTCCAGTTTACTCACTTCCTTTTCATTCTACCTCTTTACTAATACTTAAATCCATTCTGCCACCAGGGCTTACTTTTTTTTTTTTTTTTTTTTTTTTTTTTGCAAAAATTTTTACAGCAGCCTCTGAACTGGTCTCCATGCTTCCAGGGTCGCATTTCCACAAAATATCTTCCAAACGGCACTCAGAGATCTTTCTGTGTGTAGTCTTTTAAGGACTTTCAAGATAGATTCAAAATCCCTTAACTTCCTTCATAAGTTCCTGGCAGCAGCATGGATCTTTAGATTCAACAATTATCACCTGCCCAAATGAATGCTTCCTTCCAAGTTTACAGGACTTCATGTAAATAGCAGAATAAGCCACGTTATTTCACTATTCTATCCTTTTGCACTCCATTTATAGTATGTATGTATATTTATATCTACACACAAACATACACACATATACATTTTTTTTCCTCCTTGAGATATCCATCTCTTCCTCCTATGCCATTTCTTCCTTCTACCACCTACTCCTCATACCTCAAGGGACATCTCCCCTGACACCAACCCTCCCAAACTGCACACCAAAGAGGCATACTTTCAGTTGTGAATTCCCACGATTGCTCCTATGAATTTTCATCACATCCTGTTTTTGCATTTGAAACTGTGTGCACTTAACACACTGTTGGCTTACTTCTCTGCTTGTAAAAACAAAACTATGAGCTACTTGAGTTCAGAGCCCGTGTCTCAGTCATTATATCCCCAGTGCCTTTCCCTGTGTCTGGTAACAATGCCTGTTGAATAGAACAGAAATCAAAAGCTATATTGCTTTTGAGACAGGACATCGCGGTCACAGCAGTGTGTAGGTATGGACTATCCAGGGATCTTTAGTCTCTCTGGTATTAGAACCGCAGCAAAGTTTTCAATCTTCTACCCATATATCCTTGGGTAGGACACAATATCCACTTACATTGTATTAACAGCCCTACTGCTTTCTGTGGCTTTTCTCTAGTTGCAAAAGTCTCCTTCCCCTTCAGTGATTACAGAGTAAGGCAGCACATGTGGTAGAATTAACACTCACTGTAGCAGCCCTAAACCAGTGGCCAAAAAGAGGTTCTATAAATACATAAATCTTCATCCCTCATATCGGATAACTCAGAGGTGTGCTCTCCTCTGACTCCTACACTCTCCCAGTGAGATTAAGCTTCCAACATTCCCAATGGTGAGTGGCTCCAATGGCTCCATAATATTGGCTGACTTTCCATCCCTAACTTCCCCACTCTCCAAACTTTATTTTCAGAGATCATCTTGCAAATAAATGACTTATACCAGAATCCTACCCTCAGAATCTGTTTCTGGTTGAACTCAACTAAGACAGTATCCAATACTATGTTTTAAGTTTGAAAACAATTATAAAACTCAGAAGTAGAAATTCATATCATCCTTAATACACAAATGAGGAAACTGAGGCACAGAGAGATTAAACTTCAATACATTTAAAGCATGTAATTGAAGGGACAATCTATCATAAATAGGTCTGCACATTTCGGTTTTGTTTTTTGTGTGTGTGCTTTTTTCCCCGCTAACTTTCTTCTTCTGATCTCTTTAGCATCATTAATGAAAAATGCTTACATATCAGTGTCTAATGGTGCCCCTGATTCAAAAGGCAGCCCTCTGGGGAAGGTTTATAGCCCAGCACATAAAATAGCTGAGCCTGGCAACTCAGTAGAGTGTAAACTAAATCTCTCCCTAAAATAACACAGAGATCACTCAAGGGAGTCTCAGGAGCAGTGCTGCCATTGCGATTACGCAAGGTAGGAGGGATTCATTCAGTTATTAGGAAGCAGCCCTGCAATGCACAAAGCAAAATTACATTTCTACAGTTTTGTTTTGTAATTTTTATGTAAACCAGACATGGTAGAGAGCTATATAAGAGATAGAAATTTGCCTACAACATAAATAATGGAGAGGAAAACACATCAAAGTGTTCAACTTTATAAGAAATTAAAGGTGTGCAAAGCTGTTTGTTTTTGTTTAGAAAAAGGGTCCCACTTTGTCATCCAGGCTGGAATGCAGTGGCATGATCTCAGCTAACTGCAGCCTCCTACCCAATTCAAGTGATCCTCCTGCCTCAGCCTCCCAAGCATCTCAGACTATAGGCACATGCCACCATGCCTGGCTAATTGTTTTGTACTCTTTGTAGACATAGGGTTTCACTATGTTGCCCAGGCTGGTCTCTGACTCCTGAGCTCAAGCTTACTGCTCACCTTGGCCTCCCAAAATGCTAGGATTACAGTCATGAGCCACTGCACCTGGCTGCAAAGTTGTAAAAATTAGAGTTTACTATTCCATCACAATATTAGCAAAGATTAAAATATGATAATGTACAATGCTCAGGTAATTAGTAAAATAGGCACTCTGGTATAAAATCATTGAGAGTATAAATCGGTGAACTCCATTTGAAAATGTAGTTGGCATTTTATAACAACAGGTTTCTTGATACAGGCCCTAAATTTTGACCTAGCAATTTTTAAAACAGTCCCTAATCTTTAGTCCATTATTTTTCCCCATGGATTTGCCTTAAGAATACAACCCATACCCACTACATACACACAACAAAAATTGTCCCGAAAATCATCAAAACATTATTTGTAACAGCCAATTAAAAAGAAATCATCTACATACTCACCAAAACAAGAAAAAAAATAAATGATTTAACCATGCATTAAAATACTTAAATATTAAGGTTTAAGATTTTGAAAACTATAAAATGGCATGATAGAGAGCTTAAAAACTGTAGAATAGGCCAGGTGCAGTGGCTCATGCCTGTAATCCCGGCACTTTGGGAGGCCATGGCAAGCGGATCATGAGGTCAGGAGTTCAAGACCAGAATGACCCAAATGGTGAAATCCCGTCTCTACTAAAAAAAGTACAAAAATTGGCCGAGTGTAATGGTATGAGCCTGTAATCCCAGCTACTCAGGAGGCCGAGGCTGGAGAATCGCTTGAACCTAATTCATCCTCCGAATCTGAAGGGTTCATGCTTCCTTTCTCCTTCCATTTTAATGTTTCCAACCATAACATCTACCATTAAAAACTCTTGGGGTTGTTGGGTATGTGCTAATTTTAAGGGTTCAGGGACTCTTATGAAAGCATTTATTTTTGCAGTTTCCATTAAGGTGGCAATTGACAAGTATACAAAGCAGTAAAGCCAAGGCCATACATCTGGTAATGAATTGCTTTCCTGGCTAAGAAAAACAAGGTTTACTGTGAGTGCCAGTTGCTTCTTGTCCTAAGAGTTGCAGCAGAATAAATGTTACAGAACATAAAACTACAACCCAAGACAATCCTGTTGTCACTTCGCTCTGTGTTAATGTCCCATACCATCGTTTCTCCATAATCAACAAATTTGCCTGAAATTTTGTAAATGAATGAACATTGTTTGTTTTGGAAAGATCAAACTGACTCAGCGGGACATTTTCAGAGAAAAGAAAGAGTGAAGATTTTGAAGGGAAAGCAAAAATAAATCAAATGTATTTTTAATTACTTTTAAATGACATTAATAACAACATCCTCAGTAGGACAAAGAGATAAAATTCTACCTACTATGAGATTTTGCATTAGCTTCGGAAAAGGTTTTCTTTCTGCTTTGGTTGGTTTTGCCTTAGGGACTGGTCTGTAGATATTTGCAAATCTCTTAATTTATATCCCTGTTTGTATGCATGGGACAAAATAGTTTTATTTGCCTATTTATTGTGGTCTCTTTGAGACAAATGATGGCTTGCATCCTTACCACTGCTTTCCTTATAATGACTTAGAAAAATCATCCTTCTTCCCTCAATCCTCACTTAGAGTCCAGAAATCAGAACTCTCAACTCTTGAAAAACACAGATGTTTTGTGCTTATAGATGAAAGAGATAAATTAATTGACATTGCCTAATTTTATGAAGTTGCTACTGAAATCATGGATATAATTCAGCCCCTTTAAATTTCTCTCCAGAATATTTTCAGTAGTAGATACCAGGGAAATCCTCCACGCAGTACAGATACAGATCTGGTATCACCATCTGTCTTATAGGTGGTCATGGAATTTGCCAAATTAATCAGACTTATACCAAATTTAAAAATTAGACTTGGTCTAAACATTTGTTTAGCAAACCTTTATTTAGTGTCTATTATGGTCATGGTATTTCCTCAGTTCTAATCAAGACACACAAGGGCCTTCTAGGAATTTACCATCTAACGGAGAAAAGGAAATATAACTATCAATGGCTCAGCCCCAAGAAGAGGAAAAACAAAAAAATGCCACAGAGAGGAATGCATGTAAGTACCATGGGCGTTTACTGAAAAATCACAGCTTTGGGTGTGTGAGGCTTGTAGAGGATTGTTGAGGAGAGCTAGCCTGGTACCTGAACTGAGACTTGGCTAGATCATTAACTGTTTATGTTATAACTTCAGAGCATCCAGATCTCCATCCCATACTTTGGACAAACCCACAAAGTCATGAAAAGATGCACAGCCATAGGGGCGAAATGCAGCCAAACTGTCTAGGTAAAATTTTTCTAAACATGGCATAGTTTAGCTAAAATCTACTTAATTATCCCACAAATAGATCCAACCCATTTTGGCCCGTTTGTATTGAGATACTCCATCTAGAACAAGAGGAAAAGATGGGACCCAGAAATTCTGTACTGAATAATGTTAATTTGCTAACTTTAATAAGTAAAATCACATAATTAAATATATTTTAAATAAAAACAATGTTCTACTCAGAAATCAAAAATGCCCTCCAAAAAGTATTGAGTGAAAGAGAAATTAACAACTGTAATTAAAGACCAATCTGGAAATAATGAAACTGCAAACGCTGCTGTCAAACATGGAATATAACACAGCTCTACTATGCAGATAAATAAATGTTTAACTTTAAATACTTTCATAAAGTTAAAAAGTAACTATTGAATTGAAGAACACAGAAAAATAACCATAATCCTAAAACAGTAGGAAGAAAGAAATAAAAGGAAGTGCAGAAAAGGTTGATATAGAGGAGGAAAAACAAAAGATAAACATTAAATTGCTCAACAAATCCAAGAGTTGTTTCTTAGGGAAACATAATTAGTATATTAAGCATTAATGTATGAATCTAGTGAATTTATTTAGAAAATTACGTTGGAGAAGGAAAAATACATGTGTAATCTTTATAGTTTTTTTTTCAATTCCATGTTGATATATTTGAAAATCTAGGTGGAATAAGTACATTTCTAAGAAAATAGATATCAAAACATAAGAAACATGTAAAGACGTTATCAGAATTATGGAGCAAGATTAGAAAACTATTCCTTCCTCCTCTCTACATCACCCTGGTCATGAAAATTTTGTAGTAGATGGGTGTTTTGCAAGTGATTTAAACATATATAAATCTAATTTTCACTCCAGGTAATTTTCTAATTAAAATGGTTATAATGGAAAGGAAAGCATATTTGCAAACAAGCTGAGGGGGTTACAGCTGGTTTTCAATATTACTTTTTTTTTTTTACTTTGGTCAAATCCCCACTTTTGTGAGCCTCACCTTCTTCCTCAATAACACAAGCAGAGGGTGCACGTTTACAGACGTGTGCCTGTATGCATTTGTGTGTATATCGGAATAAGTGTTATCACATGTCTGTGAACTATATCAAACATTGAAACACTGAATTTTAGAAATTAAAAGTTCTAAAATGCTTTAAAACAATCCCACAATGTATTATCAGCCTCTCTCATAATCTACTGCAAACTTTTCATACTATCTTTGAGGTCATAACTAACTTAATTTCTAACCTCTTGTAACTCGGTCTCATCTACCTCATATCAACATCCTTCTATCCTTTGGGAAAACTTTTAGATTTAACAACTTGTATTAGTCTGTTTCATGCTGGTGATAAAGACATGCTGAAGACTGGGAAGAAAAAGAGAAAAAGAGGTTATTGTTTGTTTGTTTGGAGACAGAATCTCACTTTGTTGCCCAGGCTGGAGTGCACTGGCACGATCTTGACTCACCACAACCTCAGCTGCGTGGGTTCAAGTAATTCTCCTGCCTCAGCCTCCCAAGTAGCTAAGATTACAGGTGCCCACCACCATGCCTGGCTAATTTTTGTATTTTTAGAAGAGTCAGGGTTTGGTGATCTACCTGCCTCAGCCTCCCAATGTGCTGGGATTACAGGAGTGAGCAACCCTGGCCAGTCAGAAAAAGAGGTTTAATTGGGATTTATAGTTCCAATGAATGTGGAGGCCTCAGAATCATGGTGGGAGGTGAAAGGCACTTCTTATATGGCAGTGGCAAGAAAAAATGAAGAAGCAAGAGCAGAAATACCTGCTAAACCCATCGATCATGTGAGACTTATTCACTATCAAGAGAATAGCACAAGAAAAACTGGCCCCCATGATTCAATTACCTCCCACTGGTCCCTCCCAGAACATGTGGGAATTCCAGGAGATACAATTCAAGTTGAGATTTGGGTGTGGACAGCCAAACCATATCACAACTACAACTCAGTTAGAATAATAGCAGGTGAGTCTTGTTTGAAATACAAACCTAAGAATCCAGAATACATAAGTTCAATATTCTGCTTGGATTTCAAAGCACCTGTAATCAATAGTGTATAGAATGTTCAACTGTAACACCCAGAGGAAGGGGCTGAGTACTTAGTTGAGAAAATGTGCCATGGACTAATTGCCATAATGTCAATAAATCAGCATTCAGACACAATAAAGGTATTATTATAGGCCTAAAACAATGCTATTCCACCTTGCCTTTTCTTCCAAGTTAACATATTGACAAAGATTGAAAAAGAATGGTAATACCCATCACTGCCAAGTGTGTAGGGAAACAGGCACCAGATAACTTGCCAATAGACACATATTCAGTGCAACTGTCATAGAGAGTAATTATGTATGTGATTTTGCTTGAATCTTTGCAAGGTTTTCTTATTATTTCCTAGCAGTGACCTTGCTAGGTCAATGGGTTTTATCCCAATATTTCATACAATAATAGCACACTGGAAAGAACCTAATGCCTAACAGGAAAACTGCTAAATATTTTATGGCAGATCCATTAAATATTGTCACATATTAAAATAATACAGATTGATACTGACTGACAAGAAAATGATTAGTACACACGGATAAGAGAATAAAGGATACAGTTCAAATATATTGTCATTGAACTCACTATCTGTGTCCATATATACAGAAAAATAGAAGTATATATACCTAAATATTAACAGTTTTTATCTTAAGGTGCTAAGATTACAGTGGATTTTATATGATTTCAACTTTTTAATATTGAAATTGTAAACAGTAAATGTTACCGATAATCAGCAAATATGTTCTTATTTTGATAACAAAAATGAGTATCCATGAATAAAGTTAAAAATTATGTCATATATACAGAAACTCTATTCATACTCTATTCATTCTCTATTCCAGTCCTATTTCCAAATCTCTTGGGAGAGTTTTATTAATAGCCGCAGACCATTATCATTTCTCTGACATCTTAAAAGTATCCATTATTTGTCACTCAGCATATGGCACCTTAAGTTCTTACTGACCATTTTTCTGGGTAGAGGTCTCTCTGCACAGGTCAGAACTGTATGTCATTATTTATATGTATGTACTTACATGTCCCTATATGTATTTGAATCCCTGGCCTCTAAACGGCAGCTGATGTAGTGTCACAATCAAGCATTTTCATTTTTTCCCCTAATGGTGTTGGGTAACAGTTCCACAGGTTATGAGCTGTAGGCATATGCAAACAACCCTGTCCTAACTTCCTAACTGGTATATGTCTTAAATATGGTTTAGGAGTTTTTACCATTGACCTGTACTAAGTTGTTTCATGAGCACATAATTATATAGAATATAGATGTTGAACTTGAAGCTGATGTAATAGCCTGTCAAACACTGATAGCTTCCAGGAGCCCTCCACTGAATCCTCTTTTATTCTAATGAGCATTTACGTCCCTTCTCTGAGCTGGAATGAAATACTTCTGTCCCTTCTCTGCTTGGGTGAATGTGACCCCTGCGAGGCTCAAGCTGGATGCATCTTCAGTGGGATTTGTTATCCATTCTGTCCATTCTTCCCCAAGGGCCCAGTAGCCCTTACACACAGCATGCCCCGAGCAATGGAGGAAGCCTGCCACAGAATGGCACTCTTTGAGGCAATGAAAATTACCATAGGTCAGCAAGCTGCACAGCTCTGCTTTTCCCAGTCAGCCTTTGAACAGTTCATTTGTGACTTCAAGAACAACTCCAACCTACATCTATGAAAGCCATTAAAATT
The DNA here is from genome assembly GCF_049354715.1 of Callithrix jacchus. Taxonomy (NCBI): domain Eukaryota; kingdom Metazoa; phylum Chordata; class Mammalia; order Primates; family Cebidae; genus Callithrix; species Callithrix jacchus. The sequence goes on from NC_133513.1 coordinate 99,920,270, forward strand.
GGCCATAGGCATCCTTCAGCCCCTACTACTCAATTTCTGTTTATTTAGCCATCTTTAAAGTGTCCATTTACTTCATTTTTTATCTTCATGGTTCTTGTATCCTCCTTGTTTTCTCTGCTTCTTCAGATGCTTTGGAAGAAATGTTTGTCTGTCTTCCAAGGTCAGTTCATTCTTGAGATGCACACCTCAGCTAACCACACAACAGCCAATAGGCAGGCAGTTCCTTGCTCTCCCCACCTTCCTCCTTCACTGGGTGCAGTATCCTAGGCTACTTAATGTTTGGGAGAGGTTCTGAAACAGGCTTTTGAAAATCCACAGAACACATGGTCTTTGAGGACTGCATTCAATTTTATGCTGGCTGCCTGGCTGCCTTGCTTGCCCTCAATCTATTGCTCTCATGCTGAGGACCCTTGCTGATTTCACTGGGGTGAAAAGAATGCATTTCCTTTTGTCACAAGTCACCATCTTTTCCTTGCAAAGTAGCTATAGGTATAGAGTGAAAGGAGAATACAAATGACATCAAGAGAGAGGGAGAGAGAAAATATACTCAGGAATAGAAATTGAGAGAGAGAAATGCAAACTCACACCCAGATGGTTAGAGAGAGAGGAATTCTTTGCCCCCAGACCATGCATCAGTCCAGCTCTGAAATTCACATTCTCATTTCTCTACTTCATCTCTGCGAAACAGCATCTGGGCATGCCTTTACTAGTTACTATGCATTACTGTCTAAGTGGGGTGGGGGGTGTCCTTATCTACCCACTTGACAGCTTAAAATCCCTTTATCCCACTTCCCTCCCAAGAGTTTTGTGCATTCTGAGAATGATTAATTTTCAAAATTATTTTTGGCTCCAACCTGGTTTCTCCATCTCTTTTACAAGTCACCTTCAGTGGACCTCCACTGGTCCATGAAATTCATTCTCCTTTCCTTAATATCTATGCACATACACACACACATGTATATATACACTGACCAAATGATATCTATTGCCCCAATATGATGGCAGGTATTGCTATTCATGCAGTTGCTGACATGGGGGAAATGGTTAAGTCTCCAGAGTTTGTCACAGTGGGGAGGAATCCATGTTGTCTATCATGGCAAGAAAAATGACTTTAAAAGCCATCTTGCAATTTTCACTCACTCCTACCTACATAATGGAACTTTTAAAATAGCCATACCTCTCTGTTTTAGAAAGGGAAAATAACTTACCTAAATATATAATGAAAAGCAATCCCATTCTCTGCAGCCTCTACCTCTATATTAATATCTGATTTTGCTCTCCTTGGCACATGCAACAAGTTTTAAATATAGTTGAGGTGGAAGATAATTGGGCTCTGGATACAAGAAGTCTGATTTCCTACTGATGTGAAATTTGGGGTAATCTACTTAATAATTCTCTGCCTCCATCTACTTCATATATATATATATATATATATATATTAAAATATATATATATATAATATACGCACACACACATATATATATTTATTTATACACACATATATATAGAGAGAGAGTTCCACATTTTATATAGCTAATGACAGTACAGGATTGTGGGGTTGTATGAGGCTTAAATGAGAGGAAAAGGTGCTCATCGGCACCTGGCACAGTTAATCCTCTGAAATGTTTGCCTCAGACAGGAGGTTATGCAAGAGGTCTCATCCAATCAGTCGCTGAAGAAATGTACAGTACCCAGATAGATTATTACCATCGATATCAGTTAATATAACCGTCTCTCACAGAAGGCAAACATAGCTCTAGTAATTTGTCAGTTGTTTTTCAATAGCACAGTTTTCCTCCACTGAACATATCAAATTGTTATCTACTGAAGAATGATACACATACAATGATGAAGTGACCGGAGCAGTACTCCCAGCCGTGGTCTACCAGCAGGTAGACATTTAGAGTGCTACCAGCAGGATTCTACCTGATCCTGGACCATGGCATGTGCTATTTATTTATTTATTTAATTCAACAATCTTTCTGAGCTTTGTTCTAAGATAATAACCATTAACATCATAGGTCTAATGAACTGTTAATCATTGCTTAATGTGCATAAGTAGCAATAACACATTTTACATCTGTCTATGCACATTTCAACTATGGTAACTTTCTGGATTTGGAAGCAGACTCATAAGACTTGAATTACTGTCCCATCTAGGTCTTATATATTTTTGATACCTGTTCTTGGATAAATCACTTGGACTCTCTAGGTGCTTCATTTGGTGCAGTTCACAGATCTCTTGTAAAGATTAAGGAAGAAAATACATGTCAAAGTATTTTGTAAACTATAAGGCACTGGGCAAGTAAATGGTGTTAATTTTCAGTAAATGTCCAAGAACTCTTTCTTGCAGCTGATGACACCAGATTAGCTTTCAACAACAGAAAAGCTGACTTTTCGAAGGGAAGTGAACATCCTTCATTCATAAACCCCCTCACTGATGCGTCTCACTCAGGATTTATAGCACAGTGTACCACTACCTGGTGAAACACTGGGACTCCCTTCTGTAGCACCAGTGGGGTCACTGCTGGTACAGATAACACCACCTTGTGTCCACTGAGGAGAACAAAACCTGTAAATATCCGTTTCTTCTCCTCTTGAATTTTGTTTCTTTCAGTCACTTATCCTCAGCCCGATCCTATTTATAGATTAGCTGCATGCATCAGTACCAGAGAGCCAGGATCATGAACTCAGTTTTGGGCAGTGTAGTCCCCACAGACGATGCCACTGACCCCACTAAATACTGTCAGCACCTGCAGTCACAGCATTGGCACTTGGCATTTCTCAGCTGGTCCAAGAACTCCTGTGGCTTTACATAGTATTTACACCAGTGGTTCTCAATCCTGGTTGTACATTAGATTCACATGGGGAGATTTTTTTTCTTAATGCCAATAGCTGGAACCCTTCCCAAACCAACTTATTAATCAGGATCTCTTGGTGGAAGTGGGGGACTCAGGCATCAGTTTATATTAAAAGCTCCTCAGAAGTAAAGGCTTCTTGGGAACTGTTGCTTTAGGTTAACTGTGGCCAGACGGTAAGGCTGTACCTACTGAGCGTGGAGAAAAGTAAGAATGAAATCCAATTATTGTGCTTAGTTTGGCCAAATCCTGTAAGTCAGAATAACCGAACAAGAAACAAAACAAAAGGAAGCAAAACACAATTGTGCCAACCCGAGAGTCCACCTGTACTGTTTCCTCTTATGACATGATTCTTTTATTTCTTACATGGGAAGATCTTACTAAAGTGTGAATTTCTGATTCTCACTCCCAACGTAAAGGTAGCAGAATCTCTGTTGGCCAGGGAATTTGCATTTCAACAGGTACCCCAGAGCATCTAAGCCCACAAAAGTTTCAGATCACTGTTTTCTAAGTGATTGCATCAAGGATCCCTGTATAATCCTTCTGGGGTTTTCTGCCCTGGTTGTACAACAAGAAGAAATATAAAATATAGATTGCTGGTTCTACCCCATGCATCCTGGTATGGTACCTGCTGAATTTTTAAAAAGATTCATGTAAAGTTCTGATTAAAAGATTGTGAGCCTGTGTGATAATGGCAATGTCCCTGGACTGTAAAGAGAAAAAAAAGAAAAAAAAAAAAAAAAAGCAAGGCTTACAGTGCTAAAGCATCTTTTCTTTGACCAGGTGTCATTTCCAAAACAAACTCCTCCATGTCAATTCTCTTCAGAGTGAGAAAGAGAGTCTCTTTCCTGTCCATTTGTCTTTTACACACAGAAGGGAACACAAATTTAGAAAGTATTTAAAGCAGTGGGCACTTCGAATGTTCATTATTCAATGCCGGAAGCAAAGGCTCCCCGGGCATTATTAAACACATTGATGAACACTGTGACTGGATTTAGAGAGAAGAAAGATGCTGCTGGAACTGCAATACACCAATTCCTCATTTAAATGTCTTGTAAATAAAGACCCAGGAACTGACTTCATGGATTTTCATGTGGAGGCAATAGTATTTACATCTCAAAAGCCTACTGGACAGCTTTCTCAGTTATGCTGGCTATTGGGGATTCCTGAATGAGCACAGGATGAAATACAACTTAATTCTATCTATTAAGGAAAGAGGGGTTTCATAGCTGGGTGCTGTGTATGGTGAGGTTATTATGGCATGAACAAATGCAAACTCAAGCCAATTACTGCTCTAAATGTCTGGTGTGCTTTTCAGTAGGATTTTAATGCATGCAAAATGGAGTACTGGTTCTTGTCTCAGCTCATAAAGTAACACAGAAGGATCACTTTTTCTGTAAATGTTGAAGGCAGGGTGAAACCCCCAGAGCAGGCCTCTCAAATCCCACTCAGCAGGTGGCCGCTGGAATGGGACATCTGAGGGACAGAAGCCTAAGAAATGTCCTTTGGTTGCCATATTCTTTTAGGGGGCAAAAGAGAAAAATAAGAGCCCACCTGCCACTCATAGAGAAAAGAAAATACAAGTTGAGTCCCTTCTGTGCTTGTAAGTACTCCCCAAACCCAACCAACCAATACAAACATCTAGCTAGTGGGAAGATGGCTGTGAAGTTCCTGCCTCTCCCAAGTCTGTGATTGACTTGAAAACACTGTCGTCAATCATCCTAATAAGCACTTATAAAGTAAATCAAAGGCTATTAAAACACTTTTGACATTCAGCTTGCTTCCTCAAGCAAACCATAAATGCCCAGAATTTACAACATTTGCTGAAGGGAGGGAGGAGGATGCTGGGTTTTAAAAACAAATTTATTGGCTTGTTTCTTATGCTGGTTTTTTTCTCCTTTCTCCCCTTGGGACAGTGATAAACTAAAACTGCTGGATGCTGTTACAGACCACTAAATTCGTAGTTAAGGTTCATATCATTATCCAAGCGATTCTGGATTTCATGGGGGTGATTTATAACTATGTGCTAGCAAAAAGCCACAAAACACTGTGTCTTTTAACTAAAGGGGCCTGGGGCTATATGACCAACATCTATACACAAAGTGCCAGACAGTAAAATAATACTGTATGTCACTCCCCTCACATTCAAAATACTGGACAGAACCAAGTAAGACTGTGAAATAAACAAAGATCAATAGCGGCCATGCTCTGTCATTAACGTGCATGGTGACTTTGGATAAGTCATTTATCCTCTCTGGACTTCAATTTCAATTGAAAAAGGCATGGATTGATCTAGATAACTTTTAAAGTCCTATTCCAAGTTACAGTTCTATTATCAAATTATCCAATTAGCTCAGGTCTCACATGAATGACTAGTGTCAAATCTTAATTCTCATCTCTGCAAATTATGGCAGGTGAAAGTGGTGACCCCTCATGCTGGCAAATCTGATTTCTAACGATTCACTTTCTTTCTCCCTTCAACACATGCTCAACATTGGTCTTCGATTTATACTCCTGTTGGCTCCCTGCTCAGTTTCCAATCAGTGGTGCTTTCAGCAGGATGTACCACAATTTTAAGCATGTGGAGTAACAGGAGACTGTGACTGGGGCAAGCTAGTATCCACTAACAGAGGGATGAGTGTCAGCTCTTCATTAAGCAGGAGCACAGTGGTTGCTTATCTTCAGCTCAGTTCCAGACCTGCATTTGGTAATTATACATAGGTGTCTCAAACTGATCTCAATATCAACTTTTCTAAACCTGAATTTGTGATATTTTCCCCCAAAATGGGTCCTGTTCCAGAGTTTCCTCTCTCAGTGAATGGTACCACTATCCATCCTGCTAGGCATGCTCTGCACCCAGCCTTCATCTTTGATATCTCTATCCCTTTAACTGGTTCCTCCCCAAGCCCTATAATTTACTGCCGGAAAATTTCTTGAATAGAAACAAACCAATGCATTATTATTATTATTTTTAAACAGAGTCTTTCTCTGTCACCTAGGCTGGAGAGCAGTGGTGTGATCTTGGCTCACTGCAACCTCCGCCTTCCTGGTTGAAGCAATTCTCCTGCCTCAGCCTCCCAAGTAGCTGGGATTACAGGCGTGTACTACTATGCCCAGCTAATGCATTTCTACCAATACCGCCTTAGCTTACGCATTATCCCTCCCCTCTTTCTATATTTTCCTACATGATTTGGCAGCATTTTCTCTCTAGTCTTTCAAATGCATATTTGCCCACTTCTCCCTCTCCTCATTCTACTCCACTGCCATCCTGCCCATCTGCCACCTCCTCCTCCTCCCTACCTGTACGGCCTCATTTCACACTCTACTCTCCCAGGCCCACTCTACTCTAGTCATCCTGTCATTTCCATTCCTCTTTCTTGCCATGCTTCTTGGATCCACATGGTGATTTCCCAGAGAACTTGATATGCATAACATATTTGGGGAACACAGGAGACTCACACTGGAAAAAAGCCAAAAACTGAGAGTTCATGGCTGTTTTAAGTGGAAAGAGTGGCCGCATTACAAATGTCTGACTTCCAATAATTTATTGCCCCCTTCCAGTTTGTTGCACTCCCTAGAGGATTTTGGGACACTTGGAGCAAGTGAGTCACAAAGTAGGAAGAGCAAGCCATAACCTATTTTGAAGGCACCTGGCTCCAAATCCTCCTCCAGGAGGAGCAATGGAAACTTCTAGGAGGAAGCCAATTGATAAGCACGTGGAAGGAAAAGATTGCTTGCCATGAAAGGTATCCTAAAAAGCTTGATCCCTCTAAGGAGACTTCTTTCCAACCCTACTTCACCCGGTCAATTTCTACACCCCTCTTGCTCTTCACTTTGCTGAAAATATCTTCCCTGTCACTCCTGCCTAGGTAGAGTCTTCTAGTCATAGGCTTTCATAAAGATAAAGATCTGCCCATCCCAGTACTTAAGCCCGTGAATACTTTATTCAATTATTTTATTTTAGTGCACTCCTTTTCATTAGAATATAAACATTCTGACAGGTGAAATCATTTCTGATTTTGCTCAGTAATACATTTCTAAAGTCTAATACATCATTGGCACTCAAACTAATGAATGAATGAATGAGGTGGAAAGTTGATGGAAATTTTTTTCCATTATACTATTGGCCATTCCAGGTCCAAGTTTTTGTTTCTAATTGTGTATATGTGTGTGTGTGCATATACATATATATACATATACATATATACACATACATATGAGTATATGTAATATACAATTATATATTATGTATAGATAATGCATGCATATATAATGATGTACATATATGTATAATTACATATAATGTATTATATGTAGTTATGTGTATATATGCATATAATTACATAATTATATATAACTATGTAACTATAACTACATACAATATATAATTATATAATTATATATAATTGTGTGCATGTATACACATAACTATAATTGTGTGCATACATATACACACAAGTACACACATATAAACAATCAGCAATGAGAAACTGGACCTAGAAAAACTATATAATAAATTATATAAATACATATTTTTTTCCCATGAGCAATTTCTTTTACATAAAGTTGCTTATATCAGCTAAGAAGAGGGTTTACTTTCCAATTTTTCTGTTTTCCTGTCATTTTTTACCTGGCCAGCTGATTCTCAGCTGAAGTACGATGTCCTCAGAGAGGTGTCCCAGACCATCCAATCTAACAAAACTCCTTCCGTTCATCTCTCAGGGCAGCTCTCATTTTCCATTCCAAATATGATTACCCCAACCTACAGTGAATTTTGTTTGTGTTTATCTCTTTAACATTTGTGTGTCTTGATAAACTCTAAGCTTCTTGAGGACACGCACTACATCTATTTGCTATAATTGTCATTAATACCCAAACCTTGCAGAGTTCCTGGTACATAGTTGGTGCTCAGTAGGTACTGTTGACTGAAAAATTACTTCAACTAAATGCCCTATAATTTTGGTATGCTCTGCATCCAGCCTCTGTATCTCTTGAGGAAAGACATGATATTATTTTCCTTGTTTTGTATCCCCCATGGTACTAAACCCACAGTTAGATTAGGCTGGGGATTCTTAACACTGGAGGACAGGTGATGCTTTTCATTTTCTTTTTTTTGAGACAGAGTCTCACTCTGTGTCACCAGGCTGGAGTGCAGTGACATAATCTTAGCTCACTGCAACCTCCGCCTTCTGGTTCAAGCAATTCTCCTGCCTCAGCCTCCTGAGTAGCTAGGATTACAGGTGTGCAGCACTACACCCAGCTAATTTTTGCATTTTTAGTAGAGACCAGGTTTCACCATGTTGGTCAGCCAGGATGGTCTCGATCTCCTGACCTTGTGATACACCCACTTTGGCCTCCCAAAGTGCTGGGATTACAGGTGTGAGCCACCGTGCCCAGACAGATGATTCTTTTTCCTGCATGGCTGCCCATGTCCTACAGCATGTTTAGCAACATCCCTAGCCTCTAGATGCCAGTGGCATCGCCCACACCCCGTGTGACAACCAAAAATGTTTCCAGACATCGCCCAATATCCTCTGTGGGCAAAATCCGTCCCCTGACACCCTGCTGAGAAGCAGTGGATTAAGTGCTTAATTCAATCAATGCTGATTAATAGATTGTAAGGTGCCCTGGCAATCTCTAGGTTCTAAAGAGTCCCTCAGACTCTGAAGAAATTGTTCCACTACAGCCAAGGTATAGAACAAATATCTAAAAATAAGTGACAGCTCCTACAAGTGGTGCGCGCTTCAAGTGCCTGAAACTGATGCCAATTTGGCCAGGAGCCTATGCTAACTTCTTCCTTGGTAATTGTTTTCTCAATAGCTGCAGCTCATTTTCAACATCCTTGAACAGTACATAAATTTTTATCTTATTTACTATTCCCTGAACTCGCCAATTAAGTTTCCATCACTGTACTTAAAAAAAGAAATCTCCCGGCCCGGCAAGATGGCTAATGCCTGTAATCCCAGCACTTTGGGAGGCCGAGGTGGGCGAATTATGAGGTCAAGAGATCGAGACCATCCTTGCCAACATGAAAAAATCCCATCTGTACTAAAAGAATAAAAACTAGCTGGATGTGGTGGCATACACCTGTAGTCCCAGCTACTCAGGGGGCTGAGGCAAGAGAATCACTTGACCTGGGAGGCGGAGGTTGCAGTGAGCCAAGATCAAGACACCACACTCCAGTCTGGCGACAGAGCAAAACTCTGTCTTAAAAAGTAGATTAAAAACCTCCTGTCCAAGGCATCCTCCTGAGGGCAAGAATATGCACCTGTTTCCCTGTAGTGCCTTCTGCCAGACAGCAGCTGAGAATCCAAGCAAAGATGCTTCTTAATAGTGAATATCCTGGTTGAACTTTGTCATTTGCTATGTGCTCTCACATACAATGTCTCACACAAACAGTATGTGTGTGAACAGGAGAGAGGGGAGAGGAGGAGAGCAGAAGAGGGGGAGAAGGAGAACAGAGAAGAGGGAGAGATGGGGAGGAGGGGAGAGAGGGGAAGGGAGAGTATTCAGTGGTCAAGGTAGTGAAAAACAAGCAATTATCTCCCCACCAGAAGTGTCAATATCTGTGTTCAGATGAACAGAATAGACAAAGCTGAAAAAATTTCATACTGAATTTTACTGAAAAATGAAATAACTACTGGATTACTACTGGGAGCTTTCTTCTTTCTGTTTGTTTTTTTCTGGAGACAGAGTCTAGCTCTGTCACCCAGGCTGGAGTGCAGTGATGCAATTTTGACTTGCTGCAACCTCCGCCGCCTGGGTTCAAGCCATTCTCCTGCCTCAGCCTCCCGAGTAGCTGGGACCACAAGTGTGCACCACCACACCCAGGTAATTTTTGTATTTTTTTTTTTAATAGACAGAGTTTGCCACATTGCCCAGGCTGGTCTGGAACTCCTAGTCTCAAGTGATTCACCCACCATGACCTCCCATAGTGATGGAATTATTGGCATGAACCATCACGCCTGGCCTGCATATTTTACATTTGAATATCTTCTATAGTTCTGACTACTTAAACACTTCTATATAAAGAGGTGATGGTATAGCTATGCCCTTCTCACTGAAGAAAGGTAAAATATTTGCTAAGCTCACACAGTATCAGTGTGAGGTACTTCAACCAGGTCTTCTGATTTTAAATCATATGGGGTTTTTCCCCTTTTGATTCCAGTGTCTCTTAAATGAAAAACATCCAATACTCCTACTGATTTCTCATCTCCTATCCTGCAAGTTGTCATCTTTTTCAGTCTCGTACTCTGGAATGTGGTCTGCCTGGGAACATGATATTTACTGGGACCCCTGTCCAGGAACATGTAAGGATTCCTAAAGAGATACACATTGCTTCATTTTTAGACACCTTGGTTTAAGTGGCATGGCTGGATTCTGATAGCTGCATGTGTAACCCACAATACCACAGAGGATGAAGTGGAGAAAAATGCAAATTCCCTGAGCTACTTGGTTCAGAGGATGCCTAATGGTACAACATAGTAAATGTCATGAAGCTACTCAAAAGCAGGATGTGTTTTTAGTTCTCACTTCTAGGAAAAAGAAAATACATAAATAAAGTCACGCTTTCTTCTATAGATTGGGAGCAGCAGAATATGACTGGAGTGACCATGTATATCCTGGTTTGCTCAGGACAATCCTAATTTATTCCCATCGTTTTAATAATGCTCACTCTTAAAAGGGTTCTAGATTGATGGAGATAAATGATACAGTCATGCTATATATGGCTTGAGTTTCACAATGTACCCGATTGGTTTAACGTATTATCAGGTTTCAGTTTTAGTCACTTTTAAAATGGGTATGCTTCCTCCTCATTGATGATGTTAGAAAGCTGTATCATCACTTCCCAAAAAAGCAGCTTTGGACAGCCACCACTGTTACCCCTGAGTCACCACTTTATGCCATAACAATGACCTCAGCCAAGAGAAAAGCAGAGAGTGAGCATGAGCTTCAGGGTGCCACCACGCACCCACTGGGACTTAAGGCCAGCATCCACATTCAAACCGATGTCTGCATCCACAGTGGTGAGCAAACATGACCAGGGACTTAAAGCATGGTCTTTCTTTAGGTCTTATTTGTCGGGAGCAATCTCCCTTGCTCCCGCATATAATCTCTGGCAGGCCCCTGGGCTTTCTACTTATTCTTTTGTCATAGATAGTCCCAGAGTCACTTTAAATCACAAGCACTGTCTTAATTCCGTAAATAAAATGTCCTGCTGAAGACAGTAATCAAAATCCTGTTTACAATCCACGCTTTTCCCTCCCACCTCCTCATCCTCCCACCCACCCTGTCCCTGAATTCCTCTACCCATTTCAGGCTGACACCTGGACTGTGGAAAGGGTGTGTGGTCATATGCTCTTAAAGGAATCTAATGGAGTTTCTTTTTTGTGTGTGTGAGACAAAGTTTCACTCCTGTCACCTGGCTGGAGTGCAATGGCGCAATCTTGGCCCATGGCAACTTCTGCTTCCCTGGTTCCAGCAATTCTCCTGCCTCAGCCTCCTGAGTAGCTGGAATTACAGGCACACACCACCATGCCTGGCTAATTTTGTAATTTTAGTGAAGACAGGGTTTCACCATGTTGATCAGGCTGGTCTCAAACTCTGGACCTTAGGTGGTCCATCTGCCTCAGCCTCCCAAAGTGCTGGAATTACAGGCATGAGCCACTGTGCCCTGCCACTAATGGAGTTTCTTGACTAAACTTGCTGCTTTGCACTACGAAATCAGGAGAGAAAAGCAGGTAAAAAGTGAGGGCCGTTCTTATGTGGCTGGGTGGTTTCCAGCACTCTGGGCCCGGCAGATGGTGAAAGTGACTCTTTCTCTTGGTGTGCTCTTTAGACTCTCTGGCTGGATCTCTGCCTGTGGTCTTGTCACCTGGGTGGATGCATCTCCAGTTCAAGTAGCGGTGGAGACACCCTCCCCAACTGCCTATCACCTGGCAGCACAACTCCAGTCCTTTTCACTGTGAGGCCTGCTTGTCCCTCCAGGCAAGTCTGATAAATGAGACCTAAGAGGACCCCAGGCACGCTCGCCACTGCATGCTCCTGGGAAAACACTCCCATGTTTATGGCTCCAAGGCATCACAGCAAGAATATCTCTCTCTGGCTCACTGTCTTGGAGGTGGTCAGCTCTTGATTCTTCCTCTTGATTTCCCAGGCAGGCATCAGATCTCAATCTACAAACCACTTTGATTATCTCAGGCAACTGTTATGTTCCAGTTTTTATAGCCCCAAATTTGGAGAGATACAGGTGATGCGCTCTTGAAGCCCATGCATTCACTTGGCTCAAACTGAGGTGAAGACTCCTCCTACCACTAAGTACTGGGGACAGAAAATAGCCTAGAACTCTGATGACTCTTTCTCAAGTTCTCTGCACTCAGCTCCTTACATACAAGACCTACAGAATGTCTCTGCTTCCCCGGTCCTTACTAGCCTCCACTGATGCAACAGGAACCAAATTCACAAAATAGGGAAAATGGAGTTCAGAGCATAACTTTATCTGATATGCCAGAATTACAATATTCTCTCACCTTCTCCTCTCTTAATCATTTCAATATTCTTTATCTGATTCCTGTATTTGATTGAAAAGCACAAATGTTATCAAATAGGTTCCAAGAATCATTTGCCTAATAAATCAGTGCAAGGGCCACAGGGAGTGGGGAGGAGGGAGAAAGTCTATTTCACACATGCCTTGGAACCAAGACATCCATTGCATTAGTACCCTGTAGAAACAATAAGGACTCAGTAGAAACTGTAACTTAAACTATAAACCCTCTGTGGGTATGAATGCTAAGGGTCTGGTGCCCCAAAAGGCAAAAACAGGTAAGCAAGCCGACATCTATCCTCCACCCATTAGGAATTCACTCTGAACAATGCTTATTTCTTTTCTATGTTGCCTGAGTTTCCAGAAAAGCTCTCTCTAGGGTCTGACCTCATATAATTCACGGACCTTATTCCCATAAGGGAAATCTAAGAAATTGCTTTCCAGTGTGCTGCATCTTATACTGACTTGAGAAATCCCTTCTGATCTGCTGAACTTTTGAAGTCCCAGAAGTAGAAAAACATTCAGAAATATAAGAAAGGTCAAAAATCTGAAAATGCCACTTGTAAATGGACAGTCTTATTGAGTAGACAGGTCTCCTCAGGTGGTGAACAGAGCTTACATTAGAGCTTAGGAAGGAATGAAAGGGATAAGTTTCTTTCCACTTTAATTTTGAGCAAAGGCAAAGTTATGAATTCCGAGGGCTCCAGGTGACATGTGCTAAACATACAACTACCATGGAGCACTAACATAGAACCTCAACAAAGGAAGAAATTACAGGGTTGCCTTGCTGGGGATGTGGGAGATAAGACCAGTTGACTTCTCTACATGAAGACTACAGCAGACTCTGTCATCTGGCTAGATCTTCTGTCATCCCCTCAAGGGCTTCCAACAATAAATAAACACAAATAGACAAAGAAAGAAATGCCTGTTGATAATAGGGTCAAAACTTTTATACCATCGAAAAATGACACTATTAAAAGACTTTTTTTAAATAGGCTTTTTTAAAGGGTAGCTTTAGGTTCACAGCAAATTTAAGGCAAAGTACAGAGAGTTCCCACATAACCCCATCCCCCTTCCCTTGTACACACACAGCCTCCCCCACTGTCACATCTACCCCAGAGTGGTACTTTCGTTGCAACTGATGAACCAACACTGACATATTATTACTGCACACCCACAGTTTACATTAGGGTTCAGCCTTGATTTATACATTCTACAAGTCTGGACTAATGTATAATAATAATGTGCCCACCATTTTAGTATCATATAGAATAGTTTCACTCCCCTGAAAGTCCTCTGTGTTCAACCTATTCATCCCTCCCTTCCTGCAACCTGTGACAACCGTGGACTTTCTTATTGTTTCCAAAGTTTTGTCTTTTCCAGAATGTCATATATTTGGAGTCGGATAATACAGCCCTTTCAGATTGGTTTTTTTTGCTTAGTGATATGCATTTAATTTTCCTCTATGTCATTTTGTGGCTTAATAGCTCATTTCTTTATAGCTGAATACTATTCCATTGTATGGATGTACCAAAGTTTGTTTATCCATTCGCTCACCAAAAGGCATCTAGTTGCTTTCAAGGTTTGAATGAATGTTGTATGAATATGTAAGTCTTCATCAGTTCAGCTGGGTAAAGGCAGCTTGATTGCTAGATCTTATGGTAGATTATGTTTAGTTTTTATAAGAAACGGCAATACTGTTTCCAAAGTGGCTGTTACCACTCTACCTTTTCATGAGAATGAGAGTTACTGTTGTGCCACATCCTCACCCAGCATTTGGTGGTGTCAGTGTTTTGGATTTTAGCCACCCTACTAAGTGTAAGGAGCATATCATTGTTTTAATTTGCAATTCTCTTACATGTGTGTTGAACATCTTTTCCCATGATTATTTGTCATCTGCTTATCTTCTTTGACCAGTTATCTGTTCAGATCCTCTCCCCTTTTTTTGTTTGCATGTTTTTTTGTGTTTGATTTTTCAGAGAGCTTTTTTTATTATTGAGTTTTAATAATGCTTGTACAGTGTGGATAAAAGTTCTCTTTCAGATATGTCTTTTACAAATATTGTCTCCCAGTCTGTGGACTGTCTTCTCATTCTCTTAACAAATGATTTTTAAATAATAATCCACTTTTTAATTAAAAACAATTTGCTTTAGTGAGAAATGCATGATGATGATAGCGTCTGAGGAAATGCTCAATGATTGAAAGGAACATTTTATTTTATTAGATAAATGCCCAATATGGCTAAAAAAAAGAACATAGTAAAGTTAAATAAAAATTTTGACAGTTTTTAATATTATAAAAATTTCAGTTATCTATGTACGTATGTATGTATGTATGTATGTACGTATGTATGTATGTATGTATGTATCTAATTTGCATTGGGCAGGAGCTAATTCAACACATAGGGAGGCAAAAGAGGAAATTGAAAAGGAAGTTTAAGAACAAGAGGATGGGTGGTAAGAAAGGACATTGTCAAAAATAATTGTCCACAATCCTCTCTGTTTTTATAGATGTTGTTGCTGCTACTAGTGAGCCCTGAGAAACAATCAGAATCGCAAATCTTTTTTTCTTTTAACCTTACATTTAACTCCACAGATTTCTTTTTATTTTAAGGCAACCTGATTGCAGCGTAAATTAATGCTTTTTATTTTGATAAGAACAGACAAACAAGATGTATTCCTTGTGTAACTTTCTTATCTCGGGTCTAAATATTTTCATTGTTTTCAACAAACTTCAGATGCCCTCATCTATGCAAAATGACAATTCTTTTTTTTTAATTGCATTTTAGGTTTTGGGGTACAGGTGCAGAACATGCAAGATAGTTGCATAGGTACACACGTGGCAGTGTGATTTGCTGTCTTCCTCCCCTTCACCCACCTCTGGCATTTCTCCCCATGCTATCCCTCCCCAGCTCCCCCCCAAGCTGTCCCTCCCCTATTCCCCCCAATAGACCCTAGTGAGTAGTGCTCCCCTCCCTGTGTCCATGTGTTCTCACTGTTCATCACCAACCTATGAGTGAGAATATGCAGTATTTCATTTTCTGTTCTTGTGTCAGTTTGCTGAGAACGATTTTCTCCAGATTCATCCCTGTCCCTACAAAGGACACAAACTCATCATTTTTGATTGCTGCATAATATTCCATGGTGTATATGTGCCACATTTTTCCAGTCCAGTCTATCATCGACAGGCATTTGGGTTGGTTCCAGGTCTTTGTTATTGTAAACAGTGCTGCAATGAACATTCGTGTGCATGTGTCCTTATAGTAGAACGATTTATAGTCCTTTCATATATACCCAGTAATGGGATTGCTGGGTCAAATGGAATTTCTATTTCTAGGTCCTTGAGGAATCACCACACTGTCTTCCACATTGGTTGATCTAATTTGCACTCCCACCAGCAGTGTAAAAGTGTTCCTACTTCTCCACATCCTCTCCAGCATCTGTTGTCTCCAGATTTTTTAATGATCACCATTCTAACTGGCATGAGATGGAATCTCAAGGTAGTTTTGATTTGCATTTCTCTGATGACCAGTGATGATGAGCATTTTTTCATATGTTTGTTGGCCTCATGTATGTCTTTTTTCATAAAGTGTCTGTTCATATCCTTTGCCCAATTCTGAATGGGCTTGTTTTATTTTTTCCTGTAAATCTGTTTGAGTTCTTTGTAAATTCTGGATATCAGCCCTTTGTCAGATGGGTAAACTGCAAAAATTTTTTCCCATTCTGTTGGTTACGGATTCACTCTAGTGACTGTTTCTTTTGCTGTGCAGAAGCTGTGGAGTTTGATTAGGTCCCATTTGTCTATTTTGGCTTTTGCTGCCAATGCTTTTGGTGTTTTGGTCATGAAGTCCTTGCCTACTCCTATGTCCTGAATGGTTTTGCCTAGATTTTCTTCTAGGGTTTTTATGGTGCCAGGTCTTATGTTTAAGTCTTTAATCCATCTGGAGTTAATTTTAGTGTAAGGTGTCAGGAAGGGGTCCAGTTTCTGCTTTCTGCACATGGCTAGCCAGTTTTCCCAACACCATTGATTAAACAGGGAATCCTTGCCCCATTGCTTGTTTTTGTCAGGTTTATCAAAGATTGTATTGTTGTAGATATGTTGTATTGCCTCCAATGCCTCTGTTCTGTTCCATTGGTCTATATCTCTGTTTTGGTACCAGTACCATGCTGTTTTGATTACGTTAGCCTTGTAGTATAGTTTGAAGTCCAGTAGTGTGATGCCTCCCACTGTGTTCTTTTTGCTTAGAATTGACTTGGCTATGCGGGCTCTCTTTTGGTTCCATATGAAGTTCAAGGTGGTTTTTTCCAGTTCTGTGAAGAAAGTCAATGGTAGCTTGATGGGGATAGCATTGAGTCTGTAAATTACTTTGGGCAGTATGGACATTTTCACGATATTGATTCTTCCTAACCATGAACATGGACTGTTTCTCCATCTGTTTGTGTCCTCTCTTATTTCGTTGAGCAGTGGTTTGTAGTTCTCCTTGAAGAGGTCCTTTATGTTCCTTTTTAGTTGTATTCCTAGGTATTTTATTCTCTTTGTAGCAATTGTGAATGGCAGTTCGTTCTTGATTTGGCTTTCTTTAAGTCTGTTATTGGTGTATAGGAATGCTTGTGATTTTTGCACATTGATTTTATATCCTGAGACTTTGCTGAAGTTGCTTATCAGTTTCAGGAGTTTTTGGGCTGAGACGATGGGGTCTTCTGGATATACTATCATGCCATCTGCAAATAGAGACAATTTGGCTTCCTCCTTTACTATTTGAATACCCTTTATTTCTTTTTCTTGCCTGATTGCTCTGGCTAGAACTTCCAGTACTATATTGAATAGAAGTGGTGACAGAGGGCATCCTTGTCTAGTGCCGGATTTCAAAGGGAATGCTTCCAGTTTTTGCCCATTCAGTGTGATATTGGTTGTTGGTTTGTCATAAATAGCTTTTATTGTTTTGAGATACGTTCCATCAATACCGAGTTTATTGAGGGTTTTTAGCATAAAGGGCTGTTGAATTTTGTCAAAGGCCTTCTCCGTATCAATTGAGATAATCATGTGGTTTTTGTTTTTGGTTGTTTATGTGGTGAATTTCGTTTATAGACTTGTGTATGTTGAACCAGCCTTGCATCCCCGGGATAAATCCTACTTGATCATGGTGGATAAGCTTTTTGATGTGCTGTTGCAATTGGCTTGCCAGTATTTTATTGAAGATTTTTGCGTCTATGCTCATCATGGATATTGGCCTGAAGTTTTCTTTTCTTGTTGAGTCTCTGCCGGGTTTTGGTATCAGGATGACGTTGGTCTCATAAAATGATTTGGGAAGGATTCCCTCTTTTTGGATTATTTGAAATACTTTCAGAAGTAATGGTACCAGCTCCTCTTTGTGTGTCTGGTAGAATTCGGCTGTGAACCCATCTGGACCTGGGCTTTTTTTTGTGTGGTAGGCTCTTAATTGCTGCCTCAACTTCAGACCTGGTTATTGGTCTATTCATAGTTTCAGCTTCCTCTTGGGTTAGGCTTGGGAGGATAGAGGTGTCCCGGAATTTATCCATTTCTTCCAGGTTTACTAGTTTATGTGCATAGAGTTGTTTGTAATATTCTCTGATGAGGCTTTGAATTTCTGTGGAATCTGTGGTGATTTCCCCTTTGTCATTTTTTATTGCATCTATTTGGTTGTTCTCTCTCTTCTTTTTTATCAGTCTGGCTAGTGGTCTATTTTGTTGATCTTTTCGACAAACCAGCTCTTGGATTTATTGATTTTTTGAAGGGTTTTTCATGTCTCTATCTCCTTCAGTTCTGCTCTGATCTTAGTTATTTCTTGTCTTCTGCTAGATTTTGAGTTTTTTTGATCTTGCTCTTCCAGCTCTTTCAATTTTGATGTTAGGGTGTGAATTTTGGATCTCTCCACTCTTCTCATATGGGCACTTATTGCTATATATTTTCCTCTAGAGACTGCTTTAAATGTGTCCCAGAGATTCTGGTATGTTGTGTCTTCGTTCTTGTTGGTTTCGAAGAACTTCTTTATTTCTGCCTTCATTTCATTGTTTATCCAGTCAACATTCAAGAGCCAGTTGTTCAGTTTCCATGAAGCTGTGCAGTTCTAAGTTAGTTTCTGAATCCTAAGTTCTAACTTGATTGCACTATGGTCTGAGAGACTGTTTGTTATGATTTGTTGTTTTGCATTTGCTGAGGAGTAATTTACTTCCAATTATGTGGTCAGTTTTAGAGTAGGTTTGATGTGGTGCTGAGAAGAATGTATATTCTGTGGATTTTGGGTGAAGAGTTTTGTAAATGTCTATCAGGTTTGTTTGTTCCACTGAGTTCAAGTCCTGGATATCCTTGTTAATTTTCTGTCTGGTCAATCTGTCTAATATTGACAGTGGAGTGTTAAAGTCTCCCATAATTACTGTGTGGGAGTCTAAGTCTCTTTGGAAGTCATTAAGAACTTGCCTTATATATCTGGGTGCTCCTGTATTGGGTTCATATATATTTAGGATCGTTAGCTCTTCTTGTTGTATCGATCCTTTTACCATTATGCAATGTCCTTTGTCTCTTTTGATCTTTGTTGCTTTAAAGTCTATTTTATCAGGGACAAGAATTGCAACTCCTGCTTTTTCTTGCTCTCCATTTGCTTGGTAAATCTTCCTCCATCCCTTTATTTTGAGCCTTTGTGTATCCTTGCATGTGAGATGGGTTTCCTGGATACAGCACACCAATGGGTTTTGGCTTTTTATCCAATTTGCCAGTCTGTGTCTTTTGATTGGTGCATTTAGCCCATTTACCTTTAGGGTTAATATTGTTATGTGTGAATTTGATACTGCCATTTTGATGCTAGCTTACTGTTTTGCCCATTAATTGATGCAGATTCTTCAGCAAAATGACAATTCCTTCCCTCACTCACAAGATTTAAAGAAACACATACTTCCTAAACTATATCTACTTCAAAACGTATTTTTAAAATTGTATTTTTATACACTGTATCATATATACCTCGTATACTTAAAAATCATTTTGTAAAGATTGAATATTTGCAAATTAAAATATCAAAGCTCTGGCAGTGTTGCTCATTTTGAGAGGAGGAAGACACACAATTCTGCATAAGTGACTGTCCTCTCTTTTATTTTTATTTTGTACAGCAGTTTTGTACAGCCCTTTCTCCTATCCTGTCTGCCTCTGTCAGAGGCCAGAGCAGCCTCAGATTTTCCTCCAGGGTCCACTGTGGGCCAGCACTCTAGCTGCCCTCTCTGCATGATTACTGCTGCACAAGGTATAGCATTTGCTCCATGCTTTGGGATTCCTGGATGGGACCCACACTAAACTGGATGTCCTTGCAGCAGAAACTTACCGAAATTATACTGGCTCCCTGCTTAGCATGAAATTGGCTTGAAACACAGAGGCTAAGGAGCAGCCCCTCCTGATGGCCTCAAGCTTGCTTACTGAAAAGGAACCTCTTCATACCCCAAGACAAAGTCAGACTGGGTCTCTCCAACCCCAGCGGCAATATCTTTCCTCACCGTTACCTCCACTTAACAATTGCTTTTGAGAAGTGAGAATGTTTCAGCTCAAACAACAAGCTTTTACTTTTATATCTAGATAACCAGAAATTTTTTCATGCAGCATTTGTATATAATTGTTCAAGTCTATTTCTGTGTTTTTATGATGAAATTGTACCTTCCTAGCCAAACAACACAATAGAAAACAATCACCCTGTATATTTGAAGGTAACACTGAAGCCCCTAAGGGAGGGTCCATTCTATGGAGCGGTCAGGCCAATGATGTCGGTAAGAATTGGAAAGGCGCTGCAATTACAGGTTTATTGGGTTTATAACATCGGGAAGAACCCACACCAAGACAGTGGATCACTCATCAAGGCTAGTTTACTTTCTGCAGAAAGGGTGCAACTCTCTGGCAATGTTGCCATGAGAGCACACCAGAACAAAGGAGACAGGGGTATTTGTAACTTTCATAACCTGACGCAATCGCCCTACTGCTGTGTCCAGTTTCTACTGACTGGATCAGGCCCTCACATTCTATGCGTGACCCAATTGGCTAAACACTTGAAAATTTCCTGAATAGATAAGGGGGAAAGAAAACAAGAAAGAAAAGGAAGAAGAGGAAACTAGCTAAGAGAAGGTCACGAGGGTTTTCAAATATAGAATTTCATGCACCAGGGTTTGGAAGTTCTGTTCAGACATGCCGGCCTGAGTCAAGGTAGCTGATTTAAGATGTAGCTGATTTAGAGAATACATGTACATGGGTATATGTTTCTGCTAACAGCAGATAATGGCCATAGAGCAAGAGATTGTAACTCCTTATAATGTAATCTAAGATATAAACTTTGAAGAGGAACTTTCTCATCGCTCACATGGGCTCTCTAAAACTGTGGTGTTCCTGGACAGCAGTGTATAAAAAATCTATGAAAAATAAATCATGTTTTATATACTTTACCAGAAATTTGATATTTAAACAATTCTAAAATAAGACACTTTGAAACAAAAAAGAGACTTAAAAAGATAACAATTTCCTAGTTGGTAAATCATAAGACTCATACTAGATATTAGCCATCAATGTACAACACAGGAATAGACCAAGATACGGCAGGTCCATTCCATCCCAGCTAAAGCACAGAGTTATTTGTATCCTTAGAGATACGTTTATCACAGCATTCTTTGTGGTACTGAAAGAATAGAAACCACCTAAATAATAAGCAGGGGATTAATATTTTTAAGATAAAAATAAAGTAAATCCATAAGAGCCATTAAGCAGCCATTAAGAATATGTGCTTTTTAAATAATTCTGTGCCTTGAATAAAAAGACGAGACTCAAAAAGAACTGAGTTTTTTAGTAGCTTGCTTCCTAACCAGCTACTTAATACTGAACTCACGACTTGATCTTCCTGAGCCTCAACTGTCTCATCTGAAAAGTGGGGACTTAGAAAAGTAACTACCTGAATGGGCTGTTGTGAGAATTAAATGAGATGACACCCTTGAAGTGCTTAGCCAATGATAAAGTTAGCTCTTATTGAGCATTTACTATTATTAGGTTGAGGCAAGGAAAGTTGCCATTTTTTTTTTTAAGATGGAGTCCCTCTGTCACCAGGCTGGAGTGCAATGGTGCAATCTTGGTTCACTGCAACCTTCGACTCCCTGGTTCAAGTGATTCTCCTGCCTCAGCCTCCGGAGTACCGGAGATGACGGGCACGCGCCACCATGCCCAGATAATTTTTTGTATTTTTAGTAGAGATGGGGTTTCACCATGTTGGCCAGGATGGTCTTGATCTCCCGACCTTGGGATCCACTCACCTCGGCCTCCCAAAGTGCTGGGATTATAGGCCTGAGCCACCTCACCCAAGCAAAATTGCCATTTTTATAGTTCAAATATAGTCAACATTTGAAAATCTCATACAGTTAAAACTAATATATTAAGAAAGAAATGGTGAAATCCCGTCTCTACTAAAAATACAAAAAATTAGCTGGGCATGGTGGCGCGTGCCTGTAATCCCAGCTACTCAGGAGGTTGAGGCAGGAGAATTGCCTGAATCCAGGAGGCGGAGGCTGCGGTGAGCTGAGATTGCACTCCAGCCTGGGTAACAAGAGCGAAACTCCGTCTCAATAAATAAATAAGACAGTATACAAACTAGAGCATAAAGTCTCATCTATGAGAACAGACACAGATATAGCAGGTGTTAACTCTGAAGTAAAATAATTAATGGATTTTAGTAGCATTAATATATTTTAATCTATTTGAGTAGCATTGAGATGATACTAGATCAAGGGCCTCAAACCATAGCCATTCTTTCTCTAAATTTCTAAGGAATACACACACACACACACACACAGAGAAAGAGAGAGAAATAGACAGACAGACACACAGACAGACAGACAGACAAATGTCTATGTTGGTTGTAATATCAATTTATCCATCCAATTACTAGAGTGGAAGATAAATAGAAAGAAAAAAATACAATAATACATAATCCAATACTACATGGCTCAAAGTTGTCACCAGAGGTTTTTGGAGGTGGGTAGTTGGATGACAGTGACAGAACAGAAAAAAGCTGAGTGGTGATCCTGTCACAGCCAGGCCCTGAACCTCTAACCCTAATAGCCCACAAAATCAAAGCCACATGTGAGCATGCGACCTCACATCTCACACAGACTATGAGCAGAGGTTTCCCACTCTCCTGGAAAGGGAGAAAGGGGAGTAGAAAAAAGGAAGGGCTGAAGGCTGTCTAAAAGGGGGATGGGAATTAACAGCTTCTGACCACCTACTCTCAGTATCTATTTTTTGTCTATATTTTTTGCCTTTTAGCAAATAAACTTTCCGCATTTTTCAATTTTTTTCAGTGAAAATAGACATACCTATAGATTCACTAAATTATAAAATTAAAATTATATATATATGTATATATATATATATATATAACTTTATAGGAGAAAAGAACAAGTCTTTTTAAAATTGTGGTTACATGCAATTAAAGCATACTGACTCTGAGACATATTAAATCATCCATAAGAAAGCACAGGCTTTCCTAGGTATGAAAGCAGCAGCTCCTTCTGTGTCACTTTGTCTCCATGAATATGCTTCAGTAGTTAATAACTGCTTCATGTTCAAGGGTGGCTTAGCCTTAGAGGAGAGACTTAGAAGGGGATTATACTTTTAGATCAGAAGAGAACGATTTTTTTCCCCAGAACAAATGATTTCTAAAACCCTTAGAAATTGTGCATTATGCATCCTTCCTCTATCTTCTTTCCACTCTACATTTTATGTGGATATTCCTGTGGCAGTTGATAGAAAACACAAATCACTAAAGGAAAGAAAGAGAGAGACAGAGACAGAGACAGAGAGACAGACAGACAGACCTGGGATATCAGAATTAAAAAGAGATGTGAATTGGCCCGTTACAGAAAACTGAGATCTACAGAGATGTGGATTATGTTTACTTTCCCGCCCTCCTACCATGGCCTTTTATAAAACGAAAAGCTCTATCTCTTTTCTTTTTCTCTCTCTAAAGATGAAGCCACACTGAGACAGATTAGAGTGCTAATCAGCTTTTGGAAAAGCAGATCAACCAAAAAAGCCTATACTGCAGACTTTCTGGTTCATTTTCCCTCATTGTTTTAGTAGCCTGAGTGTATGGGAAATCAAACTTTGTCAACTTAAGCTGCTGTTCCTGGCTGAATTTTGGAGTAGTCAGCAAGGTTCCTATAACAAACAATTGGCCACACACAATTGTGAGGGCACAGGTGCGTGCATGCACGCATGCACGCGCACACATGCACACACACACACACACACACACACACACATCAGAGTGCTCAGTTGTTGAGATGCCAGCAAGAAAGACGAAAATAAATGGAGTGTGGTCATTAAAATTCCTAAACTAATAATTTTGAGTATGGTGTAAAATGAATGATTGCTAACAGAGAAGGGATGGGAGGACCTCTTTTGCTTAAGAAAATTAATTAATTAAGGGGTTAAGACTGATTGGTTAGGAAATCACCAGGAAAGGTCACTCCTAACAGAGTCATTATGCTTAGAGGAAGCAGTCATCTGCTTACCCTGCAAAATAACTGCTGAATATCAAATACAAATTATTTGCAGACCCCTCAGCTATCTTTGCTTCATTTTGCCAATGGGGATACACGGAAGCTGGGATTATATGTTCATGTGTGTATTGATGTATTTGAGCGTCTCATTATAAATTATTATCTTCACATTAAAGAAAACAGCCAGCTCACAGGCACAGCACCAACATAGGAGGGCTTTGTAGATCACATGCTTGGATTGGGTGTATTTTGTTTCACCTTGCTTCGTTTTGGTTTTTTCCTTTAGTAGAATTTGGAAAGACATGACGGTTCTCAGGAGTGAAGATTTTTTTTTTTTTTTTTAATAATATGGATAGTCAGGTAAGGCTTCTAGGTGAAATTTCTATCAAGAGTCCAGGGGACTTAGTGTTCTAATGCTTCCCCACTAACTCTTTCTGAAACCGTATCTGCTCAAAGCCTTCTCAGTGAAGACATGGGGAATCCACCCTTCAAAGACAAGGTAATTTCAGCAGATCTCAGGGGAGTTTTGCAATCAGAATTTCCTCAGATACAACTGTGATGGAACTGGAGACAAAATATATTA
Organism: Callithrix jacchus; assembly: GCF_049354715.1. Lineage (NCBI taxonomy): Eukaryota > Metazoa > Chordata > Mammalia > Primates > Cebidae > Callithrix > Callithrix jacchus. The sequence continues at coordinate 99,944,792 of NC_133513.1, forward strand.
ATGCAGATATTGTGGTTTTATAGTCCCCACCAAATACTACAAATTACAGCTGTGTGATTCTGGAAAAGCCACATGCTGTGGAGCGGAATCCTGGAAAATATACACTGGTTGTCTAATTTCCTTCCTAGTTTTAAGAAGACTCATAAAAGTCCTTGCCCTATCCTTCCCCTCCTAGAAGACTCTCAGGGACCAAAAATATTTAAGCCGTATTTGTACTTGAATCTTATTTAGGGAGGTCCCGAAATACTTTTTTGGATCGTAATTAATTTAATGTTGATAAGCCTATTCGACATACACTGCACTAACCTAGTGACATAGAAACAAACCTCGTCCTGCCATCAAGGGGTTTACAGCAGCAGCGGAGCAGAAAAGCGGTGAAATATACTCAACACAATGGAGCTGAAAAACCACTGCAAGGGCAGAACCTCAGAAGTCGGAACTCACTGAGAAGAGCATGGAAGGGTACAGGGAAAACACATGGTAATAAGGACTGGAAACTGTTTCACCACGCTGGTCTCCAGCGGAAAGTCCTCTGAAAGCTGGCAATCTCCCCAAGTGCACAAATACAGATGTTTGCTGGTTCGTAACTCCTGAACCAGAGAGCCACTAGCTCAGAGGCATCATCATGGGAAAGCCCTCTGCAGTTTTCAGGGACAGTGCCTTATGAATAATGGAAACTTTCAAGAATGATTTTGGTTTAAGGACAGGAATAAGTCCTTCTTTTGGGGTTGTGTATGTCAGCACGCTGCCATGGTAAATTATCTGCAGACCATGTAGTCTATCAAAATGAGCATGCTGCTGCTCATTTTTCCTGCCTGCCAGGCTGTTTATTAACTACCATCCATTATTTTAAAAACATTTCTGGACTCAATGGTAAGAGCAAAAAGAGAAACAAAAGGGTGATAGGAGATAAATGCACTGCAAATACTGGTCGTATATGCCAGCAGGATAGGAAAAATATCTCGTAGGGAAAAACAAAGCCAATTCTTCCATAACAGCAGTAATATTCACAGGCTTGCATGCTTTCAGGAGGCTTACGAAAGCACAAGGTCTGGGGGCATTGAGACTTATACTCTGAGGATGCTTTCAGGGGGAAAGCCTGCGTCAAGCAGATCAGTAGTCAACCCCCATTTACAGAGCATTGATGTTATGTGACTTTTTACCCTCTTCCATATACACTGGTAGAACTATATTATTAATATAGCCTACAAATACTATTTTTGAGAATTACATGTTGTTCTTTGATATATTTGATGATATCCTGAAGATTTTTAAAACAGAGTAGAAAGCACTGTCTTCAGTAAAAAGTAACTTCACACTGGGCTGCTGATAGCTCCCTGATACTATTCACTTGGCATCTAATCCCCCTTTCCTGAAGCAACTCACAGCACTGATGTCGACCTGTGTTATTATTGGAATCTTGAGTTGTTATTTAATTTTGTCACTGGTGACAAAGCATACGTATCTGTTGCTGCCTTAGGGTGATAGTGATCTTTCTCCCTAGTTCCACATGTGTGTATGCCTGTCTCCAGCACAACTCATGCTTGCTTCTTGGACAAAATGGCACCTTAGCAAGACTCAGGGAAATGAAAAATGTTAACTATCCAAGGAAAACAAAGAAACATAATTCCAAGAAATCTAGACAAAGTTTTGCTTTAAGGATGCCCTTGACAAACACGCAAAACGAGCTTGTCTGCTCTACATTCCATAGAATCAGAAGTACCTTCAAGGTGAGCACTCCCCTCACAGCAATAGTAAATTTTAGCTGGTTTGTGCCAACACAGTTGCAAGCTAAATGCTTAAGTGGGATTAGACTCCAATTCCAACCGCTTTCCAGGCACTGCCTCCTCATTTTATAAAGCTACAGAATGATTACCAATAGCGGTTATTCTGAAACCAATCTGAGACCTGGGCCTCTGCAATTTAAAGCATATCAGTGATCTTTGTCAGCATCCATTTTTCCCATCCTAATTTATGTTTCTTTCACACCACAAAGGATCTAAGTTTATGATTTACATGGACAGCACGATCGTGTTCAGGTATAGATGCAAAAGAGATTACACGTGGATGATGAATTTGCATCCTTGGAAATGCGGAATATTTTAGCCATGACAAATGGCAAGATGGGAGAACACGTACACTGAAACCAGGAAGCCGAGAAAGTATCAGCAACATTCATGAGCAGCTCAGTCCAGCAAACCCCAGGAAACTAATGGGCCAAAGTTCACTGATTCTGTGGGTTTTTTTTTTTTTTCCCCAGATTAAAATCACCTAGGTAGCTTTTAAACTACCTGTGTCCTGAGCTAAGCCCTAGAGATTCAGATTCAGTTAGTCTTGGGTGGGACCACACACATACTATTTTAAAATGTTGCCCAGAATATTTTAATTTTCACAGGATAAACAGCCACTGAGCATAAAATGTATTTAGCATATTTCCAGGCTTACGATCAATAGAATGATAGCTAAAATAAAATCAATGATTTATTAATTCATTGATTTATTAAACAAGTAGTTAAGAATACTCACTATGTGGTAACTCTGGTGCTACAAAACCAAGAAGTTGCAAACTAAACACTTACTCTCAAGGAGTCCAATAGTGAACTACAATGATACCTGAACAGACAGTTGTATCTGGGATGCCCCCCACCCCCAGCTATGGCAGAGGACATCACAAAAGCAAGTTTTACCTGCTCCAACTCCCAAGTAAGGATAGCTAACAACCACAGAGCACTCTACAACTTGTAGAACACAGGGAGCATCATTAACTTTACCAAATATTAATAGCAACTTCAACTATGAAAAACGTTTTCAGCTGGACGTGGTGATGCATGCTTGTAATCCTAGCACCTGGGGAGGCCAAGGTGATGGATCACCTGAGGTCAGGAGTTCAAGACCAGCTTGGCCAACATGGCAAAATGCTGTCTACTAAAAATACAAAAAATAGCTGAGCCTGGTGGTACACACCTGTAATCCCAGCTACTCAGGAGGCTAAGGCAGGACACCCACTTGAACCCAGGAGGTGGAGGTTGCAGTGAGCTGAGATCATGCCACTGCACTCCAACCTGGGCAAAAAAGTGAGACTCTGTCTCAAAAAAGTTTCAAAAGTCAAAATATAGTAGACATTGGCACAGATGTGGTGAAAAGGAGACGTTGATATACTGCTGATAGGAATGTAAATTAGTACAATCTCTTTGGAAAACAGTATGGAGATTTTTTTTTTTTAATATCTAAAAGTAGACATACCATTCAATCTAGAATCCACTACTGGGTATCTGCCCAGAGGAAAAGAAGTCATTATCTGCAAAAGACACCTGCCCTTGAATGTCTACTGCAGCCCAATAAACAATTGCAAAGATATGAAATCAACCTAAATTCCCATCAACCACTGAGTGGATACAGAAAATGTGGTATATATACACCATAGAATACTACTCAGCCCTAAAAAAAAAACAAAATAATGTCCTTTGTAGCAACTTGGATGGTGCTGGAAGCCATTATTCTAAGTGAAATAACTTGAGAATCGAAAACAAATTACTGTATGTTCTCACTTAATAAGTAGGAGCTAAGCTATGGGTACATGAAGGCAAACAGAGTGACATAATGGACATAGGAAACTCAGAAAAGGAAGTGTTGAAAGGGAATTGAGGGATAAAAAACTACATATTGGGTACAATGTACACTACTAAGGGGATGGATGCACCGAAATCTCAGCCTTCATCACTATACAATTTATCGATGTAATCAAAACCACCTGTACCCCAAAAGCTATTAAATTTAAAAACACTTACGAATTAAAATAAAGAAAGTAATTTTTGAAATACTCACTTACAAATGAGGAAACTGAAGCTCAGATGCATTTAGGTATTTGATCGTTAGCTCTCTTCCCAGTCAGCTTTTGTAATCACAAGACCTGACTTTCAGTTATGCTTCTACCTCTTACAATGTGCCTGGTGAGTCCTTAAAATATTTGATTTACTTTTCAGTGTAACCTAATTGATGAAATTATTATTATCCCTACTATAGAATATGGAAATAGAGGTCCAAAAAGATAAGGTAATTTGGTGGAGATAATATTCTAATATTTACCATTTTAAGTCCTCTAATTTAGCACTCAGGAAATACCTGGCTTCCTACCTGCAAAACAATAGTGGGCTTCCCTGCATCCTGCAGGATGGTTGCATAGGTACATACATGCCATTGTGGTTTGCTGTCTCCATCCCCACGCCCCACCCCCAACACCCCATCGCCTGCATCAGGCATTTCTCCCGATGCTATCCCTCCCCATCCTCCCCTCCCGCCTTTGCAGTCCCTCCCCTCCCCTCCCCCTCCCTCCCCACCCCTCCGGCACCTTGCCCTGTGAGTGTTATTCCCCGGGCCCGAGTGTTCTCATTGTTCATCACCCACCTATGAATGAAAACATGCGGTTTGGTTTTCTGTTCTTGTATCAGTTTGCTGAGAATGATAGTGTCTGGATACATTACAAAAAAAATCCTAGAAGAAATGGGGTAGCAGTGTTTTATCATTAGCATTCCAAAATATGTAAGGACACCTGCTGTAAGGAAGGCAAATATCTGGGGCAACAGTTATTAGTAATATAGAATGTTAGAGCTAGGTTGAAAAGCAGTGTGTCTAGTATAAGGTCTTTTTGGCTAACTGGCTGCACCATAGGCCATATCCTAAATCAAGCCACGGCGACCCCCACGGCGACCCCCGTGACCCAAACCTACACTTCTGGATGGCCTTCCGGAACTGGAAAATCTGAAGTAACTGGAAGACCACAAAAAAGAGGAAGAATAATCAACCTTGGTGGCACCTAATTAACTTAAGACATTCTCTACTGTTTCTGATTCCCGCCTCAATTGATAAGGCAATTGGACTCTGTAACCAACCTAGCTCAACCTCATGACTCCAGACCCTACAACCCCCTCCCAGCTTACAAAAACCACCCTAAACTGTCACTTCTTTAACGTTCCACTGCCTACCCCAAACCTCTAAAACCAACTCCTAATCCACTGCCCTCCACTGACTCTCTTTTCAGACTCAGCCCTCATGCACCTGGGTGAATAAACATCCATGTTGCTCACACAAAACCTGTTTGGGGGGTTTCTTCATTCAGAGCACACATTTTAACATCTAGTAAAAATTTTTCTTAAAAATTCTATGAAATGAAACAATTTGCTCAAGATCACACAATTGGTGGCAGTGATAAGTTTAGAACACAGGACATGCTCACACCTACTCTCAATATGCATAGAACATAGTATTTACTTTTCACAGGATTCATCAAAGTGATAATGTCACTTTTAACTGTTTTGATTGTCTTTGCAAAAGTTTGAGGAAAATTCAAGTAGGTGAAGCTATTTAAATTTGCATTTAGAATTTCTAACATTTCTAGAAAGTACTTTGAAACTTAAGAATTAAATTTAAGAACTGGTAGCCTGTAAACTCAAATTACCCCTATTATCATCTGATGGAGCATATCTGAATGTTAAGTATTCTTTACTGCCTCAAAAATCTGCAGAAGTGATCTTTGCAGTATGGTACAGGAAGCTATCTATTCTTAAATACTGACTAATTGCTGAAAATCTCACTTTCCCTTTTCTCTAATTTTTGGCTTGGCCTCAAGCCATCAGTTGTGCTTAGACTTTGGGACACAGCCCTTCACCAGTCTTTTTCCTTCCTGTTTCCATTTGCATCCTGACCAGTATCTCATGGGTATCAGTTGCATAATCATCTAAGGCAAACAGCAAGATGGTTGCTAACTATTCCATGGAATTCTGTTCCTAGAAACAGCACAAAAATGAGATGAAATGCAGTGAAGAGCCACTCAAGTCCAAGACAGGAACACAGATTTGGTTAGATAATCTCAGAACGGGCCTTTTTTTTTTTTTTTTTTTTTGAGATGGAGTCTCACTCTGTTACCCAGGCTGGAGTGCAATGGTTCCATTTCAGCTCACTGCAACCTCCACTTCCTGGGTTCAAGCAATTTTCTGCCTCAGCTTCCCAACTAGCTGGAATTATAGGCATCCACTGTCACGTCTGGCTAATTTTTTGTAGTTTTAGTAGAGATGGGGTTTCACCCTCTTGGCCAGGCTGGTCTTGAACTCCTGACCTCATGATTCACCTGCCTCGGCCTTCCAAAGTGCTGGAGCCACTGTGACCGGCCAATTTTCTCTTAACCCTAGTGCATCTTTCAGTGGATCAACACCAATACCTCTGGCATCAAGAAGAGAAGAATGTATAGAACACGACACTAATGGAGGGAATTTACATTTAATGAGATTCTACTATTCATCTGGAGCTTCAAATATCTTTTTCCTTGCAATAAGTCTATATGAGATATATATGTCAGGGAATAGGCTTTTGTGAAGCAGAGCTACTGTTCAGGAATTTCCTGAACTCTGATTTCCTCCATAGATCAGATATGACCTTGATGATGAAAAGTTTGGCATAAACCCCTGAGAAAAGCTCTATCTTCATTCCCTTAAGAGTAAGCTTCAATTGCAAAGACTGTTCTTGAATAGAATGCAAGATTCAACTCTAAAGCCATCATGAAAAACCAAAATAGTTGACTTCTCAGACATGGTTGAAAACTATTCTTTAAGGACAAAATTACTATCAATTCTTCATGACGACTCAATTTCTGATAAATTCATCCTCTGGTTCAATATTTAAACTCAAACTAATCTTAAATTACCCTATATGTATCCACTCTAATCTGAAATTCTGATCTAAAATACTGAAGTACTAACAACCCCATTTACCAGATGATATGGTTTGGCTGTGTCCTCACCCAAATCTCATCTTGAATGGTAGCTCTCATAATCCCCACATGTTGTGGGAGGTACCCATTGAGAGGTAACTGAATCATGGGGATAGGTTTTTCCCATGCTGTTTTCATTATGGTGAATAAGTGTCACGAGATGCGAATTTTTTTTTTTTTTTTTTTGAAACAGAGTCTTGCTCTGTCACCCAGGCTGGAATGCAGTGTCACAATCTCAGCTAACTACAACCTCCACTTCCTGGATTCAAGTGATTATCCTGCCTCAGCTTCCCAAGTAGCTGGGATTACAGGTGCCCACCACGACGCCTGGCTTTTATTTTTTATTTTTTTTACTTTTAGGAGAGACAAGTTTTCACCATGTCGGTAGGCTGGTTTTGAACTCCTGACCTCAAGTAATCCACTTGTGTTGGCCTCTCAAAGTGCTAGAATTACAGGCATGAGCCATCACACCTGGCCAATCTGATGGTTTTATAAAGGGCAGTTCCCTTGCACAGGTTCTCTTGTTTGCTGACATGTAAGACATGCCTTTGCTCCTCCTTTCCCTTCTACCATGATTGTGAAGCCTTTCAGCCATGTGAAACTGTGAGTCCATCAAACCTCTTTTTCTTTATAAATTACCCAGTCTCGGGTATTTCTTCATAGCAGTATGAAAATGGTCTAGGCTGGGTGTGGTGGCTCACACCTGTAACCCCAGCACTTTGGGAGGCCAAGGTGGGCAGATAACCTGAGGTGAGGAGTTCATGACCAGCCTGGCCAACATGGTGAAACCTTGTCTCTACTGATAAAACAAAAATTACCCAGGCATGGTGGCAGGCTTCTATAATCCTAGCTACTCAGGAGGCTGAGGAAGGAGAATTGCTTGATTCCGGGAGGCAGAGGTTGTAGTGAGCCGAGATCACACCACTGCACTCCAACCTGAGTGACAGAGCAAGACTCCATCTTAAAAAACAAAAAGAAAATGGTCTAATACACCAGAGAAAAATGAGGTCCAGAGAGGGCAACATTAACCAAAGCTTGGATAGATTAAGTATCCATCTCAACACTATCTTCTCTACAAAGATAAATAATTCATAAGAAAATAAGTAGATGGAGAAACTAGGGCTAGCAAGGAATGTCAAATCAAAGAAGAAAGCAGGTAGCTGGGCATGGTGTCTGACATCTCTAATCCCAGCACTTTGGAAGCCCGAGGCAGGTGGATCATGTGGTCAGGAATTCAAGACCAGCTTGACCAACACGGTGAAACTCCATCTCTACTAAAAATACAAAATAATTAGCTGGGCATGGAGACTGGTTATCCCAGCTACTCAGTAAGCTGAGGCAGAGAATTGCTTGAACCCCGGAAGCAGAGGTTGCAGTGAGCTGAGATTGTGCCACTGCACTGCATCCTGGGTGACAGAGTGAGAGAAAGAAAGGAAGAAAGAAAGAGAGAGAGAGAGAGGAAGGGAGAGAAGGAGGGAGGAAGAGAGGGAGGGAAGGAAAGAAAAGAAAAGAAAGAAGAAAAAAGAGGAGAGGGGAGGGGAGGGGAGGGCAGAAGGCAGTCCCAGGAAGTGGTGGGAAGAGGAACCAAAATTCAAATTCTCAATCTGCTCTAGTGTACAAGGCCTATTTCAGGAGCTTAGCACATCAAATCGATGCTTGTCATTCATTACAAACTAGCTTGGTACCTGCACCTTGATCTTTGCCCTACTACAATGAGTCTAATAAGAGAAAAGGCCTGAAGATATTTTCAGTCTGACTATATCCTGTAGCGTTTTATGTTTGGAGAGATGGGGAACATGGATGAATTATTCCCAGGAGCAGAAGTGGCAAACTGATGGATCTAAGGCCACCATGCCAGCTAGTAAAACTAAGCTAATCAGGACCACCATGGCTGAAGCCATTGCAGATGGTCCCAGCGTCCTGCAGTCCGGATGTAGCTGATCTCACTATCCCTTCCTCCTTCCTGCATGTCCTGGCAACAGGAGGAACAATTGTATCATGTGCTTAGATGGGCCAAAGAATAAGCAGGCAGTGACCATTTTACAACACAAATAAAATGGTTATTATAATTAGAGTCCACAAATTCCTATGTCATATCAGCAACTCAGCATCAACCTCTGATCTCCGGGGAGCTGCCAAAATGGAAATTCAGAGGCCAGACCTCTATTAACAAAGCAGCACTTGGTGTCAGCAAAACTCTGACTGCCAAGGTTACTGTCCACTGGGATCTCCTGCTGCCTAGCAAAAGTATAGCCTCCATGTGGTAACATTAATTTGTTAAGTTTTGAAGAGACAGATTGTTGGGACTGTTTTTTGTAACCCTAAAGAAAAAAAGTCCCATGCAATGGAGAAGGAAGAGAATAGTGTAAATTCTGACACTCTTTTGAGGTCAGAAGTGACAGATTCCTAACTGGAAGAAGGGCAATACCAAATTTAAGAAAAATGATCTAGGAAATGGACAGCTAATGGCAAAATAAGAACGGAAACTAATATCACAATAAATACCAATCAAGTTCCAAAGATTTCCAGACAACAGTTTCCTTGCCCCACCAAAGAGAATGTATTCATTCACCTGTAGGCATGGCTAATCCAAGTCTTCAATTATTTAAAGGGTGTATGTTTGGAATACTGCACTGAGTATAAATTTCCTCATTAATTTGGTTTAGGGTTGGGAGTTGGGGAAGACAAACTCATGAAGTCATCTTATTTCTTTCAAACTCAAATAGTTAAAGCAAAGTTCATGCTGGCCTGACTCAGTGTTCTCATTTGAAAGGGGCGATGATACAGGACATTCAAGATAAATTCCTTGCAAAAGTCTTTTTAAAGCTTTGGTCCCCAGAAGTGATGGCAGAAATAAATATACATTTTTTTGAAAGAAAACACAGTCCTGTGCCTTTCAGGAATTGATTGCATCTCCTGCTTCTGCAAGCTAAGAAGTCATAATCCTCTGCAATCACAAATTGTTTGAAGCCAATAAAGCAAAGGTGATGACCTTGCTAATACATCCCAGCAGGAGAAAGAAATAAAGCTGTGCTGAGGAATAACTCTTCAGCATGCCATTTCCCTTTGGAGAGAGGAGAAGAGCTGAAAGTGCCCCAGCTTGATTTACGGGTGAGCAGTACCGTATTTTGGAAACTTACTTGAAATAAGAAAAAGGTTTTCCTAAAGTTCTCCAGTAATGTTGCTTTCATCTTCCTTTTCCTACGATATTCAGGGCAATGCCCTTGAGCCCTGGATACAGCATCAGTGCTGCACATAGCTCTGGTGGTCTATGCTCAAAGTTGAGCCAGGTCTACAGTGGGGTCCTCTATCCTGCTTCCTAAAGTGAACTCTCAGGAGACAGCACAACATACAGTCCTTGGGACTCAGAATTCAATGGGCCAGACATTACATGTGAACAAATGTACCTCAGCTTTATCATTAGATTAGCTTCCAGCACTCACAGAGGCATCATTAGAGACATTCAGTATAACAGTGTCAAGCTACATGATGAAATTAAATTAATATTTGTCACTTTTCTCAAGTGTAATGGCAATAGATTAGAGCAACACATGACATTTGGGTAAACTATCTTCTGTTAACCATCGATTACTTGTGCTATCTAATATGGGACACACTTTATATGAATTAAATCCACAGATGACACAGATACTATATTTTTTACAATTCTCCTTTCCTCATTACATTTAACCCGGTGCTCCTTGTTACTGAACATACTACTATACACTGAGGTCTGTACTTGGTGTTGGGTATAGAAAAGTGAGTAAGATAGTATGTATCCTTCAGAATGTTCCTCACAAAGGTAAGAGATGTATAGAAAGTGCTTACAATTTAAACCAATACATCCAAAAGGAAAAATATGTGCAACAGAAAGAGTTAGCACATGAGCTACTTTATTCTCTGTGTGGGTCAGGCCCAGTGGCTCATGCATGTAATCCCAGAACTTTGGGAGGCCGAGGCAGGTGGGTCACCTGAGGTCAGTAGTTCAAGACCAGCCTGGCCAACATGATGAAACCCCATCTCTACTAAAAATACACGAATTAGCTGGGCATGGTGGTGCACATCTGTAATCCCAGCTGCTCAGGAGACTGAGGCAGGAGAATCGCTTGAACTCAGAAGGCAGATGTTGCAGTGAGCCGACACCATGCCATTGCACTCCTGCCTGGGTGACAAGACCAAAACTCCATCTCTAAATAAATAAATAAATAATCTGTGTGGATAGAGGTGGCTAGGGAAGGATCCCACAAAAGACGGTCCTTGTGGGATTTGAAGCCTTGGCTCTGGAGCTAGACTGGCCTCAGATCTCTTCTCTACTGTGTAGTATCTTATAACCCTGTTTGAGTTACCTCTCTATGCTTCAGTTTCCACGTCTACAAAAAAAGGGTATAATGACAGTACCAATCTCATAAAATTATTTTGATAATTTGTTAATACATATAAAGCACTTGATGGCATGCCTGGCATATAGTAAATTTTCAGTATAAATGGCTGACAGTATTACTTTTTAGGGAAATTGAATAGAACGGGAAAGGCATTTCCAGCAAAGACTACAGAAATATGAGATCTGAGATTGTGTCTGTAAGTTTCATATTATTAATATATGTTTAGTAGGTGATACACACTCAATATCAGTGTCACCATAAGCCTATTAGATAAGTGTACTTTTTCTGATGAGGAAATGTAGCAGAGAGACTTAAATAAAAAAAATCAGGACTCAGTCTCAGAGCTAGCAAATGGACAGAGCCTGGATTCCTGCCCAGACAGTCCGAGGCCCAGTTGCTGACCCATGACCTGGATGGCCTTCCAAGAGCATATGTGTCTCGGCAGAACCTATAAGTAGGTTGTGTGTGTGCTAGACGCACATACAATACCCTTCCTTTATTGAGAATTTTAGTAAGTGAAGTGAACAATGCCAATAAATGTGGCTCCTCATAGGAGAGGGATTGGAGAAGCCAAAGAAAGGTCAACTGAGACTCCAGAAAACTTAACTCTAAAAAATATATTTTTAAATAGAAAAAGAAATTTGGAATGGGCTTCAGAGTAAGTTGTAGGGAAAAGAAAGGTGACTAGCAAGAAAATCAGTATTACTTCAACCTAACATCTGAGCAACTCATTCTGCGTTGACAATGATGTATCACAGGGACTGCCAGTTGTGGTTAATCTGTAAGTCTTAGCTCTGGGAACAGGGAGCTGCCTGGAGAAAATCTCCCATAACCAGGATAGAGAAGGCTGCTTAGTGCTCCCCAAAGGTGTGGAGGTGGGCTGTCACTCACAAATAACTCAGGAATGTGGGGGGAAATTGACAAGTAGATCTAGTTGTTCCATATACATGCAGAAAAATAGCAGCTCCTGCTCCTAGAGAGCTGAGTGGATTTAAGAGCAGCTTTTATAAAAGGCTTTTCTGAATAACTCCACTGGCCCTGACCAGTTCCCATTCACGGAGTTCCCTGGGGACAAGATATGTTCCACATTTTATCATACAAAAATTCACACTCCTTTGGGTATTATTTTTAAGGGTTCTTTAGGCTCTTAAATATAAATGGATCGGGGTCCTACTGTTTCACTGTTTGTCCTCCTCCCACCCCCATCTTCCCTTTTCTTCTTTCTCTATTTAGTCCAGACCTCTTATCTACCACTCAAGCCCCTCAGCTCCCCAACCTCCTGTCTTTCCGCCTGGAATCATAACCAAATGCCTTCTTGCATGTTGTACAAGGCTATCCCAGGGTGTAGCCTTATCTGGATCTCAGCATTACACACCAGCACAGTGCATGCCAGTCCCTGAGCGGCCCCTCTCCTGTCTCCTTAGTAGCTCTTCCAAAATGTCAAGTCCCATCTCATGTCCGTCTCACATTCAACATACACCTAAATGGCAGGATACCCCTCAACCTACATGGCTCAGGAAAGCTGATGTGTGGGAGTCCTTACCTGGGCCTCCTTGCCTAGTAAAAGGAAAGCTCCACTCTGCCCACCCCACACCCTCTCTTATCTACTATGGCTGGATAAATTCCTCCACCTGGGCTTGGATTCCATACCTTCCCACTCAATTCTCTAGCAGTTCTATTCTTTACAAATTTTTCTATATTTTCAATCTCTTTTCACTGATTTCTCCCTGGAAAATGTTAACATGGTCAGATTTGTGCTCACTTAAAGAAAGGAAAATGTGGCTGGGTGTGGTGGCACACACCTGTAATCCCAGCACTTTGGGAGGCCGAGGTGGGCAGATCACAAGTTTAGGAGATCGAGACTATCCTGGCTAATATAGTGAAACACCGTCTCTACTAAAAATACAAAAAAATTAGCCAGGGCATGGCGGTGGGCACCTGTAGTCCCAGCCTCTTAGAAGGCTGAGGCAGGAGAATTGCTTGAACCCGGGATGCGGAGATTGCAGTGAGCTGAGATCACGCCACTGTACTCCAGCCTAGGTGACAAACAAAGACTCCATCTAAAAAAAAAAAAAAAAAAAAAAAAGAAATGTTCCTTTAGTCTGTCACCTCTATCTCCTGTCAGCAAAATCACGTCTCTTCCTTTTATTTCTCTTCAAGCTCCTTCTTGAAAGAGTTGTCTCCATATCCTGTCCCCGTTCCCTGACTGCTCATTAACTAGTCAGAGGTGCTCAGGGGCCATCACCAGGGCAGACAGATGCACATTCTCAGCTTCTTGTAACCCAACACTCCCTCCAGCACTTCTGCTGAGCCAATGTCTTCTGCATTGACAAATGTGGTGGCTACTTCACACATATTTTTCTTACTTGACTATCTGTGCTGTTTAATGTTCTTCTCACTTGTTCCTCTGCCTGCCTAATTTTCCTTCCAACTTTCAAGCAGCAACTCCTCCAGCTCCTCCTCAGACTTCTGCTTGTCTAGGAACTGGGGCTCTCCTTAGCTCTTCTCTCATTTTCTTCTGCACACTCTCCCTTGGCTCCTAGAAACACAGCTTCTACTGCTCGAGCTCCTGCCTTCCAAATTCTGTCTTCACATCAGTCCTTCTGCCTGGACTCTAACACCATGTATACTTTAATGATCTGAAAGTTTCCATTTGAATTGTCTAATTCTACCTCAACCTCAACATGTTAGAAAACAAATTAGTAGTCTCTTCCCCTCATCCCCATCTCCCATCCCAACATTGTCTTCCATCTTCTCCTAGAAAATAATCTCACCACCCTCTGGAATGTCCAAGACAAAAATGAGAAAGTCACTGCAGATATGTCTCTCCCTTTAACCTTATCACTCACCCAACGAGTGGCCCTGTTCATCTTTCCCTTAAAAATTCTATTGAAATCACACCCACCCTCCACATGGCACACTCCATTTTTCCACTCTCTAAAAAGGTTGGCCCCTTTTCATCTTTCACTTTTTACTTCATTGACGACTGTGTTCATGGTCACCAGTTTTGTTCTTTGCCAGGCAAATCCACAACATACCACCAAGTTAATGTTTTGTGTGTGAAATTCATATCTCATCAACCCTTTTACTTGCCCCAAACCTTTCAAAGATGCATTACTTCCTCTGGGACAAATGTTTAGGATACTCAGCACGGAACTGACCCATTCCACACATAGACCATATTGTGACTTAGCGCAATTTCCTCAATATGCCATGCTGCCAGGTCCTAGAGGGGCCTGAAATACAGGAGGTATTCACTAAATAATCAGCCTCCCTTACTAGTCTAATTCCTACTCCTTCTTTGAAATTCAGTTCAGGTCTCTTCTCCTCCAGGAAGTTCTTCCTTCCCCATCCAGAGAACCTATGGTACTTTTACTCTGGCCCTTGACATACTGATGCAATCTCTCATGTATTTATCTGTCTCCCCACCACACTGAAAATTACTTAAGGATAACAATCCAATCTTATTTATATCTTGATTTATACCAGTTACCATGGGTCCATGTATGTATGTATTTATACATTCAGTTAATTTGCCAAATCTCACTTGAATACCTTGTGACAAGCAATTTCCTGGACACAGAAAATAAGACAGACAAGGTTTCTACCCTCAAGGAATTTATATTTTAATGGTGGCATCAGACACTAGGCAAGTAATAAATAAAATCATTCTAGATCATGACACATGTAGTGAATGAAAGAAACAAAGAGCTATGGTAGAAAAAAGCAAAAGCCTAATTTATTTATTTATTTATTTATTTTGAGACAGTCTCACACTGTTGCCCAGGCTGTAGTGCAGTGGCACGATCTTGGCTGACTGCAATTCTCCTGCCTCCACCTTCCTAGTAGCTGGGACTACAGGAGTGCACCACCACACCTAGCTATTTTTTTTTTT
The DNA here is from genome assembly GCF_049354715.1 of Callithrix jacchus. Lineage (NCBI taxonomy): Eukaryota > Metazoa > Chordata > Mammalia > Primates > Cebidae > Callithrix > Callithrix jacchus. Next base: position 99,959,832 of record NC_133513.1, read on the forward strand.
ATTTTTAGTATAGACGGGGTTTCACTCAATCTCCCGACCTTGTGATCCGCACATCTCGGCCTCCCAAAGTGCTGGGATTACAGGCGTGAGCCATCGCACCCGGCCCTATTTTTTTTTTTTTTAAGACGGAAACTTGCTCTGTTGCCCAGGCTGAAGTGCAGTGACATGATTTTGGTTCACTGCAACCTTTGCTTCCTGGGTTCCAGTGATTCTCCTGCCTCAGTCTCCCAAGTAATAATCACAAGCCACCACACCCAGCTAATTTTTTGTATTTTTAGTAGAGACAGGGTTTCACCATGTTGGCCAGGCTGGTCTCAAATCTCTGGCCTCAAATGATCCACCCACCTCAGGCTGCCAAAGTGTTGGGATTACAGGTTTGAGCCACCATGTTTAGCCAAGTCTACTTTTAATAGTATAAATACAAATGGCTTCTTAAAAGTAAGTTGGTATTTGGAAGATAAACTGAACAATGAGGAGGAGCTATAGTTATGCTAAAAGAATAAAGAGACTTTATGTTCCTAGAAGGTATAAAAGTATATTCTGAGGATCTTCTGGCTTTCTTTGTGGCCAGTACAAGACACTATACTCAAATAGGACTTAATTTCCATCGTTTGATTACTTATTAATAAGCTTAAATTTTGACATAAATGGACAAACCAAAACATCAAATACATAGGAAAGCCTCCTGAGGGACTATGAGGATGCAGAAGGTAACTAGATGGTGATGATATGTAACTCAAGGGATTTCATAGACGTAGAATTTTACCACGTGGTGTTCATATCAATGTACCGAAATGGGAATTAATATCCCAAATACTTCCTGAATCTATAACCAGGTTTTATATCAGAATGTCAGTTGCTTTGCTTTTTTTTTTTTTTATTTGAGACAAACTCTGGCTCCATTGCCAGGTGCCAGGCTGGAGTGCAGTGGCATGATCTTGTCTCACTGCAACCTCTGCCTCCCAGGTTCAAGCAATTCTCCTGCCTCAGCCTCCCAAAGTAGCTGGGACTACAGGCGCTCACCACCACACCCAGCTAATTTTGGTATTTTAGTAGAGATGGAGTTTCACCATGTTAGCCAGAATGATCTCGATCTCTTGACCTGGTGATCCATTCGCCTCAGCCTCCCAAAGTGCTGGAATTTTAGGTGTGAGCCACCTCGCCCAGCCACTTTGCTTTCTCTAGTAAAATTTTTTACCCTTGCTTTCTGAGCTCATGTTGGCAAAGTCATTAGGATCTCAGGACAGTGTTTGATTTACTGTATATTTCATCTATTACTTGCTAAAAGGAAAAGCGGTGGCTCAGCAGGGTGCCAATCACTGAGGCAAGCCAGGAATGCTGGGGTGCAAACTGAGGCCAGACTCTCACAGATCTCAGGAAGGTCTATAGCATCTTTGGGATGAATACATGCAGATCTTTGTAGAACCACCTTTCACATGTGAGTTATAGCATTTTGTTAAAAATCAAGGGGGCTGAATAGAAATGTCTAGGGCTCTATGGAAATAACAGATTCCCCGGCCTCAATCTCTGGATTTTTCACACTTGGCACTGGTTATGCGCTTCTTCTTCGACTGCAATGTGATGGAATTTCACTAGTTCATGTAGCACATTATTCATAACTGTATCACCTACACATAAGGCATTAGGTTAAAAATTTAGGAAAAAAGTAAGACATAGGCCAGGCTTTCAGTGACATTCAACCATTTCTTAAATACTGCTTCATAGCAAAAAGCATTTAATGCCACTTAATATGACCAGTTCTATTATGGGTGTGAACCAAATGAAAATAAGACATGCTCATAGTCTGTGGATTACCAGGTTAGTATGTGATATGGTTTGGCTGTGTCCCCACCCAAATCTCATGTTGAATTGTAGCTCCCATAATTACCACATATGGAGGGTGGGACTTGGTGGGAGGTAATTGAATTATGGGGTAGGATTTCCCCCATACTGTTCTCTTGTTAGTATATAAGTCTTACAAGATCTTACAGTTTTATAAATGAGAGTTCCTCTGTGCAAACTCTCTTGCCTATTGCCATGTAAGATGTGGCTTTGTTCTTCCTTCATTTTACACCATGATTGTGAGCCCCCCCGCCAGCACTGTGGAACTGTGAGTCAATTAAATCTCTTTCCTTTATAAATTACCCAAGTCTTGGGTATGTCTTTATTAACAGCATGAGAACAAACTAATATAGTATGGAAACATCACAATAATTTATCCTTAAGTTTTACCCTGCATTTACTACACTTCTGTCATTATCCACTGAAAGTCTGCCCTTTACTAGATTTTGGGTTTTTGTAGGGCAGGAACAATTATTTACTTATATGTTTACTCCCACTGACTACCTAGTACACTGCATGGCATGGCATAGAGGTCTAAGAGATGTTTGTTGAACTAAACAAAATCAATATACATCTGATAACCATTATAAGTCAAGGATACACAATTCACTACGGTATTAATGAGAAAGAAGCAATTATCTTTGTCTGAGGAGGGAGAAAGAGAGATCCACAGTGCCACAGACCAGTACACATATGAAAAGATGCTATTACTTGGGGTCAGGAAAATACCCACTAAAATACATTGAGATCAATACATCATTTTCACCCAAAATACTGATTTAAAGGTTATGTATTGAAAATTCCCATCCTGATGAAAGCCTGGGGAAATCTGCAAATGATTACTGCTTGCAGGTGTATGATTTGTTGCAACCTTCTTGGAATGTAATCTCGGTTATCTATTTACAATATAAATGCATACATTTTGATACAATGATATCATGTTAAGGATTCTATCATACTTTATAAAGGTAAAACTACCAGAGGGAAAGGATATGTTTACAGATATGTCTATTGGAGCACTGTGTGTAATAACAACTCTCAAGGAAATAAACTAAAGAGCTATCGGAAAGGCAATGGAGAAACATTGCAGCACAGGCATTCGGTGAACAGTCAGGAGCCAGCTCAGTCCACTAGCAGGCTATAAGACCATTGAGAATGTTCCTAAATTTTTCTAAGTCTTACTTCTCTCATCTAGAAACTGAAGCTACAAGCTGGGCGCGGGGGCTCATGCCTGTAATCCCAGCACTTTGGGAGGCCAAGGTGGGCGGATCATCTGAGGTCAGGAGTTCAAGACCAGCCTGGCCAACACGGTGAAACCCCGTCTCTACCAAAAATATGAAAAAAATCAGCCAGGCATGGTGGCAGGCACCTGTAATCCCAGCTATTCAGGAGGTTGAGGTAGGAGAATCACTGGAATCCGAGAGGCAGAGGTTGCACCGAGAACACGCCATTACGCCATTGCACTCCAGCCTGGGTGACAAGAGTGAAACTCCATCTCAAAAAAAAAAAAAAAAAAGAAGAAAGAAAAAGAAAGAAAGAAAGAAACTGGAGCTACAAACAGTGCCTATTTTATGGGGTTGCTAAAGGGATATAAGCACTGAAAACACTTCTTGGTATGTAGGAAGCAATACATAAGTTAATTAGGCATGCAGTTGTTTAATTCAATATACTGTATGATATGCATACTCTGGGTTCCTTACAAGCCTGGTCCTTTTCTTTTTCAAGGCATTCATCTGGACAGACACCCAAAAGTCAATGTTAAGTGAAATAAATCAGATTATCATAGTCCAGTGTACAGTATACTTCTGTTTTCTTAAACAAATGAAAAAGTAGTCCTAAGGTATGAATATATCTGTTGGCATTTAGTTGAGTCATAAAAATATGAAGAGAAAAAAATCTGTAACTCAATGTCACAGATAACAGAGAAGCTGGATCTAGGTAGTATGTAAGAAACTATTAACATTCTTTTTAAAATTTATCTGTATTTTTTTCTGGCTCCTTGTAACGAGCATACATTATTTTTGTGATTTAAAAAAAAAAATCAAGGTTTAGTAAAATAAATGTCAGCAAGCTACAGTGGCTCCCACCTGCAATTCCAGTGTTTCAGGAGGCAGAGTTAAGGGGACTGCTTGAAGTCAAGGGTCCAAGACCAGTCTGGGAAACAAAGCGAGACCCTGTCTCTACAAAAAATTGTAAGATTAATCTGGGCACAATGGCATGTACCTGTAGTACCAGCTACTTGGGAGGCTGAGGCTGGAGGACTGCTTGTAGCTACAATGAGCCACGATTGTTCTACTGCCTGAGTGACAGAGCAAGACCCTGTCTCTTAAAAATAAATTAATTGTATAAGTTCAGGAACCACAAGTAGTTCCAAGTGACACAAATACGGAATGAGAGTTACGAAACACAAAAGAATCTAGAATCCAAAGAGCCACAATCCAGAAAACCTCCCGATCCTGACTGGGAGCTTGACTAGCTCCCTAGGACCTTGGAGAGGTACTAAACATTTGCATGCACAGGTGTGAAGAGCATCATTCAATCTGTGTGACATGAAGAATTCTCTTGCCTGGAAGTTATCACACTCTGACTTTATTATTCTTGTTTTTTTAGGGTGTGCATATAGCCTTGTGTTTACGGCTCAGTGTAAACTAGACTCGGTAGCAAAACATCCTTCAAAGCAGGGTCTAACAGTCTGACCCTTACTACCTGCTGTTCTTCCCCTAGATGTGGTGTGGCAAGAGAAAGGATGCTTCAGCTGTTGGGTCTCACCCACAGGGCTGGCAGGGGGCTCACAGCACGCAGATGAGTTCCCTTCAGCTTGAACCTAAGGAGTTCTCCAGAGAGCACAGGCTGCCTTCATCTCCACACAGCCTCTGCCTCAAGGCTATACACAAAGACTACTGGGGAGCTCCTCTTGATAATCACTATGTGTAAGGACCAAGAAAATATGTCTCCTGAGAAAATGGGACAGGGCCGGCTATCAATACAGAATCACATCAAAAGCCTAACACATTCTATCTCCTTAAACCACACTTGCCTTTGTGCCCCTCCAAAAGCAGGTTTTTCTGTTTGAGAAGCGCATACTTCTGGATATCTAGCCAGAAGCTTGTGTCTCAAGTGGATGTGAGAATAGGGACACTGTATTGGAGAGGTCAGCCATGTCAGGCAACCTCTAAGACAGGCAGGCATTGCAGGTTGCGTTGCTTTAAGAGGGTAGACTTTCAGCTCCTTCCAGAATTGCCTAGGGCTTTCTCACCAGCTAAGCCTCTCTCAACAGAGTGCTGATTGCCCTAGTACAGCAGGGAAAAAAAGAGGTGAATATATTTCATCTCAGAAGTACTGTATCTAGATTTTGACATTTTCTTTATCTCAACCTTTAAGCTTATCTTGCGTCAATACGGTAAAACCACCATTCTCTCCAATTCTCAAAGCTGAATTCGCTAGAAAGTGAAGACACAATTTAAAGGTGTAGTTAATTGTTGTGCATCAAATCATCCCCCTTTCCTCTCAGTTTGACTCCCTGGGTGAAGAACAACACAAAACGAAACAAAAATCAACAACCTGCTCCAAGATTAAGGTGTAATCAATGACAAGACCAACTGGGAGCAAAAGCTCATTAATCTTGTACGGCGACAGCTCGCTCTGTCTTCCCTGGTTTGTCGACATCCAGCAAGGCTTACAGCCCCAGGACATCACTTTAAGGTCAATGCCCTCTTGGCCCCTTGCCTACCCTACCACCTTCAAGGGCATCTGCCAGTTGCCCCTTCCTGATTCTTCAGCTGCTAAAACTTGTAAAGAATAAGGGCTCAGTTGAAAAGCACATGTGTCTATTTGATTGGACAAGAAGCCATTTCTCTGTTGCCCATTGTTTTTCAGGAGTGAGGCAAATGCTGCTCAGAATGTTACAGCATGTAGAAAACACTACTCACTCTGTATATAGTGTTTGCATGTGTGTGTATATATACACACAACACATATATAGAAATTATATCATAATTTACACATATATTTCTATAAAATCTTATGTTATTTGTTTGGGTATAGAAAATTTCACCAGAAGGCAAAGCTCTGGAAGATAGTTAGGAAATGAATGAATGGAGTTTGCTAACATGTTGGTAAGTCTGTAGGCTACTACTTGCTAATTGTGGGACCTTGGGCACACCACAAAAATGAATTCAGAGGATGTAATAACTCATGTCTAACACTCACCATTATGCCTGACACACAGTGAATAATCAATAAAGGGTTTTTTTTTTTTTTTTTTTTTTTTTTTTTTGAGACAGAGTTTCACTCTTGTTACCCAGACTGGAGTGCAATGGCGCGATCTCGGCTTACCACACCTCCCAGGTTTAGGCAATTCTCCTGCCTCAGCCTCCCGAGTAGCTGGGACTACAGGCACGTGCCACCATGCCCAGCTAATTTTTTGTATTTTTAGTAGAGACGGGGTTTCACCATGTTGACCAGGATGGTCTCGATCTCTTGACCTCGTGATCCACCCGCCTTGGCCTCCCAAAGTGCTGGGATTACAGGCTTGAGCCACCGCGCCCGGCCCAATAAAGGTTTTCAGTATTGTCATTATTACCATTATCGTCACCACTAGAGCAGCCAGGTGCTGGGTTCAGGACCTCAAAGTTGAGTTGAGAAAATACACACATGAGCAAAGTAAAGAAGCAACACTTAGCTCGTATTTTAATTATAACACTTACGGTTGTGTGTCTGTCTGTCTATTTACATTATATCTATCTTATTCTGGGATCTGGCATTTCTGGGCGGCTGCTTCAGTAATATATTCAATACAATTACCTAAGGAGGGTTACATGCAAGTGTATTTCTCTTTCACCTTAACTGTCCACAGATCTTTGTCCTCCTGCTGTTGATCTATGTACACACCCACCTTCCCCTCCCTGCACTAGATCAATCCAAGGCATAAAGGAGTTAATCTATAACTCGCTGTTGAATAAACAAAATACAATATAATAAAACTATCTTTGGATGACTATGCAGTTTGTTGTGTTCACTGCTGTTTGAAAATAGAGTTACTGAGCACTAGCTATATGCTAAGTCCCAAACTCAGGGCCATGGGTACCCTGCAGATGTCCAAGACTTGTCTGAAGTCACAGTCCCCAGTTTTTGGCATAGGCAGGTTTTCTGAGCATAAAGTATTGAAACCACCTCAATAGTCCTATAGACATTTCTTTGGATAAACATAGGAACTGACCCTTCCTGTCTTAAAGCTTGAAACATAACATTTGTTTCATCTGAGTTCATTCCCCAGGAAAAGACCTGGAAATCTCTCAAAAAGTATTAAAGAACTAAAATTCACCAGCTTAGATGCCAGACCCCTCATTTTGTTTCCATACCCTTCCCTAGTTCCTGTTTTCCAACACATTGTCATATTTCTTCCCTGCTATATTAAACCCCTACCTAACTTTAGTGAGTCAGGGAGATGGATTTGACACCGATCTCCCATCTCCTCAGCTCCAGCACCTGGTTAAAGCCTTCTTCCTTGGCAATAATTGTTGTCTTGGTGATTGGCTTTCTGTGCAGTGAGTAGCAGGTCTGACCCTGGGTCAGACACTGGGTCCCTGGTGTTTTGGTAACAGTATGAGCCAGTGCAGGACAAAGTCAGTTTGTGCTAGACCATCTAGTTTCCCTCAAGCAAGGCTTCGCCAGAGAACTCAGAACCATGAGGCTTTCTCTTGCTGACCCCTATCCTCCACCCATCCAGGCCTCTCCCACTCCTCTTCTTATTAGCATATCTATGGAGGTTCCCTAAACACTGAGTATGGGTACTGTGAGCTGTTCAAAAGTCCTACCGAGGTATTATATATGAAGTATCATATATGATGCTATAATATGAAGTCTTAGACATAATTTCCCCCTTATTCTCTCTTTTCCACATTACATTTTGTATAAGGTACATGCCATTTGTGTTAAACTACTAAAATGACCAGGCGTAGTGGCTCATGCCTATAATCTCAAAAGCTTGTGAGGCTGAGGTGGGAGGGTTGCTTAAACCTAGGACCAGTCTGAGCAACAAAGTGGGACTCTGTCTCTACAAAAAATAATTTAAAAAAATTAGCCTAGGGTAGTGGCAAATATTTGTAGTCCCTGCTGAGGTGGGAGGATCATTCTCATCTGGGAGTTTGAGGCTGTAGTAATCTCTGATCATGCCACTGTGCTCCAGCCTGGGTGACTGAGTAAGATGCCATCTCAAATAATAATTTAAAATAAATAAATAAAATGAGCAGTTTTTAACATATCACATACTTCCAGTAGTCATCCCAGCATGTGACATATGTTAAATAACTATTTTGGGTACATTTTAAAAGTATACTATGTATCTATGGGTACTGCGTGTGTGTGTGTGTGTGTGTGTGTGTGTGTGTCTGTGTGTGTGTGTGTGTACATGGTTATCTCTCAGTATCCGGAGGGGACTGTTTCCAGAACCACCCATGAATGCTAAAATCCACAGATGCTCAAATTTCTGATAGAAGATGGTGTACTATTTGTGTATGACTTACTGACCTTCTCCCTAGTGTGTGTGTGTGTGTGTGTGTGTGTGTGTGTGTATTTTTTTTTTTTTTTTCAGACAGAGTCTTGCTCTGTCACCAGGCACCAGGCTGAAGTGCAGTGGTGTGATCTTGGCTCACTGCAACCTATGCCTCCCGGGTTCAAGCAATTCTCCTGCCTCAGCCTCCTGAGTACCTGGGACTAGAGGTTCACACCACCATGCTCAGCTAATTTTTGTATTTTTTTTAGTAGAGACGGGGTTTCACCATGGTGGCCAGGATGGTCTTGATATCTTGACCTCGTGATCCACCCACCTTGGCCTCCCAAAGTGCTGAGATTACAGGCGTGAGCCACCACGCCCAGCCCTCCCTAGTATATTTAAAATCATTTCTAGATTACATGTAACACCACATACAATATAAATATTATGTAAATAGTTGTTGTACTGTAGTTTTTACTTGTATTCATGACCGTGTTGTTATTTTTAACTTTTTCCCCCCAACAGATTTGATCCAAGATGGGTTGAATTCAGATGTAAAACCCATAGACAGGGAAGGCTGACTATTTATATAGGTACAGTCATGTATCACTTAATGAGGGGGATACATTCTGAGAAACATGACCTTAGGTGAGTTTCTCATTGTGTGAAGATCATGGAGTGTAGTTACACCAACCAAGAAGGTATAGCATCTAAATATCTAGGCTGTAAGGTATACCCTCTTGTTTCAAGGCTGCAAATCTGTACAGGATGTTACTGTGCTGAATCCTGTCGGGCAATTATAACATCATGATACTTGTGTACCTAAACTTATCTAAACATAAAAGAGGTACAGGAACAACACAGTATAATTTTATGGGACCACTATTGTGTAAGCTGTCATTGACTAAAATGTCATTATGCAGTGCATGACAGTATACATCCTGCAGTGAAACTGATCTTAACATTGAGAAGCGTGCAGGTCATTCTGGCCACAGTTTCCGAGACTTCACCCAAGTAGACTGTGCCTTCAGAAGGGAAGCCTGATACTAATGAAATGTGATGCTTTTTGTTTTGTTTTTTTTGTTTTGTTTTGTTTTGTTTTTTGATATGGAGTCTCTCACTGTCACATGGGCTGGAGTGCAGTGGCACAAACTCAGATCACTGCAACCTCCACCACCCAGGTTCAAGTAATTCTCCTGCCTCAGCCTCCTGAGTGGCTGGGATTACAGGCATGCACCACTATGCCCAAGTAATTTTTTTTGTATTTTTAATAGAGACTGGATTTCACTCTGCTGGCCAGGCTGGTCTCCAACTCCTGACCTCACTATCTGCCCGCCTTAGCCTCCCAAAGTTCTGAGGTTACAGGTGTGAACCACCCTGCCCAGCCACTGTTTTTTAAATTACCCCTTTCCATTAAGTTTGAAAAGGACATTTTTCCTAGACTGGGCCATCAATAGCAATGCCCCATCATGGAGAGAAAAACATACTGAACATGAGCTTCCACAATCTAAGGCAACCTGCTCCTCAGGCCCCTCAAGCATGCTCTTACCACTGTGCGGGTAGAGAGCTGTGGTTGCTGAAAGCCTCTGTCCCACTGAGATATAACTGCATTATCTGTTAAATTTCTAATATGTAGGTTACACTTTATAAGACAGATCCACAGCAGGTAAAAAAGCTGGCTTTTAATGTTACACATGGAGATAGATTTCCATTAGAGAAATCTATCAGGGGAGTATGAAGTTGCTCAGAGTCACAGAGATTCTGATGAAGGGTTACAGAATTGAAGCAATATGGTAGGTGCTGGCTCTTTAATGCACTAAAAAATTATGCTTTCATTAAGGCCCCTACCAAGCTTCCCACACTTTCAGTTACATCCCTGTAACTAGGACTTCATCCAGATCTGGCAGGTTGGTTTTCAGACTTCAGGCTGTCTTGTGGCTTGAGGGTTGGGTTTCACCAGAGACTTGCCTCCATCTGCCTAGGAATTTGTCTGTTGTCTACCACTATCACAATTAATAATTTTTCAAATGAATAGGTACAAATCCCTTAGCATAGAGGAGCTCCTTGAATACCAGCATGACTGGGCAGCTGGGCTACCAAGGGTCTATAATCATGGATGGGAAACTCCTCATAAACCTAATATGTATTTGTTCTTTCTACCTATGGCTTTCCCCATTTAGAGCCTATAAAAATCTCAGCCTCAGCGACACACTGGGTCTACCCGCTTTCTGGTTGGGACTACCACTGGGTCCCCTCTCCACTGAGAGCTGTTTTGTCACTCAATAAAATGTCTCTGCCTTGATCACTCTCCAGTTGTCCATATAACCTCATTCTTCTTGGATGCAGGACAAGCACCCAAGACCCACTGAACAGCAAGTGAGAAAGGAGCTGTAACACTATAGCCTTCCTGTCTTCTGCTGGCACCAGGCAGCTGCCCCACACCATAGGAAATGGCAGTAGGGCCAGGCCAGCCTACGAGCCACAGGCTGGAGCAGAGCAGTGGGACTGAACGAGCTATAACTTGTATGAACTGAAACCCACCCCCACTCCATTTACTGCTCTGTGGGTGCTGGGAAGGAGAGAAGAGCTGTGACCCTTCTGGGGGGTCCAGACCTCAGGGCTCCCCAAGCCAGGGCTGTGCCATGCTGTAACACCCCCTTTGGGGTTCCCTGGTTGCTGGTGTTTCTGAGTTTAAGAGCACCACCGCATTCCCCTCATCCAGACACCAGCGCCCAAGGTGGAAGCCCCTGGCTGTACGAGGGGTTCAGCCACAGCCTTGCACAGAGCCAGTGCCTGGAGCTGACCACCCCACCATAGCAGCTGGTACGCCTGGCTTGCCCTTGGGGGGCATGATTTATAGACTATTCGTGTGAGCTGAGTGCAGCCTGATGGACCAAGAGGGCAGAGCAAGGTCAGAGGACACAAGCAAAACTTGAGCAGAGGTACTGCCAGCTGTGGAGGCCTCTAGATGGCAAAGAGGTGCTGAAAAAACAATGCTGTATCATTACCACACTCTCTAAGTGTGAAGTCATAAAGTATGAATCCCAAAGATAAGGGTGTACATGAGTGTGGGTATGCATGCCTGTGCTGCTGGTGAGCTGCAGGACCACCACGGAAGGGAAGTTAGTAAAACAATGTTGCCCTGGTAATGAGCCTCATCCTGCAGACCCAGAAGGTGTGCTGATCCCTTCTGCAAAGAGACTTCCACTCTCACTTTTGCTCCATTAAACTCACAGGTCAGTGAGAAGGTGGAAACCAAAACTCATACACAACCTATTGTACAGGTTAGCAAACGAATCTGGCTGGCTAAAAGGAGGGGTCTATAAAGAAGGTAAAGCTCTGGCCTGCCCGGAGATAAAGCCCAATGCATCCCTAAAGGAAACAGAAGAGAGAAAATAAGGAGTGCATAATACCAGGAACCTTCCTATCAGGAAAAAGTGGGAGGGAGAGCAGTAGGAGGCATCATGATTAAATAACAGGTAATTATTAGCTCCATTTATCTACATACCTCCAAAGCGAGCTCTCGGTGATGCTCCCCAGGTTATAGTCATAGAGCTTTGTCAAAATGAGAATCACCTGAAGGCAAAAGAAGAAATCATGGTTAGTCTCAAACAATTACAATCTCTTAGAACTGAAATGGCCCAAGGGAGGGCTTAGGATTCCTTTAATGGGCGCTTAACGTAATTGAATGAATTGTTACAGCATTTGCTGCACTGACTAGGAAAGGGTTGGTGTGCCTTTCTGCCTTTCACTGAACTGCTTAGGTCTGTTCTCTCCCCACCTTTCTCCCTGTCACCCTGCAGCAAGGGTTACCTGCCCCTCCAGGCATTTCTTTCCCTAGTGAGTTTAACCGTTTTAGGGAAGGCTGGAAGAGCTGCCAAATACACATACCACTCAGGTACTCACTGAGCAGATGCCTGGGAGAGAGGAAGGTCAATGATTTGTTTCCAGTCCTAGTAGCTGGGTGCATTGAGCAGGTTACCCAATGTACCCAACTACTGTTTTTTTGGGGGGTGGGGGAGATAGCATTACTCTTTTTTTTTCTTTGAGTTGGAGTTTCACTCTTCTTACTCAGGCTGGAGTGCAATGGCGCAATCTCGGCTCACTGCAACCTCTGCCTCCTGGGTTCAGGCAATTCTCCTGCCTCAGCCTCCCGAGTAGCTGGGATTACAGGCACGCACCACCATTCCCAGCTAATTTTTTGTATTTTTAGTAGAGACGGGGTTTCACCATGTTGACCAGGATGGTCTCGATCTCTTGACCTCGTGATCCACCCGCCTCAGCCTCCCAAAGTGCTGGGATTACAGGCGTGAGCCACCGTGCCCAGCCCTGGGAGATAGCGTTACTCTTAATCGTTTCTTTGAAAGACAGAAATACTAACATTCTTTCAAAAAATTCTTTGGATTCTTTTTGGGAAACAGTATTTCTTTCTCCCCCCCGCCAACACCTGCCCCCACAGGGTTCAATTGCCCTTCCTCAGCCTACGGAGTAGCTGGGACTACAGGCATACACCACCAAGCCTGGCTAATTTTTTGTATTTTAGTAGACACGGGGTTTCACCATGCTGGCCAGGATGATCTCAACCTCTTGACCTCGTGATCCACCTGCCTCAGCCTCCCAAAGTGCCAGGATTAACAGGCGTGAGCCACCGCACCCAGATAAAAAATAGTATTTCTTTTTGGGAAATAGAATCAACATTTAATGCTATTAATGCAGATAATTCTTTGAAAGAATGTCAGTATGCTCATTTATTAAGGGGGATGATGAGTAATGCTCTCTCCCAGAAAGAATTGCTGTTTGAAGTTAAATTAGGAAATAAATACAAATTACGTATCAATTAGCATGGGGTTCTTCAATGTTAGTTCCTTCCCTTTGCCCTATGTGAGCTTCGTTTTAACTTTCTTCTGACTTCCAATTTCTAGGAAAGCCATTAACAGAAGCCACATTGGCAGGACTAACCAACAGCATTTTAACAGGAGTAAATCTAGGTTTCATAGGGTCCCGATAATTACCGTGTATTCTGTTTTTTACAGAACCCTCCATAAAATCAAAAATTAGGAACAGGTCTCAGGAAAGCAGCTGTAGAATTGTGGAATGCTAAATTTAAGCTATATTCGCTTCATAGTAAATCCTCCTCTGAAATTGAAAGCAGCACTATTTTCAACTTTACCCAGAAGAGCCTAAACTATTTATTTCATCCTTTCAGAATTCAACAAACATTTATTAAACCCCAGGATTTTGCCTGATGCCAGAAGAGAACATAAAGAAATACAGATTCAGTCTATGAGTCCATGATCCGGTTGGGACAGGACTCATCAAAGAAAAGGGAAGTTGATAAAGAGCTCTACACCCTTTCTCAGTCACATAAAAACCCTTCCCATTACAGCTGCTCCAGAAGACAGCTTCTTTTGGAGTCTGCAGCAATGAACAGAGTCAACGGTGGCTCACACCTGTAATCCCAGCACTTTGGGAGGCCAACGTGGGCAGATTGCCTGAGCTCATGAGTTTGAGACCAGACTGGGGAACATAGTGAAACCCAGTATCTACTAAAAAAAAAAAAAAAAATTAAAAAAAAAAATTGGCCAGGCATGGCAGCGTGCACCTGTCGTTCCAGCGACTGGGAAGACTGAGACTGGAGAATTGCTTGAATCCAGGAGGCAGAGGCTGCAGTGAACTGGGATCACACCACTGCACTTCAGCCTCGGCAACAGTGAGACTCCATTCCAAAAAAAAGAAAAATAAGAAAAGAAATACAGGAGCCCAAGGACACTTGGGAAGATTCCACAAAGCAGTGGATTCCTAACCACTGATTTCTCCACCTTTTCCTTGCTCTTCTTATGTAAGGGAAAAACATAATGAGTTTGCTCAGTTTTCTGTCAAAGTTCATATTTTACTCCTGGTACTCATAACCTAGAACATTTGGCCCAGCCCAGCTGTTTCCAACTCAGCAGAAAAATGTTGACATTGATTTCCTGGATCCTTCTCTGAAGGCCAAGTGATCAGTTCTAGCTACAGTGAGCAGAGCACATTCTAACCTCAAATTCCAGGGTTGCAAGCTGCTGAGGAATGCTGAATCCTTCCAAGTTCCACTCTACTAGCACAGCATTTGATTTACTGAAGGCACAAGCATAAGTGAACACGTTCCTAACTCGTTTTAATTTCACAGCAAGCAAACTGGAACTCCCTGACCTTAGGTTTTGAGTTCAAGGAAGAAAAAACTACTGTAACTTACAAACAGGCAGAGATCCCCAAGTACCTGTCCTCTAAGGCCACCCCTCTCCTGAACTACAGCACAGCTTCCTTCCTTCTAGGTCCTGTTCAAAACTTGCTTCTTTAGCAAAAGGTGAGCATGCGTGAGGTGCGAGGCACCCTACAGGCACATCAGATGGCATGCCTGCGGTGGGGGCATATGCTCAACAGATCCATGTGCCAATTAAATGGCTCTCAGTGCTAAATTTCAATCACTGCCCTCCCAGGAACACTGATCAGTGGCAGCAGGGTAGCTGTTTGTTTGAAGATACAGGATGGTGATGCTGCTCCACCTCAGTATGATTTTGCCGAATAGGCCTATAAATCCCCCACCAAGAAAATAGGGGTGTGGGCATAAAGCATTTCTAGGTAGTTGCTCTCCTGATACAATACCGCAGTAAACTAAATAATGAAGTTCAGCTGGTCACAGGCAGTGTCTCCCATTCAGCTGATGAGGGAATTCAAAGGCAGCCCGGAGGAGGAAGCCTTTAACCCAGCATGTAGTGGTATGGAGCCACTCGCACACGCACACAGAAATTGTCTAAGCAATCCCGGGGCAGGCTGGCAGGGAGGTAGAAGTCGCTCCCTGCCTCTTCTTGCAGGGCTAGTAAAACTGAAATGCCAGTGATACACTCAGGCAGTTTATCAATACTGCACCAGAAGAGGTGCCCTTTCTGGCATTTGAAAGCACATCTGCTTGAATCAATCTATTTAATCTTTCTGTTTTCAGAAAGAGAGCAAGAAAGAAGGGAGAACTGCTAACCTTTAGTTATGTTTTCAATCGATTATTTGAGATTTTTCTTTTTTCCCTATACTGCCTATGTGCATTCTTTACCATCGTATTCCTGAACAATGATGCATCCTTATGTTAGCTATGTTTTGTTCTTTGTTTGCTTCTGTGTTCTGGGAATGCTATTTAACAAATCAGTTCCTGTGAAGGGAGCCAGAGAAAAAATCACTACATTCAAATGAGAAAATGTGAAAAATGCAATCGCCTCCGTATTCTGGTCTTATTCTGTTGTTCTTTGTGTGTTTTTCAAACTTAAAATGGAACAAAACGGAGCTATTTTGTTTGCTTTTGTTTTTGTTTTGATATGAGGGTCTCACTCCATTGCTCAGTCTCGTCTCAACTCCTGGGCTCAAGGGATTCTCCCACTTTAAGCTCCCTAGTAGCTGGGAGTAAGGCTCAGGACATCATATTCAGCGTTTGGTGGAACTTTTTAATTAAGTGAAATGTTGTGTGTGCTTAAATAATATACAAATAATTTGTTTTTATTCATTCAGCACACAACTTTCATGTATAGAAAACTCTGGGTTCAAGCATATAGCATTTAATTATAAGTCCAATCAAAAACAAGGCTGTTTTGATGAACACATACACATCTCAAAATGCATATGAACACATATACCTCCACACAAAGTGGCATATCCATCAGCATTGCATTTATTTCTGTATCTTGTTTTTGTTAGATAGCATTTAAACATCCCTGATTCAAAACAAATGTTTACCATGTGGTACTAGCTTTTTGAGGTCTCTCTCTAAATCCTAGGATATCATCTTCAAAGAGCTATGACCCAAATTATCTAAGACTTGATACCTCCACCTATGGTGTACCAGGACCTCAGCATCCAGTTCTTTCTGGGACTTTCCACGGTGACATGTTTCAAATATCCCTGTCACCTGTCTAGGACTTGCTTTCACCACATGACTTCTGCACTTCTTCTTTCAGTGGGACTCCTTCTTGCCATATCTGTTGCTCACAGCATTTTTGGGAGGAACTTTACTTGGTCCATACTTATAGAGAGGATGCTGGTGCCCTCTCTATAAAAACTCAGCAAGCTGCTGTTTTCAAATCACCCATTCCTTGAAGGGTGCTAGAAACAATGCCAGGTCAGGTTCTGTGCAGAAATGGGAGAGGGTCTCCAAGGACTGAGCAAGGGCTTCTTCTCCCACAGCACTGAACCAAATTTTCATAACCCAGGCTCCCAAACTATCACCCCCTTGCGTAGGCCCTTCCAAAGCTCTTACTGAATAATTCCATCAATGCTAGCCCTCACTCGCTCTGGACAGGGAGTTGAGAAATCATCACCAAGGACTCTGTGAAAGGAAAACGTCAATTCATTCCTCCCTTCTTGCCCCAATCTCTTTCTGCACTGGGTTACAGAACAAAAACATTCACAAACAGATGCTGGTATGTGGATGACTAATAAGAGTGTTCCACCGTAAATTACCAAAAGTCAGTGCAAAATATTCTGTTGCATCAAATGGTAGGGCAAGAAGCCTTATTTACAGGTATGCATCGAAATGAATGAACCTGCCAGCAGCATAAGACAGGCAGTCTCTACTAGGCCAGTTATCAGTCATGTAACACCTTTGACTATGACGGCATTGTTTCTATTATAAAATATGACTTAGAAATGAAACCTCAAACATTTAAGGAACCTGAGAACACCTTCCTGGTAATCTGGTTCTACACACAGTACACTTTTGAAAACTTGTGTATTAACAAAGTACTAGATTGCAGAGAGTCAAAATTTCTCTAAGCTTTTCTAAATAGAGGCATAGGAATTTCTACTTCTTTTCTTAAAAACAAAAACACAGTGTCTTTCTCCTTTGCTTTACTAAAGAATTCACCCCACAGGAAGTGGGATGGAAGTAAGGCAGGAGACTAGAGGAACTTATTTCCTGGTCCCGGAAGGATGAAATGAAGAAGCCTGCAGAACTAGCAGATGGTGCCAACAGCAATCTCTACTTGCCCTCACTGCTCCTCAGCATGAGACCCTCCCCACCAGTGCCATGACAGTGGAGAAATTCCAAAGGAGTGGAATTTACCACTCCTTTTCTGGAGATTTGCAAATAACCCACCCCCCAATTTGCATGGGTAATTAAAAATGGGTATAAATATTGCTACTAAACAGACCGTACACTGCTACTCTGGGTACACTGCCTATGGATTAGCCCCACTCACTTAATAAACCCACTTTCTTCTACCACCCGCTCACTCTTGAATTCTTTCCTGAGTGAAGCCAAGAACCCTTCCCAGGCAAAGCCCCAACTGTGGGGTCCACCTGCTCTGCATCAGAAGGTTGAAGGGTGTCACTGGATTTGTAATGATACTTAGCCTGGCTACTGCTCTTCCTCTCAAGGACATCTTAGAAAATAGGGACATATCACTTCACTCTTCAATTAATAATGATTTGCATTTTTCTTTACTCTCTCTGTGTCCCACTGTGGAAGCAGTATCTAATCTCAAAAGTATGGGTTTGGGATTAGGGTAAAAGATCCCATAATCATTTTCATTCCTTAAGGTCTGTATTTCCAAATTCTGAATAATGTAGATGGTGACTGGGTCCTAGTCTACAAAACAACACCATTTCCTTAGTCTTCCTCTCAACTACTAGTGATTCGGGGATGGCATGGGCAGGTGCTTCTAGACTCCACAGAGCTTAGCCATGCTAATGGCCATAATCGCTCTTGCTTGAGATGGGCCACAGTCTGGCTTGAGTGAACAAGGGAAAAGCTATATTGAAGATGCCAGCGCGTTGGGCAGGGCTAATGCTGGCTAGCTTGGTCCTGCCCCCACCATCTTCCAGCAGGTCTTGGTGTTTTTTTCATCATCCAAGCTCAAATAGCCACCTCTCTGCTTATTTTAGCAGCTTGCTAGAGACAATTTGGTTAGAGTATTTACAGATCTTGATGAAAGCAAATACGGGTAAGAGAATAATAAGAGGCATGAAGAGATTTAGAATAATTTTTCCGGAGAATCAAAGAGTTGGATAAAATAAGAGAAGTGTGTTCAATGGCCAGAAATTTGTTTTTGTTTTCTTTGCGCTCCAATTTTAGGGAAAAGAAGTAAACTCACAACACTAGTTTTCCTTAAAATGCACATGTTCCAGATTGTGTGTCTTTAGCTCGGTAAGTATTTGACTTTCCAACTTAAACAGAGGTTCTCATTTCTTTTGGGGAGCCATATATCTTTTAAGAATATGATCTGATAAAATTTATGAACATAAACAATAAATATAACTTAATAATTTTACCCATCGCTGGAATCCTGGGGGGAGGGTCATACATTCAAACATAAGAACTTATATAATTCTCAGAAAATAAAAGCTTTCTTCAGAAGAAAAGAAGTTTCAGCTCCAAAATTCTGCACATTTAATTTAATAAACATTCAGTATGCTTTGTTAAAAGATGAAAATTTTAAAATACATGCTGTGAGGATACAAAAAGAGGAATGAGATTTGAGTCCCTAAAAGCTCAGTCTTTTGGAGAGACAGACCTGTACTTAGATATTTACAAAATGTGAGGAAAAAAGATGTGAAGCAGGATGAGAGTGTTTATTTTTTGTTCTTTTGAGATGGAGTTTTGCACTTATCGCCCAGGCTGGAGTGCAATGACATGGTCTTGGCTCACTGCAACCTCGGTCTCCTAAGTTCAAGTGATTCTCCTGCCTCAGCCTCCTGAGTAGCTGGAATTACAGGTACCCACCACCACACCCGGCTAATTTTTTGTATTTTTAGTAGAGACAGGGTTTCACTATGTTGGCCTGGCTGGTCTCAAACTCCCAACCTCATGATCCACCTGCCTCGGCCTCCCAAAGTGCTGGGATTACAGGTTTGAGCCACCGCACCCGGCCTGTGTTTCTTTCAAGGAGCAAGAAAGAAGGGTGTAATCAGGAGACAGTTCTCAGCAAAGGATGCATTTAAGACAAATCCCAGAAGATGTTTGTGATTCTGTTAAAAATGAGAAGGTACAGAAAAGGTACTGTAAGGAAAGGAACTAGGGGAGAATGCTCAGAGAGCATTAAGAAAAGGGCAATTTCTCTGGTTTACCTAAAGGTTAGAGTATGAGTAGGGACCCACACAATATCAAAATCCAGAGGTAGGCTTTGGCTCTATTGTGGAGAACCTAAAATATTAGACTAGTAGTGTGCTCTGCTCAAAACAGAAAAGGCTTTGGAACCAGAAGATGATGAGATTTTGATTTTTAAATTTTATGTATTTATTTTTTTAGAGGCAGAGTCTTACTCTGTCACCCAGGCTAGAGTGCAGTGATGTAGTCAGAGCTCACTGCAGACTCAAACTCCTGAGCTCAAGCGATCCTCCTGCCTCAACTTCCTGAGTAGATGGGACTACAACACTATTCCTAGCTAATATTTTAACTTTTTTAGACATGAGGTCTTGATATGTTGCCCAGGCTGGTCTCTAAGTCCTGGCCTCAAGTGATCCCCGTGCCTCAGCCCCACAAAGTGCTGAGATTACAGGTGTGAGCCACCATACCTGGCCAAGACCAGATGTTGAATCCTGCATTAGCCAGCAGATCTATTAGAATGCTATTTGCAGCAAGAAACAGAATGCTGACAGTGACTCAAGCAGTAAGTGGTTCATTATGTCATAGAGAAGGAAGTCCAGAGTTTATGCAGTTCCAGGACTAACTTATCCCGACAATGTCAGCAAGGACCCAAGAGAGTCCATGTGTCCTCTCTGACAGGGTCAGCACTCAGTGCTACTTACCCTCACGTTTGCAAAGTGGTCATAACATTTCTTTTCATCACCTGAAGATGTAGGTATATTCAGCAGAGTAAAGAAGGGCTCCTGGTGTATATATGGGTTTTTGTTGTATTTTGTTTTCTACCTAGGGAAGAAACTCTTTCCCAGAAGCTGTGCCAGCAAACTCCCTTTACCCTCACTAACCAGGATTCTGCCACATGCCCATCGTGGTTGCAATAAAGACGGAGAAAACAAGGAAATGGTATTTCCACTTGACATTTACTATGATCAGAGGTGGGCTTTGCCAGCAAAGAAAAAGTGGGGAGTGGCTGCTGAGTAGCAAATAGTAGGGTATATATTGTGTGATTTTCAGTAAGTCACCTGAATCCTGAACTAACATCTAGCGTTTATTTGGTGTCTACTGTGTGTGCCAGATATCATAATTAAGAAATGTCAAATATCTCATTGTTTTCTGATGATGAAATTGCGCCACAGAGAAGTAAGTTAAACTACGGAGCTAGTCATTTAAAGTCTAACTCACGTCACATATGAAATCCTAATCACTGTGCTAAATTTTCCTTTCTGGTATCCTGTCTAATATGGGTATGACAATTATTAGAGGCAAGCCAGAACCACTGAAATGCCCTCACTTTCTGTTCATTTCAAAAACATTTATTGAAGCCCTGATATCTGTCAGACATGGTACTAGTCTCCGACCCCTTTCTCTCACTGTGCCTTCTTCTAGACACTGATGGAATATCTCTTCCTGATCATAGACAGGCTTGAGTTTTTACTCTTTACTGACTTCAAGTCAATGGCATTTTGTGGTCATTTTAAAATTGAATTATTAATTTTTTAAAGTTTTGAAACCTGGTGAAATCCTCTTTAGGAATTGATCCTTCCATTTAAATTACTGGAGAACTTGCTTGCTGCCAGATCAGGGGTCCCTGACAGTGAATGCACATGCAGCTAACTGCAGATTTCCACAGATGGTTTTACAGTATCATCATTTTAAGATTCAAGCGAATGCATTATTACACTCTTTTTGAGTTAGCAAAGGGGAAAGATATCAATAATGGCTACGCTGGATGAAGGTGCTCTAGAGGGGAGTTGAAAGGTCGAGAGAGAGACATGCGCATGCACACACCACACACGCCCAAACACCTACACACCCACACACCTACACACACGGACATCTGAAGTTCATCAGACCAAAGTAATCTGGCATAGACAAACATACCTGAAAAAATGAAAAACCAGTAGAAACAGTGGGCTAATCTGGGGTACAAGAAAGCATCCAGAAAGCAGTTAGTGGATTTTTGCTTCTGAGAAGTATTTAATCCCTAAATGCCCTTTACATTTTGTAGCAGCCTACACATAATTTAATGTCATGTTTATTTATGTAATATCCTCTGCATGGCACTGAAATTGAGTGAGTGAAACAGCCACTATAACCCCTCTGGGGAAATTAAGAGGCAAGCCAAGCAATAGTGATGCAGACAGAGCTAAGGACATACAAATAACCAAATCAACATTAGACACAGCAAACTGTAGCACATGGAGAGCCCTCGTGAAGAGCAAAATGGGGGAATTTGCTGTATCCTCCTGACTCTGTTTCCCCACAGAGCCAGAGGCCATTTGTAGCTAAGACTTAAAATCTGCACATGAATTGCAGGAAGGACTCTTCCTATCTCAGAGCTGCCATGTGAGAAATGCTGCAGCTCTCACTCAAGGGAACTCATGTCTTTTCTCCCTTTGCTGAAAGCTAAGTTTCTTTCTGTTAGTAACAAGGCAAAAAATAACAATAATTCTTATAATAAAGCTAAACTATCAGACTAGTCATAGAGCCAGGTCTTAATATTTAGCAAACAAATATAAACTTGTCAAATCCTCTAGACCTAAGTTGCTTTTTGACACAAATCTTGAAAATGCAACATTTGACCTTTGACAGGGTTCTTCTGTTTCCCAAATTCAGAGACTCTATCCACTCAGAAGGAAAAAAAAAAAAAAGCACCCCCTCCAAAATCTGTTAATTTCTCATTGCCAAACCAGAGAGACTGAGGATACTTCAGTCCTGTTTCCACCTCTGCTGCCTCTTTGCCTTTTTTATTTTAAATAATAAAAAGAGGATAATTCTCAAAACCTATATCCATACATAGCACATAGTTGACCACTGCATATTCTTATTCCTCTTGGTAAATTATTCTGCCCCAAATGATTTTGATTTTTTGAGGGGGCATTAAAACAGGAAAATAAGGGACATGCTAAATTAATTTTTTTTTTCCAGAAAAGAAAAAAAAAAACAAATAGCTGCACCAATGTAATCCCAAAAGAGTACCAAGATGAGATAATTATACAAAATGTGAGGAAAATGCATATTCAAGACAAGATCTTTCTACATATGGATAGTAAAACAGAAAAATGAAACAGACCTAGAGACCAAAAGCCAAAGCTTCAAGACATTAAATTAGCTGGGGCTAGGGAATAGGGGCAGAACCTGGCAACTGACTGTGGTTGTCCCCATAGCTGCAACTGGAGGAAACCATGTAGCATGTCCTGTACAAGCCCATTGTTTTATAGTTAAAGAAACACTCTAAACCCTGTTCTCATTTCCCTTCAGTGCTTAAAAGGGAAGAGAGATGATATCCAACCTCCTTCAAGCTAGAACTTACTCAAATTAGCTCACTTGATATACAGCTGCAAAAACACATAATGCACAGAATTCTCCGTTTACAGCTCTACGACAGTAAGAAAATATGTATTGTATTATCTTCTCTCTGAAAGTTTATTTTAAAAAAAAGAGATAAGGTGTGCCAAGTACTTAAGTAAGAGGGATACAAGACGGATTTGGTAGGAAAGAGATGGAAGGGAGGTAAGGGCAGGAGAAATTCTCTTCCAGCTTTCCCGACGTGATGATCTAAGAAAGATGTATTTCCACGCTCTCAAACCAGTATCTGCCTGAATTACACACACTATCTAAATGTTAAGACTCTTCCTATGCGAGAAGCCATACACAAAGTGAACACACCATTAAGCAGTTAACGACAAGGGGCCCTTCGGTTCCTATGACTTTTTATATTCAGCTTCAATAGGAAGAAATGAAGCAAGTCTTCCCATTTCCACTTTGCCATCTTGTTTTTTTTTTATGCTGTTTATTCACAGGTCTAAAGAAGTCAACCCAATTCTAAAAAGTATTATTTCTCAAGGTTAACCCAAGACACTTGCAGGAAGCTAATAAATAATGCTATGCATATTATGGTGATCCAAGTGTCAGAACATAAACCTCAATAAGAAATCAGAATAAAAACTGAAAAGAATGGAAGCTTTTAACTTTTTCATTTTCTCCTCTCATTTACCATAAAGTACAACTAACAAAAGCAACAAGAATAAAACACCAGCGATAGTCAATATAGCAAGTATCAGATCTTGTCTTTTACTCTGGGAAAATCTTAGGCAAGAAAGGAATAAAAACATTTTACTCTCTTAAGAAATTGTAGACTTGGCACAGTGGCTCATGCCTGTAATCCCAGCACTTTAGGAGACTATGGCAGGCAGATCACAAGGTCAGGAGTTTGAGACCAGCCTGAACAACAGGGTGAAACCCCATCTCTACTAAAAATACAAAAAACTAGCCAGGCATGGTGGCACGTGCCTGTAATCCCAGCTAATCAGGAAGCTAAGGCAGGAGAATTGCTTGAACCCGGGAAGCAGAGGTTGCAGTGAGCCGAGATCGCGCTACTGCACTCCAGTCTGGTGACAGAGCAAGACTCCATCTCAAAATATATATATATATATATATATTTATATATATATAAAATAAATCAACAATAACAACTGAATTCTCTATTAGCGGATCTTTTGTTTGTTTTTATCTGAGTGCTAAGGTGTGGCAAGACACAATTTGCCTAAAAAGTAATTCAAAGCTTAAAAAACTCTGGCTTGAAACTAAAATTAACATCTTAAAATTTCAAGTAAAAACTATTAATAAATAACAAGGCTTTCTGTTAGGGAAAAATCCCAGGGAGGTTAAGTGATTTTTATATATTCCTTGCCTTTTAGTCACAGAACCAAAATGTTTCCATGTGATTCGAGTTCTAATTCTTTACAATGGCATGACTGGTGGGTGGGTATAAAAATTTAGCATTTTGTTACTCTTTTAAAAGAAACTTAAAATTGGAAGGGACTGAAAAGATTATCTAACTCCATCTAGCTCCAACCACCTCATTTCACAAATAGTGTAGGTTACACTTTTAGAAGAACCAGTTCTTGAATAAGGAATATCTGAGAGCAAAGAAATAATCTTAATATACCGTTTGCTGACTCGGTCCCTGAAGCAGGCCTAGGTACCTAAGGAGGGACTGGCTTGGTTCAGTTCTAAGATGGAAGAGTTGGGAGCAGTAGATCTAGTATCAGGACCAGATCCAGGTTTTGTGGGAATGAAAGTTACTCAATGTTGGCCTCCTCTTTAAGAAAAATAATACAAAGTCATAAATAAAATGAGGCCTACAATTTCATATTTACTGGCCCAAGAAATTCGATCACAAGAATTTAATAATGACTTAGAGATTGACATACTTTTCTTCTGAGATATCTTCAGTTGGTTTAGCAGAAATGAGTATACAGAAATGTTTTCTGATTCTACCCTGGCTTCCTCTCTCCACCTGGAACAATGGACAACTCCTCAAACTCCCAATATTCATAGGAGCTGGTGCCCATGAAGACTCTGAATCTTAAGCTTCATTAGCTTCACTGTAAATTCACCTTTGGATAGGATTCCCCATTAGATGCTCATTAAGCCTTTTCAATGAAACTATCCATTTCAGCAGTCCCAGACTATGAATTAGGAGATATGAACCTGAGCCCAGGCTCTGCTGCCAACACTCTGTGACACTAAGAAAGTCAATATACCTCTTTGGGCTTCAGTTTCCTCCATGGCTGCATGACATGTTTGCCAGGGTTCCTTTTAATTATAACACTATTCAATGCTGAATACCTTGGCCTACTGTATCTTCAGTGTTGCCGGTCTTAGTAAATGCTATTGCCATTGTTCAAACTAAGAATTCTGAGTTTTCCTTAACTCTTATCCACTTCTTCCCTCCAAATGTAACCAATCTCTAAGTTTGTTGTTGTTGTTTGAGGTGGAGTTCTGCTCTTGTCTCTCAGGCTGGTCTGCAATGGCGTGATCCCTGCTCACTGCAACCTCTACCTCCTAGGTTCAAGCAATTCTCCTGCCTCAACCTCCTGAGTAGCTGGGAATACAGGCACCCACCACCACACCTGGCTATTTTTTAAAATATTTTTAGTAGACATGGGGTTTCGCCATGTTGGTCAGACTGATCTTGAACTCCTGACCTCAGGTGATCCACTCACTTTGGCCTCCCAAAGTGCTGGGATTACAGGTATGAGCCACTGCACCCAGACAATCTCTAAGTTTTATATCCCTCTCCCATCTAACCTCTCCTCAACCTGATCTGGGCTACATCAACTCTTATCCAGAAGACTGCAATGCTTCCAACAACTTTTTTTTTTGAGACTGAGTTTCACTCTTTTTGCCCCGGCTGGAGTATAATAGCAGGATCTTGGCTCACTGCAAACTCCACCTCCTGGGTTCAAGCAAATCTCCTGCCTCAGCCTCCCAAATAGCTGAGATTACAGGTGCCCGCCACCATGCCCGGCTATATTTTTGTATTTTTAATAGAGACAGGGTTTTACTATGTTGGCCAGGTTTGTCTCAAACTCCTGACATCAGGTGATCCACTTGCCTCAGCCTCCCAAAGTGCTGGGATTACAGGTATGAGCCAACGTGCCTGGCCTGTTTCTGACAACTTTTCACAGCATCTCATCTTGCTTTCCTCAGGTCACCCTTTACATTGCTGCTGTCAGGGTGTTTTTAAAAATAGCAGCCTAAACAGCTTTCCCCACTCCTTAAAACATATCTGTGGCCTCTCACTGACCTTAAAATAAATTTTAAATTTCAAAATATGACTTCTAAGTAAGAATGGCCTGACTCCTATGCTCATGTTCAAATTGGATCATGCCAGTGCCCCGTATCCTCTCACAATTCCATGTGAACTAACACGTAATATTGTCTCACTGACATAAGGAACTTCAGTATTTGTTGATCGTCTGACTGAATGACTGTAGTTATATTGATGATGGGCTTTTCCAGGCATTAACAACATGTTTCGGTTACATGAGCAATTATTATAACTAGCCTCTTGAGTCACATCACCATACCCTGAGAAACTGCAATCTACCAGCATTGCTGTTTTATCAAATTCCAATTTTAGGAATGACATTCCAAATACTTTGGATTTCCTCTTGAAAGCTTAGGCTGATTAAAGGATTAAATGTTACGCATAATTCAATGCCGTGTAACCCTTTTGTGAGGGCTGAGTAGTTGTAAAACATGTCTATGATCTAATCCAAAGGTTTATTGATTTTTTTGTCCTTTCATTCAAGAGTGTTAGCTTTCATGCACAGCTCTGTGGGATTTCTGAAGGTTGGCCAGGACACTGCAGAGATCCACTTCCCATTCTGTCAGTTTCTTCTATTTAGGAAAAGACGGCCCTAGGTCAGTGCAAATTTAACAGGGTACAGATTTGGAATTAAAGTCAGAATTCCAGATCTTTCAGCTATTTCCTTTGAGACCCTCACAATTTCTTCCTCTGCTTAGCCAATAGAGTATATACGATGGCAGGGCAGGGGCTAATGTTAGAGGTTGAAAGGGCTGGATTCTGGTTACAGAGCCAATTTTAACACCTTACATGAGTTTAGTTAATTCATTTAACCTCTCTTTATTATTAAAGGGGATTGATAAAATTAGAATTCCCTAGGCTGGATGCCGTGGCTTATGCCTGTAATCTCAGCATTTTGGGAAGCTGAGGCGAGTGGATCACTAGAGGTCAGGAGTTTGAGACCAGCCTGATCAATATGGTGAAACCCCATCTCTACTAAAAACACAAAAATTAGCTGGGCATGATGGCATGTGCCTGCAATCCCAGCTACTTGGGAGGCCAAGGCACAAAAATCGCTTAAACCAAGGAGGCAGAGGCTGCAGTGAGCCGATATCATGCCATTGCACTCCAGCCTGGGTGACAGAGCGAAACTCCATCTAAAAAAAAATTAGAATCCCCCTTCTGGAGATACCATGATCACAAAGGTGGTTTTCCCAGGGCGAGCCTTATCTATTGCACTCCAGACGTGCTGACCTCTGCGACATCCCCAAATGTGGGAAACTCAACTGTATAATTTGTGGTATTGGGGGACTGAGTTCATGCTTTCCCCTGGTATTTTTCTGAAAAAGAAAAAAGAAGTAGAATTCCCCTTCTAACTGAATTATCATGAACTGACTTTGAGTTTTTAATTTGTCGTTCTCCTAAGCATTTTGAATAACAATCTATATACCTTCTCAACTATCATTTAAAGCAATATTTCTTATCTTTCTTCTTTTCTTTTGGCCATAGAGTTTGAGAGCAACTTGCCCAAGATCAGCTAGATGGGAGGGCTGAGATCTGAACCTGAACAGTCTGAGTCCAAAGCTCAGTGCTATAGACAAGAGTAAACAGATACCTGCTCTCATTACCCATCATAGCTGTGTGGAGACTTACAGAGCTGACAGGTTTGAGTTGAATGTTTTAGAGATGAATTACTACGGGAATAAAGAGAAGGGAACAATCGCTAGCTAGATGCAGGTGGGGACATTTTCAAGCTCTTAAAACCAGCTAGGTGCTTTACACACAGTATGTCACTTAAGCCATTCTACAGCACTGGGGAGATGTTTTTGTTGCTCCCTAACAAACAGAAGAGGACAATTGGCTGGGGCTTAGGTAGTACATATTTAATCCTGGAGCTTCTTGGCTTCTCATCTGGAAGCGGGTCCTTGAAGGATGGCTTGTTTTAGCTCTTCCATCATCCAGGCTGAGGGGTCATCTTTGTATCATATTCACTGAGATCTCTGTGGACTCCACAGGCAGAGAGCACAAACCCTTGCTTGCCCCTCAGCAGGTATAAAACATGAAGGGGTCATGTTCATATAAGAAGAGCGAAACTTCCCAAGAATTTACAAGACCACCTGTCTTCTCCTCTGCTAATGGAAGACTTTCTTGAACTGAAAAATCACTCCAATGTCCACAATTCAAAGAAAGGAGACTTTCAGTAAAGAAGGTTAAGCAAAGTGGAAACAAATGATACCTCTATTCAATGTGGGAAGTCAGTTGCAAGAATGGGTAAGTATGTCCTGGATGCTTCTCTCAGTTTATAATCCCTTAATCCTAAATCAAGACACCAGGGAAATTTAGAAACCCAATACC
Organism: Callithrix jacchus; assembly: GCF_049354715.1. NCBI lineage: Eukaryota > Metazoa > Chordata > Mammalia > Primates > Cebidae > Callithrix > Callithrix jacchus. The sequence continues at coordinate 99,988,221 of NC_133513.1, forward strand.
CTGTCTGCCCCAGAAAATGCAAATCCCCTGGGAAAGAGCCCACTTGTTTCCTGGCTTTGTGACAGGGCTTGGGGCCGATGTGAATCACTCTCTGCAAAGAAAAGGAGCCATTGCTTACAACATGGAGAAAGAGTGCAAGGGGATCTTGTAGGTGACTCACAGAGCCCCTGGAGGCAGGAGAGACCAGCAGGTCTGCTAGAGCTGTCTCCTGCTGCTGCTGCTGCTGCTTGCAGCTCTAGGAAAAAGAAATCTATTTTCTTGAAAATAGAACCTTTTCTATAGGTTTTCTTCAGTTTCCCACCCCCCCCCCCTTAAACTGTCTAAGATTAATGTGGCGAAAATAAAATGCCCCACAGGCTGCTTATTTTGACGCTTACTACAGCACATAAAATGAAGAATTAGCATGGAATGAATAATTTATTTAGTGCTTTATGTTGTTTTAAACAAATCATTTCCATGAAAGGAATGTGTATTCAAGCAATAAATCACTGTTTAGCACTCTGTCAGGAGGAAAGATACCACTTGGCAGAATTACTGAATGGCAGTGCCTGGCAGGGAGGCAGGCACAATAAAGATAAAGGTGATGTCCTTGCATAAGCGGAATCTGCTTGGATCTAGAATAGGTTGGAGTGAGAGTCCATCATGAGACCCTTTCTTCCATTTACAAAGGTGGTTTCATGTTATGACTGGCACAGAATAACTTGCGATGACATCATAGCTATTATTATTTATTTTATGATTGCAATTACCGTGGGCCAAACACCAGGCCTAAGTGATGGCGCTATTCCATGGCAACAGAACAAGGAGTTCTCTTAAATTGATCTTTGGGGTCTTCAGATAATTTTATATAACATGTTAAGTATTATGATAAAATTGTATGCAAAATGCCTAGTAGGAGGATGGGAATCTAGAAAGGTTTTATAAAGATGGTTTCACTGTAGCCAGACCTATTTAGCCAAAGGGCTAGAAAATGTGAAGCACATTCAGTACGGAAGTCTTTGTGACACCAGAGGAATGCAAGTGTGAAGCTCAGAGATGTTTGGGTGGAGAGTGGGTATGGAGATGTGGTGCAGCTCATGAGGGTGAAGATGGAAATGACAGAAGGGTGACAGGGGAAGCTTCAAGAGAGATCCACAAGATGCAGGATGATGTTCACAGGCTCTAGAGACTGTAGCCCCTGGAAAAATCAGCCCTAGACACCAGAAATCAGAACCCGATTCAGTCTCCTAAGCAAGGTTTTGAAGCTGTTATTTATTAGCCTTGCTAATTACCAAACCTATCTGCAGAGGAACTACAGGAGGGAAAACTGGTTCAGGTCAAAAGAAAGAAGGACCCTGGTACTCTTCTTAAAATCAAGTCAAAGGTGGAACTGCTCTATTACCCCAGCTTTATGCAGTTTGGAGAATGAAAAGGCAATCCAAGGGTTTGTTGAGGTTGGAAACAAAACAGTTTTTTGGGAGCTAAACGACCTCAAATTACACATTTCATAACATCTCTTCTTTTTTAACTGTCAATGCCACAAACAAAACCTGAGGACTAACACTCACATCAGCAATGCCTGTAGCCTCCATCACTCCTGACAACTCCTAACAATTAGTCCAAGCTGATAATTTGTACCACTGAGAATACAGAAGGCCAAGGGTTTGGTTTTTACACATCAAGGGAGACAAAACACTCCCATTCTCTCAACTGCTTCAGGGAGTTTCTCAGTTATCTTATTTCCCTCTGATTTAATTGATAATAGTAACAGTATGTCTGCCTCACAGTTTATAGATATCCAAAATTTCCCAATCCTACCTTAAATGGTTTAAATGAGAATGGACTCTCAGTTTCTTTTAGGTAGTTTCAACTTTGCCAACATTTTGCTGAAAGCTGAAAATAACACTTCTGGCTAATAGAATGAAGGTGACAGGCACTGAGAAATGTCATGAATCTGACGCCTCTCATCACCTTAACAATATTTGCTGTTTTATTAAAAAAAAAAAAACTATCTTGGTGTCAGCATTTAATTGGGCTCACAGAAAACTCAAAATGTTGCTGGTTCCCAGCCAGCCAGAAATGCTTCACCCTCAGGAAGAACTTAATCAGTGAACAACTTATCTATTGAAGGTTTACTATGTTCAAGGAATTGCTGGTAGACCCTGTGGGAGAAAAAGATGCACAAAATGTAATTTCTGCCATGCAGGAATTTACAATCTAGGTAGAATCTGATTGTCACTCTCCTCTTCAGAAACACTGAAGGTTCCTTTGCCTCTACAGGATTAACTCCCGATTCTTCAATAAGACATCCAAGGTCCTTTGTATATGGCACATTATCTCGTTTCTAGTTTTGTCTATTACCACTTCTTGCAATTCTGCAATCCTATAATAATGACCTTCTAGGTATTCTGTGAACAACAGTGAATGTTCAGGCACCTGGAGCTTTCTCAATTTCCCATACACAGATTAAAAGTCATCTATCTCCTGGCTGGGTGTGGTGGTTCATGCCTGTACTCCTAGCACTTTGGAAGGCCAAGATGGGTAAGTCACCTGAGGTCAGGAGTTCGAGAGCAGCCTGGGCAACATGGTGAAACCCCGTCTCTACTAAAATACAAAAATTAGCTAGGTGTGGTGGTATGCACCTATAATCTCAGCTACTCAGGAGGCTGAGGGAGTAGAATCACTGGAACCCGGGAAGCTAAGGTTGCAGAGGGCCAAGATCATGCTATCGTATTCCAGCCTGGGCAACAGAAAGAGACTCTATCTTAACAAAAAAGAAAAAAAAGCCATCTTCTCCATGAAGCCTTCCCAGTCTCTCTCTGGGCAAGAAAGTCTGTTGCTTCATCTTTTTGTTTACATTTTTGTTTTAAATGTAAGTTCCAGGATACAGGTGCAGAGCATGACGGTTTACTACATAGGTATACATGTGTTGTGGTGGTTTGTAACACCTATCAACCCATCATCTAGGTTTTAAGCCTTGCATGCATTTGTACTAATCCTCTCTTTCACCTTGCCCCAAAACCCCCAACTAGCTCCCATGTGTGTTGTTCCCCCTCCCTGTGTCCATGCATTCTCATTGTTTAACTTCCACTTATGAATGAGACTGTGCAGTGTTTGGTTTTTGGTTCCTGTGTTAGTTTGCTCAGAATGACGGCTTCCAGCTTCATCTGTGTCCCAGTAAAGGACATGATCTCATTCTTTTTTATGGCTGCATAGTGGCATATATGTACCACATTTTCTTTATCCAGTCTATCATTGATGGGTTGGTTCCATGTCTTTGCTATTGTAAACAGTGTTGCAATAAACATACATGTACATGTGTCTTTATAGAATGATTTATATTCCTTTGTGTATATACTCAGTAATGGGATTGCTGGGCCAAATGGTATTTCTGGTTCTAGATCCTTGAAGAATCACCACACTATCTTCCACAATGGCTGAGCTAATGTACCCTCCCACCAACAGTGTAAAGCATTTTTGTTTCTCTACAGCTTTGTCAGCATCCATTGTCTCCTGAAATTTGTAATGATCACCTTTCTGACTGGCGTGAGAGAGTATCTCATTGTAGTTTTAATTTGTATTTCTCTAATGATCGGTGATGATGAGCCTTTGTTAGCCAAATAAATGTCTTCTTTTGAGAAGTGTCTGTTCATATCCTTTGCTCACTTTTTGATGGGGTTTTTTTCTTGTAAATTTGTTCAAGTTTTTTGTAGATTCTGGATATAAGCCCTTTGTCAAATGGGTAGATTGCAAACATTTTCTCCCATTCTGTAAGTTGTCAGTTCATCAAAATGAACAGACAATCATCTGTGCTTCTTTAGTATCATATTTCTATTATGGCTGAAGCAAATTACTTTCATTATTTGTTTAGCCTGTGTCATTCATGGATTTGTTCCTGCTAAATTTTGCTTTGTTTTTATAATTTCTTGTGTTACCACAGAAGCTGACATAAAGAAAGCACCAGTATATATCCTCAATGAACAATTATACAATATACAAATATGCATCTTTTAAATATGAGCCAATATGGGACAAATGAGATTATTTGTACTAAAATACCAGCAACCTTGACACATAGTAGGGCTTCAATAATAATTTCTTTAATCCACATCATAAATGCCCACTGAATATCATAAAGAATGGTGAACTGAGAATTGCTCTGTAGAATGGTAACACACTCTTTAAAATGTCAGAGTTCTAGTGAGCATGATACGTTTGTGGTTCATCATTTTAACCAGTCTGGTTGGAGATCACAATGGTGTTAGAAAATATGACTAGAAAGACAGAGGATGGCATTTGTGAGTGGTCTCTAATTCCAGGCTAAGAAATCCCTAGAAGTCTTTATGTATATGATAAAGTATGGAAAATGATTAGAGATTTTTTAGCACAGAGGTAACACATACAGTACTAGAAATACAAAGTTTAACCTGACAGATATGTAAGGAATAGATTAGCAGGTTATTAAAGTTTTTCTTAAAAGACTAAATAGTAAATATTTTAGGTTTGTGGACCACAAAATGTTTGATGTAACTACTCAGTGCTGCAATTCTATCACAAAAGCAGCTATAGACAATATGTCAACAAATGGGTATGACTATGTTCCAACAAAACTTTATTTACAAAACAGGCAATGAGTCAGATTTGTCTGCCAGGCTGTAGTTTACCAACTCCTGGACTAGAGAAATAAGTGGTAGAGAAGGCATTTAAGAATCTATTCAAATGTACTAGTATAAAATTTTGGAGGCCTGGCCCAGAGTGGTAGGAGTTTTAAATGGAGCCAAAAAAGAAAAAATGTTACAGGAAAAAAAGAGGGTGAATAATTGCATACTTTATGAGAAAAGGTAAAAAGAATGTACAATATCTTCTCATGGTTTTAAACAAAGAGAACTGGGGGAGTAAAGGCACCTTTGACAGGCAAGGTCTTCTTAGTTACCCACGCTAGAGAAACTTCCTTAGGATGTTTGGAAGACGGCAATTTGCAAAGACGTGTACGTGGAAGCCAGAGTCAAGATAATCATAGAATTCTAGAGAATTCTGATGCTACAGGGGGATTTAGAGATGATTTGGTTCATTTTATATTTTATCAGATGACCTGACCAGCAAACAACAGTGGCCTCAATCATGTTTGGGTTGTCCCACACAATATTAGCCCTCAGTATATTTCTAAAACAAAGTGACTCAGTCCAAAAAAAAAACTGGATGATCTGGAAGTCCTAGCTTACGTTCCCACATAACAAGATTAGCTGGAAGAGTGTGGCAGCTACCCGCTGCCTGAAGGATGAGGGCTCTCCATTCAGTCATGGAGCTCTCTACCATCACTCAGGTGGCCCTCTCAGGCATTGAAATTTGCATGGGCTGACTACTATGCACAAGCTGATTTTGATGTGTAGGCTGTGGAGTCAGACTGCCAGGCTGGTACCCTGACTCTGCCATTGTGGCAGGTAAGTTAACCTCTAAATGCTCCGGTTTCCTCATCCTGAAAGTATAGAATATTGTCAGCTCCTACCTCATAGAATGATGATGATGATCAAGTGAAATACTGTATGTAAAGCTCAGCCACACGGTAGTCCTTCAAATATTAGATATTGTGGTTATATCACGATGGGGAATGAAAGCTTTTAAAAAGTTAAATTGCCCAAGTCCACACTGGCAGTTGGTGGCAGATCCAATAACAGAGCTCATTTCTCATGAATCTAGAGCAATTTCCAAAACCCTGAGCATATTCCACCAGAAATACATTGAGGATTATTAGTAAAACCTAACCAAGGCATGCCCTGAAGCAAGAAGGAAAACAAACAAAAAAAAGCAAATCAGAGATGATGTTGGGCCAATGTGTCTTACTACGTCCATGGGTTATCCCCAAATATAGCACACTGGAACAAACATAATAATTGTATGTCTGTGATCTACTTTTTTGCCAAAGCCACATAAAGGAATTATAAACACTTCCTCTACCATTGGTAACAGAGCAAAAACAAGGCCATATAGTAAATCAAAGTTTGGTGACTTTTAGTTACATTCTATCCTGGAGGACAGTAGTAGCTAGAAACACTGGCAAAAATACCCTGGAGCAACTCTGTCCTGTTCATAAATTCTCAGTCCCTGCCTGTTTCAAAAGTGGAAGAGAAAAAGTGCTAAGTCAACCAACTTCCACTAATTAGTTCTATCTAGTGACTGTAAATCAATGACAAGCAAACTTCTCATACCTTCACCCAGGCTGAGAAGTTTTTCTGCCACTCACCATCTTATCACTCTGCCTGTAAGTGGCCTTGCTGAGCTCAGTCTAAATCGCATCCAGTGATCCTGTTATATATATTCCTTCTTTTCTGCAGCCTATAAGAAAATATGCTGGTGGTAGCTGTTTGTAATAAGCTGAAAGCTTCGTGAGACCAACTCTAATGCAAAGGTCATATTTTCTAAGCTGTTTATAGATTGCAATTTGTAAGGTTATAATGTCACATGCTGTCAATAATTCAAAGTGGAGAATTACAACTGTTAACAGGTCATCAATTCTTCATTCTTCTCCACACTCATTCCCTGAAGGGCTTTAATTTATTTCATTTAAGCTTGACTCCTTGAACTTTGAACCAAAGGTTTCATTTGTTTATGTTGGAAAAAAAAATAGATGGCACAACGCAAGCAATTCCTTAACAAATTTCAAGGGATCTGAGCCAACAAAAAGATCACAATTTAGATGGGAATGAATCAGAAAGTCCATTTTCCGGGAGTGCAGTGTTCTAGAAAACGCGTTTATGTTGTCAGCATGCAAGAGGCTTAACTTACCCCTCCCTCCAGATAAATAAATAAATAAAACAGGAAGGAAATGTTGCTGAAAACACTGAATGCTAAAAGCTAAAGGACTTTCAATATGTTTGCAAGAATGCATTTCTGGTAATTGTGTGCCACCAGGAATCTATCCAAATGCTTTCTTTGGGAGAGTAATTAAATCTGAATTCCAGTGCGACTGTGAGTGCTAAGCTTGTTGCACCTGGCTTTTTGAGGTTAAAAACTTTTTTGAGTATCTGATGAGAGCTATGGATGTAACATAAACTGCTTCTAATAAACGCCAGCTAGAAAGAAAATTCTGGGAAGACCTTCCGAAGTGCATTTACTTAACTCTAGGTAAAGAACTTCAATTATAGAGATGCAGATGATCTTTCTCATACAACCAACATTCTTTCAAAATAGAGCACAGAGGCAGATGATGTAATCTTTTCCCTTGGGTACTTATAATCTCAGAGGACTCAAAAGAATAACTGATTTTTCATCTTTGAGGGTTTTTTTCTCATCTCCAGCAATAGCCTGAGGCATACCAAAATATGGTCATGCTCAGGAAAATAACCAATATCCAAAAGATGACAGCGGGACAGGGCTCTCCATTGCATTGCCAAGGAGCACAGAACAGACTGTTTGTTCTTCCTGTCCCTTTCCTGTGAATGCCCTCCCAGCTACTCGATGCTCCTGGTGTCTATTAGGGTTTGAAGGTCTCATGGATCAACTACAAGAAGCCCAAGAAACAGTGTAAGCCCAAAACATCCATTGCAGGTTCCTGCTTTTGTCGAGTTCCAAGTTCCAGGTCACCAAGAACCAGGCATCAAAACATCAGCTAAGGCACAGAAATTTTTTCTGTTAAGGATTTAGGTACCTAGGAGTTGTCAGGTATAATTTTAAAAAACTGGAACATAGGCTTCGATTAGATTGTGTAGAAAAAGTTGAATTAGATTCTTTAACCAGAAGAAAGTCCATTCATTACTGAAATCTAGTGAATGAAAATATAATCTTTAGACTCAACCAAGACTGAATGCCTATGATTTTCACTGTGCTCACGTGTAAGGATAATATTAATTTGTTTGTGTGTGTATACATACAGCTAAGTAAATACTGACATAGAGAAATTGCTAAGAAAATTGTACTTCTGCCTTCATGGTAAGGATACTTTTTCAACATACTGTATATTCATTAGCCAAGACAGCTTAGCTTGAGATTTCACAGTATGTTAGTCCGTGAAATGCAGAAATGTAAACAGAGAACTGTGCCCAGTTTCAAAGATGACAAGCTGGTTTAGATTTTAAGGGGGAGTAGGGGGCACATGTCTTTCATCAAACTATTACCATTTCCAGAAATCTATGTGAACTCGATATTTAAGAACAACATCTTTTCAAGGCATTCAACTGTTAAGACAACCTCTCTATTGCTTTGAGTTTCCTATGGATTTGACTTTGCCCTCAGTTCCTTAAAGGGACCAGCATCACAGGCAAAAGATACAGCCAGGACGATTAAATATTCTAGAAACAAGAGCTTTAGCTTGCAAATTGCAGTTTACTAAAACTGCATTGCAAAATTATCAGAATATTATCAGTTCAAAATTCACCCATATTAACATGTTGCTCTCCTAGTGTTAATCTCTTAAGAATAGAAAAATAACCAAATAAAGAAGATTTAATTAGTCCTGAAGGCGCAGCCTATTCAGAGCTTTTTGATACTAGAGATCTTATTATATTCCCCTTATATCACAAGTGCCTATCTTCCTGGCACAGAGATTTAATAACTGTTGATCAAATGAATGAAATACCAAAGGTGCTAAGAACAAAAGAGATGTAAATGAGTGTTGATTTTTAAATACTTATTTTGGTATCAATATACAGCTTATTTTCTCATTATCTCATAGGAGGTTTTACACACACACACACACACACACACACACACACATATATATATAGAGAGAGAGAGTTGCTATTATTTACAGTTATACTCTAGTATTATTTTCTTATATACTATACCTCATAGGAAGTAGACAACCTAATGTATAGAATTCTAAAATCAGAGGAAATGGTTCTTCTCTTTCCATAGGACATTCAGGACCCTATCAGCACTGCTTTTATTCTGTGATGCAATAATTGAACACAGTCAGCTATCTAAGTAGGAAGTGCTTCCTATTTCCCAAGGATTTGTCTTCTTCAATACTAGCGGTTCCATAAGCAACACTGACCATGGTCTCTGAAACCAGATTCTGCCCCGATTCGTAGCCATTCTAAGGAATTGTGTTCCCTGGTAAAGATTTAAGTTCCTACATATGTTGCCATCTGTGCTGATTTTACTACAAAACACTGAATTGAAGAACTTAACACAGAAGAGCAGCAACAGCAAAACTGAAGCCTAAATCACGTGAACCATAGAAATTGTGGGAAATTTTCTAGCGGGGCAGCGTAATACTTGTTACCTTTAAGTTGGCCAGAGCTTTAATAGCAACTTGTAAAGGTCACACCTAACTTGGTATTCCTAAGTAGGTTGATAATTAACAAGAAAGCCCATGAAATATTTTAAAGAAAGGCCGGTTGTTAAAAAATTGTAAATTTAGGGATGGCTTTTATCAATTCCTAGGTCAATGGAAATTAAAAATACACATTATGTATCCCAGAACTTAGAGCACATATTTAATAGGCTGACATATTTTAGTCAATTATAAAAGGGAACCATAAAGACAAGGACATCCTACTGAAGTATCTCAATAATCAGAAAGTCAGATTTTAGAAAGACAGCATGGCATCTTAAAGGTGAGAGAGATTAGTTTATATTTTTTACATATTTCTCCCAGGGACACAGCTTATTTACTAACTCACAAGCAAACTGCTAACAGATGTCTAAAGCATTTCTGATTCCTTTGCAAAACTTTCGACGGAGCTAAACAGACTTAACTTCTCAGAAATTAAATAGTGATTACCATTCTTAATTGTCAAAGTTACCATTTATCACCATCATTTGTGTGGTAGTAAAGGGTAAGAAACTAAATTTTATCTTTATAGACACATACTTATATACTTCACAGCAGATTTCAATCTTGAAACCTCATGAACACAGGAATATGATGAAAACATTAAACATGAACTGCCTTCTCATTAAGTTGTTGAAAAATATAGGACAAGCAGGTGGGGCGTGGTGACTCACTCCTGTAAACCCAGCACTTTGGGAGGCTGAGGCGAGCAGATCACCTGAGATCAGGAGTTCAAGACCAGCCTGACCAACGTGGTGAAACCCCATCTTTACTAAAAATACAAAATTAGCCAGGCATGGTGGCATGCACCTGTAGTCCCAGCTACTCAGGGGGCTGAGGCAGGAGAATCACTTGAACCCAGGAGGTGGAGCTTGAAGTGAGCTGAGTTTGCACCACTGTACTCTGACTGGGGCAACAAGAGTAAAACTCCACCTAAAAAACAAAAATAGGGCAAGCAAATCATGTATTGTCAGAGTTCTATGATTGCCATGCATGTCCTCCAAAGACTTGTGAGTAGAAACATTACATGAAACATGTTATAAACCAAGTTGAAGTTATCACAGGCCTTTGATTTAAAATTACAAAGCATATTTTTTCTCTTATAAAATATATCCTTATGTCTTATGCTACACAGAAAACCCGGAATTATTTATGCTCAAAAGCACTCTAAATGCCTTGAAGAAAAGTATGGAAAGAGGGAAGGAAGTGAATGTCTACAGAATGCCACCTATGTGCAAACCAGCACGTGAAGTCTGTTCATGTAATATTATTTCATTTATGCTTTCACAACAGCCCTATGGTTATTGGCCATCTTATAGACGATGAATATGTGACATAGAGTCCCTTTTCCCAAGGGTTCAGGCATTAAGCATAAGACACAGGACCCAATCCTTGTCTATCTCTTCACAGATCTAGTATGCTCCTGCCACATGCTTGTGTTCTACTGGTGATCATGATGTAACAATTAAAAGTTAATAATCAAGGCCAGGAGTGATGGCATGTGCCTGTAGTCTCAGCTATTTGGGAGGCTGAGGCAGGAGAATCACATGAACCTGGGAGGCAGAGGTTGCAGTGAGCAGAGATCACGCCACTGCATTCCAGCCTGGAGACAGAGTGAGACTCCATCTCAAAAAAAGAAAAGAAAAAAGTTAATAATCAAACTCATATTAGGTAACAGTCATATCTAAAATGAATTTTGAAACAATGAATACTATGAATACCATCATATTTAAAGTAAATTTTGAAACAATGAATACCAGGAGCTTGATTATGATATGGCTAGATGTGGGTTCCTTTATATCTATATTAAATGCATAAGTTTTTAAAAAACAAATTTGGGAACTTTTAGCACATACATGATATATACGTACATATAGCATGTATATGCATTTATGTATAACCTATATATACACATACACATGTAAAGCAAATATATACACAAACACACATATAAAAAATACATGCTAAAAATCACCAAATTTGGTTTAAAAAACTTACATACTTAAGAAGCTCAGCAAATCCCAAGTAGGCTAGATATAAAGGAAACCAAACAAAGCATATCATGATCAGACTGCTAGAAAAACCCAGTATTCATTATTTTCCTAATTCATTTTAGACATGACTTATCTAATATGGAGATGATTCTTTTTTTTTTTTTTTTGAGTAGGAGTTTTGCTCTTGTTACCCAGGCTGGAGTGCAAAGGCACAGCCTCAGCTCATCGCAACCTCCGCCTCCTGGGTTCAGGCTATTCTCCTGCCTCAGCCTCCTGAGTAGCTGGGATTACAGGCATGCACCACCATGCAGCTAATTTTTTTGTATTTTTAGTAGAGACGGGGTTTCACCATGTTGACCAGGATGGTCTCGATCTCTTGACCTCGTGATCCACCCGCCTCCGCCTCCCAAAGTGCTGGGATTAAGGCTGTAGCCACCACGCCTGGCCGAGATGATTCTTAAGAATACATATACAACCATATGCGTGCATGCGTGCGTGCGTGCGTGCGTGCATGACTTTTGTATACCCCATCTCTCCCTCTTTCCTTTCTGGTACTCTATGTACCCAGACTGTAAACTGCTTCATATATTCTCACAGGTCACGAAAGCTCTGTTTATTTTTTGAGACTTATTTTTTCCCTTTGTTCCTCAGATTGGATAATTTCTATTCGTCTATCTTCAAGTGTAATGACCTTTCCTTACAGTCTCCATTCTGCCCATTTGATAAATATTTTCATTTTAGACAGTATGTTTTCACTCCTGGAATTTCTGTTCTGCTCTTTTCATGGTAGTTGTCATTTCTCTTCTGTGACCCGCGGCTATTCTCTCATCTTTTCCTTCAAGCCCTTAAACATATTTACAGCAGTTGCTTTGAGTCTTTGCTGTTAGCTCTGTCAACTGGGCCATCTTCAGGCTGGTTTTTCTTGGTTACTTTTCTCCTTGACAATGGGTAACACTTTCCACTTTCTCTGTATGACTAGTAATTTTTGATTGTTTGTCAAACATTACTGATGATGTTGCAAGGAACTGGATCTTTTCTTCTTCTGAAGAGTTTTTTCACTCCTAATAGGCTTTTACAAAATCACTGGCCGAGTGCCTCACACTTGTAATCCCAGCACTTTGGGAGGCCAAGGCGGGCAGATCACTTGAGGTCAGGAGTTCAAGACCAGCCTGGCCAACATGGTGAAACCCTATCTTTACTAAAAAGAAAACAATTAGCGGGGCATGGTGGCAGGCACCTATAATCCAAGTTACTCAGGAGGCTGAGGCAGGAGAATTTCTTAAACCCAGGAGGCAGAGGTTGCAGTGAGCCAAGCGTGCCATTGCACTCCAGCCTGGGCGACAGAGCAAAACTCTGTCGAAAGAAAGAAAGAAAGAAAGAAAGAAAGAAAGAAAGAAAGAAAGAAAGAAAGAAAGAAAGAAAGAAAGAAAGAAAGAAAGAAAGAAAGAAAGAAAGAAAGAAAGAAAGAAAGAAAGAAAGAAAGAAAGAAAGAAAGAAAGAAAGAAAGAAAGAAAGAAAGAAAGAAAGAAAGAAAGAAAGAAAGAAAGAAAGAAAGAAAGAAAGAAAGAAAGAAAGAAAGAAAGAAAGAAAGAAAGAAAGAAAGAGAAAGAAAGAAAGAAAGAAAGAAAGAAAGAAAGAAAAAGAAAAGAAAGAAGAGAAGAGAAAAGAGAAGAGAAGAGAAGAGAAGAGAAGAGAAGAGAAGAGAAGAGAAGGGAAGAGAAGAGAAGGGAAGAGAAAAGAAGAGAAAATTACTGGCTGATAAACTGGAACGTATAGAGGCTTAGCTTCACACTTTCTTTGGATTTTCACTTAGGCTTCTGGAAAATTCCTTTATTCTGGTATATAGTCTTTATTTGTAAGGTGTGTTTTAATGGAAGGCTTGGGTACTTACTAAACTACTCTAAAATGGCAAAATTCAAACTCCAAAGTCTGTTTTCCTGCAGTTACCAGAAACTGAAATCCTTTCTCAGCTCTTTCAGTCATAACAGCAGTTTCTATCTGCTGCTCCTTAGAATTCGGGAATCGCAGATTTTGAGGTTTTAACTTCCAAGGTTTCTTCATTCTTGGAACTTCTCCACAATCTCTAGCCACTTTGGAAGCCCTAAGTTCTACCCATGGACATGTTGTATGCTGCAGCTCTCTTCTTGACACACAGCCACCCAATGCCTTATGGACCCGGGAGTGCCCTCAGGGGAGAAACTGTATAAACATAGTTCCCCCTGCAGTGGTTCTCCTCTTTCATGGGTTAAATCCCTTTCGGTTTCTGTCTGTTGTTGATCTGTCTCCAATGCCTTCAAACATATTTTCTTCCTCCTCAGAATGTATAATTATTATCTGCAGAAAACCTAGTAATAAACTATTCCAACATCATTCTGGAGCTCCTTCAAATAACAACTCAGTCTTTTTCAAGTGCTATCTACTTTCTTAACACTATTTTAATTAAGATAATAATTATTATATCATAAAATCACTTGCTCACTTACGCTATAGGAAGATTTTTCTTTGCTTTTCTGAATTTATCCAAGGTGAATTCCCTCAGGGCCAACTTTAACAAAAAGTGATAAAAACAGAAATATACTGATCCTGTTATAGTAAAGGCCATTTCACCAGACTCATCTTCTTCTCTCTCACTATATTACAGAAGAATATGGCAAGCTATCAATCTGCCATTTCTTTCTGTGCCCTATGACTTTTCTGTATTGTGTCCAATTAAGCCATCAAAAGAAGTAGTGGGAAAGGCAGATGCTGATCTCTATCTTACCTGACAAATTTGGACAGCACCTTTATTCTATAAATTAAGAATCACACCATACTCACTTTCACCTGGGGAGCAAAGGAATCTAGCCGCTTACTTCCAAGTTCTAAAATGGTGGTGGATGTAAAATTATTGTTTTTTTCAGATGTGTAACCAGGAAAAGGACAGCATTCATCTCTCAGCTGATAAGAAGGCTGGTGGATGAAAAATATATCATCTATGGCTAAAGTAGAACGCTTAACAATGGTTGGAATTAGAGGGTTGAGAATTACACCAGTCTCTCAGTTGGACTTCTTAGTGCCTAAGAAAATCTGCCTTCTTCTGGAGAGAATCCTGTATCTAGGGAGCTACTGGGCCAAAAAGTGAGTAAAAAAATCTTTTTTTTTTTTTTTAAGAATTCTGCAAGAAGGTCACCTTTTAAGGCCAGTGTGGGACAGCTCCTAGAAAGCTTTTGCCTACCTTTCCAGAATTATACACTTGCATGATGCCTGGGAATTGGTAGAACAGAAAAAAATGCATTAATATTTAACACTCATATAGCACTATAAATGGTTGTAATGCTCTACAATAAATAAAAAATCAGGTCTCAAAATGTGCCTTCTTAACACAATTGTAACATTGAAATATCTTCAGAATTTGTAATAACCTCCCGGGGGGGAAAAGGTAGAAGTCCCATCACTTAAAACCATAGTATGTTAAGCAAAGTGGTGGAGGCTATTGCATAATACATAATCTGGTACTGATGAGACAAGGATCAGACTTCCCTAGGGGGGCCTTTTTGCCTTTAATTTAAATGGTGTTAGAATACTGCAAGTGCCAGCCGGGCATGGCGGCTCGCACCTTTAATCCCAGCACTTTGGGAGGCTGAGGTGAGCAGATCACAAGGTTAGAAGTTCGAGACCAGCCTGACCAACATAGTGAAACCCTGCCTCTACTAAAAAAAAAAAAAAAAAAAATTAGCAGAGTGTGGTGGTGTACACCTGTAATCTCAGCTACTCAGGAGGCTGAGGTGGGAGAATCAGTTGAATCCAGGAGGCGGTGGTCTCAGTGAGCCGAGATTGCACCACTGCACTCCAGCCTGGGTGACAGTGCAAGACTCCATCTCAAAGAAAAGAATATTGCAAGTGCCTTCCCCAAAACTCCCCTAGAGGCTGCCCATCTCCTTTGGCAGTACCCTGATTCTGTCGAGTCTGCTAACAGAAGTAACCTTGATGTACAGGAATTTAACTCTCACTCCTTTTCTCTACTACCCATCTTCAAGCAGGGTCTGTTCCTTGTTTCCATTCAGCAAGGCACTTTTGACACTTTCAGGCCCACTCATTATGCAATTTTCTCACTAGTCTTTCCACTTTCCGATCCCCATCCTCTCTTCCTTCTTGCATAGGGCTTTCTGGTTGCAGCAAGAGGAAGGCACTGTACCCCTTCATTTATATAACCCATTCCAAAGTAGAATTTCTCTTTATGTACCCATGTTTTCTTAATTCAGCCAGATTCATGTTGCTGTTAATGTTAAAGGTCAGTTTTGAACAGGTCAAAACAAGGGCCACCTTACAGACATTCCTTTTGCAATGAAAACACCTCTGGGGTAGTATGAAGCTTTCCTTTTTAGATGACCTCTCAGAAGCAAGTAGCAAGAGGAGGCTGTTACTCTCCTCACTCACCTGATCCAGTCATGATCTGAGCAAAGCAAACATTTACCCAATTCTAAAAACAAGTCCTTCTTACAGATGTGGAAGTCTACTGCTATTTCAAATTATTCTGTCTCTGTGTGTGTGTGTGTGTGTGTGTGTGTGTGTGTGTGTGTGTGTGTGTGTGTTTTGAGATGGAGTCTCACTGTGGCCAGGCTGGAGTGCAGTGGTTTGATCTTGGCTCACTGCAACCTCCGCTTCCCGGGTTCAAGTGATTATCCTGTCTCAGCTTCCCAAATAGCTGGGACTACAGGCACCTGCCACCACACCCAGCTAATTTTTTGTATTTTAGTAGAGACGGGGGTTTCACCATGTTGGCCAGGATAGTCTCGAACTCCTGACCTCCTTATCTGCCTGTCTCATCAAATTTTTCTCTTTTGGAGATGGAGTCTTGCTCTGTTGCCCAGGTTGGAATGCAGTGATGCGATCTCGGCTCACTGCAACCTTCGCCTCCCAGGTTCAAGTGATTCTCCTGTCTCAGCCTCCAGAGTAGCTGGGATTACCAGTGTGTGCCACTGCATCTGGCTAATTTTTATATTTTTAGTAGAGACAGGGTTTCACCACGTTGGCCAGACAGTTCTTGAATTCCTGACCAAATGATCTGCCCACCTCAGCCTCCCAAAGTGCTGGGGTTACAGGCGTGAGCCACCATGCCTGGTCAAATTTTTCTTTCTTCAGAATGAATGCTGCTACTTTTGTCATGATGTATGATAGTGTAAATCACAAGGGCAAATGGGGATCAAACGTTTGTAAGTAAGAATGACGGGGCCGGGCGCAGTGGCTCACGCCTATAATCCCAGCACTTTGGGAGGCCGAGGTGGGTGGATCACGAGGTCAAGAGATCAAGACCATCCTGGTCAACATAATGAAAACCCGTCTCTACTAAAAATAGAAAAATTAGCTGGGTATGGTGGTGCGCGCCTGTAGTCCCAGCTATTTGGGAGGCTGAGGCAGGAGAATTGCTTGAACCCAGAAGGTGGAGGTTGCAGTGAGCCAAGATTGTGCCACTGCACTGCAGTCTGGGTAACAACAGCAAAACTCTGCCTCAAAAACAAAAAAGAAAAGAAAAGAAAAGAATGACAGGACTTAAGGAGACTGGAGAAAATGTCGGCCTTCATCTGCCATTTTCCATTTCTACCTGCATCCCATTTATTTTATATACATGTATATAGTTAATGCATAAGGTCCACTTCTGAAAAATTGTGAGTACACTGTTAAAATAGAAAAAAACCCACCAATTAAAGTAAAATGATTGCAATCTCATTAAAAGAGGTTGTAACTTAAGAAAATGTATAAATACTTCTTTTAATTGAGGCATGCTACCCTTTTGCAAAACAAATCACGATTTTAAAATTTGTGCTTTTCGCAGTTATAATAGTGGCTAAAATAATCCTGCTTAAAGGGAGCCTCATGCATAGCCATTGGTTACTGGAGCTCGGTTCTTCTACATCACGTTGAAAAGAAAACTGCCACTTTTTTACCTGTTCAGTATTCCATGAGACTAACTAATCTGATTTATGCTTATGTCCACCCATTTGTCAAATACCAGGTACAGCATGGAACTTTATGTTCCACTGCCTTTGACTTAGTTATATTTGACATGGAAGGCCCTTGGGATACAGGAGAGCTTTCCATCCACACCCATGCCTATTCAGCACATGTTCTGGCAGCGAGAGTGTTATTTCAGCTTTCATGTTTTCCGTTTGCAGAAGTCAAATGGCTCCATAATTCTCCCCAAGGTGGCATGTTTGACAAGCTGGATAAGAAGATGACATCCACATCCTGGCCTTTCTATTCCTCAAATAAATGAAACTAAAACATGAAACAATGAGAACACTTCTAGTTGGATTTAACAGGTGAGCTGGGCTGAGATATTTGAAAGTGCACAGATCTTAATTATAGTGGGCAATTCTTACTTGAAAACTGATTTTCTCTGAACAGATCTTCTCTATGTGAGTCTCCTACTTACACCTGCCAGCTCCACTGACAAAAGTAGTTATGCCTTTTGAAACAGACTCAACAGAACCAAGAAAGGGCAAATCCATGATTTCTGGCTTTGACTATCACCAATAGTGATCAATTTTTGATTAAAAAAGTTTATTACTCCTGGAGCAGAGCTGGATTTTAACTCCCAGGTACATTATAAAAATCACTAGAAGGGGGAAAGGGAAAAGACAGACAGGGAAAGAGGAGAGACAAGAAAGGAGGTGGATGCAGTTGAGGTTGTAAAAAGTCATTTTTGCATTTTTCTTCTGTAGCTTCATTTCAGAACTATGTAAACGTCTCATTAATTTCTACATTTAGAATCTGATTCCGAGAGTAAAAGTAAATTACTCTTTTGGGTCTTTTTTATCTCCACTTCCACCAGTGACAGATCTGAAAAAGATGAAATACTTTATCCAATTAAACTTTGCATGTTATAATGTGACTCACTGTGAATACTGCCTCAAAAACCTAAGAGTGAAGAGAAATAAGGAAAATAAAAAGGTGAAGACTGAGCAATCAACACAGGATCACAGTGGACAAGCTGTTGGATGCTTGTTTGTATTTACTTCTCATTACACACATCTCTCAAGCACTGTTCTGCAATAGCTTAGCTTAAAAGCACAGGCAAGGACAAAGGAGCCCCTGGCTTCTATATATGCGTCCCAATAGTCACAGTGCTCAGACCTCCTTTCCTAGTCATGATATTGAGGAATTGGAGTGGTCTTCTGCATAAGCTCAAGCCAGGAAAATAGAGCCTGATTTTGGACTTACAAGCAACAGATTATGCTAGAGTAAAAAAACACCATAGGTTTACTAAAGTTATTTCCAAGATGGAAAACCTATAGGTAGTTCCTAATTATCTGTATTGCACACCCTCTTTTTCTAGTCAACTCTAAAATCCAGCTAATTCCTTTTATTTTAGGAGATGGAGTCTTGCTCCAAGATACTGGAGTGCAAGTGGCACAATCAGAGAGCTCACTGCAGCCTCAAACTTCTGAGCTCAAGCGTTCCTCCCACCTCAGCTTCCCTAGTAGCTGAGACTATAGGTATACACAACAACACCTGGCTAATTAAAAACATATATATATATAGAGAGAGAGAGATGGGAGCTTGCTATGATGCCCAGGTTGGTCTGGAACTCTTGACCTCAAGCAATCCTCCATCTCGACTTCTCAAAGAGCTGGCATTACAGGCATGCACCACTGCACCAGGTCTGACTAATTTCTTATAGAGCTTTCATGTCAGGTTTAGATACTGTATCTTGAGCCAACATTCTAAGCACCTCTTTAGATGCCCAAGTAGGGCTGGAAACCCTGCTTATACATCTCTTTTCAGGAAATCTTTGTGCATGGGCTCTGATGGTAGACTCCTCACTTGCTTCAGTTTGTGAAATCAGCTTTACACAAACCTGCACTGGTGGTTTTTATTATATCTCAGGGCAAAGTATATTCACACTTGAATATCACTCTCAATGCAGCCCTCTTACTTTTTATCAGTCCCATTTTACAGGTGATAAAATTGAGGGGCAAAGAGATAAATGACTTAACTATCAAGGACACAGAGGAAATGACAGAGGCTGAACTCTGAATTAGAATTTTTGACTTCTAGAAGAGTATGCAGGAATTTCTTTTAAACAATTATTCTCCTAAAGCTAAAAATGGGATAGTAATTTATTCATTCTGAAACAAGTATTAGGTCAAACCTGGCACAGTATCATATCCCAAAGTTCACAGTTGAAACTGTCAGTACTGTTTGAATGTATATATAAAAGGAAATAAACACTCTTTTAAAAGTTGAAAAGCAATGAAGTAAATTTTATTTTTCCAAGGATGTAACATAAAGAAGGGAAAACTTCATATATAGAAGGGAAAATGAGGCCAGGTGCGATGGTTCACACCTGTAATTCCAAAAGTTTGGGACGCTAAGGTGGGCAGATTGCTTGAGTTCAAGAGTTTGAGACCAGCCTGGACAACATGGTGAAACCCTGTCTCTACCCAAAGTACAAAAAATTAGCCAAGCGAGATGACACTTGCCTGTAGCCCCCGTTACTCGGGAGGATCGCTTGAGCCTTGGAGTTGGGAGACTGCAGTGAGTCAAGATTGTGCCACTGCACTCCAGCGTGGGTGACAGAAGAAAAATAAAAAAGGAAAAGAGAGAGAAAATGAGAAGCAAACAAATTCGTAATCTATAGTCTTAGTAAAAACAATAAACTCACTTTGCTATTAATAGAGGCCCATTAAAACTAGTTAAATCTAGTCCGGAGGACTTTCAGGAAACCTTCATGATATTGAAATTCTCCTATCTACAGAACTGATTTTTTTTTTTGGGAGGGGTCATCTCTTTATGTAAAATGACTACAGCATGACAAAAATCTGTCTAGAATATGCTGAATGTCTTAGAAATTAGGAGTCAAAGAAAGTAATGTAATCAAATATTGGGTTTTCTACCAATATATGTTACTATTCAGTATGTAATTCATTGCTAAGTAATCCGGGAGTTAAGAAAATAGGATTATACCATAGAAGTATCAAATAAGGATGGCATAGATACAATTACAGCAATCAACACATATTTAAGCCAGCAGAGAGTTTGGAAAGGGACTCTGAAACCATTTTTTTCTTGAAAATGCTATCAATTTAAATGGCAATTCTGATTTTAGCAGCTGATTAAAACTATTTCAGACAGAGGTCTATGCCACTGAGCTGTTTTTGCCCTTAAGTAAAAGTAATGGTTCAGATTCAATTTAAATTCTGCTGGCAAATATGCTATTTAGCATTATTTGAATGTGAAAATACTGGTAAAGGTTTAACAACTCAGGATATAACATTCTGAAATGGTGCTGAATATTTTTGAAGAGAAGGAGAGGATGAAGAGGCAATAATTCATTGAGAGCAAACTGGCTTAGGAGTTGACATTTCCTAGAGGCAGGCAACAAAATGTATTTTGCCCTTGCTGTCCACTCTTTCTGCACAAAATGCAAAGTGAAGCTATCCATCTCTGTCATAAAAATTAAATGGAAACCATGTCAATAGAATGACTATTAGCAATAACTGAAAGAAGGAAAATAAAACACATAGAGAAGAGTGAACATTAGCAGTTAAAAAGTAAGAACAGAGTAACGGAGAATAGAACAGCCTTAGAAATGAGTTTGAATAAGAAGGTACTGCATGTCTCTGGGTGGACAGGAAAAGTAACGGGATATGTTCAGCAGGTTGTATTGTTTTGTTCCGTTTGGTTGTTTCTGCGATGCTCTGTCATGGATTATCAAAGTGAAGCTACCACCAGGTTATCCTACAAATTGGGAATGTATTAGAAAAAAAAAATCTTGCGTGGGCACGGAATTTCATGTTCACTTCACTGGGTGAGATATATGTTCATTAAGTTATCTGAAGTGTTTTTGTTTTGTTTTGTTTGAGACAGAGTCTCACTCTGTCACCCAGTCTGGAGTGCAGTGGCACGATCTTGGCTTACTGCAACCCCACCTCCTGGGTTGAAGTGATTCTCCTGCCTCAGCCTCCTGAGTAGGTGGGATTACAGGTACACGCCACCACGCCTGGCTAATTTTTGTATTTTTAGTAGAGACGGGGTTTTACCATGTTGGTCAGGCTGGTCTCAAACTCCTGACTTCGTGATCCACCTGCTTTGGCCTCCCAAAGTGTTGGGATTACAGGTGTAAGCCACCACACCTGGCCTGAAGTATTGCTTTTCTAATGCATCAAATTGCTCTTTTCTTCTTGTTAGGGCTACATGGGAAGTTGAGCTCTGACACTGCTCAAAAAATATTAGTCATGGTAGAAACAGAAAGCAATTGCAGCGGCAGTCATAGCGACAGAAGCAGCAACAATAATAATGCAAAGCTGAAAGATAATTTTTGAAAAAAGACAAAACCGGCTGGGCGCAGTGGCTCAAGCCTGTAATCCCAGCACTTTGGGAGGCCAAGACGGGTGGATTACGAGGTCAAGAGATCGAGACCATCCTGGTCAACATGGTGAAACCCTGTCTCTACTAAAAATACAAAAAAATTAGCTGGGCATGGTGGCGCGTGCCTGTAATCCCAGCTACTCAGGAGGCTTAAGCAGGAGAATTGCCTGAACCCAGGAGGCGGAGGTTGCGGTGAGCCGAGATCGTGCCATTGCACTCCAGCCTGGGTAACAAGAGTAAACTCCATCTCAAAAAAAAAAAAAAAGACAAAACCATGATTCTCATACAGGCATAAAAAGGATATGGGTTAAAGATTTTACTTATAACAAGGGAACCTGACAAATATTGTGACCAGTCAAAGAGAAGTTCAAAGAGCACCACTTTATACAGATTAAAAGAACGTAGAAATGAATGTACAAATGCAGGCAAAACTACCTGGGGTCAGGGCAGTCAACTAAGATTCTATAGGATGGAACAGAATTTGTCTGTCTATAGCTAAAGATTATTCTGCACTGCTATCATTCACCTACAATTTAAAGAATTATCAAATAGCTTTCATAAATCGGATAACTACCAGAAGGGTGTGCTAAAGACAATGTATCCATTTCCACCGAGGCACATTTTCTCCCTATACCAGTGAATTATTTGAGCTCAAGCTTGGACCTCAAGATGCTTAGAAATCAGTTACAACTGCACATTAAAGTCACAAGCACAAGTTCTCTCAGACATCATCCTGACCACCACTTGGCTTTCATTGTACCAAAAAACCAGAAGCATATTGTTTTCAGCCCTACAATTTTCCCATTTGTAAATGAGGCATCACAGTGATACAACAGCAGGCAAAAAGAGTAGTGATCATTCTGGATGACATGACCAGCAAGTGTCACCTGCACAGTGTGATTAGTGCTGATATTCTTTGGAAAGATAATAAAGCCCAATTTGTAAGGGACTTAAACTCAATGTTTCCAATACTCAGGAAATGTTGCTTAGTGCCTATCTTGCAGTTATAAAGTAATATCCATGATGTTTTCTAAAAATGAAAGGAAATATGTTTAAAATCACAAGAGAAACATATGGGACTCAATTTTCATTGCTATTTTTTTCTTGGATTTTCTTTTCATTTAGGGAAAAGGAAAGAGGTAGGAGGAATGCATAACATTCTTTTTTGCATCCTTTTTTCTTTATAAAGCTGCACCAGATTAGCCTGGTCCTTTAAGCCCTTACATATAGCGCTGCAATTACAAGGCAGGTACCACATAAAATTACTCTCTGCTATTCGTTCTCCTGGTAGTGTTAACTCTCCTGAAGGCAAGAACTATGAATTACTTACCTTTAGACTCAGCACTCTGTCTGGCCCACAGTGGGTGTCTTACAAATAGTTGGTGAACTCTGCCCATACCCTGCTTTTAGTTTTTACACTGAGCCTCTCACTGTATGCCTGCCCTCACCTCTGTGTCTCTGTGACTGTCACTGCTTCTGAACTTACAACTCATTTTCCCAAGCTTGCAGTTTTGATATACTCCTAAAACTTCACTGCTGTCACAGATTCTCGTATTTGGACCAACTGATTTTCTCTTAGACTACATCTGACTGAATTACTTATGCTGCCCACAGAACAATCCTCCCCAACTCAGCCCCCAGTAAAATACTGCCCAGTTCACCTCATCTCTAAGCATGTTATACGCATCCAAATAGTAGCCATGTTCCAAGTCATCTGAAGGAACACTATAAATGAGACAAGAGAGTTTCCTTTATTGAGGAAATCTTTCCAAGTGCCATCAAAAATGAGAGAATTACATACTACTTTACTAACAGCTTTCCCGAAATGTTTCTATAGACACTGTGGATTAAAGCGTAAGAGTATAACCTGACCATTTTGCAGAACAAAAGGAAAAGACAGTAAATAAATTCAAAACCGTGCTTCTCCTTGGTGAACCATCTCTCTCCACCCTACTAAACTGCATTCTTTCTCCACTGTCTCCCAAGCTCCTTCTCCACTACCTTCCAATAACCTGCCTTCTCAAATGCCCACTTCCCCAAGCGGCAAGCGCATGAACAGGGAAAGGAAAGAGGAAGGACTTTGCATTCGTGAACACATTTTCTGGTTACTTCTCAGATTCAGCAGATGCGTTCACTGTCTGCTTCTAATTGAGAAGACCTCAGTTGAATGCAACAGATGAGCAACGTTGCAAATAGAACAGAAGATCAGAAGCTTAATGCACAAAGCCTCCTTATGGGAATAATGTCAGGCCCATAATTTCATAAGCATATTCTAATACATACATCCACATGTGAATATCCACTGCTTTTACATAATTTGCGGGCTTATTTAAAAGTGCCTGAGCTAAGGGTAGTATAGAACTATTCATGCAAAACAATAGCTACAGGAATAAGCTCAGCTTCTGAAAGCCCATGCCTTGGCCATGTCAAAATAACAGCACTCAGAAAGCTGGCTTGGCTACCTGAACTACTGGGGTCATTCACAATGGCCTTCCTCATCACCAGGATTCTCAGCCTCTGGCTTATTTCATATTTTTTATGTTCAATTAAGAAGCACATTTTGTTTTTGCAAGGAGACCTGGGTAGGGGTAATGGAGCAAATGGCACAATTTCATCTCACATTCCTTTTCTTAAAGGTGCACTTTAATATGACAGCCAGTCTTAAACTATTTTAAAGCCTGACAACTTGACCTGGAATAAAAATAAGCTGTATTGGATACTTTCAGATACACAGTTAATGCAAAATCACTATTATCTTTTTTACATTAAGAGAAGGGCAGAATGCCATCCTCTTTCATTCGCCAGTAAATCAAACTGAATTATTCTTTGGCAGGAAATGTTTCCAAACTAACCCCCTACCATATACACACACCATTACCTCATTTAAATAACTGGTGGTTTTATCTCTTCTAAAAATAACCTTTCTAATACACTGGGCTCCAAAAGTTTAGGACTTTGCAAAGATGAATTTCTGGTTAGTAAAGCTAACCGTCTCTAGAGTAGAATTAGACTGCAAAGACAATAAATGAGCAATTAAGAAGCATGTCCTTGTATTATTTTTGAGTTCTCCCATTTGTTGCTGACTATAGAAGTTTGGTGCTGAATAATTCTTAGGATCTGAGGTTGGTCAGCAGTGACTCTAATTCTTCAGAAGTAAGTGGTAAGAAAATTCGAAAGTACCACATTTTGACAAATGATGACAGGTCCTAAAATGCCTTTCCAAGAGCCTGCATTAAAATAGAGATTTAAATAATTCAGGTTTAAAGGAAAAAAAAAAAAAAAACAGGTAATGCCCAGCATTTGCAGACTGCTAAATACAGACACACATACACACTCATGTACACACACACACACACCCTGACAAATATGCATATACATAGATCACTGCCACCACCAAACATACATATGCACACACATGCACACACACAAACAGGCAAACATCATTTGTCTTCTCTAAGATCAGATCTCCAGGCACTAAAGTCTGTATTTCACACGGAATCCCATTTGCCGTCTTCTACTCTGACAATTTTGCATCTGCTGTGTCCTGTTTCATTAACTGGAGCTCATCAGAGCCACATCAAAAAGTGAAGATGCATGGTTTCTATTACCATTTATAGCACCATTTGTTTCATTTAAGAAAATGTGCTTAGTCCCTGGCCTTAAATTACACAGAAGAAACAGGATTCTGGAGTTCAGGGTACATATTTATTCTCTCGTGTCTTCACTTTGTCAGAGGAGAAATCACTTTGAGTTGACTTACAAGACAAACGGTTTCCATTTGCACCAGCAGAAGCTTGGCTCTGGCAAACAATAACTTAGCTTCAGGGACTTCTGAGCCATTCTTGTTTCCAAATCAGGGACTGGCCTCCAGATTATACCTCCCTAATTCAGGCTTTACAAATTCAGCCAAGGGCTGAGCTGAAATTTACTTCCTCATGATGAAAATGGGATTTCTCAAGTGTAACAGGATAGGGGAAATTTTATTATCTAACAAATGATACCAGAATTCTTCTTAAGAGTAACATTGATTTTGGTTGAAAATATATCCTGCATCATGGTTTGCTTTTTTTTTTTTCATTTGTTTGTTTGAAGAAAAAAGATCTCAGCAGATATCAGCTGGGCCACGCATCACAGGAGAGGAAGTTTGGGGTTTTTAGAGGCAAGGTAGAAAGAACCAAGTGAGGAGGGAAGCAGAGAAGAGGAGGAAGGAGAGAACTCCCTTATGATAGGGCAGAAAACTGTGCTTCAAGTGACACCACCTCACCCTCTCCCCTGAGAAATTAAGTCTGCAAACTAACAATGATTTGAAATACATGATTTTTAAAAACGTTACTGTAGAAACCACAGAAAAGTTTATACCTTCTTGTGTGCAGTGCACACCCAGCAGTTGATGTCAAAATGGTCCTGAGAACACGGTCCCATCCTTCCCTATAAAACTGGCTGAAATGTTGGGAAGATCTTTAAGTACAAGAGTCAATTTTATCCCAAACCTGAATTTCTGTATGCTTCCAGCTAACACCTGGCTTACATAAAATATAGGCTTCAATTAGTTTGTACAGGCAAAACTGAGCAAATAAATACAAGATAATAAACAATTCTCATATATTTAAGATAGTCTTCAACATATGGACCCAACAAAATATGAGGCCAAAGTATGAAGTATGAGACAGGGATGAGGGGGAGGGGCAATGCCAGTTTAGGGACGGGTAGGAAAGGAAGATATCAGCGATCATTTGAGGGAATACTAGAAGATGGGTGTGATTTGTAGAAGCAAAAACAGAGGGAGATGCAACAGAGATCATGTTATGAGAGTTTTTTTATATAAATTTCTTGACCTCTTGCCACATTGCTTTGAAGGCTAATAAAAATATTTTCCTAATGTCTACCAGTCTAACCTCCGGAGGGACTAGCCCAAGTCTTGAACACAGGAACTCCTTAAAATTAATGTTTAATTGAATCCCAAAATGAAGCTCAGCATAAAAATAAGCAGAGAGGCAGGAAGGGGCAGAGTGTAGACAAGGCATTTTTAAAGGTGTAGTTTGCCTGGAATTTAAGATGTGTGACAGGGAATGTTGCGAAGAAAATATGGTTATGTTGGATGGGTGCCAGATGTAAAGATCTCCACAATGAAGCGTCATTACCTCTTTAGGAGTGAGGAGCGCAATGGGAGGGTTCTTGCCCAGCGAAATGCAGGACGAGGCCCGTTTCAGAACAATTACTCCAACATCATATTCAGAACAGAGGGGGGTCAAATTTGCTGGTGGGGAAGCTTGATATAGAAGCCTTTTTAGTAATCTATTTGTAAGCAAAGACGTGGGGGTTCAGTCTGGGGTAGGAGTAATAGGAAGGAAAGAAATATGACATTGTAAGAGATAGAAATAAACTACTTAATTAATTAATTAATATTTCTGAGATGAACTTTCACTCTTGTTGCCCAGCTGGAGTGCAATGGCATGATCTTGGCTCACTGCAACCTCCGCCTCCTGGGATCAAGCGATTCTCCTGCCTCAACGTCTCGAGTAGCTGGGATTACAGGCACCTACTACCATGCCCAGCTAATTTTTGTATGTTTAGAGAGACTCAGTTTCACCATGTTGACCAGGCTAGTCTTGAACACCTGACCTCAGGTGATCCACCCGCCTTGGCCTCCCAAAGTGCTGGGAGTAAGGCATGAGTCACTGTGCCTGGCCTTATTTTACTTTTGCTCTTTTTTAGATGGAGTCTCTGTTGCCCAAGCTGAGTGCAATGGTGCCAGTTTGGCTCACTGCAACGTCCACTTCCCGGGTTTAAGAGATTCTCCTGCCTCAGCCTCCCATGTAGCTGGGATTACAGGCATGTGCTACCATACACAGATAATTCTTGTATTTTTAGTAGAGACAGGGTTTTACCATGTTGGCCAGGCTGGTCTGGAACTCCTGACCTCAGGTGATCTGCCTGTCTCGGCCTCCCAAAGTACTGGGAATATAGGCATGAGCCACCGCGCCCTGCTGAAATAAACTGTGTATAAACAGGTATTTGCTTCAAGTCAGCTTAACAGCTATTTATTAAGCATCTACTGTGTCCTCTGGCAAAGGCAGTTAAACCTGCTCTAAAAGGCTTCATACCAATCTGTTGTTATTGCTTATATGTGAGATTTGAATTGGACGAGAAGGAATTTATTAACTTTTCTTTGTTCGTGTACTTTCTTTTCCTTTGGCTTCTTAGAGTAGTAATGTGTCACATTTAGATTCCAAAGGAAAAAAAACAAGAATATATAAATTTAAAAAAATGTGTTACACAGCAAATGAACACAGCGAAGGCCACTGAATTTGTATGCCAAAGAGAAGAACAGCCCTGAGCAAATTAAAAATCATCCTTATCTCTTCATTAAAGTGGGCCCAGGAGCATCACCACAAAAGGTGTTAAGCTATTAGTTTGTGGTTTTGAATATAGCCCCAAGTAATAAAGCCATGTTTCAATTTAAAATGTTACATTTTTCATGCTTCTCATTAAGTCAAACTAATATCACTCTCAATAATTCTGAGTAAGGTCAGACTATATTGGAACTAAAAATAACTATGGAATGAGTGACTCTTCCCAGTCTCCTTTAATTACTGGGTCAGAATAGGACCCTGGGAAAGCTCCTACCTGAGCCTAATTCAGGAAGCTATGAGAAACCGCCAGTCTTTGGGCTATTAGATGCCTTGTCTCTCTCACTGTGAGCAACTGTCTCCAACCCACATAACACATAGAGAAGCAGAAACTATAGCTAATGAGTTCTCATTCCTATAGCTGCAAAAACCTGGAAGAATGTAAGAAAACACAGCATAGCTTTCCTGAAAATGCTGTATTACATGAAATGCATGTCTGCTGGAATTGCAAACTCACAAACTAAGATAATCATGCCCAGAAATTCCAGGCCACATTCCACATAGAGAAAGTCATCTGTGTCTACCAAGAGGCAACCAGAAGGATCCACAGTTGTCTCTTTATAATGAAACAAGTCTGATTTGAAAACCTAGAGGAAATAACAAAGCTTATTTTTAAACACAGGTGTAAAAGTGCCAAATGCCTTTTGTCCTACTAATTGCTGGCATGCATCATTCAAGGTGGGGGCTCTTACTGAGATTCCATTAGAGGACTGACAGTCCTACAGAAATCAGCTTTAGTTCCTATCACCCGGCCCACGCATTACTCTGAAAAGTTGTTCTAGGCTGGGCACAGTGGCTCACATACTTTGTAATACCAGCACTATGGCAGGTCAAGGCAGGCAGATCACCTGAGGTCAGGAGGTTGAGACCAGCCTGGCCAATATGGTGAAACCAGTCTCTGCTAAAAATATAAAAATTAGCCTGGTGCAGTGGTGGACACCTGTAATCCCAGCTACGTGGGAGGCAGAAGCAGGAAACTCTTGAACTCTGGAGGCAGAGGTTACAGTGAGCCGAGATTGCCCCACTGTACTCCAGCCTGGGCCACAGGGCAAGACTCCATCTCAAAAAAAATTAAAAAAAGTTGTTCTACACTAGGTACATAGCAGCATAAGTATTATATATGCAGCTTACATCAGCATCCTTGCAATGGGGGTAAGAATATAAGAACATGATGTATATTTATGTATAGCCAACGTATGCATGTGTTGTGTATATAGACAGAATGATAAATTCCCATAAGAGAGAATGTGTGTAGTAATCCAGAGACTCACTTCCTCTAAGCTATCTCATACAATAAGAATATTAATCTTTTAAATAGATGCCTAAGGGAGAATACTGAATCAAATGGATTCTAGTGTCTGTTTCAGACGTAAAAATCTAGCCATCAAAATGAGCCATCATGAAGTACTGAAATCCTTAGGGTAATGACATTATCTGAAGTGTCAGTTTAATTCTGGATGGAGTCTCTGGCCTTGTGAATGAGGCTGCCTGAGATGAAGGCATCTCACAGAGGGGATCCTACCTCTGGCTCAGGACTAGTGTGCCTCCCGTTACATCATTAACATGGCCCTGAATAGTTGGGAAGAGGGAGGAGGCAGGAAATATTATGATAGAAACTTATGATTCAAAAGCAATCCATAGAAAATCCCTTTTTAAAGCAAAGACTACTACTGGCATTGTAAGTAATAATTGTATGTAATAACTCCTGATATCCAAGTTTGGATTTTTAAACAGGTGTCTATAATCATTTTTCAATTCCCTTCTTTGGTGATTCATGTATTAGTCTTTACCACACTGCTATAAAGACATACCCAAGACTGGGTAATCTATAAAGAAAAAGAGGTTAATGGACTCACAGTTCCACATGGCAGGGGGAGGCCTCACAATCAGGAAAGAGAATAAAGGAAGAGCAAAGGGACGTCTTACATGGTGGCAGGCAAGAGAGCTTGTGCAGGGGAACTTCCATTTATAAAACCACCAGATCTCATGAGACATTCACTACAATGAGAACACCATGGGGGAAGCCACCCCCATGAGTCAATTATCTCCACTTGACCCCACCTTTGACTTATAGGAATTATTACAATTCAAGGTGGGATTTGGGTGGGGACACAGAAAAAAAGTATCATTTCCTGATTAAACTTCATAATTTACCAGAAGTGTCTACTCTTCCGGAAAGCTCTCCTTATACTATTCTTCTATAGGTCCATGCTTTGGGTTGTGGGCTGGCATCATTAAAAATGTAAAACTTTTCATCTGCACCATAGTTGAGGCATTTTTAAAGAACAGAATTATAAATTCCCATAAATATGGGAATTTATATGTGTGTGGGGGTGGGCCTGTCTGTGTATGTGAAAGAGAGTTTCTAAAGACAGCCAAAGCAGCGACCTAACAAAACAAAACAAACAGCAAGTCATCCAGCCCTGATGAAACTTTCTCCAGTTGCCTGCCAATATGGAAAGATATTTTAATGCAAACCACTGAAAAACAATATGCCTATACACAGTAAGAGCCCTGCGGTGTTCACAGCTAAAAAAAAATTCCAGCTACAGTAATCAATTCTAAGGAAATAATTGAGATATGGTCAAAGATCTGTGCATATGGGAATCCCATCACAGCAATATTTATAATAGAAGATGAAAAGCCAAGACAGGCATGATGGCTCACACCTATAATCCCAGCACCTCTAGAGGCTGAGGTGAGAGATTGCTTGAGTCCAGGAGTTTGAAGTTGCAGTGAGCTATGATGGTGCCACTGTATTCCAGGCTGAGTGAGCATAAAGAGACTTTGTCTCTTAAGGTGGAGTGGTGGGGGGGAGGCGGTGGCGGTGGTGGGGAGCTGAACACCAAATAAACTTTAAAAACCAGAGAGAGATTGATCTAAATACAGAAATTTCAAATGTGGAATAATGAAGATATGAGAAATCATGGTTTTTTGAAAACGATTTCACAAATAAAGGCTGAAGAAAAAAATTTAATGGACAGGTATTATTTTAAAAACTGCAAAAGCATTGTGTTCTAAAAATTGTATTCCTCCTTTTTTCCATATGAATACCTACATATTATATGTCCGTTAAAATAAGTGTTAACATAATTATCTCTTGGTAAAATTCTGCACAATTTTCCTTTTTTGTACTTTTCTGTACCCTACGTATTTTCTACAATAAGAATATTTCACTGTTGTAATCATGGGGAAATTTTATTTAATGAGGTGGGACAATATTTTAAAATGATAAAAATTGGCATATGATCCTCACATATTTTCTGACATTAAATTTACATGAAGATTTTGGTCCCATTTTTTCATTCAAGTTTTTTGACACCCAACTATAACTATCTAAATGAGATGAGAACCTAGAATTTAGAATCCATAAATATTTCAATTTCTATACTATCATGATGGAAAATTATATCAATTGCCCATCCTTGGTTTTGTGGTAATTTGTTCAGGGCTGAGGTGTGTAAACTTTAGGCTGCATTTTGACCCACCTCCCCTTCGTATTTTCCCAGCACTATCCAATTTAATACATAACACAGCACAGCGGGTTTGTTTATCTCTTTCTGTCTCTCCTATTAGATTGAGTTATTCCAAGACTGAACTCTCATTCACATATTCAACACATACTTATCGATACCTTCACATACCATAATCCTTATTCAAGGTCCTGGTGGTAGAACAATGCAGCAGGGGAGAGGGGATGTGGATGACCAAAAACTCTTACATCCTTGCGTGTCTGTATCCCAGCTGGCCCTGTGCTTAGCACCTGGCAGGTACTAGAAAAGCAGCTGTTCAATGAAAGAAAGAAGGAAAACAGGGAGGAAAAATAAGTGTATTAAATCACAACAACAAAAGAATAGGTGGCACAGGGAGACACTATTTAATATAAGTAATGAAGAAATGAAAGAAACCCAGGACGGTAACAAGTAGAAACTCAGAACTATTTCTTTCTGGAAGGCAAGAGAAATTGGACTTTGAAAGAAGACAACATGAAAACAGTAACTTTCAGAGTACATCTCGCAGAACTGCAGATTCTATTATTTTCATTTAATAGTTTCATTTTCAAGATTATAATTAAACAAACTTACATACTCCAATGTGTTTATAGCAAATCTTGGCATTCCAGAGATAAAGTGTTAATTTTTCTAAGTCATTTCCTTGTATCTCCGTGTCCCAACTAGACCTATGCTTAGCATCTAGTTTGTTCTCAATTTTGTAGTAATTAGTTTTTGTGTTAACTTTGGTCTAAAACTTCCTCTGCATTCCCTGTGTGATCATTTGAAATTTCTTCCAAAGTTTCATTGACTATGAAGGTGGTAACTGGGTGTGGTGATTAAAGACAGTCACACATTCTTTGACCTCCTCCCAGGGCAAAAGGGTGTCTGTATCTTGTCCCTTTAAACTGGTACAGGCTCTTGTTTTGACAATAGACTGCAGCAGAAGTGACACCGTGCCATTTTCCAGATGAGGCATTAACAAATTGTCAGCTTCCACTTCTGTCTTTTGGAACTCTGCTTTAAAACCGAGCTGCCATGCTGTGAGGAAGGCCAAGGAACTCTTTGGACAGATCCTAACGAAGCATAAAGAAGTCCCCTGGCTGAGTTCCCAGCAACAGCCAGCACCATCTTACCAGTCATGTGGGTAACCCATCTTGAAAACAGATTCTCCATCCCCGGCTGAGTCTGTCTAGTTCACACCTCATAAAACTGCCACTGCCAAGTTTTGCCCAAGTTGAAGATTCATGACCAAAATAAAGAAATGTTGGGGTTGAGGCCATAAAATTTTAAGGTGGTTGGTAACACAGAAATAGGTAAGCGAAACATTCTGAATGGATCTTTAGAAAACATTGTAAAAACTCACACGTGTCTGTGTGTGTTCTTTACACATGAGCCTTCTAGCAGAAAATACACTAAGACCTTCAGCACATCTATGCCACACACATCCAACTGAATACCATGCAAGGCTCAGACCTGCATCATGTTTACATGATAGCTGTGCAGTAACAAATGAGCATACAACATATACTTCACTTGATCTTAGCCAAAAGGCCAAAGTAATAAATATACAACATATTCTGCTAGAATTTCAGTACTTAACTAAATTTTAGCTCCTCCTATGATAATATTATAAAGTGTTTCGTATGCTGTCTAAACTAAGATTTATTTGTTTATTGTAGGTTAAGTAATTATTCACATTAGAAATGGAGCATTAGTTTTATAAATTTTTTTAAAAATTAGACTGATAACATCAATTAGATTCAAAACGAGAGAGCAGTTGTTTTTTTTTCCCCCGCCCGAGACAGAGTCTCTCTCTGTCACCCAGGCTGGAGTGCAGTGGCACGATCTCAGCTCACTGTAACCTCTGCCTCCCACGTTCAAGCAATTGTCCTACCTCAGCCTCCCAAGTAGCTGGGATTACAGGTACGTGCATGCCTTGCTATTTTTAGTAGAGATGGGGTTTCACCATGCTGGCCAGGCTGGTCTCGAACTCCTGACCTTCTGATCTGCCTGCCTCAGCCTCTCAAGGTGCTGGGATTACAGGCATGAGCCACTGTGCCCAACCCATTTTTTTCTATACTAACATGATATGATTTTTCATCTAGTGCTAATGACAACTTTAATAGTATAGAGAATAGTGCTGCCAGCATTTTTCATAAAGCCACTCAGAAAGACAGTACAATAAGCATTTCATTGGTTTCAATTTTTAAGGTGCTAAAAGTCCAAGCCCTCAATGTAATTTATGCAGTACAATTTTGCAAAATGGTGTTCTACCAAGTCACAAGGTCATTTTTACATAAAACTCAAATATACATTCTAAATTTTCTCTGGCACAACTGAACATGTAAATGTTATTTAAAAGTGCATGCAAAGATAATTCAAACATGTTGATTAAAATGCAGTTGTAGCATTTCAGATAAATTGTTTCATCACATGAAAGGAAGACGTATCTACAACAGACAAAAAGTTAATGCCTGTAATATTGTCATTGCAATAAGTAGGTTGATGACTAGGTTGTGTTAAGAGGTACAATTGAAACAATATTTAATAATGTATTTCAGCGATTAAGCTAACACAGTGCATTCTGCATATTGGATACATTTACTTAAGTCTGGGTTATATGAGACCATCAGAATTCAAGCGCTTAACCGTGGTTATTATAATTCTCTATTTTGCTTGCTTTGGTAAGCTGTGGTCATACAGAGATACCAGAAAGATTTGTTATTTGGTTAAATTATTCCACATTTACATAACAAAAATTCTGAAGCGTTTGAATTAGTTTTTTAAGTACACAATCAAGTATGGCAAAAATGCAGTGACATCTGCATACAGATGTTGAAAAAATAATAGGATTAACTGTAAAATATTGTGACCCTGTAAGAGCTACTCCCCAAATATTATCAGGTTGTTTTTGTGTATTGCATGGAGTAGCTTTTTCAGATGGCATCTTCAATTACAGTTTCTTAGATAATGCAATGTATACTGTTCATAAATTATAGACGTTTTAGAATTATTTGGGCAGAGAGTTCCAGATGTTTTAACTGAAGTCTTGAGCTCTTCCAACCAACATGAAGGGCAAGCATGAATGTTTACATTGAAAAGAGAAATAACTACACTTTTTGTTTCTCCTTAAAATAGAATATAGATTTTAGTACACAGAAAAAGCATAACACAGGACACAATGTTATTGAGCTTAGGACTATGGATAAAGTGATGGGAATGACATTCAAAGTTGAGTTTGTACTCAATATATAAAGCAAGATCAATTCTTCTGTTTCATGTAGTTGCTGAGGCAGGCAGCAAATTATGCAAGATTTTCAAAAATATGTGATTGAAAATATCACAATCTCATAATATGCACAAAAGTATTTTCTGACAAAAATGTTAGACTTATTAAGAAACCTGTTTTTTGACTTCCTTTAAATGGCACTTTCCCCTATTGAGAAGTGGAAATAATTATCAGAGCTACAAAAGAACACCTGCACAGGGAGAGACTATGTACTATAAGCCACGAAGTAAAAGAAACACAGGAGGGTAACAAGTAGGAACTCAGAAGTGTATCTGGTAGTGATTCAATATGGAAAGAAGACGAGTAGAAAACTTGAAGTATGTTTTAAGATTGAAATTTGAACTGCTGAAAAACTTAGGATGTGACATTATGTATGGAAGCCACTATAGTCTCAATTCTGGAAAAACTAAGATAATCACTGCATCAAACATATGTCTAAAATTATTTATAGTCATACACACACCTGTTTTCAAATTTTTGCTCATCAAAATAACTTCAATATTTGAAGCTATGGAGTTTGTAAGCACATTTGTTAAATGAAATGCTGTTTTAATCTTTTCTGAAGGATGGAGTAGGAGAGATTTCACAAAAGATTTCATTTATGAAATTGGTTCCCTGCTAAATAAGTTTGAAAACCCACTGGGCCAGAAAATTTTTCAAACAGTTGCTCTGCAGGACAG
Source organism: Callithrix jacchus (assembly GCF_049354715.1). NCBI lineage: Eukaryota > Metazoa > Chordata > Mammalia > Primates > Cebidae > Callithrix > Callithrix jacchus. Next base: position 100,023,688 of record NC_133513.1, read on the forward strand.
AATATGAAAGAAAATCCCAGCCACGCTTAATCACGCTCCACTGAGTTGAGGCCTAGTTACTTACTCGTAACTAGGCATAACTTTTTTTTTTTTTTTTTTTTGGTCGTTTCTCTGAATGAGTTCTTCCATTTTATGGAAAAGAAAACGCTATCAGTTAAACACCCTGCGTCGGTGAATATCCATCACTCAGTTCATCTCTCCTGCAGATGTGCTTCTCCACAGCTTTGTGATGTCAAGCTGTATCAGGTTTTTGCCTTATGCACAAAGCACAAAACTTGGACTATCAGCCCAACTCAGGAGAGTTGAGTAGGAGCTGATAGAATAACTGAGCTAACCGTGGGGGCTGTGGTCATTTTGAGGCCTCAGATCTCTGAACACGTTGGCTGTCCCCTTCCTTTTGTAAGACAAAGTTCATAAGCAGTTTCCAATAGAGACAGGGGGCAATTGTGGTGTCTACTGGCAGAGTTCTCCTGCACGGCTTCTTTTCCGCTGTAATGAACATATCTTGCAGATAATTTTTGTTTCTCTCACAGAGCTTTCAAACCAGATATCCCCCCACTGAGATAGGAACACAGTGATTTTTTTTCACATGCCCCACCAGAAAATGTCTAAGTCAACTGAACCACATGGAGCCAAGCCTTGTTATTCTTCAACACACTGTAGCATCTGCCTAGATGGATGAAAGCAATTCCCACACACTGGGATGAGCAAGAGGAAAGGAACCTCAAGAGAAAAGAAAATAATAATAATTCTGTCCTAATCATCAAGTTATTTTGACAGGTGACTGATAAATAGCAGCTTCCTTTATGGACCTCTTAACTTTTTTGGCTGTGGACACAGCAAAGTCCTCTTTCTTGGGTCTGATTTAGACCCACTCTCCCTTTCACAGAGCATTAGCTACAGCATGAAAAGCTTGTCAGTTCATATTTCTCAAAGCACTTTTCACTTCTTATGCCAATGCCGCCTCCTATGGGGGAATAATTGAAAATCTGCAATGGAAGGAAGTGATTAAACTCACCAAGAGCAGATGATAAGAAACAAGACCTTCCACATAAAAGGGAGAAAAGCATGTTTGTCTCTTTAACACAAATTCATGCAAGCCTCAGACAATTGCTCTCCTTCTCTTGTAAATGCTGTGTCTTTGCCTCTGCCCTGCAAGCTACTCAATGATCATTCGATTAGATGCTACATGGACCCTTGTTCAACCATTATAGCCACAAGGTGGCTCACAGCTATCCATAACTCCTTGCAGAATTCCAGTGCTCCAAAGAGCTTGACAAAGTTACCTCTTGCAAAGCTGGACCAATGAGATGCTTAGAGATTTGTCAGATAATACAAGAGATCAGACAGAAAATTTTACCTTCACCTTAAAAATCTCCTCCTCACTCATCTAACTTCCCCAAACACCAAAAGCCATTGACTACATGTGGGGTTCTGTATCCCCAGGCTGTCCTGGAGGTCCTAAGTAAAGAACAAGCTAATTTGCCATACTTGGAATATTTTGGGGTATAAAACACTGGATCACAAGGTGGTATGTTTAAACATTGAGATATCACAAATTTATATTTATAAGGACTGGTGAAATAAGGAGATCTTCATTTCTAAAAGAACAAAAAGAGCCCACAAATATGTTTACTGTTTTGTCCTTTAGTAATTTTTAATATTAGAAGCAGTTCCCTGAAGACAGCATGTTCAAATATGCCCAGACAACAGGTAGAATCAACTGTTACTGCAGATTTTGATTTCATGAGTTCCTCCAAGACCTTGTCTAAGAGTAAAATGGGGACCTTTTTGCTTAGTTGCAATTTCACACTTTCCTTCCATTTTCCAAGTTGTGGTTTAGCCTCAAGGAATCGCCTTGGGTATCAATCTAGTCTCATCCCTCACACACCACCTCTTCCCTACTTTTTGGCTGGACATTTGAGATAAGTCAGCAGGGACTTGCAGAACTGCAGTGTAGTATAATAATTAAAAGCCAAAGTCCTGAGGTTGAACAGCCTTGGGAAAAAAAAAATCAAACAGGGATGCTTACAACTCATAGGGCTTTCGGGGGAAACAATGGAGATGATACGTAAGTGTTTGATAATAATAAATAATAATAGCTAATACTCATTTAGCTTTTATTATGCTAGCACTTTCTATTAACCTATTTCGTGTTCACAGTAGCTATGAGAAAGATATCATCATCATCCTCATTTTAGAGGTGAAGATCGAGACATGAAGAGGTTAAGAAACCTGCACAGAGAGGTTAAGTTACTTGTCCAGTGTCAGAAATAGTTCATGGAAGAATCAGAATTGGAACTCAGGTCATCTTCCTCCTCTAGTGTCCACATGCCCCACCACTACTTTATATAGAACCTGGTACAGAATGTCTGCTAACTCACTGTGACCCTTTTCCTCCATCACTTTCTGAATCCTATAGTTCCCCCGAGATAGCATGGGATACCTTTTGTTTCGTTTGAGATGGAGTTTTGCTCTTTCACCTAGACTGTAGTACAGTGGCATGATCTTGACTCACCTCAACCTCTGCCTTTCTGTTTCAAGCGATTCTCCTGCCTCGGCCTCCTGAGTAGTTGGGATTATAGGTGCTCACCACCACGCCCAGATGATTTTTGTATTTTTAGTAGAGACAAGGTTTCACCATGTTGGCCAGGCTGGTCTCGAACTCCTGACCTCATGATCCACCCACCTCAGCCTCTCAAAGTGCTGGGATTTCAGACATGAGCCACCATGCCCCGCCATCTTTATACATTTATAACATTGTACATGTTTTGCAAGTTTGGCAAAGTTCCTCTCTTTCTGCATTTCCTTAACTAACTCTTACCAAATACTAAGGATGCATCTCACGCTATCAACTCCACTAAGATGCTTGCACCTGTCTCTTCCAGGCTGAGTTGTTTATTGCTCTTCCATGTCTCCTTAATGCCACTTCATGTCTTGACCTGCTATTATCCGTCAATGTGTCCAATTTTCTCCCTTGAGTTCCTTAAGGTCGGGGAAACAACATTCAATTCCATATCCCTGGGGCTTGCGGAGTACCTAGTACACAGTTGGTAGCTAATCAATGTTGAATAAATGAACAAATAGAAGTCTGAGCACTGCCCATAGGCTTCTGTCAGGCTCCCTTCACAAAACTAAAATGCACCTGCCTTAGGTATCTTTGGAGGAGGTAAGGCAAGGGATCAAACGACTAGGAAAAGTCGGGTAACATGGGTCACATTTAACTGAGTCCAGGCTTCACTGAAATTCAGCAAGAAATCTTGCATGAGTTAAAACAAATGGTGGAAAATCGCCACACTGTCTTCCACAATGTTTGAACTAATTTACACTCCCACCAGCAGTGTAAAAGTGTTCCTACTTCTCCACATCCTCTCTAGCATCTGTTGTCTCCAGATTTTTTAATGATCGCCATTCTAACTGGTGTGAGATGATATCTCAATGTGGTTTTGATTTGCATTTCTCTAATGACCAGTGATGATGAGCATTTTTTCATGTTTGTTGGTCTCATGTATGTCTTCTACTCTAAGGACGTATGCACACGAATGTTCATTGCAGCACTGTTTACAATAGCAAAGACCTGGAACCAACCCAAATGCCCATCGATGATAGAATGGACAGGGAAAATGTGGCACATATACACCATGGAATATTATGCAGCCATCAAAAACAATGAGTTCATGTCCTTTGTAGGAACCTGCATGAACCTGGAGCCTATCATTCTCAGCAAACTGACATAAGAACAGAAAACGAAATACCGCATGTTCTCCCTCATAGGTGGGTGTTGATCAATGAGAACACATGAACACAGGGAGGGGAGCACTACACACTGGGGTCTGTTGGGAGGAATAGGGGAGGGACGGGGCAGGTGGGCAGTTGGGAAGAGATAGCATGGGGAGAAATGCCAGATATAGGTGAAGGGGAGGAAGGCAGCAAATTACACTGCCACGTGTGTAGCTATGCAACTATCTTGCATGTTCTTCACATGTACCCCGAAACCTAAAATGCAATTTAAAAAAAACAATTTAAAAAAATGGTGTGGAAAGGTTTCAGATCTAGCCAGAAACTCCACTGAGACGGAACCTGCCTCCAAGTGGAAGGCAATCAGATCTGAGTTAGCCTGGAGTCACATACAGATAGGTAGCAGGAGACACTGACTTTTTCTTTGAGTAGGCTACTAAAAAGCCATTATCCATTGTATTTGCTTTCATTGCTATTCTCTCCTTTCCTGCAGTATCAGTAGGATTAACATCAATAACAGGGCTGTCTTTGTATTTACACATTGTAATTAAGCCTAGATGAAACCTGAAGAGCTCTTTAGGGAAATTTATTAGCATGCAAAACCACCTCAGCTTGTAGGCTACCCTTGGCCAGTGGTTGGAAGACAGAATTAAATAAAACATCCACTGTGCAATGACGCCATAAATTCCCTCCAGGACTCCTCTTGCCCACGTGCCTGACCTCCTCATGCTACAAGGATACAGATCTAGGTTGCTGAAGATTCTAAAGTTTATCGTGGTCAAATGTCTATAAAAATGAGTCACCCATGTGACTCCTGACTCTAGTTCCTGCTAATTTAGAATCTCTAGATTGCTGCAGAGAAGGCCCACCCAGTTATTTTTTGATACTCTTGGAGATGACTTAAAAAGAGAAAGAGAGAGGCAGAGAGAAACAAAACAGAAGAGGAGCAAGGAAACATCTTCCCGCTTTTTTTCTGGCCTTGCTTAGTGTTGGAGTCATCAGCCCTCCTGTGGGGGCCGCTGTTCATTTTTGTGGATACTTCAGAGCTGTTAAAAAGTTTCAAGGTGTCAAAGTTTGCAAAGTTTTCTGTGGCAAAATGAGAAACTAGGAAATGCCAGAATACTTATTTCCTCCTCGATGTCACAGTCAAAATGGTACTGAATTCCCTTGCATTCTGCAGTCTTACAGCCACAGTTCTCAAAGTGGGGCCCCTGGAACTACAGCATTGGCATAACCTGGGATCTTGTCAGAAATGCAGATTGTCTGGTCCCGTCTCAAAATTTAAGTATACTGGAGGTGGAGTCCAACAGTCTGTGTTTTAACAAGCTTTCCAAATAATTCTGATAGACATTCAAGTTTGAAGATACTTCACAGCATTTCTAGAGAAAAAACAAGTTTCACTTTTTTAAATTTTTATTTTTTATTTGTTTTTTTTTGAAACTGAGTCTGGTTCTGTTGCCAGGCTCGAGTGCAATGGCGCAATCTCAGCTCACTGCAACCTCCACCTCACAGGTTCAAGCGATTCTCCTGCCTCAGCCTCCTGAGTAGCTGGGACTACAGACGCACACCACCAAGCCCAGCTAATTTTTGTGTTTTTAGTAGAGACATGATCTCACCACATTGGCCAGGATGGTCTCGATCTCTTGACCTCATGATCTGCCTGCCTCAGCCTCCCAAAGTACTGGGATTACAGGCGCAAGCCACCATGCCAGGTTCTAAATTTTTTTTACCCCATACACTTACTGCATACAATTTGATAAGTTTGGATATGTACACGTTGTTAAACCACATTATTTTCTCCCTCTAAGGATGCTGATGAATTCCTAAAGGAAGGAATAGGCAACTGTGACTGGAATATGGTCAAAATCATCCTTCCCTTGCAACCACTAAGAGGATATATCACTGTATCAATATCTCATCCTTCCCTTGCAACCACTAAGAGAATACATTACTGTATCAGTATCTCATGAGTTCTTTGCAGGAGGCTCCTTAGACCCTTGTAAACACTGACTGATTCCACTAGGGCAGCTACACCCTTTCACCAGGGTCCCCTATGCCTAAATCACAGGTAGAGACCAATTACGCTTAACCCTGTGATTCCATGAAGGAAGTCATTCATTCAACTTATTCTACAAATATTTACTGAGCACTTACTATGCACAAGGTACTATTCTTCTCTTGGGATATGCTAGTCAACAAAGCCAAGACCTCCGCTGTTGTGGAGAGATAGAAAATAGATGGGCCTTACTCAGTAAGTACATTGTATGGTATGTCAGAAAGTGACATGAGTTATTGCCATCACACACACACAAATTGAGCAGGGCAAAGAGGTTTAAAGTGAGGTTCTTAGGTTTCATTCAGAAGGTGGTATTTGAGCAAGGAGTTCCCAAAGGGGAGGGAGTTAGGCATGCTAGTAACCCAGGGAAAAGCATTCCAACCCATAGAGACAGCAATTACGAAGACTCAAAACAGAAACATCCCTGTCTTGGACAGTGACAGTTCTACTGGAATTAAATTACTGAGAACTGATATGCTGCATATGAAAACAATATCCATATAAATAATTTCAAAATGGAAACGATAATAATATAATACCATACAACACATGGCCTCCTGGCTCTCCCAATGATCTATAGTCTTCAACAACAGGGACAGATGTTTTGCAAGGAATCTTTCCCCATTATCCCCTTGAAAACGTTTGATGAATCAGAAGAGTTCCATTTGTATAATTTCTGATGAAAGGCAATAGATTTTTAAAGGTCTCACAGAAGCAACTATCATCTATAAAATACCTAAGTCAAAACAGGCTAAATATAAAAACTATATATTGGATATAATGTATATGACTTGGATGACAGGCACACTAGAATCACTGACTTTATCTCCACACATTTCACCTGTGTAATCAAAAACCACCTATACCACAAAACCTATTAAAATAAAACAAATGTTTAAAAATACATTATTAGCAATCATTATGAATTAATATGAAGGCCAGGTGTGGCGGCTCATGCCTGTAATCCCAGCACTTTGGGAGGCTAAGGCGGGTGGATCAAAGGTCAGGAGTTTGAGACCAGCCTGACCAACATGGTGAAACCCCATCTCTACTAAAAATACAAAAAATAGCTGGGCTTGGTGGAACACACCTATAATCCCAGCTACTCAGGAGGCTGAGGCAGGAGAATTGCTTGAACTTGGAGGCAGAGGCTGCAGTGAGCTGAGATCACACCATTGCACTCTAGCCTGGGTGACAGAGCGAGACTCCATCTCAAAAAAAATAAATAATAACATGAAAAGACAACTGGCCAAGCAGCATTAAGAATGTCATAAATAATAAAAAGTTATGCTATCAGAAATGAATATTTTGAGTAAGTCTATAATTAAGATAGTGTGAAAGAATAGACAAATTGACAAATATGGAAGAACAGAGAATTCAGAAATAGGCTCACAAGATATAGATGCATACTTTATGACAAAGGTTGCACTGTAGAATAGTCAGAAAAGATGGCCTTTTCTATAAATGGCACTGGTTCAACTGGATACATCTATATGTGAAATCAAGAAATGAATCCTTTGCACTATACACAAAAATCAATTCAACTAGCCGGGCACACTGGTGCACACCTGTAATCCCAACGACTCAGGGGTGCTGAGACATAAAAACTGCTAGAAGCCGGAAGGCCGAGGCTGCAGTGAGATGAGATTGTGCCACTGCACTCTAGCCTGGGTAACAGAATGAGAATCCATTAAAAAAAAAAAATCAATTCCAGGTGATTGTGTATTTAAATGTATAAGACAATGCAATGAAATGTTTAAAAGACCATATAAAAAAAAAGTTTGTGACCTTGGAGTAAACAAGAATTTCTTTAATAGGACACTTAAGTACTAACCATAAAAGCAAAAACATGGTAAACTGTTTTAAAATTGGAAACCTCTACCCATCAAAAGAAACTGCAGAGTGAAAAGGGAAGGTATCAAGTAGGAAAAGATAACTGCAATCCATATAAGCCATAAAGGACTCATACCATAAATATATAAAAAATTCACAGAAGGAAAGAGCTAAACAGCTAATAACAATTTTTAAAAGTTTAGTTTCACTATTCTTAGGAAGACTCAAATGAAAATCATAGTGGTATTCTGTACACACCCATTAGACAAGTCAAGAATATGAAGACATGGAAATACTGACTTGGTGAGATGTGGAGCCACTGGAACTCTCCTACACAGCTGATGGAAGTGTAAATTGCATTAACTACTTTGCCAAAGTGTTTGGCAGAGTCTACTAACAGTAAGCCACCCCTATGCTACAACTCAGAAATTTCACTTCTAGATATAACCAGCAAAAATGCATATATTTGAGCACTAAAAGATGTGCAAGAATGTTTGTTTCAGCACTATTTGCAGCAACTAAAAACTAGAAACAATTCACATGCCCATAAACCATGAAACTCATAAATTAACTCTGGAATATCCATACAATAGAAATTGTAAAGCAATAAAATAAGCAAACTACTGCTACATGAAACAACCATATAAATCAATCTCAGAATTGCAAGTCTGTGCAAACAAAACAAAAACACAAAATAATAGTGTGTAATTCTATTTACAAATGGAACAAAAACAGGCAACATTAATCTACGGAGTTGAAGTCAGGAGTGTAGTTAGTGTTAATGGGAAAGGCAGTGATGGAGTTCAGGATTCACTTCTCCAAAATATAGTACTTTGACACTTGAGGAAACAACAAAAGCAGAAAGTCACTCTCTGATCTATTTACCTTCTACCCTGAAGCAGACCACAGAAGCACTTTTTAAGTTTTACAATTTTTAATTTTGGGTTTTCTTTGTTGTTGTTGAGACAGCATCTCACTCTGTCATCCAAGCTAAGGTGCATTGGCATGATCTCAGCTCACTGAAATCTCCACTTCCCTGGTTCAAGCAGTTTTCCTGTCTCAGCCTCCTGAGTAGCTGAGATTACAAGCCTGTACCACCATGCACAGCTTTTTTTTTTTTTTTTCCCAGTAGAGATGATATTTTACCATGTTGGTCAGGCTTGTCTTGAACTCCTGAACTCAAGTGATACACCAGCCTTAGCCTCCCAAAGTGCTGGGATTACAGGCCTGAGCCACCACACCCCAGAACAAAATAATTTTCTGATCTTCCTCTGAAGCAGGTTATAAGACTCTCAAGAGACAGGTGCCCATCCTATACCCGGAGGAAAGGAATGTCATTCATAGAGACACAAGGGCACAGAGAACAATCTGAACACACTGGTCTTGCTAAGATGCCCCTAGTTGATTTCCATTAGATCACATGCCCTTTGTCTAAGCACACTTCTCCACAACTCCCTACTCTAATGAAACCTAAGCATAAAAATAGAAAGGGTTCCCTGTTCTCTGAGTTCTCATTTCTGAAGGCTCCTATGTCATATAAAACTTATATTAATTAAACTTGTATGCTTTCCTTTGTTAATCAATTTTTTATTATAGTTGCCTCAGCCATGAACGTAGCAATAGGTAATAAAGAAAAAAAAAAGCTTTTCTCTTCAACAGCAGGACGAGATTTTCTGGAATGCTAGGAGTCTTCTGCCTCTTGATAGGCATGATGATTGTATAGGACTGTTTCTTTTATAATAACTTATTGAACAGTGAATTCATGATTTTTCCATTTTTCTGGATATGTTACACTTTAATAAGAAAGAATACTTTTAAAACTGAAAGAAAAATAATCTAGACTTGTCATAGTGTGGTTTGGTGGAAGAACATCACACCAAATAACTAGAAGTTCCAACTTCTAGGCTCAGCTCAGCTCTGCTATTCAATAGCTATATAATTTTAGGTAACTCACTTTACCAATGTGAGCCTTGTTTTATTTTTATTTATTTATTTATGTTGCATCTGTGAAGAGGATCCCAGCTCATATCTCAGCTGTAAATATTAAATAAAATTACAATTGTGAACTCCTAAGCATCACATAAATATATGATGACAGATTAGTGGGTAAATTGTATTTGTAGACTGTAGATCTAGCCTGTAGCCAATTACATAAGGTCTATATTTTTTTTAAATAAACCTTTTTTCAAAAATCAGATTTGTCATTATAAATTATGGTTTTCAAATTACTATTATTTAAATACTAAACAATCATGCAGTTCTTGGCTCCAACTCCTGATGGCAACAGCTGAGTAAGGGTTGAATAGTGTCTATTTTTCAATGGACCATGTACACTGGATCACCATAGGCCCTATCATTCATTTTTATTGACATAATGATGATTACAAAAATATGAGTTCGGATCCGCTGAAATTGTTATTGCTAGGATTTTTAAAAACTTGTCTAAATTAGAAATCTCAATCGGATTGCAAAGTTCCAGAATAAACCTCTGTTTCAGGATCTGCTGAAAGAGACAGCCCATTCACTCTGCCGTTTCTCTCCTTTGATGAATAGTTCAGTTCTGCAGTCTCCTTCTAGCAGGCAACCCATTTAATGCCCTAACGGTCCAAGCACGGGAAATGCCATTCAATCAAAATGTGTAACTAGAATTTCAGAAATGCCAAAGGCATGCTCAGATGGGCCGTGCATGTATTTCCAACAGCAGGTATCTGTCAGGCGTGCGCTTCATGAAGTGTGCTGTACTGAGCCCACTGGGGCATGACTAGCTCTGCCCTTTTGAAACTTACAATCTACTTAGGGAGACAGCTACTGCACAGAAGTCTGTTGGATAGACAAGGAAAGTAAATGCCAGTACACGAGCTGCAAACAGAGTGCGTGCTCTGGGGTTCCAAGGAAGGAGCAATCATGGTGAAATATAGATTTATATTTCATTGCGTTTTAGAAGCATTAAACATATGAACCTAAAATTCAATGAGCCAAGACCATCCCACTCCTTCTTCCTGGGCAGTGAGCACAAAGGCAATGACCACTAAGATGAAGTCAATTTGGGATAAGTGCTTTTACCTCAAATTATCCAACTCACTCTGCTCAGACAAGAATGATAAAAACAAGATATGAATAGGACAAATGTCTTTACCTTTTATGCTAAGCAAATGCACAGCTTGGCATCTTAGGACTTCACTAATGGCCTCTAAAATAAAAATGTTCCTTCCTTTAGAATTGCAGGTAGTAAATGGACTGCAGTATAGAATCAGAACAAACTCAAAATGAGTAGGCCTGTGGGATTCTGTTCAAAACGGATACCCAAAAGTGTTATCTGGAATATCTGTCCTCTTCAGTGCTCTGGGAAGGAGGAAGAAGGAAATGACTGGCATCCAGAAGTTTGAAGAATTTAACTTTGGTTTTTACAGATGTTAGCATACTAAAGACACAGAACAAGGCTTAAAGGAGAAAAGTTGCTTGATTTGGCATTTCTAAATGTTTTTGTGAGTAAACATAATATATTAACAGTGATCAAAGGCAATGTGCCTCAAAAGGTGCTTTCAGGGAATTCTGTTTAGGGATTTATTTTTTGAACCTAAGCTCTCAAACAGTATGGGAAAATAAACGGGCTGAATATGTGTGGCCTGTTTTTCTTCCTGTTGTAGCTTACCCTATTCATCAAGACCTTTCCAAAGAATTTTGGAGGCTATGAAAAATTTCAGACTTGATTGGGTGGTTTATTCAGAGGACGTTATTTTAAGGAATTTTGGATAACTCAGAGCAGGAATCCCTAAACTTTCTAAGCACAATATTTGTTTCTACAGCAGTAAATTCTCAACTTAATCAACTTGACTTTTCCCATCTTTACATACATTGTACACACTTATAAGATACAGAGTTTTCATTTGGGTAGTTTCTCCAGGTTTTTTAATAAAGAAGAAAACGATTTTAAAAAGTGAGAAAGTCTTCCCATTTATTAAATGTCTATTGTAGTCCAGATATTTTGCATACAAAGAGAGAGGCATAGGGTTTGGGTAAACACATGAGCATACTACATGAAACAACAGCTTTGCATTTGGGATCATAGGATAAATGCAAACTGTGTTCTTATACTAGCTACACCTGGGAAGGAAGACCGGCTATGGGGAAAAACTGAATTTAAGAATAAGCACATTTATCCCAACTCCTCCTTCCAAATGCAGGGCAGTTTTAGAAATTTCACGTTTCTTTGTGACCTTCTTGATCTAAAAATTGGTTCAGAGCAAGTGTGTTAGAGTCAGGAGGGCTGTGCCTCGACACCTAATTCTATCATTTCAAATTGTTATAGAGAATTGATACAGTATCTTCCCTAAGAGTCAACATCTTTCAATGAAATTTCACAAACTCCTTCACTAGCCTGATCAATTATTTACATTGCTTCCTAAAGTTCCATGTAAACCAACGTTTACCTTGGTTTAAGTAAATATCATCTTCTATTCTACTTTACATGATAGGGGAATTTTTTTTTCTTCTTGAGATGAAGTCTCTGTTACCCAAGCTAGATAGAGTTCAGTGGCAAAATCTTGGCTCACTGCGACCTCCACCTCCCTAGTTCAAGCGATTCTCCTGCCTTAACGTCCTAAGTAACTGGGACTATAGGCATGCACCACTATGCCTGGCTTGTTTTTGTATTTTTAGTAGACAGGGTTTCACTATGTTGGTCAGGCTGGTCTTGAACTCCTGACCTCGTGATCTTGCCTGCCTCAGCCTCCCAAAGTGCTGGGATTACAGGCGTGAGCCACTGAGCCCGGCTGGAAACTATTTTTTATAAATACTTTATATTAAGATTTTCTAGAAGATGCAGTGATTTAACAACCAGAAAAATGTTATTTTCGCAAACATAGAAGCAGAATAACTCTGCCATCTCTGAGTTGTGGAGATCGGTCTGATCTCCAATATATGAGCAATTAACATTTGAGTTACCTTTCCATGAGAAGTTTTGATGAAAGTTTAATGGCCCTCTCCCTCATTTCCAGGATGGATGAAGAAGCTGAAGGGAAGGAATACAGAGGTTTCAGAATCCAAGAACGAGTTGTTATTGGCATACCCTCTGCCATATGCAAATTTTGGGCTTCTCTTCTCCTTTCTATTTAGCATGTTCACTTCTTCCAAAGAACTTTGGTGAAAGCAGGGTTAACTAACTTGGATTATCATTAGAATAACACAAATGATGACACACACTGGTCCAGTGTCCAGACTAATCTTAAATCAAGACTAAGTGGAACCATGACTGAGGTCCAGTGGTAGCTGTAAAGGACAAGTGAAAGATTATGTAGCAGAATTTCTGAATGTTAGCTTTAGTTAGAAAGAACCCTTGGTTAACAAACATTGAGGCCTCATATGTGTCAGGTCCCATATGCTGGACATAATGAGATCCTTAAGGCAAGCTCCTGGCACTCAAGGAATTCATAAAGTAGTGAGCTCAAAGATCTCTAACAGTAATTAGCATGTCTAACACCTCCACTGACACAATGAGGCAGTGGACACAGGTGACAGAACAGTAAACAAGTGACTTAACTCTCCCCAGAGTAGTCAAGGTTAAACACTGGTGATTAGATAGTTCAGCTCCACCTTCATTTTGCCTGTGGGTTAACTGTGTTCTACAGAATTGCACAGTAAATTGACCAGTCAGAAGAACAACACAGCAGAGGTTCAGGGTTTAGGGTGAAGAAAGCACTTGAATCTCTTGTTAAAATCTGGATTTCTAGGTCTTACCTCCAAGATTCTGTTTAAAGGTGTAGGATGGGAAGAGCTGAAACACACAGGATAGTCCTCCCTCTGGTACAGCACGACACACTTGAGGCACTTTTCAATAGAGTAAAACCCCAGTAATGAAAGGTTTTGGCTCTAGAGTGGGAGGCCTGGATCTGAATCCTGAGGTGACACAGGTTCAGAGAGGGAAAGCGGCCAGTCCAAGTTCACAGTGCAGTATGTGTTCAGTACAGAGAGTCAATAATAACTACTTGCAGTGCTATTGTAAGCGTTACAGCACATAATGTATGTAAACTGCTGAGTCCAGAGCCTGGAGGTATATAATTCTAGCCACTATTAGCTGCTGGCCACATAGTGTGCTAGCACAGACTCAGGACCCAAACCCCAGGTCTTTTGATTTTCCGTACACTGCTCTTTCAGCACCGCACAAGGATTTCCAGGAAACATTGACCTTCCTACAACAAACCAGAACGATCAAGAGCCCTCTCTCTCAGGCTAATAACTTTTCTTTCATTTTCTGCCACTCCGTTCCCAAACAATTTCCCTGGGGTTTTTAATAGGTTGTATTCATTTTAGCATTTCAGAATTTTAGGCAATATATACCCTTATTTTTCATGTACCAGATTTAACCACATAAACATGTGCTAGAGAGCACAGGTATCCATGAGAATTTTTACAGTCTTACAAAAATAATAATACAAACTTATACTAATAATTCAAGATAGTACAGGGTTATTTATTAATATAGAGACCAGAAGGACTAATGAAGTTTAAAACAAGGAGAGATCAATTTGTCCTAAAATGGGAGGAAAAGGCCTCAAAAAGGTCATGTAACCTTAGTCAAGCAAGGAAGGATAAAGGAATTCGCTGTTGTTGTTTTGAAAAATTTCAAATATTTACAAATGAAGAGAAACTATTTTCTTACTTCTCAAAGCTTTCAAATGTGTGGTCAGAGGATCAGCCACGTCAATGTCACTGGAATGTCTGAGTTCATTTGTGTTGTTGTTAAAAAAAAAAAAAAAAGAAAAGCAACAAAAAATCAAACCTAAAGCTGGGTGATTTATACACAAGAGAGGTTTATTTGGACCATGGTTCTAAAGACTGTACAAGAAGCATGGCACCAGCATCTTCTGCTAAGGGAATCAGGCTGCTTTCACATTCATGGTAGAAGGCCAAGGGCTGATGTGTACAGACCCCATGGTGAGGGAGGAAGCTATAGAGTGAGAAGGGAGTTACCAGGCTGTTTTTAACAACCAGCTCTCACGGAAACTAATGAGGACTCACTTATTATCACCAAGACGACATCAAGACATTAATGAGGAATCTGCCCCATGATCCAGTTAAATTCCATTAGGTCCCACTTCCAACACTGGGGATCAAATATCCAAACTATAGCATGGAAATTTGGTAGAAAAACAAAATTCCATGCCAATTCTAGATATCTGTAACAGGAATCTGCATTTTAATAAGATCATGTGATTTGTGTGTAGGCTTTGAGGAGTAACAGCATAGTGAGCACAAAAGTACCTATCACCCAGTTTCAACGATCACCAATAGCTGGTCAATCTTGTTTTACTTGTGCCTCGGCCCATTTTCTCCTTTTATTTTTGGATTATTTTAAAGGAAATCCCACATACTCTATCACTTCATTGGTAATTGTTTCACAGAGTACACCTTTAAAAGACATGGTCCTTTAAAAAAAAAAAAAGACTGCAAAACATTTGCTATACCTAAAATGTAGTATTTCCTAACTATTAAATATTATGGAAGGATTTAGATAGGTAGGGGAGAAGAGGATACTCTATTTTGGAAGAATCAGCAGAGGTTTAACCAGCTTGGGACTAAGGGTTATTATTGCCAGTAGTAGTGTGTTGTGAAGCTGAATAATTAACCACAAAATCACCTGATGTGAAATACAGCGTGTTACCAGTAAAATTAATTATGTCCGATGACATTTGTCAGGTGTAATACCAAGGGTCACACATCAGAATATAAAAAGTAAAAGGCACAGTCTTATAGATGGGCTGCTTACGGAGTAAAAGGCACTGAAAATGTTAACACTTTCAACCCTACAAATGGTTAGTCTATTAAAAAAATAAATTTCTAACATTCCAGCTGAAAGTTCTAGCTAAAATAGATTTAGAACTATCAGCCTGTCAAAGTCAAAAGAACGAATCAACCCCAATAAATGCTAGCTTGGTTATAAACAGTTCTTGAAGGCTCAAGCAGACTCCAGCTAAACCTTGTAACCTCTTTAGGCTTTCAAGGATAGTGCTTCTCTTTTGAATCAGGTGACAAATGGCAACGGAAGGCTGGCCATGAAATAAACTATCCTGAAAGCTATTTGGCTGGTTAGAGGGGGCCAAGTGTAGTGGTATTTTTTCATGATGTTTAGTGTATTTGCATACAGAGAGGATGAAGCAAATCAGATACATTGGATACAAGACCCAAAACAAAATAACTGATTCCAGGGTAAAACAAAATACACAATTTCTGTTTCAAGGGTACTCCAAAGGGAATTCAAAAACTTTGGCATGTTTCAGGAAGATAAATTCAGATAGTCAGGCAAAGGTTAGTTTCTATAGGTCCCCTAATGTCAGGCTGAGGAGCTGGAACTTAATTCCACCAGGCAGTAGGAACCACGGGAGTCTTTGATGTGATAAAACCTTCAGGAAGGTGCATCAGCAAGCCAGAGAGCCCTCAAGTGGGAGGACCAGCAAAGGGATTGCTGAAATAATCCTGACATGAAGAGATAAGCCCTGGAATGGGTGAAGAAGGTCAATTGAATGTCAACCTAGAGATTTACATCAGCTTCTCTTCACACAACATAAAAGCTCTTGTCTCTCCCATCCAGGACCCCATGAATTCCAACCTGAAAATCCACCGTATGTTGCAGAATTAAGATCCCCCTCCCCTACATTTAAAACAAACAAACAAAAAAAAAAAACAAAAAAAAAAAACACAGGCATGGTGGTAAGGAATAAATGACATAAATCTGCAGACTTTCAAACAAGTTTGCATTAAATTTCCTTTATATATTAGAATGTTTCAGAAAGTTTAACAAGGTGGAGAAAAAATGTTCACCTAGATTTATTTAGGTGAACCAAATAAAGCATTTATTAAGAGGAATAAGTTTATTTGAAAGGCATGCCCTGATTAAATCTTGTAGTAGAGGGTACTCTTAAAAGAAAGTTTGGGGTTTTGTTAAAGAGAAAGAGGCAGAGAAAGAAGAAAAAAAGAGAAAAGAGGAGAGCAAGTGTCATGGGGGGCGGGGGAGCTGTGCTGAGTGTGATGTGACACCTTGCCATCCCATGACCCTTCACATTGGCAGTAAAGCCACCAAATTACAAGATAATTGACAAGGGTCAACTTGAACATCTCTGAGTTTGAATAAATTAAAGAGCTGATTGTCAACAAACCTGAAACCTAGCTTACATGTGCAATTAGATTTCTGTAAGTCAAATCTGAGAGCATTTCTTAAAGGAACTCTCTAATGGGTCTTTTAACAGTATGAATAAATCATGCCCCAATTTATCTAGTTGGTAATTAAGGTGCTCAACTATCAGGGTTTCTAAAAAAATTTTACATATATAACAGAGTGGTCCTGTAACTCCTCTCTGAAGGTATGACAAGAAAGAGAAAGCCTGGTTTTGTGATTTGTACGATATTCACTGTTTAAAATAGAGTCAGGGGATGGGGTAGGGATGGAAGATTTGGAAACCTTCCAGGATCTGACTGAGTGATATGCCTCCTCTCACCTGGATAATGATGTTGTTAGGGGCTGACTGTGGGATGAGTGGGGTGATGGTGGCTCTCCATTCCTCACTAATGTCCCCATCCGAGCATCCATTTTCTCATTTATGATCTCCTTGACACTGACTCTATTTACATGACATAGGGATTAATCAGCCAGGAGTTTTTTAGCTGCTGGAATCAGGCAATCCGTGTAACTCAGCGTGGCAGCGTGACATTATCACCAGCTAAGCAATATTCGTTCTGTATGATCACCATCTCCAGGGAACGTGCTGTGTGATAGGACTTCAGGTGCTGAAGTCGTAAACCATTACACTCATCCCCGAGCAGCTGTATGACACCTTTCCTCAAGGACAGCCACAGAAAACCACACTCTGGATCCAGCCTGATTTATTAGCAGGAACAGTAAGGGCACTGCAAAAGTTTCAGTCACCAGCTGCTGCAGGGAAAGCTACCCTTTCTCCACTTCTGCGGCAGGTCCGTATACACGGAATTACTTGAGACTCCAAACACGAACCATCATCTCTGTGGCAAGTGGATTTCTGTCAAGGTACCCCTATCACCACATCACACTTACTCATTGTCCTGCCTGTTAGCCCCTGGTGAGAATGTGAACACTTTGATGGGAAGAACAGAGACATATTCCTTTGTATTCACAGTTCTCTACCTGACGTCTGGTACAAGGGAAGTCACAAAATATGTTTGGTGAGTGAGTGAAAGAATAAATGAATGAGTTTTGGTGAATGAGATAATGGTTATTTTATCAAGGAAGAAAACAGGAAGTTGGTGTTAAATTTGCTTTTCTTCTTGTCTTATTTTATCCTTCATGAATTGAACTAATAAACTTTTTTTTTTTTTTTTTGAGATGGAGTCTTGCTCTGTCACCAGCAGGCTGGAGTGCAGTGGTGTGATCTTGGCTCACTGCAACCTCCTCCACCCGGGTTCAAGGGATTCCTATGCCTCAGCCTCCTGAGTAGCTGGGACTACAAGTGCATTCCACCTTGCCCACCTAATTTTTGTATTTTTAGTAGAGACGGGGTTTCACCATGTTGGCCAGGATGGTCTTGATCTCTTGACCTCGTGATCCACTTGTCTTGGTCTCCCAAAGTGCTGGGATTACAGACATGAGCCACCACACTCAATCTGAACAGTTCTTAATAGGAAGGAGGTGCTTTCTAGATTGACTTCTGCCAGGTAAATATGTAGCCACTGTTTCTTAATCTGGTAAAGCTACTCACATGGTTCAAAAGGAATTCCAGGCCTTATGCTAATATATATTGGAAGAAAGCATTAAATAGTTTCTTAGATGACTACCCTTAAATGCTGAATTCCCCATCCTTTTCCTCAGGTGAAATAGGAGTCAGGGAACAGAAAGAGGCTCATATTCAAACACACCTGGGTTAGACTCCCATCTGCACCACTTCCTGTCTCTGTAACCTTGGCACACTTGGTTTCCTAAGAGCTTCAGTTTCCTTATCTGTAAAAGGAGAGTTGTAATCTAGACCACATAGTCACTACAGTAGAGTGTAAGTGAAATACTTGGTGTAAAGTTTCTAACATATTGCCTGGGACTTAGTAGGTGCTCATTAGTAAGAAGACATCGCTTTAATCAATCAGTTCTCTTGAGAGAGATTAACAATATTTGGTTTGTGTGACTAATGGGGCTATATTGCTTAAATCCTCAGGAATCCCTTCAGAATTCAAATCAAGCACTATTGTAAAAACCAACCAACAATTTAACTGTGGCAACAGTATTTTAATTATGTGCTACGTCTGCTGGTGTACCCCAAGGTTTGCACAATTCTTTCTCTCATTCTCCCTCTGTCCTGTTCACTGAAGGGCACCACAGATTGCATATGCTTACTTCTAAATCAGAAAAGAAGGAAGTAGGTATGTGATCTCTGCAAGCCACTTAACCTGCTTGACTTCTCTTTGTTCATCATTAAGATGATTCAGTTGGACTAGACAATCTCTTGGGTCTTTTGGCTCAGTGGTTTGTGATTCTAGGAAATGAGCACTCACAAGTTCCTAGATACCAAATCAGCAAGTCAGTCAGGTTAAAAAAATATTAAACCAAATGACGCCAAATAATTGTCTTAACTTTGCTTTAGTGGGAAGATTACTACACAGTAAGCCCATATATAGATATAGATATTAGATAGATACTTTGCTAGATGCTCTTTTATGGAATGTCAATCAATAGTAATACTTCCATTTCCGCAAATTCCTAGATTAACCTGACTTTTTGTTTTTATGAGAGGATGTTTTGGTCATTCACTGGCAAACTAGCACCATTCTGTAATACTGGGAGGATACCATAAAGGTATTTGCGCGATGGCCAATATTCTCTTTCCCTAGTTAGAAGAATGGGTTCACCTGTTTTGGAGCACATTCATCAAAAGAATTCCTACTGAATCTACCCATGTGGGAGCTCACATCCTCCTCACCGTACACTTCTCATTCACACATTCAACTGCAAATATCACTCTTAGTATTCCTTTTCCTGCAAGTCTCCATAACCACAGAATGCAGCAAACATTCAGTGAACGTTAGCTCCCTCCGTCCCAACAAAACCCTAAGAGAGAAAGGAGGGCCTTTTCATTTTAAGCCTACTGCCTAAATTCTCAATGCATCATTCAATTAATCCAATAAACATACAACGAAACATTGTTTTGTGTCAGGTAAGAATTAGGTACTCTAGATATGGGACGAAGAAATTAGGCATTGATATTTTAGACATTACAATTAAGAATGAGTAACAAATATTAGCCAAATACACCCACACATACTTGCATGTACATAAGCATACAAATTCATTCTACTTTCTCACTCCTATCCAAGTTTTAGGTTGGCAGCCAGACCCTTTATCCTTTCTTGTACTGGGGACTTACTAGTGTTGAAAACATAAGCCACATTCTAGGTAGAGGGAACAACTTAAGTGACATCTCTGAGTGAAAAAAGAACATTGCAGCAATCAAAGAGTCGATGGCAGATGTGTTTGGAGGGCAGGGAGTGGAGAGTAGAGGAGCCTAAAGTGAGCCTTGGAGGGAGACACACATACAGCGAGCAGTGCCATGTCACGGAAGAACTTAGAGGTTCTCAAATTATTTTAACCGTTTTGCTACTTGAAAAAAATTAAAAACATCAAGAGTGGTCTACTCTGTGTTGCTTTTTTAAGTTTTAAGAACACCTCTGCCAGGCATGGTGGCTCATGCCTGTAATCCCTGCACTTTGAGAAGCCAAGGTAGGGGGAATCACAAGGTCTGGAGTTCGAGATGAGCCTGACCAACATGGTGAAAACCCATGTCTTCTAAGAAAAAAAATACAAAACTTAGCCAGGTGTGGTGGCACATGACTGTAATCCCAGCTACTCAGGAGGCTGCGACAGAAGAATTGCTTGAACCTGGGAAGAAGAGGTTGAGGTTGTAATGAGCCGAGATTGCTCCACAGTATTCCAGCCTGGGTAACAGAGTGAAACTCCATCTCAAAACAAACAAAAAACTCTATTGTTGAATCATGTGCCAGTCTCCACATTCAATACGTATGTACCAGTTGACCACACACATGCATAACAGCATTATTAAAAATAATGACTGTCATTTATTGAGAATGAGAATGCAGAAAGTTCTGGGGTAAGTACTCTACATCCATCACATAATACTTCATCTTCTATCTACACACCAAAGTAGGCACTATTTTTGTCCCTAAGTGAAAGATAAGCAAATGGAGTTAAATAACTTGCCTAAGGTCAATTTGTAAATCCCAGTTTGTAGAATTCTAAGGTCTCTATGCTTCTGCGTCTCACACTTTGTGTCTCAGTTCTCCATACCGATAGCTCTGCTATCTGGACAAAGGAAAACCACAAATATAATGGGTGTAGACACATATTCATAAGAGGTTTTAAAACTGAATTTCACAGAAGTAAAAAAGCAACTTAACCTGGTGTTTGTTTGGAGGTATATTGAAAAGTTAATGTAAAAACCCAGTAGTGGCAAAACTCCCCTGATTTTAAACAGGATTAAAACTTTTCTCAATTAATACAAGTCATTTTAAAGGCAGACCTCATTTTTATCTTATGCCGAGTTTAAAACTGAAAAGATGTTTCAAAAACCAAAGAAATAGAAATGGAAATAAAGGGGAAAGCTAATGTAAGAAAAGAAAAAAATGATCGGGTGGGTGGAGAACTAAGGAAAACGACAAAATCACAAGAACAAAAGAGGAACAGGAGAAACAGCAGAAGGACGAATGAAAAGGATTACCCTCTGGAGGACACAGGAAATGCCAAATCTTCTGCAATTCACCCAGATTTCAGAATTTCATGCTTCCCGTTGCTCTTCTTAGAGAAACAATTAGATTAAAAACTGCTCACAGTTCTAAAACTCTTTACTCAGAAACTTTTCTAAGAGAAAAAAAAATACAAAACTTAGCCAGGTGTGGTGGCGCACTACTGTAATCCCAGCAACTCAGGAGGCTGTGGCAGAATTGCTTGAATTCTCCTGAATTGTTTGTCTCTGAAGGGAAAATCTCAGCTTACAGGGAGGGTAATTCATGCAGGCTGAAGCAGAGGTCTAAATATAAAATTAGACCAAAAAAGTCAGAAGTTTCCCATCTTGGTTTGAAAATATTGATAGAACAACTATGTTTTCCTAACCCCTGGAATAACTGGAGACCATGAGAACTATTACATGTGTCAATAGTTTCTTCTTCATTTATAGCTAAGCTACTTAATTTGGTTTCATCAAAAAGTAACTTTCCAGTGATCCTTTTCAACCCTTGCCAGATTTTTTTCCCATTTCTAATGCATTTTTTCTAGCCATGGCCCATAATACTCATCAAATTAGCAATCTGAAAGCAATTGATCATGTCCATAATCATTTCAAGAATCAATGCCTAGGTCTTGGAGGCACAGAATAATATCACTTGGCAAACTGCCTTGAATGACTTTACTTCTATTCTTATTGAAAAAGACTGACTTTCCTGCAAGGTGTCGTGACATTAGTAGAAAAGAAAAACATTGCATTAATATAGGCTTAAAATGTGAATGACAACCAATCTGTATCTCTCTTTTTTGGGGGGGGGGGTGTGGGTGGAGGGCAGGGTCTCACTTTATCACCAAGGCTAGAGTGTAGTGACAGGATCATAGTGCACTACAGGCTGAATCTCCTTACCCTCCTAAAGTGTTGAGATTACAGGCATAAGCCAACACACCTGGCCAAGATGGCATCCGCTCAGAGCCTACCCCTAACACCTCATACCATATTTGTGTTCCACACTAAACTCAGCATCTTCTCTGCTTCTCTTTAGCTCTTTTCTTAACTTTTCTTCATTAAGACACCGTGTTTCTGCTTTCCAAAGCCAGGAATCTGGACTAACTTTGACCTATTCTTCTTCATATGTTATTCGATAATGTTTAGAATCTCAGACATGTGCACAGCCCAGTGTAACCATGGAATGAAAGGAGTGCCCACAAGAATCAACAGTAGCATTTGCAACCTTTTGATAGAGCCAAGAACAGAGAGCCTTACTGCTTCTTTATGGGACTAAGATTCTGAAGGATTGCAGTTTGAATCAGATCTGTTGCCCCAAGCTGAATTCCATATATACAAATAAATATAAGACAGACACACAGGTCCATTAGTAAGGACTCTCATTCTAACAATTAACAGGCATCAGCTGTGACTAATTTAAGCAATAAAGGGCAAGTTACTAAATTGATAAAGAGGCATGGTATGGATTAAAAGCCTTAAGGTCTAAAATTAGAACATAAAAACCACCAAGATCCCTGTAGTGCTCTTTGTCCATGCTTTTCCTTGATTTATCTCTGCTTATCTGCATTGTTTTTTCCTTTCTTTTGCTCTTCAGGTCACATTCTAGGTAGACACCATGGCCAGCCTAGAACTCCTAGAGTTTGTTTTCTGTCACTATGGAAATGGCTGCTGTCCCTCAATTCTACCTCCAGTTTGCTGGAATAGGAAATCGGACTGATATCAACCAGCAATGAGCTAGGAGAGCTGAGTCACTTACTATAAATAAGCCTGCTGGGAATCTCTCCTTGTTGCCCTATGGGTATGTGGAAACATCTCCAGAAAAGAGGGGTCTTGTGAGTTGGACGGTTCTCCACAGCATCTAATGCCGCAGGGGAATGACAACAGAGCTGTTATTGCTGAAACTGTTCACTGAGAGAGGCAATCATTCAGGGCTGAAACAACACACTTACGGCTCCTTCCCACCCACTCTCCACTCAGTGCACCTTAAACTACATGTTACTCTTACACTCACTGCTGCAGTCACCAATCTAGAAATGAGAATTGACTACTGGAAGGATTTTTGCCCCAATCACCAGTGACCCTGTCCACCCTGAAATCTGCCTGTAGAACAAGCTCACCATCTTCTTTTTTAAAGGAAGGCTTGTGTATTTAGTCTGTTCTCATACTCCTATAAGGAACTACCTGTGACTAGGTAATTTATGAAAAAAAGAGGCTTCATTGACTCACAGTTCTGCAGGCTGTACAGAAGGGCTGGCTGGGGAGGACTCAGGAAACTTACAATCAAGGAGGAAGGCAAAGGAGAAGCAAGCACATCTTCTCACGGCCAGCAAGAAAGAGAGACTGAGCAGAGAGGGAAGTGCGGCACACTTTTAAATAACCAGATCTCGTGAGAACTCACTCACCATCACGAGAACAGCCAGGGGAAATCCACCCCTATGATCCAATCACCTCCCATCAAGCCCCTCCTCTAACACCGAGGATCACAACGTGACATGAGATTTGAGTGGGGATGCAGAGCCAAACCATATCAGCTTGTTTCTAAAAACCAGTATAATCTGCTGTGTGTTCCCAATCTTATTTTTCATGTAGCCTCAGTCTCACAGCTACAAAAAGACAATAGTATGATTCTTGGCAGGTGCACAGCACAGGCTGAGCAAAGTGTCTGATCTCTATAGAAAACAGGTGATGATAGAGAAGTTGAACAAAAACACATTTATCTAAAAGTAAACACCAGTTTCTATATGCCAAAAACTATGCTAAGCTCTTACTCCAATTAACTCAGCAAACTGCCATATAACAGTTCAATAAGATAGAAATTCCCTTACAGACAGATCAGAGAGATTAAATACTCCCATTAACATGATAAAGAAAGCTGCTGGAGTTTAGCTAGCTAGTTGTTTTCCCCTTCTTGAGGCTTATCAAGGTTTTTGCTGCTTTTTTAAAATTATCACCCCCATTCTCTTATTTTCAGAATTCTGCAATCTCTATTACAAGTAAGTGGGTTTCTGCTTCCAGGAGAACTTTCTAGCCATGTGGGGTGAGGGAGCCTGGAGCTGGTGAGCCTCAGGATAATGAAATACAGAGTTAAGCAAGGCAGCTGCATGTGGCACGTTAATCACTCCTAATGCTCTGGGAGAAGTGAGATACAATTATAAACCAGTTAATCCCCTAGTTCATTGGTAGTGGGGTGGGAAAACTGTTAATCAGTATCACAAACACATTTGGAAAGAGGTTTCCAATAGACAGCTTGGAGAGAACAGAGATAGGCAGATCAATTCAACAGGAAAATCTCTTATTTGTCACATCTGGACGCACTCCGGTCAAGTCTTAATTAGATTGTGTAGTAAAGAAGGTCTCATAAACAGAATGTTGGGGAGGTGTAGAGAGGGAGCTGAAGGCTGGTGAGTCAATACAGTTGGCCGTGCTCCAAGTATCAGAAAAGAGCCCAGAGTCAGGAGCCGCAGACATTGCTTCAACAGGCAAATATGACTGAGAGACATTTGTGCGCTTTCCACCTTTCTTTCCTTTATACGTCAATTTAGAAACAACACTAATAGCGGGCGTAATAGGTGGCTCATGCCTGTAATTGCAGCACTTTGGGAGGCCGAGGCAGGCAGATTACCTGAGGCCAGGAGTTTGTGACCAGCCTGGCCAACATGATGAAACCCTGTCTCTATTAAAAATACAAAAATTAGCCAGACGTGGTGGTGTGTTCCTGTAATTCCAGCTACCTGGGAGGCTGAGGAAGGAGAATTGCTGAAACCTGGGAGGTGGAGGTTGCAGTGAGCCCAGATGGTGCCATTGCACTCTAGCCTGGGAAAGGAGTGAAACTCCATCTCAAAAAAAACAAAAAACAAAAAACAACAAAAAACCCCCACAACGCTCACAGAAGAAACAAAGCCTCTCTGCAGCTCCATCTGAAACCTAAAGAATGAACCAACTCTCCAAGCAGAAATGAGTTAGTTAGACACTGACTCCCAGACTTTTTTTTTTTTTTTGAGACAGAGTCTCTCTGTATTTCCTAGGTTGGAGAGCAGTGGCACCATCTTGGCTCTCTGCAGCCTCTGCCTCCCAGGTTCAAGCGATTCTCCTGCATCAGCCTCCTGAATAGCTGGGACTACAGGCGCCCATCACCATGCCTGGCTAATTTTTTGTATTTTTAGTAGAGACAGGGTTTCACCGTGTTAGCCAGGATGGTCTCTATCTCCTAACCTCGTGATCTGCCTGCCTCCGCCTCCCAAAGTGGTGGGATTACAGGCGTGTGAGCCACTGCATCTAGTCGACTCTCAGCCTTTTCCACCAGCACTCCTTTTACAATTTTTCCCCATAAACAGCATGTTTTATTTGTTTAATCAAATATAAAATAAATTAATATATTCACTCGTTTTTAACTAAATATACAAGAATGCTAACCTGTTCTCTGGATCATAGTGATGTAATCCACGTAATCATCATCCAGTTGAAGAAATATCTAAAAGCTGAATGACTTCACTGTTCTGTATAATCAAGAACACAAATGCACGTACAGTTTTAATTGGGCATCTGTACTATAAAAAAAAGCTTAGTATATTTATTACCACCTTTTTTTTAATCCCAAATAATTTCTAGATTGGATGGAATACACTGACCCAGATCCAGATGATTTCCAGGCCCCTGACATCTTTTTAGATGAGGAGACATACATTCTGTGCTAGTGCTTTCCTTTTATTTATTTATTTATTTTATTTTTGAGATGGAGTTTCTCCCTTGTTACTCAGGCAATGGTGTGGTCTTGGCTCACCGCAACCTCTGTCTCCTGGGTTCAAGCAATTCTCCTGCCTCAGCCTCCTGCGTAGCTGGGACTACAGGCATGTGTCACCTAATTTTTGTATTTTTAGTAGAGACAGGATTTTACCATGTTGAACAGGATGATCTTGATCTCTTGACCTCGTGATCCACCAGCCTCAGCCTCCCATGTGCTAATGCTTTTCTAAGGCACCTTAGAGCATTTCTTCCAGTGAAGCTTCAGAAAAACACAACAACTTCACATGTAACATTATGCATGGTTCTCTTTGGTGGAAAGCACAGTGAAGCAGGTGCTATGTCTCTCAGCAAGAATGTCTCTTCTCATTACATAATTAAATGAGAGTACCTTCACCTGGACTCAGCAGCTTAGTACCCTACCATTCAAGTAACACCATACCAGCAGAATCATGCTTTTGCAGAATGGAGTGAAAGAAACCTCATATTATCATTAGTAACAGATTCAAAGTTAATCAGGAAGCTATGTATAGTTTTAAATCTTCTGGAGCTCCACGGTCAATCCGATTTTCTACAGACAAGGCACAGGGCTCATCGACT
Organism: Callithrix jacchus; assembly: GCF_049354715.1. Taxonomy (NCBI): domain Eukaryota; kingdom Metazoa; phylum Chordata; class Mammalia; order Primates; family Cebidae; genus Callithrix; species Callithrix jacchus. The sequence goes on from NC_133513.1 coordinate 100,050,409, forward strand.
GACTGCAAGAACCACCTACAATTTGGGCTTTTCCTCTTCTAACTTGTTTTGCCTGTCAATGGTAAAGCTCATAACTCACTTAAGAGCTATTTCATATCTGAAGATGATTAAATCACTAATGTGTGCTAGAATAGACTAATAGTTAAAGGGACGACACTTCTAGAAACCGACACACTTAAGTGCTTTACTTGGATGGTCTCATTTATTCCTCACAAATATCCTATGAAGTCAACCTTACGTATAGTTCCCATTTTATATATCAATATTATAAAACAAACAATACATATAAATATATGTTATGTATGTTTATAACACATATTATATATAGTTTGTAAATAATATATATATTGTTTATAAGTGTAGAATCAGGATTTGAACGCAGACAGTGTGATTCTTGAGCCTACATATTTGTACTATCCCATAACATTGTACTTACTAGGAGTAGAATAAAATTAAATGCCCATCTGTAAGTATATAATCTAGCCTGCATGAAGAGAAAAATGTTTAATACTTTAGTCATAAGAAATGTTGAGTTATTAGATCCTTTCATTTTGATACAGCAAAAAAAATGCTATGAATAAAGACAGTATAACAACTATCTTCATAGAATTGACATTGATTAGACATTCTGAGTAATCTACAGATAATGTAATATAATGTGTATAGGCTTTATGGAAATAGAACACCATTTATATAAGGACTTTTATATAAGAACTTGAACATCTGAAGATTTTGGTATTCATGGGGGTCCTGGAACCAATCTGTCATGGATACTGAGGGACAACTGCATTCGTGAGGTAGAAATGAGGAGTCTTGACCCAGTGCCAGTATTCTCTATGTTCCCACACATACATAATACAGACCTATTCAACACTGAGGAGAGAGTTGATGACACTGACGTAAATGAACTTAAGTCCTCTGCCCACCAAGCCTAGAGGTGACCTCATCAAGCTATTTGGGTTGACTGGCCCAAAGAGTCATTGCATCTCCCTGAGCTGGTTCCATGGGACTGATCTAAATGGAAATTTCAACACGTGAGAGCTATACCTGAGAGAATAGGCAACTGCCTCAGATCCAAAGCATTGAGACCTTTTAAAGCAGTGCTTCCTTCTTCTTCTGCATCTCACGAATATCCTCTGTTAAAATATCTGTATTCAGACCACCACCAAATTCTCATTTGAGTAAAGGAAATCTTGTGGTCAAGAAAACGTCAAATTCTAAAACATTTAATTGGGTGCTATAATCATCCTCCTTATTGTTCAGGCTTCTATTTATAAAGAAGGCTCCATTCTCGCTGGTTTTCTATGTGATCATTTATGTTTTAAATTAGGAACGAGGCTGGGCACAGTGGCTCATGCCTGTAATCCCAGCACCTTGGAAGGCCAAGGTGGGTGGACCATCTGAGGTCAGGAGTTTGAGATCAGCCTAGCCAACATAGTGAAACCCTGTCTCTATTAAAAATACAAAATTTAGCTGGGTGCAGTGGAATGTACCTGGAATCCCAGCTATTCCAGAGGCTGAGGCGGGAGAATTGCTTGCCCAGGAGGCGAAGGTTGCAGTGAACCAAGACTGCACCACTGCACTCTAGCCTGGGTGACAGAGTGAGACTGTCTCAAGAAACAAAAAACAAAACAAAAAATTAGGAACCAAATATATGACGTCAGTCTTCCAAAAAGCTCAGTGATGGTGAGATGCTTCCATGGTGACAAGTTACGTAACTAGGGGTGGAGGGCATGCTACCTACCGCAAGCTCCTGGGGAAGAGCAGTAGGCGATGTACTCATTTCAGAACTGCATACAGCCCTGACAGCTCCAGAAGAATTAAACAACCATAATATGTTTGCATTTCTATCTGGCTCCCGGACTCAAAGAAACTTGAATAAATATTGGCACATTTTATAAATGAGCTATGGGAGTGGGGAAACCCAGCATCCTTGTCATATAAAATCTGTTTCAGGCAAAATCATAGGGAAACTTGGTGCAATTTTCAGAATATTGAACATTATATTGTTTTTCCTGCAAATGACTCATCCAATTCTTATAATATCCCTTCGAGGTAAACACCAGAAAAGGATCATTAGTCCCAATTGCTTTTGCTAGAGAGGCTAATAAGGAGAAATTTGCTCATCAAGAGCCAACCAAAATTTTAAAGAGAGAAACTTTCTTTGTGATTTGTTTTGAGGTCACTTTTTATTTATTTATTTATTTAGAGACAAGATCTCACTCTGTTGCCCAGGCTGGAGTGCAGTGGCGTGACCTCAGTTCACTACAGCCTCTGCCTCCCAGGTTCAAGCGATTCCTGTGCTTCCTGATTAGCTGGAATTAAAGACATGCACCACCAGGACCCGCTCATTTTTGTATTTTTAGTAGAAATGAGGTATCGCCATGTTGGCCAGGCTGATCTCAAACTCCTGGCCTCAGGTGATCTGCCCGCCTTGGCCTCCCAATGTGTTGGGATTACAGGTGTTAGCCACTGCACCTGGCCTTTTGTTTTTAATTCCTCCATTTAGTTATTTACAGCCAGGTGTCACCAAACAAAGCTATAGGGGAGAAACAGAGATTCATCAAAGACTGAATTGTAACTTCTTAAGTTTCCCTGGATAGGGGGAACAAAGGAAAAGAAAAACAATTTTCTCCTACAGCTGTAGAAAATGTGTAGAAAAAGACGTAGAGAGAAGGAGCCGAGAAGGAAAAACAAGCAAGCCCTTAGCCACGTGATGTACATGGGACCTAAAATCAGACAGAGGTGACTTCCCACTCTGAATCAGCTGCCTAGTAACTATGTGGCATCAGGCAAATGGGGATAAAGAGTAAAGTAGACCCCAACCCCCCAGGGGAGTGGTGATGACTAAATGAGATACTGCATGTTTAATATTCAATATCATAAATTCCCGCTCACAAGTCAGCAACAATTAGTTCTTTTTTGGAGAATAACAGAAAAGTTACCAAAACCAAATTTCAACCAAAATTAAGGCACGATAGTTTTTCAATCCTGAATGTTAATAAAAATGCCAAGGAAATGCCTTTAGAGTTGATGCGAAATAGGAGTCATTTACAAAGAGAAACAAAAAGGACTAAGCACAATTAAGTTAAATATGAAAATAATCTAAAAAGTGTAAAATAAAAAATGGATAACTGTCTTTCTTCCAAGTAGACAAAAAGAAAAAAGCTAAAAAGGGGGACAAACTTCTGAAAGCATGCCAAACTCACGGAAAATTCTGGCCCTATATAATGCTGCCCTCTTGTTCATCCTGCAGAAACTTCTAAAACATAAATGTGCCAAGGATATTTTAATATTCTTTAGCATGAGCCAAAGTCACTTAAATGTTCTGGTCTGATTCTTTCCTACTTCTCAGAATAACAGAGCTCAGCCCAACCTCTCTGGAAAAGCGGCAGGAAGAAGCATCCTTCTTTCCTCTCTGGCTCCCCTGCGGGTTCAGCTGGAAGGGATGGGGAGCCTCAGTCTCAACAGCCACCAATTAATCACCTCCTAAGAGCTCAGCAGCTGACCTGTTTTTTTTAAAGAGAATAGACATCTTCCACCACTGCAATCTATGTCAAATAGAACTAGACATCTGACCACAATAACTGAAGGTTAAATAAACACATTTCTTCACAGGATATAGTAAAATAAGGCTATTTAGTAACAACTAAGGCCCCGGAACAGTGGCTCATGTCTCTAATCTCGACAGACACTTTGGGAGGCTGAGGTGGGAGGATCATTTGAGGCCAAGAGTTCAAGACCAGCCTAGGCAACACAGTGAGGCCCCATCTCTACCTAAAAAGAAAAAAATTAGCCAGGCTCCTGCTTAAATCCAGGAGTTGAGGCTGCCATGAGTCAGGATCACAACACTGCAGTCCAGCCTGGGTGACAGGGTGAGATGCCATCTCTAATAAAAATAAGTCACCACTAAACTTAGTAAGCCAGTGGCAAAGTGATAACATTTATATCTTTCCAGGATTCCTAAGTCACTGCTATCACCACACTAACCATGATATACAACAGCCAATGATGCCACCGAGAAATGCCCTATTCTATGACATGTGTGTTGCTTTAACTAATGGCCTTGGGTTTTGGGGTTTTGTCTTCTTCTTGCCACGTTAATTTTCTCTGGGGACTTATGCTCAGATCAGTAGGAACTTCAGCAGCAATTTTCTTTTATTGACTTTGGGTTGCAGTCCATATTTAATTATGCCAGATAATTACTGCAGAAATACTGTATGGAATCCAAATCACATATCCAGAACACACGGACAGAACATTTGTGAATTTACCACTTACTGTACTTGGCCCAAGACTCAAGGACAAATTTCTTCACTGAGCAGCTGGGATGTCACAAGTAAAATACCTTCTGAGTTTAGTATGTAAAGCCAATCTTGAGTTTATAAAGACAAGAAAAACACCTTTCTGAATTTAGGCCAGTGACAAGGAGTCCTAAGCCTCAATGTCCCCTTCTGCAAAATGATAATGATAATATCAGCATGTATCTCATAAAGAAATCTGATTAGGGTTGTCGTAAGGATTATATAAGATGATGTATACAGAACACTTAGCATAGTGCATAGCAAAGTAGCCAAAAGGATTTCGTAGTATCAACAGCGTCATTAGTACTTAAAAAACTAATGAGAATGGTGAAACTCTCTGCAAGTTAGATGGTATTTACCAAAGTTGGAAATGCCAATACCTTTTAACCCAGCAGATCTATCTCCTGGTATCTGTCCAAGAGAAATAATCACATACACAGCCCAAGGAGCAATGTAAAAGGCTGTTAATATAATACATTGTTTGCTATAACAAAAAAAAAATCCTCAAATAACTAGATGGAGGGAAAACAGGAAATTGTTTTTGCCTATTATTGGCAAAATCATTAAATAATATTTTATCAGTACAATGTAATACTATGCAACAGTTGTAAAGAATAAGGTAGATTTTACATGTACTGACACATATAAACACCTCTAAGATTATTGCTAAACAGGAAGAAAAATGCAAGTTTAGAACAAATGTGAATAGGAAATACTTTGAAGTTAGGGAAAAAAAGTTTAGAACAAATGTGAATAGGAAATACTTTGAAGTTAGGAAAAAAAAACCCAGTAAAATACAATATATTCCCACAGAGTGATTTCCCCAGGACAGCGCATTGGAAACAGGGTCTCCCTTTCTGCTGGAGTTAAGCATGTCATGATGTTGTCTACCTCTGCCACTTTTTGAAATGTCCTAGCCAAGAATGAAATATATTTAGATAAATGTTGAGTGGAAAAGCAAGAAAAGACAACTTCTAAAGGGGATTAAAAGAAAGAAAGAAAAGTGAGACAGGAGATTTCTGATAACTTCAGCATTAGGATTCAAGGGGGCCTGAGGCTAGGTCTGTCAGCTTGACAATTCTAGTTACAGGAGCAATAATTCCTCTAGTTATGGAGTGAGTTTTAGTCCCATGTGTGATTTTAACTTGAAATTGAAATACACTCAAACTCCTAGCTTTTTTTCCTTCCCCCACACCCATGGTTTTTAAACATTTTTGTTTTTATATTCAAACAGAATTTTTTTTTTTTTAATTTTTTATTGGATTATAGGTTTTGGGGTACATGAGCAGAGCATGCAAGACAGTTGCGTAGGTACACACATGGCAGTGTGCTTTCTTTTCTTCTCCCCTTTAAACAGAATTTTATATAGAAGCCCAGTATGCAAATCCAGCTATGTAGTTGTATGTATTCTGAATTTAGACCAGGGGCAGGAACTCTCTAAGCCTCAATTTCCCTTTCTGCAAAATGAAATGAGGTCCAGCCTGGGTAACAAGAGTGAAACTCCGTCTCAAAAAAAAAAAAAAAACGAAATGAGGAAGTGAGAACACAGACCTCAGAACCATCAGATAAGCCTGAGAGACAAGGCTTTAGACCACGGGTCTCTGTTTCCTAGACAAACCAACGAGGGTTAAAGTGCCTTGATTTCTTTATCCCAAATAAGAATAATATGTTCCTTATGTGTCTTTTAGGCTTTGGTACATGAAAAGCACAGCTCTTAAGGCATTTTGGAAAAATGTAAATCTTTCTTAAATTAAAAATTCTTGTTCCAGTTTCAAATGTGAGTCCATAATAAAGATTTCATTCACCTTAAAATGCACTATTTCAAGCAAAGATATGGTAGCCTTCAAAACTCCTCAGTGCTATCAACCCTAATGTACAGCAAACCCTTAAGCACATCCCTTGTAATTGTGCTGAAATAATCACAGTAGGTAAAAGGTGATGACAAGTCAGACAGCCACAGATGTCCTGTTGTGGTATAGAACTTGTATCTATACATTTCTTTCTGTCGTTGAGACCGGTGTAATCATTTCTGGCTTTGTACTTAGAATTACCCAGCAGTTCAACATAAACAAGAGCTATGAAACGATAATAATAACAATGAGTAGCTCTACCCTGGCAAGAAAGGGCCTGGCATTTACCAAATTCTAAGAGAGAAGTCTTTAAAAGAGAGCTTTTAATCTAGAGTTATAAAGAGCTTTGGAGAGCATGTAGAACCAGATTGGCAAATAAGTATTCTCTCTTATGCTAACTCGGATCTGTTGGGTCGTGACTACTCTTTGAGGCCATCCTACTTCCACAGGAATGTGTTGTGACAGATGGGCAATATCTTCCTTTCACATGGAAAGGCAGAGGGCTGGTTCTCATGCTGTGTCTAGGGAACCCCTGATTTAGCTCAGGCTTCCATTTTACCAGCGGGGAAGTGAATTTTTTTGTTTGTTTGTTTGAGACAGAGTTTTGCTCTTGTTGCCCAGGCTGGTGTGCAATGTGTGATCTCGACTCACTGCAACCTCTGCCTCCTGAGTTCTATGGATTCTCCTGCCTCAGCCTCCCTAGCTGCTGGAATGACAGGCACCTGCCACCACACCCAGCTAATTGTTGTATTTTTAGTAGAGACGGGGTTTCACCATGTTGGCGAGGCTGGTCTGGAACTCCTGACCTCAAGTGATCCATCTGCCTCGGCCTCCCAAAGTGCTGAGATTACAGGTGTGAGCCACCATGCCTGGCCAGAAGTGAACTATTAAACACTCACACAACTTTGTGGGCAAGAAGGCCACGTTGGAGCTTCTATGACTATCCCAAGAATAAATTTATTTGTTAAGATATTTAAACTAGATTTCTCAATTTATCCCAAAGATCCCAGACTTCTAATTCATTCTTTTTCATGCTCTGTCACCCCTCAAATACACTGTTAAATTAAGTTAAAAAGTTTTTGTCAGAAGGAAAAAGTAATAAAAGAGAATTCTGTAAGACAAGTCTTTTTAATCATAAGAAAATATTTCCAGGGAAATGTTAAGATCTCTCTCTGGATCCTTAGTCATTAAGATCTAGGCTGGGTAAAAATCTGGAAAGCATCTAAGGAAAAAGAAAACCCCCTTCACCCCATATCTCCAGGAAGGAGGACATGCAATGGGAATTTTAACAAGACTTTTCTGTCACAGGTTTTCATTCAACATGCAAGTTTTACGTTGGAAGGTAAGTCTTACAATGTTGATTCTGCCATTTGAATGATTCATGTTCTCCCTTGCCAGATAAAACGATGCTCTTTTCATAGAGACATAAGGAAAACAGGCACTTCACTGCACTGAGTTTCAGGAAGAACAGCAAACACAGCAATACGGTTTGGTTCTGATTTTCTTTCACATTATTTAACAAATGAACGAGTCTTGGTACTCACTGTGGTGGGCTTCTTACCTTCCTGTCAAGACCCAAAAGCTTGCTAAGTGTCTATTTCTCTGTTGTCTTCAGCTGTCTGAGGTTATCATGGCCCCCATGCCACCCTCCTCCCTGCCAGGATCTGGCCCTGTCTTATCCCTTCGGCCTCATGTTTCAGCACCACCAGACCCTGCTGCTCAGCCCTTCCACGGGAAACTGTCTGTGATGCCTATTAAAGTTGGCAATGGAGTGTTTCGTTGTGGGATTTGGTGAATAACACCTATCTTTAAGATAAAAAGCTCCATAAAAGAAGATCTGTGGCTAAGTTCAGTAAATAGTCTGGAATTGAAACAAATCATCTCTCCAGAAGCCCTGCTCACTTCACATCTAAGTCTTTGATAATGTTCCATAAAAGCAGGAATGCCACAGCTTGTCCATATTGATATTCTCCCAGTGGGGTGTTCACATCTTTCCTTGCTGGGGTTCCCATTCTTGTTCCACAAACAACAGGTTGCCTACAACCATCAATGTCAATTCTTCTCTAATTTGTCTCTTCTCTATCCTGCTGGAAACAACAACGAAAAACCCTGTGACAGAGCACGATGTATAATGAAATCGGGAGATCTTTCTTTTAAACCATTTGTTTGCCATATTTTTCTGGTGATTTGCACCTTGCTTCTCAATCTCAATCTTATATAATGAAATAAATGCCTAGTCATCTCCTTATTCAACAAGACAACAAGGAAAAAGAAAAGAAAGAAGTTAAGATATCCTGTATGACTAACATTGGCTAAATTATGTGTTTAGCCTTATGGATTCAAAATATAAATAAATAAATAAACACACACACGTGCTTCCCCCCCACCAAAGAAAACTCACAAATAAATAAGAAATGTGTCCTGCTTTTAAAAAAACAAGCATTGTAATTTATGAAGTAAATGAATAAATAAGAAATAGGTCCTGCATTTAAACAATGATCATTCTAGGCCAGGCCCGGTGGCTTACGCCTGTAATCCTAGCACTTTGGGAGGCCAAGGCAGGCAGATCATGAGGTCAAGAGATAGAGACTATTCTGGCCAACATGGTGAAACCCTGTCTCTACTAAAAATACAAAAATTAGCTGGGCGAGGTGGCGTACGCCTGTAGTCCCAGATACTCGAGAGGCTGAGGCAGGAGAATTGCTTGAACCCGGGAGGCGGAAGTTGCCGTGGGCCAAGATCACGCCTCTGCACTCCAGCCTGGTGCCTGGTGATGGAGCGAAACTCTGTCTCAAAAACAAACAGACAAACAAAAATATGATTATTCTAATTTGTAAAAAAAAAAAGTGACAACTAAACAAATGCAATTATGTATTATAGGTGCTGAATCAGACAGATACAAAGGGGGGCCAATTTTATATTAAAGGGTTAACACATGCTGCAGGAGATGGGTGGCATGTGATACAAGGCTTTAAGAATGCATATGAAACTGATAGTCCTCTGAAAGAAAGAGATTTTAGGCCAAAAGAGAAGGATGAGCATTTGAGTAACTTCAGATCCTTCAGCATGGGGTATCAGGCCTTGAGAGACACAGGACCATATCACGAAGGACCATCAATGCCAGGTTAAAGAGTTGGACTTTATTCTGCAATGGGAACTGCTAATGGGGACCAATTCAGTCAGATTTTTGTTTGAGGACAGTGCCTATTAGCTTAAGTGTGTGTAAGACTTACATACCTCAAACACTGAGATTCTGATAGAAAACACCTGATTTCATTATGAAGGCCCCTAGGAAGCTGAATTTTAATTAACCCTAGCAGTTTTCATGTAAGTACTCTGAGGTCCATACTTTTCCTAAATTTGCTGCAAATAGGAAATTGCAGCTGGCACTATTGACCAGAATGAAAAGGTCAGTAAAATGAATCTGACCTTTCCCAATGTTCCTACTGCATAACTGGGAGGTTTTTCAGGGTATGCACTATCTGACTTGAACTTTATATTTGTCGAGTGTTATAGGGCATGGATAGCTTGGGCCCAGCCATGCATTCTGGTTTACAATTGAGCTCATCATCAATTCTCCACCGAAAGGGAAAAGGGTCAACCTATCCATTAGGCAGAGTTTGCAGATTGCCTAAGGCACATGTTTTAAGGGGCCATGCCAATGTTTTAATTTATTTTAAAGTCAGGAAATAAAACGTTTAAGTTGAGAAAAATATTCAAATAAATAACAGGTATTTATGTATGTGTATGTGTGTGTTTCTTTTCTGTGTGTGTGTGTACACACACACACACACACACACACACACACACACACACATATATATATATATATCTTTTTTTCCGTTGGGGTCTTACTCTGTCACCCAGGCTGAAATACAGTGGTATGAAAACAGCTTACTACGAGTTTGAACTCCTGAGTTCAAGCAATCCTTCACACCTCAGCCTCCCAAGTAGGTGGGACTACAGGTGTATGCCAACATCCCTGGCTAATTTTTAAATTTTTTGTCTCATTATTTTGCCCAGGTTGGTCTTGAACTGCTGGCCTCAAGCAATCCTCCTGCCTTGGCCTCTAAAAGTGCTGAGATTACAGGCATGGGCGACTGTATCTGATGACATTAATATATTTATCGGTAAATATACTTAACATATTTATGTTTATCAATAAATATATTTAATATATATTTCTATGTTCATAATAATATATCTATATACATACAATCAAAATACATTTTCATGAATAAAGAGACCCCCAAAGGCAATAGTGCCTAAAATCTACACAAATCAACATACAACCCAGAAAGGATGGGTGAGGAAATGCAGAGGTCTACAAACCCTTTACACATGGGGCACTGACAGGAGTCTTACGTATGTCAGAGGGTAGAAAAAGAAGCATATTTATGATGTAAACAAGAAGCAAATAATCTGACAAGAGAAGGGGCTTTGATTCCAAGGAAGGGATTATTTGACTTTCCAAATTCCTGTATTAGTTGCCGAAATCTAAAATCCTCCCAGAAAAAATGCAATCTTGAATTAGGATCAGCCTCTCATGAGGACCCAAAACACTCCAGGTCTACCAGTGAGAACAGAGGGTATGAAAGAGTGTAAAGTAAAGAAGTCTTAATACTTCATAAACAGTCCCTCTATCATGATGGGGGCTACATATTTGAATTTCATAAAGATTCCAGGAAAGGACCATCTGGCTTTCTATTTTGTTTTTTTGTATTTTATTTTATTTATTATTTTTGAGACAAACTCTCGCTCTATGGCCCAGGCAAGAGTGCAGTGCCGCGATCTTGGCTCACTGCAACCTCCACCTCTCGGGTTCAAGCCATTTTCCTGCCTCATCCTTCCAAGTAGCTGGGACTACAGGAACATGACCCGGAAAATGTTTGTATTTTTAGTAGAGACAGGGTTTCACCATGTTGGCCAGGCTGGTCTTGAACCCCTGACCTCAAGTGATCTGCCCGCCTCCCAAAGTGCTGGGATTACAGGTGTGAGCTGCCATGCCCAGCCAGCATTCTATTTCATTTTAGATAAAATTCAGATGTCAGTAGAACAAGTAATTAAAAACAAAAATGTAGTTAATGTTGATAAGCTCACATGACATTGCAAAACTCTTTCCACTTTAAGATTGTCTGTACAGCCCTGATAAGTTATTATTTTGTTACTGTAGCTTTAACTCACTTTTCTACCTGAAATTTTATTATTAGGCAGGGTATCTATTTTATGTAATGAAAATGGGTTATTCTGAATATCAGAAAAAGTACTTCACATATTTTTGTTAAAGTTGCTCTTATATTCAAACTTCTCACTCTGGCATTCGAAACCGTTCAACGCTTGGCTACAAGCTAACTTCACACTCTGTTCTCTCGATAGTCTCCTGCTCTTTTACTGCACTCTAGCCAAAAGGGACCATTTGTTACTGCAGTGCCTTGCCAATATTTTCCCAACATTATGTCCTCACTCTAGTTTTTTTTCCCAAGAATGGAGCCCCATCTTTACTGGGCCCATCTCTCATATGCCTATTTAGGAAGCTTGCTGGGTGCGTTGGCTCATGCTTGTAATTCCAGCACTTTGAGAGGCAGAGGTGGGCAGATTGCCTGAGCTCATGAGTTTGAGCCCAGTCTAAGCAATATGGTGAAACCCTGTCTCTAAAAAAAATTACAAAAAATAGCCTGGTGTGGTGGCGCATGTCTATAGTCCCAGCTACTCAGGAGGCGGAGGTGGGAGGATCACCTGAGCCTGGGAAGTCAAGGCTGCAGTGAGCTGAGCTGCGATCATGCCACTCTTCCTAGGTGACAGAAAAAAAAAAAAAAAGCAAGGCTTTACTGTTGTGGCCTTTCCTTCTAAGTCTTCTGATACTGTTTTGTACTTTTCTTATTGGCTCAATTATTTTAACATTGTATTTTAGCTTTTATTATGTATTTTCTGTCTTGATTATCAGACTGAGAGTGAATTGCAGAGAGTGGGCTTTACTACAAAGCACTACATGTAAGTGGTGCTCAGTAATACCCGGCAAGGTCATTGTAACAGCATAGATTACCTTAGCATATAATCTCACTGTCTTTCTATTTATTGTGCCTCATTTTCTTTCATGGTATTTAACACTACTTTCTCCTACAGCCTACATTTGTTAATTTGTGTTTCAATTAGGGTATAAGTTCCATGAGAATAGGAGGGTGTTGTTTGATTCACTGCTGTAGCCCCAATGCCTATAACTTTTTAAGAGTTGTGATATTTGCAACGTAATTTTTTTTTTTTTGAGATGAAGTCTCACTCTGTTACCAGGCTGGAGTGCAGTGGTGCAATCTCGGCTCACTGCAACCTGTGCCTTCTGGGTTTGAGTGATTCTCCTGCCTCAGCCTTCTGACTAGCTGGAACTACAGGTGCACACCACCGCACCAGCTAATTTTTGTATTTTTAGTAGAGATGGTGTTTTAACATGTTGGCCAGGATGGTCTGGATCTCTTGACCTTGTTATCCACCTGCCTCGGCCTCGCAAAGTGCTGGAATTACAGGTATGAGCCAGTGCGCCCAGCAAAGTCAATATTTTTCAATGAATTATTTAATAATATCTAATAAGAACTTACAAATAAATATTTTATGGGGTATATGAAGATGGAAATGTCTCATGATCTTCAGAGTTAGCCATCTTCTCTACGGAAGCTTACTTTACAGTAACTTTTCACACACATTCACACTGTAGGTGAGAACATTTTTTTGGATGGAGTAGAAAAGCAATCTGTATTCAGCTGAAAGGAAAAATCATAGAAGAGACAGAACCAGAAACAGAAGGAGTTATTTTGACACAGTCACATGACACTAAGGCCATGTTTAATAACAGTAGTGGTAACTTTGTGTTTCAGAAACGTGTACTAAGGTCTCTTTAGAAGGATAATAGCAACAAATTAAGGGCAAAAGAGTATGTCTGAGAGAGGAGCAGATGTTATACACCCCAGGGCAGGTGGCAACCGCTACTGGCTGAACCACAAATTTCAGCCATCTAAGAAAGTATTGGCTGGGTGCAGTGGCTCATGCCTACGATCCCAGCACTTTGGGAGGCCAAGGAGGGCGGATCAGGAGGTCCTAAGTTCAAGACTTGGCCAATATGGTGGAACCCAGTCTCTAGTAAAAACACACAAAAATTAGCTGGGCGTGGTGACATGCACCTGTAGTCCCAGCTATTCGGGAGACTGAGGCAGGAAAATCGCTTGAACCCCAGAGGCAGAGGTTGCAGTGAGCCGAGGTCATGCCACTGACTCCAGCCTGGGAGACAGAGCGAGACTGTATCTCCAAAAAAAAAAAAAAAGAAAGAAAGAAAATATTTTGTCTGCTGCGTTCTTGGATTTGGACCTGCCACAAGTTTAAGTACTAAAACTTACTCATCGTTACATTTCTATTACTGGAAAACTCCAGCTTCTTTAAATAAGAAAACTTTTCCCTTTGTTTTTCACTTAGCATTGAAGTTTATCTTTAATGTATTATTCAGGTTTGGGCAATGATTAATTAATCAGAACCCTTTTGTACTGGGAGAATAGAACTAGGCTCTTGGCTAAATAACACCAGATGCTCCAAATTAGATTCTGTCAAGTAGATGACAGTGTCAAACAGTATTGTTAATTATGCAGTAAAAATTACAAGAGGCTAAAGATGAATTTGAATTTTTAGGAATAAAAATTTTCCTGGTATCTTAGATATATATATGATGCTACCAAAATTCCAGCCCTGGCTAATGTTTTGTGTGAAGAGAGACTAATCAAGAAACAAAATGTAATATACTTCAGCTTAGAATTTTGGCTTCAAGCCCATTTAAGGAGGGATACCCGTGTATAAACGTAGATTTTCCACAAGTGTACAGACTTATCGCAAGTGTTTCAAAGAGTCTCGTCCACTAAAACATGACCATGTGAGAACAGGTCTAATCCATCAGAAACCTTAACTTTCAAAATTAGCATAAGAGGGAGATTCCGTCAAAACAGATACATTTGTTAGTTATATTTCTGAATCCTAGGTATTAGCGGATTCGGCCTAATAGCTAATGCTTACCTATAACGGTTAATTTCTTTCCCCTTTTTTTTTCCTGCAACTTACTATTTAGGGCCGACAGGCTTTTACAGAAAAATGGTCACTTTTAAACACTTGACAGAGAAAATTACACGTGAGAAACGAATCAATCAAAGAACAGGAGTGTAGGATTCAGACATAAGAAAAATTCCTTTTCCACAATCAGAAGCAGTTTATTCCTGTGAGGAGAAGTACTTTCTGATTTGGAAGGATGTATTTTGATTGTAGAACAGCTCAACAGAATCCCCAGAGAGAAGAATGCCACTCTATTTAGGTTTTATTTCCAGAACCTTCTAGACCTGCTAAAGGTAGGCACAAAATGGCTTTAGTGGCACCTCTCCTCAAAACTGGATTCTGTATAGAATTTAATATGCCACAAGTTCATCTTGTCAGCAGTTGAACCAAAGCTCCTGTGTACATTCAAGAAATGGATCAAGGGACATTTCAGGACACTTTGCTCAATTCTTACAGCACAGAAAAAATGGGACTGGGTATTTTCTTTTCAGAACCAAAAATACCACCCAGAGCTTCTGGTTTTTTTTTTTCTTTTTACCCCCAGGACAGCGTTTCACTTTTGTTGTCCTGGGTGGAGGTCAATGGCACAATCTTGGCTCACTAGCAACCACTGCCTCCCGGGTTAAAGTGCTTTTCCTGCCTCAGCCTCCCGAGTGGCTGGGATTACAGACATATGCCACCATGCCCAGCTAATTTTGTATTTTTAGTAGAGATGGGGTTTCTCCATGTTAGTCAGGCTGGTCTTGAACTCCTGACCTCAGGCGATCTGCCCTCCTCAGTCTCCCAAAGTGGTAGGATTACAGGAGTGAGCCAGTACACCCAGCCACCGCCCAGAACTTCTTGTGTGTGTGTGTGTGTGTGTATATATATATATATACATATATATATATATATACACACACACACACAAACACATATGTATAACTTAAGTGTGTGTGTATATATATATATATATATATATTTTGTTTTGCAGGCTAGATAGTGAAGCTCTCTACTGTGTCAAAGAAGAGTGGGCTGGGGCCAGGTGCGGTGGCTCATTCCTATAATCTCAGCACTTTGGGAGGCTCAGGTGGGCAGATCACAAAGTCAGGAGATGGAGACCATCCTGGCTAACATGGTGAAACCCCGTTTCTACTGAAAATAGAAAAACTTTAGCTGGGCGTGGCAAGGCGCACCTGTAATCCCAGCTACTCAGGAGGCTGAGGTAGGAGAATCACTTCAACCTGGGAGGTGGAGGTTTGCAGTGAGCCGAAATTTTGCCACTGCACTCCAGCCTGGTTGACAGAGTAAGGCTCAGGCTCAAAAAAAAAAGAAGTGGGCTGAATTTTCCAACTGCTCAGGCATCATCCCTCCCTCCACATCTTTACAACAATCTAGATGAGTCTTCCTTATGCATTCATTTATCCTTTCAGTCTTTTATTCATTAAATTATTTAATATATAATATGAGCCAGGCTCTGTGTGGCATAAAGTTCCCTTCTTCCCTCTTTAATTTCTTTTTCTCTCCCTCCCTTCCTTCCACAAATAAGAATTGAGCACCTACAATGGATCACTCTTTTAAGTATTAGGCATACAGCAGTAAGCAAGAAAGTCTAGAATACAGTTCTCTAGGCGCTTACAGATGAGTGGATGGCAGCACACAAGTAAATAGAAAAATAATGAGAACATTTCAAATTTCGGATAGCCATGTGTTATAAGGATAAGAAAACAAGACACTGGGATAGAGAGTGCCTAAAGTTGATGTAATGCTTTAGATCTTTCCAAGGAGCTGAAATCTTACGTGCCACAAAAATATCTAGTAGATGAGCAATTGTTCAGGCTGTGAGCTGAGAGCCATTTTCTCAAGTCCATAGTACAGAAAGTACAGTATGTGTCTAGAATATTGAATAGGAACTCGTAAGATGTTTACAACCCAGTGAGGGGGTTTCAAACGTGTTTCTAGTTGTCAACGCCATTGGATATATGAAGAAAGTTTAGACACTTTCTCCAGAAAAACACCCATCCATGCTTCTAGGAACACACTGAATATTCAGTATACTATCTCAGAGGGTTCATGGATCTTCTAAAGCTCATTTATATAAGCTCTGCAGATTCAGGAACTCTTGTCAGAGTGGTAGAATAATTTTTGCTGTTATGATGCTGCTTTTAAAATATGATTGAACTAATTTGTACTGGGTTGCATGTCTGTGCCAAGTATTTTCAGATACATTAATAATTTAACATTTATAAAATGAAACCAAGAATTCCAGAGATTCAGTGAGTTGCTTAAGACATGCTAATTCATGAAAGGGCTGGTATTTGAACCCAACTTCCTCAATGCTAATCCTGCCTTGCCACTAACTTTTACTTGACTTAGGGACTAAGGGAATTGTTAGCACAGGCTGTTCAGTAACATAAATCATCTCTGTGTCCTACTCTGCCTTGGTCTTATGGATTACTGGTTTTGCACAGAACTGCTTTACAAAGTCACCCTATGTGGACTTTCACATTCTAGCCTCAGCCTGGGCTTGGATCTTTTGTTATTCATGCTTCAATTGTTGCTACCCACACCTAAGAATTTAGAATTTAGTGTCATCTGCAGGTTTCATTAGCAAGCTGCTTATTACAGCTCTTCCAGGTCATTAATGAATCTGCTAAATATGTCTGGTTCTGGACCTCCCAGTGGAGGCCTGCTGGTTACTTATGAGAGACTCATTTATCATTTCTCAGCCCTGGGAATCTACAGACAGCCTCAGACTTGGGGATGACACTCCAGTCCAAATCAAGGATCATTTTCAGATTTCAAAATCCGTCTAATCAAGTTGCATCTCAGGTAATCGAACTTTGAGAGGTATCACTTGCTGCTTCTAACAAACATGATCATATAAATGATCAACCTACTAGGATGTTTTTTACAGCTAAAGGGGTATAATTACCGAGCAACAAAGCTAATGAAACTCTACAGAAAAAACCAGGTTGAATGTCACCTTAGTTATCTACATCTTCAGATTAAAGTATCATCTACCGAGCACCCACTACTTGGCAAGCACATTTGTAAGTATCAGCACTTTAAAGGATGATGCAAAGACATAAGTTAAATTCCAGCCTCCGTAGTCACAGAAGCGCTTTCAGAACAACTACGTTACAGAAATCTGCTGGATCCCAAGGATTTATTTCCCTCTTGTTCTCACCCATCTCTATGAATTCTTACTCTGCTACCTGTCAACTGCTGTTCTATAATGGGAATATTTTTCATTAAATTTTGTAAATTACATTATAGTAAAATAGGCCCTTATTAGAACATTAGTGATAGGAAAGGACCTAAAATCAGTATTTGTAGAAAATGATCCTTTCTTTCCCACTGAGTTCTACAGAGGATTCACGGCAATCAAACTCTTTTTTCTCCTCTCACCATTTTTACTGAAAGCCATGTGTCTCCTTATTATTTTAATGATGTAATCCATACAAATCAAATATCAGCCACTTTCTGAATATGGCAAAACCATGAGTCAATGATATATCTAACTTTGGCTACGTTTTCTATGTATAAATCAAAAGCCTGCAGGCAAAACCCACTGCTTTTTTCACTCAATTATTTCACTCAACTGCCTAAGAAACCCTGTCCCAAGCCAAATTCTCCTATTTAAACTCTTTAATTATGATTTCCACTAGCAAAGTACTGATGCATTTGTCTTTCCAAATAGGTACCCCCACTTGAACTTTAAAACGCATACCTCCGGGGAAATCCACTTTACACATTTATGATTCATTAGACTGAAATAAGAACAGCTTTTAGCAGGCTTTTTGCCATTACTGGAAGCCTTTAAAATCTTTAGTTTTAAGAAAAACAATCCACAGGTCACAATTTACCACAAACAAATGATGTCAGACAGGCAAAAGTTAGGTAGGTAGTTGTATATAATCTGCAGAGCGAGACAAACATGAATATTTATTCTTTATCAGCTGTACATTTTTTATTCAATTAGAACTTTAAGTCAATTGAAAAAAAAAGTCTCCAACTGGAAAAGAGAGTTGACTTGTATTTCTGAAGAGCTACAATATTTGAAACTCACATATGGACAGCAATACAAATTCTTCCCACTGAGTTCACTGAAAATGTTTGCAGAAATCTGCCTGGGGCAAAAGAAGAGGCAAATCAAATGATTCAGAAGCAGAATAGGTTTCATTATAAAGACAAATAAGCAGAAGCCCTGGAGTCTTACGAAGATTTTGCTTTCTTACCTTCACTGCTAGGGGTTTCCAAGAGCTCCTTCAATCATATAGTTCACCTCCTACTGCACATACCTTTTCTGCATTTCTGAAATGTACACACCTGTCTGGCAAAGAACATTCATTTCTCCACAAAGTCCCTATGCGGTGCAATCACCATTGAAGTCGGTAGTACTCAGCCTTTGTTGCACACTTTAGAATCCTCTATGGGAATAAAAAAGAACACTGCTGATACCAGGACTCCATCCCAAACAGATTCAGATGTAATTGATCAGTAGGATCCAACTATGAGAATTTTTAAAGGCTCTCCAGGTGAATCTAATATGTATCAAGTGTTGAAGCTACTGATGTAGATGAAATTTGTTTTTAAATTTATTTTAATAGTTTAAATTTATTTCCCCTCTCTGAATCATACTGCATATTCTTTCTCAACCATTTGTTGTTGAGTAAATCATTTGTTGGTTGGGAAAGAGTGTACAATATGATTCAGAGAGAGGAAACTAGAAGTTGAAATCATCACAACAGGTGTGATACAAGGGAACACGTGAGCAACGATGTACATCTTTTAAACTTTACTATTTTTACTGTGATAGTTTGGTGAGGCAGACCCTGGAGCAATACAGAATTCTAACTGTAATAACAATTTTTTTTAAAAAGGTACATGTAATAATTGGGAAATTTTATTGAGGGGTTTCCTGAGGAAGTTTCAACTGAAATCTAAAGAATGGGAAAAAACGGACCAGGTAAAGACAGAAAGAGTCAAGGTAGATAGATTCCCATGTAGCTATCACCTGTGTGACAGAAAAGAGCTAGACACGTTTGGTGGACAGAAAGAAGGAAACTCTGGCTGGAACTGAATGCAAAGGGGATAGAATTTTAACAGAGAGTCAAGGATAACCAGGGAAATGTCACATCCAGAGCTTTGCTGAAAGTCTAACTTGACAGCTTGGAGCAGGAAGTGAAATGGGTCATCTAAATGCTGTGACCTCTACTCTCTGGGACATTCATTCATCAATAGCCAAGCAGCAAACCGCAGGGCAGAGCTATGCTAGCCAACAACCAGTATGTTCAACATTGTGAAATTCAGCCCCAACGTTTATTTCGATCTGATGTGAACAAATTATTTACCATCTTTTTGCTGCATCTGTATAAGGCAATTAATAGTGAACTTTCCTCCTCAGCCTTACTAAGTGAAGATAAAACGGTATCACATTTGTTGAGCCCTTGTCAATTCAACATGCCTAATAAGGGTTAGCCACTCTTGTTAGAACTTCGAAGAGCAGATCAGGTAGTCAGAGACACCGACATGAACACAGCTACCTCTGATCCAACAGAGAATGTGCTGAGGACCATGGGCAGCTGAAATATAATGCCAGAAGAGTGCAGAGTGGAAGGGATTAATTTTGAATCATGGGACCAGAGAGGACGTCATGGGGAGCGAAGCCAGTGTCTGAGAGAAGCCTTGAAGAACACACCACATCACCTTCCCAGTTTCTTCCGGTTTATTTCTTACATCACCTACTCTTTTATCACTGTTACTTTCTGTGTTCTAAACAACATCAAGCTATTAGTAATCTCTCATGCTAAGCCAGAAATTAGAAGCGAAGCAGAGATCTGGCACAGGGGAAAGAGGCATTGATATAAAGGAATACACAGTGAGTTTAAATTATACAAGCAGGGCTTAATAGATGTCCAAAGATTTCCTGAGTTACTTACAATGAAGATAACTTTGGTACGTTTCTATTACTTGTAGGGAAATAATTGTAAAAATCACTTTTAAAAAGCAAAGCCAGTCTTGTACTTTTACCCTTCACCAGTGAGCAGAAAAGATTGCTCTGAGCGTATGAGAGCTGCTCTAAGTGTGCTCCGCAGGATCTGAACAGGTGATGGAACTCGTCTGTTGATACATGAAGTTCTGCACTTTTTTTTCCTACCAGGCAACAACAATAGCCATTTGTTTCAAAGGGAAGGGAGACCTATCAGAGTGACAGGAGACTAGAAAAATAATACAGCTGGACATTTCTAATTAACACCTGGAGTGCCTTGTGGTTCCTTCAGAAATAGAGATGACATCGGGATATACCAGGCACCAGTCTGCTAAGAGCACAGACGAGCTCAGCATGAGCCACATCAGGACAGAAACAAGGCTACGTATTCTGTTCGATGGAGTTTCTATCAGAGCCAGTCCATTACTACCTTTTTTATTCTGAAGACTGAAGTCAGCTAAGGGGACTGCTTTGAGAGATGACCCTTCTTTACAGACCCCGCTTCGACTATTTGAGCTCCAGCCATGAAGAAACAACGCTATTTAATTTCAGAACCCAGTAGTTTCTTTATGACATTTGGCAGAAAAAAAAACAGTGAGAAGTTGTGGAATGAGCTGCTTGTAGACATTGGTTGTTAAAGGGTGAAAGTGTCGGGGGGGGGGTGCTTTAATCACAAGAAATACCCCATCAATCATTATGAAAAATGTGGTTAGGAATGATAAAGGACCCCATAAAGGAGGCTAGATGAAGCAATGTACTTTTATGGCTTAGTAAGCTGAGCAATAGGCCAGGACTCTAGAGATTCTAAACTATCACTATGTCCTGAAGAACAAGTCACTTACTCAACTCTGCTGTCTAGCCTCACTGGAGCAGGACCACTATCCCACCTTGCAGGGTGACACAGAAGGAGAGTGAGGAGCCATCGGTCTCCAGGGCATAGATATAACATCCATCTCTTGCCTCTGAGCTTTCCTTTCAATTTTAATTGTTCTCTACCAATTTCTGAGAAAGAGAATGATGTGCCAGGTATTCTAGAGGCACAGAAACTTGGCTTTGTAGAAGGCAGCAACCGATGAGGACGGGAAAACTACCTCTTATCATATGATTAGCACATAACCATTGATAGCTAATTCAAAGGCTTATAGAAAGCAAAATAAAGTTTCTCTTTTTCACTCAACCATTTGGAAGTGATAAAAAGCAAGAGGACAAGAAATGGAGGAGATAAGCTAATTCAATTTGCAGATGCAATGGTAAAATAAAACTTGTTCTCTGCTCACCCAAACTTCTTCCAGGAGAGACAGAGAAAGACAGAGTTCTGTGTCTAACTTTGCTGTAGTTTTATAGTATGTATCCCTAACCCAATAAATGTGGGAGAGGTTCATGTCACCCAAAAGCCAGATAATTGACACATTTCAAACAAGACAATCGAAGCTGAGTTGATGTCTATTTCCTATTTATGCTTATCCCTAGTTCACCATGCTCTGGGAGGCTTTCTTGTCGCCATGTGAATGGAGACCTTCCTGGTTGGCTCCAGCATCCAGTTCCCATTTTCCAAAACCTCAATCACTTGACCACTGACCTTTCTGCGTCCTAAACATTATCATTAAAACCTCAAAGAGCATAACTAGGACACACAAAGAAGTAAAAAACACACCCCTAGAGCATGAAAGACTAGACAAAAATAAAATCAGCACTGTTGATTCTTAAATAATCAGTGGATAACCATTTTATGAAAGATATCCATCCCCAGAAAAAAAAATTATTCATAAAAGGAGTTCCTTGAAAACAAATCTTACTTACAAGGGGCCATCATTATAAATTCAGCAAAAGTATTTTTTATTATAAACACACAGAAACACACAACTCAATGTCTAGGTTTAGTGCTTAGAGAAAGGAATTGATTAAGATAAGGCCCTGTTCTTTCTATCCTTGGCATTATAAAATGCTCTCAGTCTCTGTCTCTTGGGAGTCATATCCTCAGATCTGGGGCTCATCTTTCCCTATCTACCTTTGCAAACAAGGGCCCAAAAGCACTCAAATCCTAAGCCCAACCAAAGTAATTCTTTCTTATGTTAAACTGAGCCAGATACAGAGTTTCTACACATGAGCTGTCACTGTGTCTCCTCTCTCTTCGGTCCCCTCTCTTTTTCTCTCCCTCTTTCCTGCCCTCTCTAAATCTGGTTTCTAACAATGTCTAATAGAACTGCACTATTTGATTTGCCAGGCATTTTTCTTGCTGTTGATGGAAAAAGAACACGTATATCCTTTTCACAATGCAGCTATCAAAGGACAGAAATAACAATCTTCCTAGAGCGGAAATATGCCCATAGGCTTGTGTTTTATTTGCCTGTTTAGAGAGGAGTCTCACTATTTTCCCCAGGTCAGAGTGCAGTGGCTATTCACAGGCATGGTCATCACACTCTACAGCTTCAGATTCCGGCTTCAAACAATCTTCCTGCTGCAGCCTCCCAAGAAACTGAGACTACAGGCATGAACCACTGTGCCTGGCCTTAGAGGCCTTGTTTTAAAGATATCTAAGAGACCGAAGGTCAATTTCTATTCAACATAACAGAGAAATGGAGATTTCTGGTTAATACACATTCTGATTAATATATAATTTTTATTTAAATAGCCAACATAGATTGTCAGTCAAAAAAGCCAGAAGGCTGGGTGTGGTGGCTCACGCCTCTAACTCTAGTACTTTGGGAGACTGAGGCGGGTGGATCACCTGAGGTCAGTAGTTCAAGACCAGCCTGACCAAGATGGTTAAACCTGTCTCTACTAAAAACACAAAAATTAGCTGGGCATAGTGGTGGGTGCCTGTAATCCCAGCTACTTGGGAGGCTGAAGCAGGAGAATCACTTAGATCTGGGAGGTGGAGGTTGTAGCAAGCCGAGTTCATGCCATTGCACTCCACCCTGGGCAACAGAGTGAGACTCAGTCTTGGAAAAAAAACAAAGAAGAAACAGAACGTGTTAGTATACAATTGTTATTTTGAGATGGAGCTTCACTCTTGTTACCCAGGCTGCAGTGCAATGGCATGATCTCAGCTCACTGCAACCTCCACCTCCCAGGTGCAAGTGATTTTCCTGCTTCGGCTTCTCGAGTAGTTGAGATTACAGGCATGCACCACCATGTCCAGTTAGTTTTGTATTTTTAGTAGAGATGGGATTTCTCCATGTTGGTCAGGCTGGTCTTGAACTCCCAACCTCAGGTGATCCGCCCACCTCAGCCTCCCAAAGTGCTGGGATTACAGGTGTGAGCCACTGTGCCTGGCCAAAGATAATATAGCATTAACAATAAAATTATGTTGACTATAATTTTCTTTGATGATTCAGAAGGTACTCCAGCCTGTTTTACTGTCTCAGGAAGTAAGAACGCCCAGTGCAGAATCCTGAGTTTGAGTCTCAGCTCTGTCACCCATCTGTATGGTCTTGAGCAAGTTACTCACTACTTTTATGCTTCACTTTCCTTATCAATAAAGTGGGACAGCAATATTTACCTCACAGGGTGGTGAGTGAGTATATAGAACTGTGCCTGTCACATGGAATCCAGAAAATAAATGCTAGCAATCACAAATGTCGCAATTACTACATACCATTATATGAAAGTACTGGCTGACACAAACTCTTGGTTTCTAGTTCCAGTTACTTAAGATTTTATTTTCAGGTAATACAATTTAAAGCATTTCAAATCTTACTTCGTTTGAATATCAAATGACAATAAGGTAAACACAATTTTGCAGCTTTTTAAAGAAAGCTAGGGACGTCACCAACTCTAAAAGCACCTTGCTAATAGCGCTGCACCAGGTTTTTATCATGTGCTAAAGCTCTTCCCTGTAATGCGTCTTGTGATGGGAAACCAATATGCAATTTTTATATTCTTATTGATCTGAATTTGTTTCTGTGATTAGTGCTCGTATAAAAAATTCCTTAGCCTAATCTAAATCATCTCTAACACAAGACATAAAAACCTGTCTTTGTTGTTTTCTCATTGGAACCTAGGGTTACAGGCAGGCCAGCCAATAAGCTCAAAACAAGAGACTTCACTCCAAAGCACTAGAATGAGGCCAAAAGCAAATCCCACGCACACATTATAAAGACACTCTTTCAGCAAAAGTGACAAATGCAAGCAGTCTAGCTTCGCTGAAACTGTGACATGATATGGCTGTAGTTTCCTACACAATCTTATTTTTCAATGTTCTCTATTCCAAGATAAGGACCTTAGAACAAAAGCAATTACTTTGCTTTGTTTTACACTGTTTAGAGGCATTATCTCTGGTAGATACAAAGGCTCTATGCCGCCTGGTAGCTGCTCAGATGCCAGAAGAGATGCACAAAAATCCCAGTAAAACAAGAAGCCCAGATTTCCTGTGAGGTCATAAGTGACAACAAAAGAAAAAGTCACTGAAACGCTGTGAATGTCAGGTTCAAGGACCTGCAGCTCTGCTCTTGTAAAGAATCCAGGGGATTCTGTATAAAGGATGGGCCTGTTTAGGGCTTTGACTATGAGCTTTATTATGAAAGGACCTTTGCAGCAACAGGAGATGAGACAGTAATGAATTCTGTAAAATGAAAGGGACCTCGGAAGTCCGTCTGGCCCATCCTTCTACCATCAAGCAGGCTTATGATCCACAATCCAGACAGTAGAGACTCTACTCTATTTTATGCTTTTGGATGTTAACAAAAAAGTAGATTAAAAAAAAAAAAAAGAAACCTCTGTAATCTACTCACAGACTGGAGAGTAGACATTCTACTAAATGAAACAAAATTGAATTACAAAGTACATTAGAATGCCAGAGATTTGATTACGAGAGGGTTGAAGAACGCTTCTGACAGATGACACAATGATCTTTAATCTACCGTTCGTCCTCATACACAGAATCCTTAGCACATAGCTGTACTCTAGCTGACAAATCCCCTGCCAGACCTCATCTCTCACACACACACAGTATCCCATATCAGATATGTACACATGCACATTGGAATATTAAATGTAGACAGAAGGATGGAAATGACAAAAGGATGTAAAGGTTACATTCTGTCCTCAGAATGTTTTACCCATCTGATTTTCAATCATTTATAACACATCCAATGATCTCTTTTCCCCTCCTCTATAAAACTGGGGTACTGGTACTGAGGAGGATTCTTGTGAGGTTAAAATTAATTAATAGACAAGAAAGCCATTTGAGGATAGCAACATGTACAGGGAGGCAAATTTCTTTGCTATAATTTTGTATTGTCATGTACTTAGTGCAGTCTCAGATGTAGCAAATATGAAAACAGAGGCTGCCAACCTTCTCTGCCCTCTGCTCAGATGGGATGGTTCAATCCTCATATTTCCCAACGTGTCCTCACGCCCCAGGGACCCTCCTTGGGATCAGAATCATTTTTCTGTGATCAGGAAAAGGAGGTGTCCAAGCGTTATCTTTGCCAAGAACCCTTTTCCTTTACTTTGTGATATTTGTGACCATGAGTCCCCTTCTCACAGTTTTCTCCTCCCTCCACACTTGCAGTCATGTTTACTCTTAGACAAAATCTTTTTACATGAAAAAAGTACTAAATGTAACTCATTTTGGCACTTCTGTTATTATATCATGTCCTTCTTTTCAATGAGATTTTTAAGGAGCTTTAAAAAATATTTTTGTTATTTTTTTTTGAATCACAAGCCTCTAAACTAATGTCTTACAAATTCTCAATAAATGTGTACTGAATGAAGTCCCTACATTTTCAAATATCTCTTCCTTTTCTCTTTCCAAGTTAAATAAAAAATGTATCTTCTGTTTCAACTCCAGCCAGATATATCTATGAGTAAAAAATAACAGTAATTTTGCCTGACAAGTATAAGAGCTATGCTAGTGATATATTCCATCAGGAAAAAAGAAAGACAATTTTAAAGAAAATTAGACATAAAAATGAACATTTCACTCTTCACAAAGTAATCTGATGGTGTTTAACAAGATTTTTTCCACATCTTATCATCTATATCAGGGAAGAACATATACAAATAAACAAAGGATAAAAGAAAAATAGCTTGTTCAAAAACATCCATAATGAAGACTTATGACCTGAAAACTGAAGTGAATAAATTCCCAAGCCAACATTAGTATGGCATCATAACAAGGAGCTACATATCTAATTAAAATGCTTACTTTCAGTGTATGTAAAAAAAATTGACTATTTTTCTAGTTAACAGTTTAAAAAATTTAGAACACAATTTTTTTTAGTAAAATTGATAATAAAGGTACCTTCCACCAGGTTTTTCAATATCTCTTATATAAAGACCAATGCAATACATCCCATTTAGACTACAGTACAGGAGGAAAAAAACCCTATGTTCTTCCCTTTTTAAGATGATAATATTCTTCCCTTTTTAAGATGATAATATTCTTCCCTTTTTAAGATGATAATAAAAGCTCCGTAACTCATTATGTTTTCCTTTTTTGCATGTTGTGAACAAGTCAGAACAAAATGTAGGGCTCCAATATCATAGATCTTCAGTTCTGGTATAATTATTCTTTCACTCCTTTAATTATTTGCTGGCTTTATTTCTCATATAACTTCTGGCTTCATTTTCTCTCTCTCATATAATGTTAAAATAACTTAGTTATTTTGGAAATAAGTAGGGCATACTAAATACCAGAATGAATCATTAAAAACTGCAAATCTGCTAGATTAACTGGCACTGGAGAAATACGTTAAAAGAATAAGGTTAAGTGAATAATATATGTGGAATAAATATTAGAAGCTAATCTGAATGGACATTGGTAGCTAACCTTTATTGAGATTTTACTCTGCATTAGACACTGTTAAATGTATGTCACACTTTATTATATCATGAATCCTCACAGGCACCCTCTAAGGTAGGTATTGGCACCCCACCCCCAAGTCCCTCATCTTTAGATGAGGAAGTGACACACAAAGGAATTGAGTGATCTGTCCAAATTCATATAACAAGCTACCTGCATATAATTTTAATATGCAGGTTTTTTTCTTAAAAGAGCTGAAATTTGTAACAATAATATTTATTTATAAGGAGAATGGACATTGAATCTAATCTTTTCTAAATTTCATGGAAAAATGCAAGCTATCCCTTTGATATTCAGCATATTTTGTGAACATTAACAGTTTTAATTTATTAATATTTAATAGTATTGTTTTCTAGTATTTCAACATGACATGGCAGAGGAATGAGGTGGATGAAGTTAGTTTGGGTGGTGGCACATGTAGGTTATAATTACAGTTACTTTAATTATAATTATAAGCATAATTATAATTATGTAAGGCACCTTTTTAATTAAAATACACATGAAAACAGAAGGAAGATGTAATGTTAAATCACCACAGGAAGCTAGAAGTCTTGATCATCTACCTGCCATAGCTAACGATAATTAATACAGCCTGGGACATAAGGCTGGGACTCGAGGTCAGGATATAAGAGCTAAGAAACTAGAAGTTAGCTGCTCAAACACCCCAGAGAGATTTTGACTCTGCCACAAAAGAGAATGCAAGTACTCTACTATGATCAGATTCACCAAGCACCTGGGTTTATGACATGCCTTTATCACCTCCTTTCTTCTTACATCAGTATCTCTTTTCTCTCCAATTCCCATAACTCAACAAGATCAAGAATGCTGCATCTTGAAATGTGAAGTCAGTGGTAAGGAAGTGTGAAGACACAGGTGTTTCCTAGTAATTCAATGTGGTGTTTTGTTTCATTTTTGTTTCTTCAAATAATTCTTTATGCCAAGGGGGAAAAATCCATATTGCCTCTTTCAAATTACCCAGGAATAAATATGCTTCTATAAAGCCAGACAATCAGCTAGGGGAAATGGATGACCTTTCCTTGACTCACAAGAACTTTACTAGGTTCTGTGATGAATGACGGAGACACTACGAAGTTAGCTAAGAGAGGAATGTGTGCTAGTATCATTATATTTCTACACACATGTTTATGTACATATGTAAAACATGCATAAATAAATATAAATGTAAGTGGGTTAAGGTAGGTAAGGAAGAGCATCAACACAGAAGGAGTTACTTCTGATGAGTAGAATATGGGAGTCTTTGTTTTCTTCTGAAATTGATTTTCCATTTTCATGTTTTCTAAAATAGGTAGTACTTTTAAAATAAAACTTTTTTAGAAAAAGATGCAGAAGAAATTGGTGTACTTGAACACTTGTATATTATTATTTCTAGAAGAGGAGAGGACTCCAAACTTATGGATAGCTGACAAAGTTCTACAGAACAAATCATTTAAAATCATTTAAAAGCTGGTGGCTTCTTCCATTCTGGTGAATAAAAAGTAACCATGTGTACCACCATATCCAGAAAATCAATTCTCAAACACTAGGATGTCTGACACTAGAAGATGTTTAGTATGATTTAATATCCTTTTGATAGTTTAAAAGGAAATTCAAAATCTCATTGTTTCTCATTGTCATCACAATAGACACAAATTCTCACTGACTATGAGTCTAAAATAAGCCTGGTTATTTGAGTATTCATTGTTGTGTTCTTCCTGAAAGGGACTTAGCTTTATATTTACCAATTTATATATTATAAGCACATATGGGTACATAGCTGAATGGATTTGCAACTTTTCCTCATTCCTCCATGTTCCCATTGAGAAATAGAAAGTTCCTGACAGTAACTCTCTGGCTGCATTGAAATCAGAGTGCATTTTAAAATGCTTGAAATGAATGGGAAGACCAGTAAAGAAATCAGATTTAAAATCTTCAGTAGAATTCAACACTTTCTAGGCCTCACTGAGTCGAAAGACATTAACCAACCATCTTCATTATTTATACCCCTATTCTGTCTCCACTCTTTTCACTAATAGGTTTTGTTCCCCAATGTTTAAAGTCCTTCTAGACAGCAATCTGTGGTTTTCAATTCTCCTTTTGAAAGGAGTTGAAGTCATTTCCATTTTAACATTTAAACAATTTTTCTTGGCTAGGAATAGAAAAGATTGAATATGGTACCAGCATCTGGGCCTTCACCCTCTTAGAATCCTAAACTCTGATCTGGAAGGGACACTAGAAATGATTTACCCTTATTTATTCCACCTGTCTCCTCCCTCACCCACAACCAATTAATACATTTGGCTTGATTAATTCCTAGTCTTGAACAACCTGACACTCAAAGATATACTTTTCCTAACCAGGGTAAATGGTGAGGAGAGACAAATCCACTCGACCTCACTGTTCCAGTTGTTCCCAAGGAAACACTGTTTGGGGGCCAGCGGTGATCATCAGTCAAGTGACTGCTCTACGAAGACTTTCCTCCAGTCTGCTCCCCATCAGGCTCCAGTTTATGTAGGTGACCTTGTGTACTGACCTGCATTTATATGCTGGCATTTTATTCATACCTAATCCTCTGAAGGCATAGTTTTGAACAGCTATCCAGAAGTGAGATCTACTAAATTCTTTCCTTCTCTTCTCTTGCACACAGCAACCTGTTTTGGTGTTGATATACTAGGTTATATTTTTGTGTAATTATACCATCTCTGTAAGCTCTCCAAGACTCTATTAGACATGCCTAGTGGTCCTGGAATAGATTAAAAGTAGTAACTATTTTTGCAAATAGCTTCTATCTCTATGAACTTCATCCATCTTCAAGACAACCATGAAGGATCAGTTATTGTGATTCTTATTTATTTTTATTTATTTACTTATTTTTCTTTTTTTTATTTCTATTTGTGAGATGGGATCTCACTTTGTCACCCAGGCTGGAGCACAGTGGCATGACCTTTTCTCACTGCAACCTCTGCCTCCCGGGTTCAGGTGATTCTCCTGCTTCAGCCTCCTGAGTAGCTGAGATTATAGGCATGCACCACCATGCCCAGCCAATTTTTGTATTTTCAGTAGAGACGGGTTTCACCATGTTGGTCAGGCTGATCTCAAACTCCTGACCTCGTGATTCACCCACCTCAGCCCTCCAAAGTGCTGGGATTACAGGCGTGAGCCAGTGCATCCGGCCACTGTGATTCTTATTTAATAGAGGAAGAAAGTGAATTTCAGGGTTTGTGCCTAAGGACACCATCTAAACAGTGGCAAAGCAGAGTAGAGACCCCGAAGGAAGGCAATTCTAATCCCCACGCACTGTTTCCTTGGGAACAGCTGGAACTGTGAGCTCGAGTGGATTTGCTTCTCCTCACCATTTCCCTCAGGTAGAAAAAGTATATCCTTGAGTGACAGGTTGTTAAAGACTAGGAATTAATCAAGTCAAATGCAGTAATTGATTGAGGGGGTAGGGGGAGACAGAGATGGGACCGATAAGGGTAGATAATCATTCCTAATATCCCTTCCAGTATGGAAATCCAAGAAATGTCTGTAACATGAAAGAGCATTCTCTTTCCCTACCAACACCAAAGAGCCTGAGAGAGCTCTGCACACACTCGGTATCCCTAAGTAATGTTTTGGCTCAGCCATGAGAATGCAGCAAATCACACTTAATAAAAAGAGCCGTGGTTAACACTGAGTACCTCAAAACTTGTAATATTATGCTGAAAATTTTCTTTTCTTTATTTTCTTTTTTTTTTTTTTTTTTTTTTTTTGAGACAGGGTCTGGCTCTGTCACCCAGGCTGGAGTGCAGTGGTATGATCTCAACTCACTGCAACTTCCGCCTCCAGGGCTCAAGCCATCCTCCCACCTCAGTTCCTCAAGTAGCTGGGACTATAGATGCAGCACCATACCCAGATAATTGCTTTTTTTTTTTAATACTGTTTTTTGTAGGTTTCTCTATGTTGGGGTTTGTTTATGTTGCTCAGGCTGGTCTCAAACTCCTGAGCTCAAGAGATTCACTTGTCTCTGCCTCCCAAAGTGCTGGGATTACAGGCATGAGCCACCACTCCCAGCCCTATGCTGAACATTTCATGCATAATCCCATTTTATCCTGCCAGAAATGCTAAGGATGAGCACTATTATTTCTCTCATTTTATAGATTAAAAAGTTGAAGTTCAAGCTCCCAAGCTCAGTGAGTAGAAGAAACAGGATTCAAACCAAGCCTGTTAGATTCTAGGACCAATTACTCAACCAACACCTTCTCATTCTAATAAATACATATTTCTAAATCTTCATAAAATAAGCACTCAGTCCCTACAGAGACTGAATCTTTGAAGAGCGGAGGAACTGTTAATAGTCACTAATATTTGTACAACTTTTTTTCAAGTGTTAAGTGTGCATCAAATTAATCTGCCCGACTCCTCTTCTTACTTGGTCTGGAACGAAGAGGGCAGTTGTAGCTCTGAGTCCATGCTTGGGGTTCCAAGCATCATGATCACTTCCTATTGCCATTTATTCATGAAATGTCTCCTACATTTCACTGGGGAGTTGTCACTGTACTTTGATCCAAGAGCCTCTAATCCTTTCAGGCGGAAAACTACTCTGAGTTGCTACCATGTTCATTATCCTTCACTTGCTTTATCAAATAAAAATGTTTTTGAGCGAAATGGGAATGTGTTATGCAAGCCGAAAGGAAATCTAGAAATATTACTTCGTATCTTTAGTCTTCCTTTTCAAATATGATGTCTATCTGAAAGTGAAAAGCCAGCCATCTGCTACAAATGAGTCTATTGCCCTAGACACAGGAGACTCAAGGCTAGTGAGGAATGAAGTGCAATGATCAAGAATCATTTAGTTAATTACTGTTAAGCTTTGACTCTCATTGTAAGATTCAAATACCTACTTTGTTGTGGTAATTTAATAATTTCTATTATTATTTTTTTAACACTGTCCAAATCCTTTTAGGAAAAACTCAAAATGGGACCGAGTTCTCTAAAAAAAGATTGAGAACTATAAAAGGAGGGAGAATAAATAGTGCAATCCTAACCATGTAAGTGGAAGGAAAGGAGAATTGACAACTGTTGACTTGTCATCTTGGGATATGGAAAATCATCTTTCTGGCCATAGTTGGGCCCTATGTAATACAATCTTGCTTACTTCATTAGCTAATACTAGAGGTGGGATTATCACAGAGAAGTTCTAGCCCTATTGGGTAAGCCACAGCTCTTTGCTAGCTGAGAAACAACTCAGAGAATAAAAAAATGAGAAATGTGGAAAGGGTATAGTAAAACCACAAAGAGTTTATTTGTAGGGTAGCATTGTTTTATGGGAGCTGGCTGAAACTCAAACTCATACTGGAGATGAAGCAGCTCCAGAGATTTCAGCTGTGGGATTTTGATGTCATTTATTCTGTATTCTGCCATTCACGGACTCACTGGCTCTCTAAATGTGTACTGTCATTTCTCTTTACTCTACTTACTGACATATTAATAGTCTCCCTGGATTCAAATCCAAGCCTTAGGAAAAAGAGTGGCTGATTAGTTCACTTTACTTTTTTTTTTTTTCCCAACAGGTTGCTGTGCAGTCTGCAGACACATAGCTAGGTAACCATCTCCTGATACTTGACTGTATCTGGAGAAAGATCATATTGGCCTCATAGACTTGTTCCTTCTGCAAAACTGCAGGCAGGAACGTCTCTTTGAAATGGAAAATAAATTAGTCCAGCACTCCAAAACATCCTGGTGTAATTTTTGTATCACATAACTATATTGGTAAGACATATTAAATGCTGTGTGCTTTTTAGGAAGAGTAGGCATGAAATTCAGTCTATAAATACAACTTTTTAGAAACTGCTATGTTCATTATTTTATATAAAAAGATTAAATTTATTATGAAGAGAGGCATGTAACAGCACATAAAAGCAACTGGAATCAGACTGTCTGGGTTCAAATACCTGTTCTTTCAGTTATTTAGTGTGTGATCTTGAATAACTCACTCTACCTCTCTGATTCTCATTCAGTTTCCTCATCAGTGAAATGGATATAATAAATAATACCAACCTCATATAAATTGCTGTGATGATTACATATTTGTTAAATAAATAAATATATGCTAGTATTAAGAAAGTGCCTGGCCCATTGAGAGTGATATCTCAAGTATTACCATTAATGATGATGATGACTCAGAGCTCCTATCTCACAAAACTGCCAAGAGGAAGAAGAAAGAAATATAAAAAGAAGAGCTGCTTCCATGGCAAGCTTGGTACAGAATAGTTTTGTTTGCCCTCTTAAAACTCCCTCTCTCATTCATTCTCCGAGGTTTTGCATGCTCCTACCAAAATGATGTTACTGAGAGCCATGAGAATTGCCTTCCATAATCATCACCCTCCTTCCCCTCCCTAGTTTGGAGGAATTCTTTCTAATCTGCTTTGGGGAAGGCTTTTCCTACAGATCCTGAATCCACTCAGGATCTGGGCTTTTGAAAAGAAAGACTTGAAAGAGCTGTCAATGACAACATTGCTTTTCTTACTAATTTCCTCACAGAGGCGACTG
The DNA here is from genome assembly GCF_049354715.1 of Callithrix jacchus. Taxonomy (NCBI): domain Eukaryota; kingdom Metazoa; phylum Chordata; class Mammalia; order Primates; family Cebidae; genus Callithrix; species Callithrix jacchus. Next base: position 100,083,952 of record NC_133513.1, read on the forward strand.
AACTCCCAGCACACTACCTGCTTGTGTTGGTGAAACAGTGGAAGATGACAAGGGGGAAACCATAGATTAATTCCTCAGGATATTATGAAGCCACACATGCCATATACCAGATAAACCTTATGATAAATCACTAGGAACCAGGTACTAAACATGGTTACTCTTATTCTGAAGGTTCAGTGACCAGTAAGTGTTAAACAAGCATTACTTCAGGCGTAAGTCTGTCTGACTCTAAACTTCCAAAGGTTAGAATCCCTTTCGGAAAGCTCACCATGGACCGGGTGTGGTGGCTCATGCCTATAATCCCAGCACTTTGAGAGGCCTTGGTGGGAGGATCACGAGGTCAGGAGATGGAGACCATCCTGGGTAACACAGTGAAACCACATCTCTACTAAAAATATAAAAAAATTATCTGGGCATGGTGGTGCATGTGCCTGTAGTCTCAGCTACTCAGGAGGCTGAGGCAGAATTGCTTGAACCTGGGAGGTGGAGGTTGCAATGAGCCAAGATTGTGCCACTGCACTCCAGCCTGGGCGACAGAGTGGTGAGACTCTGTCTCAAAAACCAAAAAAGAATCCCAGCACTTTGGGAGGCCGAGGTGGGTGGATCACGAGGTCAAGAGATCGAGACCATCCTGGTCAACATGGTGAAACCCCGTCTCTACTAAAAATGCAAAAAATTAGCTGGGCATGGTAGTGTGTGCCTGTAATCCCAGCTACTCGGGAGGCTGAGGCAGGAGAATTGCCTGAACCCAGGAGGCAGAGGTTGCGGTGAGCCGAGATTGCGCCATTGCACTCCAGCCTGGGTAACAAGAGCGAAACTCTGTCTCAAAAAAAAACAAAAAAAACAGAAGAAGAAAGCTCACCATGATCTTTTCTGTTTCTTGGGGTAGAGGGTGGCATCACCCAAGTACAATAAGCAATTATATATGAAACCTAGCTGGTAAGAGACAGCACATTATTGATATATCCCCAATGGTGCCTAAACACATAATTGATATTCTGTTGTTGCAGCTGGTTATTTCATCCATTTTTCTGACCAAAAACTGAGTTCTCAATGCAAAAGGTGTCTTGAATTTAGTCTGACATGAAGGGTATGCTGTTGATTGAATAAGCACTTCCAGAGAAGGGCAGCATTCTGCAGCTAAGGTGCTCATCCAGTATCTGCAGGGAGAGATCTATGACCCAGAGAAGAGGGGATATGATCACAACTGTGACATCTATCCTTAACCTATCAGTGCCTGTAGAGTTGAATTCACCTCTGCAATTTCCATATTTCTGAAATTCCATTGCAGACTAAATTTTTTAAATTATGTTCTTTCTTTTTTCTTTTTTTAGATGGAGTTTCACTCTTGTTGCCTGGGCTGGAGTGCAGGGGTGCCATCTCGGCTCACTGCAACCTCCACCTCCCAGGTTTAAGTGATTCTCCTGTCTCACCCTCCTGAGTAGCTGTGATGACAGGTGCACACCACCACACTCAGCTAATTTTTTATAATTTTAGTAGAGACTGGGTTTCACCATTTTGGCCAGGCTGGTCTCAAACTCTTGACCTCAAATGATCCACCCACCTCAGCTTCCCAAAGTGCTGGGATTATAGGAATGAGCCACTATGCCCTGCCCATGTGCCATTTTTAAAAACCACCTTTGAATTAGATAAATTAGTCTTTGTTTGAAAGTAGTAGTATTCTTCCAAGCAATGTCTTGTGCAATGATTATCATCTTCAATGCAAATAACTCATATTTATCAGTGGCCTCTTTAAAAAATAAAATAAGATGTAATTCACAGATCCTAAATGTTACTATGTAAAGGCATGCAATTCAGTGCTTTTCAGTATATTCAAAGATTCGTGTGACCATCATCACGCTCTTACTGCAGAACGTTTTCATTACCGCAAAAGAAACTCCCCACGGTCTCAATTCCCAAGTAGTAACTTCCCACTCTCTGAATTCCCCAGCCCCTGAAAACTGTTAATTTACTTACTTCATGTCTGTATTATTTGTGAAAGTGCCTACTCAGGACATTTCATATAAGTGGAATCATATAATATGTGACTTTTCATGCCTGTCTTTTTTTTGTGTGTGTGACAGAGTTTCAGTCTTGTTACCCAGGCTGGAGTGCAATGGCACGATCTTGGCTCACTGCAACCTCCATCTCTTGGGTTGAAGCAATTCTCCTGCCTCAGCCTCCCAAGTAGCTGGGACTACAGGCATGGGCCAACATGCCCAGCTCATTTTTGTATTTTTATTAGAGACAGGGTTTCACCATGTCGACCAGGATAATCTCAATCTCTTGACCTTGTGATCCACCCGCCTCGGCCACCCAAGATGCTGGGATTATAGGTGTGAGCCACCGCGCCTGGCCATGCCTGTCTTCTTTAACGTAGTGTAATGTGTTCAAGGTTCATTCATGCTATAGTATATATCAATACTTCATTTTTATAGCTGAGTAATGCCCATTATCAGTTTATTTAGTCTTGGGTCGTTTCCACATTTTTCCTAGTACGAATACTGCTGCTATGAGTATTCATAAACAATTTTTTTTGTGTGGACATATGTTGTCAATTCTTTGGTGTACATAGCTAGGAGTAAAATTATTACATCATATGTTAACTCTACGCTTAACTTGGTGAGGAACTATCAAACTGTTTTTCACAGTGACTGCACAGTTTTACACTTCCAGTTAATGGCCTCTTTCTGCACTCTTGAGAGAAAAAGAGTTAATGAAAAATAACAGAAAAAAATTGCAGAATTTAAAAGCTAAGTGTCACGCACTTATTCTCCATTTAAAGCATCTTTCCCTAGGCGTCCTACCATGATTTGGTGGCTACAAAATCACAGTTCCAAGAAAGACAAATAATTGACTTTCATCATTTAAAAAATCAATTTCTTTTATTCTTTAAATCCACTCTGCTGACTCTCATAGAACATGAGTAATATAGAAAAATAAAACCTCATTTGTGATTGAACTGTAGCAAAATTTCACGATAAAATTTCAAAAAACAAAAATTGTCATTATTACTTACTAAATGACTATATTACCGAATATTCTTTCGGAGAATCTAATTCATGTATACAGACACACACACATACACACACATATATACATATATATATGTGTATATATATATATATATATACACATGTATATATATATATATACACATATATATATAAAATATATAATGTGTATATATAATATATAATGTAAGAATAGCTATGCGATATAAAGAGATTTATATAAATCTCACTCCCAATAGTTATTTTAATAGAAGGTAAGAAATCTAAAAAAAAAAAAAGTTGTCCTATAAGTGAGGGTTGCTACTGACCTCAGTCAGTAACCAGGAAGCTCTCATGTGGCCTGTACTAGGTGCTTGACACTAAGTAATGCAAAAATGCAAAATGTAAACATTTGCTTTGGCTATATCCATTCTGGGCTGGGCACAAGACAATGACCAGCAGGAGTCAGAGTCATAGCCCATCTGCCTCAGAGTCAAGTTGCCAAAAGAGGGAGCATGGACCTTGGCAGAGAAAAATGGTTTTCCTCCCCAGCACCAGTCTTTACAGCAGAAAAAATGCTGTTTTTTAATAAAGTGGTTATTTTTATTTACATTCACTCCCCAAATAATTCTCAAGCTGCTGCTTCTTTTTTTTATCCATCTATATTTCCTTTCCTACCATGATAGGGTTGAAGTTTTTATGGGCCAGGGCTCCACTGAAAATTTAACAAAAAGAAAACTTCTCTTTTGAAAAGTGTCTGTGTACTCCACTTTTACACGGAATTGCGAGAGCTTACATGACTCCCCTGAAGCCAGCCTACGAACCTCTTCAAGGACACCTGCCTGCATTAAGGTGAGTCATTTCACCCCTGTAACACTTGCAATGTGAATGAGAATGTCCTCCTACAGTTGTTCTGATGATAAATGTGATCTTTCCTTTGTTGAAGTGTCGCTGGGGGCACCATATCCCTGGAAAATCAACCCTCTAGATTAATCCACTTCCTTGGATCTAAGAACTGTACTTAGTAAAGCACCCCTCAATTAGCATTCTGCCAGCCGGCACTATTAACAAAGACAGGTCCTAACACTCATAGGAGTCAGTCCAGTCAGCGGACAGAAACCCCGTCCGCTGTTTAACAGTTACTTAAACAGAGAGAATTTAAATGGAAGAATTGTTAACTATTATACTATTGTTAACTAGGTAATTGAAGAACCTGCAGAAAGCAGCTACCCCAGGGCTGAGGGGAGAATAGGAAGAGGTTGGCAGTATGAAAACTCAGAAACGTAGAGGACAGACCCAAGGAGTTTAAACTTTGAAAATGGGATGCAGCATGGCTTCTCTGGCATCTCTGGTGGAACACCATGCAATTTGTTCCCGGAGTGCTGGCAAAACTGCAAACTGGATAAAGTTGCAGCTATAGGAAAAAACTCCTGCTGCCCAGGTGAAGATGCATTGCCCCCGTGAAGCTCAGGATAACAGGAAGGAGACAGGGAGCAAGCAGGGAGCCAGCGCTTACCCCCTCCTCCAACCCTGTAGTCTTCCCAAAGCACCCTCTATTTGCAGAGCTTAACACAGAGCCTGCAGGCAAAGCAGGAAGCCTGCAGAGGTCTCTTCAGCTTCCCAAAGCAAAGTGCAGAGGGGTAGGTTTGAAGCTAATAATAAATGGCACGCAAATTATCTCAATGAAAAGTCTCCAGATTTTGTTAAATTCTGAAATCAGCAATTGAAAAATTTTTCATCTACATAATAGATGCCTTGAAATGGCTAATAACGGTACCACCTGTACTGAGCACTTGCTATGTTCTAGAGCTTAATATTTAGTTAACTTAATCTGCAATTTCACTTTATCTTCATAACACAAATCCCCTGCTCTCTGTATACACACACATACATGTATACAAAAATCTATAAATACTTGCACATATTTATATATACATACATAAACATATATATATATATATATATACACACACACACACATATAGACACATGTTGAGAGAGAGAGAGAGAGAGAGAGAGAGAGAGAGAGAGAGAGAGAGAGAGAGAATGAGAACACTTGCATTATTTGGGTTAATTCTAGAAATCTAGTTTAATATTTATTCCTAAACAGAACAAAATAAATAACCAAAAAGGAAGCACCAAGATTCCATGATTGGAAAGTTTGAATAATTGCCCAGAACCTAAATGCATATCTGACCTCCAACCCTGTGCTCTTAACTACTCTATATTACTAGCCACAGCCAGCTCAAGAAACCAGATATCCTTCTAAAAGGCCACTTTCCTAGTAGGGCACTCAGTGATAGTCAATGGTACTGATACAAAGGCCCCTTGTGCCCTAATACTGCAGGGTTACTAGAGTTCACTGGTCTAGAAAAGCACCAGGACATAGGGTGATGCCTGCTGTGTTCCTACTAAAACCCATTCACTGTCTGGTCTCAATTACTTTTAATTACAATGAGCTACTGCTTTAATTGCATCTAGGGCAGATATTCTTATAGAATTCTTTCCTAATGATACTACTTTAAACATAGGAAAAGATTTGTAGAGATGGGATCAGCCAAGGTGGAAAGACCATGAATAAAAGGGTAAAGAGATGCAACTAATTTTCTAAGGAGCATTCAGCTGACTTTTACAATTCTTTAAAAACACATTTAAAAATACAGCAAAACCCTATGAGAAAAATCTCCTAGACATTCATTTAATGCATGTATTCAATAAACATATTTATCCAGCACCTATAATTTGCTTTATAGAAGTGATTCATATATGGCCCGTCCCTCAAGGATTCTACCCTCTCATTGAAGGGATTCTACCCAGTAATTGAGTTTACCCTCAATTAGACTTAGAGACATGAATTCAATAACAACTACTACATGTTGAATACTAATGCTGGCCAGTCACTGTTCAAAATGTCTGATATGTATTAAATCACTAAGTGTTCACAACAATCTATAGGGCAGATAGTATCCCTATTTTATAGATAAAGAAACTGAGGCTCAGAGAATTTAAGCTATTTTGCCCAAGTCCCATAGCTAATAAATGCTGTAGGAAGAATTTAATTTTAAGTATTCTGACTCCAAATGTTCACTGTTTACCTAGGACATGTTCCCTCCCATAACGAGAAAAAAGAAATGCTGAATGTCATCTAGTACTATGGACACCAATGCTATATGGTTGGGAAATCAAAGAAGGCTACTTTGAGAAAATACATTTCATCTGGGCTTGGATTTTTTTTTTGTTTGTTTTTATTTTTTAGTATAGACTTTATTTTTTAGAGCAGTTTTAGGTTGAATGAAAGGTACAGAGCTTTCCCATACATTCCTTGCTCCCATACATTTACATCTTCCTCTATTATCAGTATCTCACACCAGAATGGTACATTCATGATGAACCTACATTGACACATCAATATCACCCAGAGTACAAAGTTTACATTAATGTTCATTCTTGGTGTTGTCCATTCTATGCATTTGGACAAATTAATAATGACATGTACCCACCACTGTAATATACAAAGTAGTTTCACTGCTCCAAGAATCATCTGTGCTCCACCTATTCATCCCATGTACTCCCCCAACACCTGGCAACCACTAATCTTTTTACTGTCTCTATAGTTTGGTCTTTTCCAGAATGTCATCCATATTTGGAATCACACATTATGCAGCCTTTTCAGATTGGCTTCTTTCATTTAGTAATATATATTTAAGTTTACTCCATGTCTCTTCATGACTTGATCGTTCATTTCTGATTAATGCTGAATAATACTCTGTTCTCTGGATGGTGCCACAGTTTATTTGTCCATTCGCCTACCAGAAGGCATTTTGGTTGCTTCTGTTTTAGCAATTATAAACAAAGCTGCTATTAACACCAATGTACAAGTTTTCAGGTTTTAAATTCCTGTAGATAAATTCCAAAGATTACAGTTGCTGGATCATGTAGTAAGAGTATGATTCATTTTGTGAGAAACCACCGAACTGTTTTCAAAAAGTAGCTGTACTATTTTCCATGCCTACTAGCAATGAAGAAGAGTCCTTGTTGTACCACATCCTCGTCGGCTTTTGTTGTTGTCAGTGTTCTCAATTTTGGCCATTCTCATAGATATATGTAGTGTATCTTAGTGTTGTTTTAATTTGCATTGCCCTAATGAAATATGATGTGGAGCATTTTTTCATATGTTTATTTGTCATCTGCACAACTTCTTTGATGACATGTCTGTTAAGTTCTTATTGTTAAGAGTCCTTTGTAAATTTTTTTTTAATAAAGTACATTCTGTGACTGTTTTCATTGATAACAGTAATTCACCTTTATTGATAATCGTTTATTGGTGGTTAGAGAGAAGATAGTCAAGGCACATCTATTGAAAACTGGGATGATCTACATCTCTATAAATCAGCCACACTGATTTGACATTTTAGTAAGTGCAGTTGCAAGGAAAAAACTTCAACACAATCCTTGGGAATTTTGTAAACTGGGCAGTTTGGTTTTATATCTAATCAGAATATATTTAATTTTATATGTTAAAATAGAGAACTTGAGGTATGGAGCCAGAAATGGTGGCTCCATAATTAATCCCAATTTAAAAATTCATTTACTTATTAGAAAACAGCATGGTGCAGTGAAGAGAGTTTGGAATTAGTCTGGCTTTGCTTTCCATCTTTTGTATGATGAAAGGGATTGAAACCAAAGCCTAATGAAAGCAAAGGCCTTATATGTTGCAGTTTAAGTGCCTTCTGAATCTCAGTTTTCTCATCTGTGTTGAAGTTGACGTCAACACTTCCTTTGGAATAAATGTTCTAGGGACAGAAGATGGCAAAGCATATTTGATAAACATTATCCTATAGGAGAAGGATTGTTGATACTCTCACAGAAAAAATCATGAAGAGTGTCAGGAATTTCCAAATTCACAGAGAAATATTTCTTCAGGCTCCTGAATTTCTCCTTTCATATGCTTCTAAAGTTACACATTTCCTATGCTCAGATTTACAGAGAAATTGTCTATCTTTGTACCTTTCAATAAACTTTAAAAAATATATATATGGGTAGCAACTTTTGCAGTAGCTGAGGAACTTGGTGAAATCTATTCTTCAATCATTCTTTCTTGTTTCCATACAAATTATATGGTGGGTGTGTTCCCATCAAGAAAAGCTACAGCTGAATTCAATTTTCTGCTCTTTACTGTCTCTATAGTTTCCATTTTCAGGCAACGATTTTCTTAGGGAGCTTCACATTCGTTTTATTATTGTCACCAGCCATCTCAGCTAACCTTCTTCTGATGCCCTTTTGTGAAAAGAAACAAAACTATTACTACAAAAGGGTGATACCACCAAAAAGAAAAATTGAGGATATAGGGAATAGCTACTAATTAAGTGACTTTCTGTACAGTGCTTGAAATTCAAATACTAACTTTGACAAAATTGCCAATTATCTTAGATCATGGGCTTCTGAAAGCCAGCTACCCACAAGTTAGTGACACTGGAAATACTAAAGTCTGTTGCTAGGTTTTTGGCATTGTGTTTGCTAGCACATCAGTACTGTGAGATTGTATCTAAATACTTATGCTCTAGCGAAATAAACTTTGCAATATAGCCTTCTTGGTGATTCACAGAGGATATTAGCATATTAAAACCTCTAAACTCCTACAATCAAGAAATCGATTTAATATTGCATAAGCCAGCATAGCCCAAACATATTTGACTTTGTAAGCTTTTTTAATATTTTGGTTAACACTTATTAATATTTTGCAGCACTGGTCCTTCTCATAGTAATCTCTTACAAACTATATGCACAGTACACCAGCAAGCACAAAAGAGTAACACACAGTGTTTGAACAAAACTCTAACACACAATGTTTAAACAAATTTTAATTAATTCATCCAACAAACATTCACCAGTAATTACTAACATATAAAAGCAAATTGTTTATGCACATGGTTCATAAGCATAACTCATTCTCCTGTTGTGAGTCAACATTTAATGAACCCAGTGTTGGGCTTTTGAGAGAACACATAGCTCTTTGTGGGTAAATTAAGGTACATATTTTATTTTAGCTCCCATTGAGGTGAACATCATGGTGAGGTGGACTCCCCTAGGTGTTCCCAGGAGTTTACTTATCTGAGGTTCCGATGGTGGCTGTTTTTCCACTACATCCCCAAAGCCACTTTTCACAATGTTGTAGGAGGAGTCTGGGACATTGGAATGAATAAAACATTTTCATCAAGAGAATAGTTAGTATGTTGATTCAATATATTTAACTCCCTTGTGAAAAATCTTATATTTCAGTGCTCTCATTTGATATGTGCACTTTACCTGTTATGCTTTTCAAGATGAAAGCAGCTTGATTATTTGCGTGTGTTGCTTCCAATGACTCTACCTCAGAGGGATTTGCTCTATTTTTTAACAACCAATCATTTTTATCTCCCTTCATATTTTTAGACTGTCTCCATTGACCTAAAGTTTCACAGGTTTCTGTTTTATTTTTCCCCTCTAATGTGTTATTCACTTTTCTCCTGTGGTGTCTCTGAGGTCTTGTATACGGTTTAGCCATTTTTCTTGTTTTTGAAATAATTAATTATTTAAGTAATCAAATCCTCAACATTGAATACGACTTAGTACTTACTTTTGGTCCAATTAGGTGACATATTTAGGCTACTTGTATAAATTCTAAGCTTAGTCTGTAAAACTGCTACTACCTATCTGCCACCAGTTATTGTCAAATTCGTAAATTAAAAGAAACAATTTTCTGTGATTTTTTTAGATGTTTACATAGAACAAGTGCCGGATGAAACTCAGGAAAACATACATATTTACACAGACAGTTAATAACTGGTGATGTTTAATGTTTGTTATTAGAAAGCACTGCATTAAGCATTTCACATATTGGATCTCATTTACTCCTCCTAAGAATATCTTACATCAATTTTTCAGTTAAGAGAACTAAAATGAAGAGTTGGGTACATGGATCAAGGCCATTCTGCTGTGAAACACAGAAGCAGGTCTCAACACTGAATCTCTCTGACTCCAGAGCTTTCCCTACTAACCACTATCCTTTGCTGCCTCCAGAAAAGGAAAATGTACTCTAAATATGCTACATATAGCAATGGAAAAGAAGAGATTTAGATGAGAATATGGTAATTAGAAGAGAAGGGGCATTTAGGAAGAAAGTTAGGCAAATGTTGAGGAAGAGAATTAGGGTGAGAATTTGAAAAATCAGGAAAATCATTTTCACTGATTTTGCAATTCCTAACCATCATTTAACGTCTGGGAAATACATGGTCCTCATCTGTTAAATGGGATTGTTGTTTCCTAATCACTTATAATGAAATAAAGTGTTAGGTGAGTAAAGAGAAATTAGAAAATTTTAAAGATCACTCAATATTAGTTTCAAGTGTCTTTCCAATATGATATACAACATTAAATACTATGCAAAATACTTTGGGACAGTGGGTCTATTTCCAGTAATTCACCAATAAAATTATTTTACTATAGCAATTTAAAATGTTCTAAAACCACGGTATTAAATCACTTATACTCAGTAAAAGGAGGTTCCATGCAGGAGTAGTAGAAGTGGTTGGGAAATTAAAAGAAAAAAAAAGATTACTCCCTCAATTTAGCCTAGTTATAACCCAGCTTCCCGATAATTCAAAACAAGATTAGAAATGAGAAGCTAATTTATCACTCAAGGGACAGGAAACTGTTTGTGGACATTGAATTATGGGATAGGGATTTTGCACGTGAATGCCTTCTGCATAGATTCTTGCCCAGATCTCAGGCTGAAGAATTCTCTAGTGATGAAAACAACTGCAAAAATAATGAATGCCTTTGTTCTGGACACACCTCTCCCATTCAGTTGTGTTCTCTATCACTCCTTCAGTATCAGATCTTCTCTGCCTAAACCTCTTCATTTCTCTCCCCCATCTATGCCCAGCAACTCTTCATATTTGGAATTACCTAAAGCTTTGTACTTGATCATTTTTTCAGGACTAACACTGAACTTGACTAACCAACATTCCTCTCCTCCAAGCTTCCAAGTAAACTACATCCCATATTTCCTAATCTAGCACTTAATGGTAAGGCCACTATTTCACTGTGGTTGTATTTGTGTCAAGTACTCTCTGCAACTAGCTTGAAATCTTCTGAGGTCAGCTGTCACATTTTATCTTACTGTATTTTTCACAAATTTACAAAAAAAGGTACTCAAGGAGTTAAGTGCTTAAAAATGGTGTTGAGATCATAAAGAAACACTCTGAAAGACATGATACCTCTCATTAAATAGAGGATTTTTACCATTCTTTGGAAGAGTCCCATGGATGTGCCAATACCAGACCCTTTCTGGAATTATGTTATTATTGTTAAGTGACTACAAACTGCATGTTCTTAAAACAGCCACATTCTATATTGTTTTTAATAGTGGCGGGTTGGTATTGGTGCTTCCCCTGATCTTATACTTATTCCCGAAGAAGATAGGAAAGAAGTGAACGATCACCACCTGCTCTAGTAACCACCACTAACAACTTTTTGCTACCTCTTGCCAGTGTAAGGCCCCAGAAAACAGAAAGGCTGCTAGAGGCTGAGATGTCAGGAATTAACCCTCGGAATAAACTTTGCACCCCAGTTCTGAAAAATGGGTGTTAAATATTTGAGGCCACAGATACTTCAGAAGCAAACCAGGAAAGCCCAGAGTGAGAAAACTCAATGGATCTGACCAGAACCCTAGAAAAAGGACAGCTCTGTGGAAGTCAGAATACTTGCCACAGACTTCACCAAAGGAGAACTCCAAGCTAACACAGAAGCCAGGATTTACTGGCCAATAATTAAGGTATCTTGGATGGACCCCAGCTCCTGCCTTTGGCTAGCTTACAACTTTCCTCATGAGCGGCTCCCACCTAAAAGATTAACAAAATAAAATGTATGATAAAAAAACAAGAGAGATTTAGCTTTCAAATTGTAACATAATTATGCTCATGCAATCTAAATAATTCTCAGCTGTCTGAAATTCCTCAGAGACCCAACTGAATATATTACAAACACTCTGGTCATAAAGCCCACGTTTCCCGGCAATAAAATTGCTGAAATAAACATTTGGGTTCTTTTCCATTTTTAGGACCATTTTGAACAACCTGCTTCTAATGCATTTTATTAGCTTCCTCAAAGTCTTCCAATGAATGGCAAAAGCCCCAGTGCTTTGTCTGAGTGGCTGACATTAAGCCATAATGTTTTCCAGTGTGCTGTCTTCTCACTGCCAAGCAAGAGCTTTCTGTTATGTTCTCCTGCATTAAATCTCTCCCAGAAATACTATCTGCAACGTATACGCAACTAGTAAAATGGGATTATCTCCCTTGACCCCAAGTCATTCCAGCATTAGCCAGAAGGGACTGGGAACACTAATAATAATTTCAATTTAAAGACAATTTGCTTCCTTAGGTTAAAAAAATAATGTACTTTACTCTTTGAACAACCACCCACAAACACTTCCCTGAGTCCCTGTGTGGTCTAGTAACAACATATTTATTGATAAGGTTTTCCACTGAGTAATCAAACACTGAATCATTTTATGAAGAGCTTTGTGCATGCAAAGACTTCAGCAGTTCTGTAACCAAAACAAGGAAGTATCGCACTTCCATCGGAGGCATTTTACATATAAGAGCTAAAAGTTGCTCCACTGCTATATTTCAAAAAGCAAATTTTAACAAGTTCTTCTTCTTCATATCCTTAAAACCCAGTTATTAAAACAATAACACACAGTCTCTTAAATAAATTTTAATCTCATGTTGTTAACTGACCTCAATAAAATCTTATAGGAAACTCAAAAGGTACCTTTGTTAACAGGGTGTCAGTCCTCACTGGGATCCTTTCTATTCTGCACTTTCTGTCTTTCATGATTGTGGCTAATATATTTCTTAAGAGATACTGTGTTAAGTATATTACATTTATCATATTTTGTCACACAATCGTGAAAAGAGATATCATTGCTATTCCCATTTTATGCATGAATCAATAGAAGTTCAGATAAATCAACTAACTTGGTCATACTTTAGTAAGTACCATAACTACAGTTCAGTTTCTAGTTCTAAAATCTGTACCTCTAAGCACTCTTGCTAAACTGTCTTTTTAATCTTTCCCTATCTGTACTAGAAGAATTTACTCTCATCAAACTTTACAACTCAATGGATCATGCTAAAGTAAGAAGACATCTGAAATTTTTTCCAGAAAAACGTGTCAGGTCACCAAGTCACAGGCTAACTCCAAACAAAATGATCTAGTAATGGCTGGGCACCGTGGCTCACGCTTAGAATTCCAGCGCTTTGGGAAGCTGAGGCAGGTGGATCACAAAGTCAGGAGTTTAAGACCATCCTAGCTAACACAGTGAAAACCTGTCTCTACTAAAAAAAAAAAACAAACAAAAAATTAGCCGGGCATGGTGACATGCTCCTGTAGTCCCAGCTACTCGGGAGGCTGAGATCATACCACTGCACTACAGCCTGGGAGACAGAGTGAGATTCTATCTCAAAAATAAAAAAAAGAAAAAGATGTAATAGGAATCCATCATTAATTTCTTCACAGGGAATTTTCTGTAATTTATTGAAACAGAGGAAAGTTGACTTGATTGTTTTTTATATATAATGTGAACGTGCCTATTACTATACCAAACCATTGTTACATAGACCCACAAGACTTTCCATTTAGGGAAACTGTTCTCCACTATCCCCCAAGTCAGTGTGTAAAAGACTTGGGAACTTGAGTGCTGCTTTCTTTCTTTGCATTCTATAGCAATTAATTCTCTCCTTACCCTGAAAAAAACTACTAATAGTTCATGTATTGTTGCTTATGGCTATCACTTAGTCTATTTATAAATGCAGCAGATTTTTGAGACAGTAATTGTATAACAACATAAAGAAAAAGAGTGAAAAAATGTATGATCACAAGAAAAACGGAATAAGGAAGTAACTGCATGAATAGCATCAACTGAAAACACAAGAGCAACTCAAAGATCATTGGCCCTTCCTATGGCTATCTCAGTCATGGGTGATTAGCATGAACCAGAAACCCACAGAAAAATTCACAAAGGAAACCATTGCTGTGAGCTACATGAACTAGCGGGAAGGTGCTAGAAAAATTCTCTTTGTCTTTGGACTCACAGCAAAGATAACATACAAATACTGTGTTTCTATGTCTGGGAAGAAAGAAAATCACAATAAAACTGATGAAAGAGACTTCCCCCAAAGAGACAGTGGCACTTTCCCATTTAGCATGTGTGAAGCCATAGTCTTAATTGTCCAATTTGTTGTGAATAGCATAGTTTTCCTTCATTTTAATTTCAGGGTTTGTTTGATTTTTAATCACACCTGCACTTCCGGAAACTCTCAGAGCAAAGATTCTTCTGTCCTCAAGGCATGGTTTCCCACCTGTCAGAACAGGGCCTTGTCTGCCCTCAGAGGCTCTCAAGAGGAAATGAAATGGCCCTGAATGTTTGGAACTTTACTTTCCCTATGCTTTAAGAGGAGATTTTTGTTTGGTTGGGGTTTTTTCGTGTTTTGTTTTGTTCTGCTTTGCTTTTAAACATTTTTGTCACTGTTGTTTATACTACTTAATTATCATTTTAATTCGGACACAGTGCTGTTCAAAGGTGAAGACTTATGTTTCATTTTGTTTACTACCCTGAAGAAGCAGTGTTTCTTTTTTCTTTTTTTTTTTTTTTTGAGACAGAGTTAGGCTCTGTCACCCAAACTTGAGTGCAGTGTGTGATCTCAGCTCACTGCAACGTCCGCCTTCTGGGTTCAAGCAATTCTCCTGCCTCATTCAGCCTCCAAAGTAGCCGGGGTTGCAGGCGTGTGTCACCACACCCGGCTAATTTTTGTATTTTTGGTACATATGGCATTTCACCATGTTGGCCAGTCTCGAACTCCTGACTTCAGGTGATTTGCCCACCTTGCCCTCCCAAAGTGCTGGGATTACAGGTGTGAACCACTGCACCTGGCCTGGTGTTTCATTTTGTTTTGTTTTACAAATAGGTCCTTCAAATCCAAAGACCAAGAGCTGGATTTCTTGATGTAAGAAGAAATCTGTGAAAGCCAACTGCTTGAATACAGTATTTTAAAGGGTTTGTTATTATTATTAAAGGAGAGGTAACAAAATAAAGATGGAGGTTTTCTCTTCCAGTTTATTGCTTCCATCTCTGCGGAGATGTAGGAACTGTGGTAAGTAGATCTGAAAGGAAGACTACTTAAATCTAAAGCAACATCCCATGATGTAAAATCATTGCAGACTATCAATCTTACAGCTCAGATATTTCAAATTAGACTTCTGGTTGTGGTTTCATTTCCATTTTTTTTCACTAGATTTTCAAATGATTTTGATTGTCAGTTTGCACTGTTTCTCATATTATTTAAATCCCATTCTACTAAACATGTTTTTAAGGTAAAACCCTTGATGACTAAGACACAACCACTTAGAGGACAAGACATTATGAGTCATACTTTTTTCCTTATCTTCAGAAGGCTAAAATGTGACCATTAGTGGTTTGTTAATCCAAGGAATTCTTCAGATCAATTACTTGCACTATTCTAAGAAATGAGACACATCTTCAGAAGATTCTCAGTCTACTTCTAGCCTTATAGGTGAGCATACCTATTTTAAGTGAAAGCCTTTCTTCTTCACAAGGAACTCACAGCTTTTTTTTTTTTGGATATGGAGTCTCACTCTTGTTGCCCAGGCTGGAATGCAGTGACATGATCTTGGCTTACTGCCACCTCTGCCTCCCGGGTTCAAGCGATTCTCCTGCCTCAGCCTCCTGAGTAGCTAAGACTACAGGCATGCGCCGCCATGCCCAGCCAATTTTTGTATTTTTAGTAGAGATGGGATTTCACTATGTTGGCCAGGCTTGATCTCCTGACTTTGTGATCTGCCTGCCTCAGCCTCTAAAAGTGTGAGCCCCCGCACCTGGCCAAGAACCCACATCTTTAAAGGAAAGAGGGCAGGAGGATGAGGGCTGTATACGAGCAACCTAAAAAGAGACCCTTGAGAGGAGAGGGGTGACTCATGCCGATCTATTATGATTCTGACTGGAATGGAGTTACAAGAAGGGATTGAGCATGACACCAGGGCTGTAAAATGGGGACTCTCATCCTGCTGTGAACCTGAAATGTAAGGAATTTTGGATATTCACTCAGGTTTGGATAACAATGATATATTCTTCCATTTTCTACCTAACACAACTTTCCCAACTGTATTCATCTAAAATCATCCAGAATATTACCTAAAGCTGATGTATTCACAGTAGGGAAAAAGTTTATAAATGGACAAGAACTATACTATTTCTTAATCTCAGAAGACAAATCTCTATTTAAGCCACAGTATGTATAAAGACCACAGATGTTAGTGTTTGTGTATGTATATGTATGGGAAGAGAAAAGAGGAGAGAGGAAAGAGAATTTTCTGGAGTAAAAAAATAGAACTTGAAAAAAATAAAATGAAATTTTATTTTTATTTATTTATGAATGGTAAATAAGTCTACAATAGTTACAAATGCAAGTGGATCAAATCCACACTTTGATTTCACCATCTGAAAGGTAGAGGTACAGTAATGCATTCTTTGATGTATTTCTTAACTAACTTCCTGACCCATAATGAGACTTAAGTAACTTCTACAAAACCACAAATACAAATTATTCAAAAGTTACTATGAGTTTATTTTTAAAAACTACAACATCCAAAGTTATTTGGGGCTCTAATCTATCCCATTTCCTGAAAAACACTAGAATCAATAGGTCATGAGACTCTAATTACAAGCTTATTAAAACATTGATGATCTACCAGATATAAACTCTAGGGCATGCAAAATTTCAGAAGCACAGCTTCTGAAACCGGCGTCTGGTTTTGATGAGCCTTCAGAACAGTGTGAAGCCCTCAAAGCTCTTGTTTTATTGAAGAGGTCTTGGGTTCCAGATTCATAAAATCTTAGAAGCACAAGTCTCTTAACCTATTTACAACTGAAGAGAAAAAGGAGAGACAGAAAGACAAAGATAGATGCAGATAGACAAAGATGTCACTAAGAATTTCTTCTGCATCTAGATTTTTCTAAATCATTCTATCTCAAAGACTCTGAAAACTACATTGTCTTTTTAGGAAAGCCTGATTTGTCCTTTAGTAATACCATTTAAACACAAGAAACAAAAACTGGCCAGAGTATCAACATATAATATCTCTGTTGACTTAACATGGCTCTCCTCAAATTGAGGTGACTTATCATTAAGACTGAAAATGGTTAGTTTTCTACAAATAAACGTGAAATTTACTTCCAAAATACAAGAACATGATGAAAGCTCATTTTGCAGCTTGGCTTTTATGGACAATTCATGCTGTGCTTTATATTATTAAATGCTTAAATAATTTATTTACTATCAAATAACATCCTCATTAAAGGTACCAATAAGGGAGATAGATGTCACTCTGAAGACATATGGGATAAAAAAATGCCAGGGGAAGTTTTGAAGAAAATTGGATAAGTAAAACAAGTTTCTGAGAGCTCAGAAAATAGAGAAGTGTGTTGACACCCAAACATACGTGACACATTGAAGATGGATTTAAAGATTCTACTTGGCTGAACACTGTAGAATTAGACAAAGAATCCTTTTTAACAACTACAAATGTTTTTCTCAACAAGAGTAGACAACGAGCATTTTCTATTATGCTGAGGCAACTGCATTAAAGACACTAGCTCTACATTTTACAATCACTCACAAAGCAATTGGAATTTGACAATAAAACAAACCAAGGCCTTTTCCCCATTACCAAACAAATTTCTAAGGTGCATTGTTGAAAAGAAGAATGTAGTTGAATAAAGAAGTCCAAAGCCTGGAAGTGACTTGAGGTTTAAAGCACTTCACAGATACTGTCAAAATAAGGATTTTCAAAGCTTGTTTTCACAGTGAAGAGAATTCGGGCACTGGAGAAGCATCTGTGTAATCTCCTCTAAGCACAATACCTAGAGGGCTCATTGCTTTCCAGAGACATGGAATCATTTGATAGTTTCACAACTCAAACAGAAGTCCTAATCCAGTGTATATTATTTTAAAGCCCAGCCAAGACTACAAAAAAATGTGAATATACAGATGCAAAATGAATCCACTTCTCAAAGCTTGGACATGAGCAGATGATGCATTTTAATGACAAGGTGAATTATTTTGGGAGGTTGAGGGCAGATACCTAACCTCACTTAAAGACCAGTTTTTAATAACTAAGCAAAGTTACTATACAACAGCTAAAAATGTTGAGATATCCTAAAATTATCCTCTATTGTTTACACTTCAAATAATATATTTATCAAACTATAAATAATATGGCATATTGAAGACCACGAATTAGGACTCAAGTAGGTTTAGAGTCAACATTTTCAATATTTTCACTTTGTCATTTCTAGCTGTGGACTTTGGGCACATCTGAATTATCTCAGGTTTTATAGTTCTCTCTTTTTCTAAGCAATTGAAAGAGCGCATACATCATAGTCATTAGGTGTACTAAGTGACCTATCAGCATGGCTTGGGAATGCAGCACTCTGTTAGTCACACTATTTAACACCACCTAGAAAATATTGCCAGATATAGAAAGGACACTAGACTGAGGGTTTCAATTCTGGATTTTATTTTTTTTCCTCTGTGGATTCATCTCTTTTACTTTAAGTCAATCTTGGGGTTGCCTTTGGTGAGACAAATAATTGTCTTCTATAAAATAGAAGAAACTCACTACATTTCACCTGCCACCATGTGACTTGGCTGTTCCCTCCAACATGGAGCCTTATCGGGAGGATAAACAATCCTTTTTTCTTTCTCCTGGAAAACATGGCATTCCACAGTGGTTCTAGCCAGTCCAGCCTTATTAGGTAGCTTTATCCTTGATCCATATGCCTAGTTTTCCTGGAGAAATGTGTTTTCATTTAACAAATTAAAGACAATGTTATAAAATGGAAAGTTTCTGATACATCTATGTTTATTGGTTCTATTCCTTCCCAGCGGCAATATTAGGCAGTTTCGATCTATTGGAATAGTCACTAGCTCCTCTCTAAATAATGCCAATATCTTGAGTCATGGTAGAGACCGAATAAGAATGTACATAATATACCTACCCTCTGGCCAATGCTCAATACATAGCAATAGGGAAGATAAAGAAGGTGATAAGTAGCACAAGATTAACTGGAAAGTGTCTAGAACCTTATATAGGGAGGACCATGAGGAGTCAAAAGTTTGAAAAATAAAGGGTGTCATGCATCATGAAGACATGAGAAACATGGAATTAATAGTACAGGAGGGAAAATAAATATCGGTTTAGGTCTCCTAACTGTTTGCAGAAACCTTCCCATAGCCCAAGCCTGTTTCCCTTTTGGTTGCTAGAGTTGCTCGATTGCTATGGGTTGGATGATTGACTAACCAGCTGAATTTTTTTTTTTAAAGGCTTCATTTTGTTGCTGTTGTTCCCACCCTTTCTCCTGAATACTCTATACAGTTTACAGGGGTAGTGATTAAATTCACCATTTTATCCATGTGTCTCAGAATTGTGAGACAAAATTAAGATACACATTAGGAAGCCAATCACCTCACCCAGGAAACTCAATGAACAAGCAGCTTTTACTCAACGCACTGCATCTGGATGCAGCCCCTGGTGGGACTGTGGGATTTCCCTGACTGGGTGGGGCATGGCAGGCACTCTGTCTGTCTGTCTGACGTCTGTGACTGGATTTGGTATACTAGAGTATCTCCAATTCACAGGAGAAGTAATGTAAATTGACACAGAAGGCCACTGATGTAACAAAGTAGGCATATTGTTCAATTGTTTGACCCACCTTTTCTCAGTCAGCTCTGATAGCTACTGCTGGATAATCAGCAGCTTTTTGCCTTTACCTCTGTGAGCACAGATCACTGGAAGAGATATGGACAATGGAACCAAGCTGGGACAGTTAGCATGTGTCTGCTACTCATCTGTAATTTAGATGCACAGTTTGAGTTACATAAATTATAGGGCCTTAGAATAAAATTTCATGAACAACTTCGATTGTCGCCCCTGAAGTTGTCAGGGTTCCTCCATTGCCTGGAAACTTCCTGTTCAGCTTTTCATAGAATTTTAAGGATCCGTATATTTTCCAGTGAGTGCCTCCTACATTGAAGCTAATTTGAGAAAGTAATTATTTGCTATTACTATTATTTGATTATTAATTCTATTACTAACATTAATAGATACATTCATCTTACTCAAATTGCAATTACCATCTGACTTAGAATCTTGTGATGTGCAAAGATTCGCATGGAAAGCAGGCAGGCTGGACCAACTGCTATAACCTCCAAACCGTCAATAGTCATAATCACCCAAAGCCAAATCCCTTTATTTTTCATTTAAGTATATCACAGATCTTTTTTTTTAAAAAAATTTCTTTTTAATTTTGTTTTGCTGACATCCTTGTTAAGGCAAACTAGAAGTTAAAGCCAATGGTTTCATAAAATTAACAAATAATAGTAAACTGATATTATTTGACAAGAATAAAAAATGTTTATGGGGTAAACAAAAAGTAGCGTAGACATTCTAGTTACTATGTGATCCCCACCCAACACATATGAGTAGTGTACATAGCCAATCTTTCTGATCTTCAGAAAAGACCAGTTTATGCTATCCTAGACACGTGGAAATCTATCTTGTCTAAAAATTTGCAGAAATTAAAACCTATTTTCCATGTGCTTTAATATCATCTAACAGATACTATTTCTGGGGAGTCAAAAAGTATATTTCCTTCTCACTACTGTATCCTCATCACTTAGCACAAAGCCAAACCTACAGCAGGGGACTCAAACCAGTTCTTATATAAATAAATTGATGAAGGAATAAACAAATGACAAAGAGGTAAAATAACCCAACAAAAAGACAAAAGAATTTAAGCCTGATTCTGTCAGGCAAAGGCAAGACAGTTATTCCAGGTGTAAAATGAATACAGTGATATTTGTCACATGTTTATTTTCCCAAACCCCATCTCTAACCACAGAAAGCACTGAACTCAAGAAAAATGGCACAAAACTAGATTCAAGATACTGGAAGTTCCCATAGTCTTAAAATGAACCCATCAATGTCTAGCAATACTTATTCCATCCATTGGTACAATTTTTACAAGGGCTCTCAGATGGCTGAGGCTCTTTTCAGATTTAAAATTGTGAAGAGGGCGCTAGGAAGAAGAATTACCCATAGTCCCACCAAATCCCTTAAGTCTGTGTTTATTTCACTTAGTAACTCACTGAACAATGACACAGAGGCATTACAGACTAAAAGGTGGACAGCCAGATGGCTTCCACACAGAGGGGCTCAGGTCTCTCTCTGGGATAAATAAGCTTTCTTAATCTCTTCCCTCTCACTCACGATTCCTTGTACAGGGGGCTGGACCATTGAGAGCACCTTTCCCAACAATGGCCTGTCACAGTTTATGCATCCCTAAAGAGAACCCTAGTGAAGCAAAGGCCTACTTGGACACCATGAGAGAAGAAGTAAAGGAGAAAGGAAAATAGAATAGGACATGTCAGTCTCCAGCTACCACTTAAGTTGTGGAGAAATCAAATGTTTCCCTTTTGTAACTAATCATTTTCAGCAATGTCCCTGAAGGAAGAGAGCACAGAGTAGTTTGGATTTGTAATTTGGGTTGGGTCACTGCTTCACTAGCATTACCTTTCTTGTGAGCAAAATAATGGTAGTACTAATGATGACAATTATGACTGATAATCATAATCATTTCTATCTTCCAATATATTTGGAGATATTAAATGACAGAAGGTAATTACTTTGTAAAATAAAAAGCTACAGATAGATGTCAGTTACTATTTTTCAACTGTGCAGAACCTTCCAACACTAAGCCTAGATACTTAGCTGGGGTTGGGAGATTCTGGGCATGGTAGAGATGGTAAAATTGGAAACAACAGCCTCATTGACTGCACATATAATTGGAAAAAAATCAAAGCCCTTATTTTAATAAACGGCGTTCTTGAAGGGTTGGGCAGTAAGATTCTGAGCTGGGACATAGAAGCCTGGTTATTCCCAGTGGAAGTGATATGGGTCTAGAATTGATTGTCCAAAACAATATGGCCAGGTATCTAAAGTATGCATGTAGGCATGCACACACACACATACACACACACACACACACACACACAAAATTGGTGAGTGAAATGAAGGAAAAGATAGCCAGTGACTTAGGAGAGAGTAAACACATAGGAAAAAACCCTCTACTTCCAGGAGGTATCTGGAGGAAAAAGTAAGAGCAAGGGAGACCCAAGCCCTCTGTTACAGTTCATCACAGGAAAATACCAACAAAAGTGGTTCAAGCAGCACTCTTTACTACGTTTTGTCACAAATCTCATCAGGCAGCTGCTGCTGCTATGACTCTTCTACTAATCCCTTCCTGCTTATGCAACGGAGCTGGTGAGTAGCCCCATTTGAGCCTTCCCTGATAAATCCCATAATCCTCACCACCTGCTTATGAGTTCCCCAGCATTGGTGATGACTGACACCTTAGGATTCAAAGCAAATGCTGCTGTTCCGTCTCACTTTTCTGTGAGCCAGCCTTCTGATGATAACAATCCATTGTTTCATCATTTAATGTGGTCATATAAACAGGAGGAGGATGGCGGAGACTAAGATGGGACATTAATTTCCATTTCCTGGAGGATAACTCTTCTGATGTTTCTAAACCTATTCCTCTGGCCTCCTGACAGTCCCATAAGCATGGGAAGATGAATGGAGTGTCTATTTTAAAGTTATCTTTAACATTTTAGGCATGGGCATGGACTTCACATTCCAGAGACCGAGTTCATTTGCTACTACATTAGGGATCCAGGTGGAGGAGAATAAGTCACTGAGATTCAATCATCTTCTGAAATAATGCTTGACTGAGAGTCTCTTCAAGATAGAGTAACCATTGGAGTCCCTCATGTGCCTCTAACAGCTGGACTTCAGTCCTTCAAAGCCTAAATGAACCATTTGGCTACATTTTATTTTCTTCACCTCATTTCACTCTTCCAGATGGTAAAATGAAAAAATCTTAGTATTCTCCAATGGCCAAGTAGCTGCTACCGGTTCATGACCCATCACTCACTTTCTGATTATCCTGTCTTTCCCTTCTTTATGTGTGAATGAGCTCCTACATAATGCCATCAGAGCACACAACACTGCACATCAGTACCCATCAGAGCACCTACAGGACCCAAAGAGGCCAGTAAATCTAAGAGATTTCTGAGAAGAGCTGCAAAGGCAATTTAAGAATATTGAAAGTTGATTTATGAAGGAAGATAAAAAGATCTCTTGCTTAAGCCAACTGTGAAAATGTGGTAAAGCAGCTATGTCCACACATCTGAATTTCAGAAAGTTCAGCTTCTAAGGAGGACTAGAAGCCATACTAAAGGCAACTAGAAAATTGGAGCTTAGGAAAGAGAGACTCTCAAACTGCATGATATGCCCTCTGTGCGATTCTAAGATGCCAAGAACGTTTCAAGAGCTGATGTTGCCCAAGACTGATATAAGCTCTTTCTGCAATAAAAACCAGGATGAGAGACAAGAATTCTTCAGGAGATTGTCGTTTATGGTTATGGAAGCTGAGTGGTATTGAGGGATAATATCATCCATATTGCATGGTGAGAGGCAATGTAAGCATAGGGCTTGGCACACGACTTAAGTGCTGAATGCATGACAGCTAGTGCTGCTCTACTCTCAATGGTATCGTTCTCTGTGCCTTGCACATGACAAGGCAGCAGTCCAATACGCCTGCCAGTCAGATGCTGAGCTCCTTCATTCTTCTTACTGAGTTCCCATTCAGGAATCAAACATGTACTACAGATTAGCAAAGAGCAGGCTTAAGAACTAAGCAGCCTGCTGTGAGAGAACTATCACAACTTTATTTTTACACCCTTTTCTCAATAACCGTAAGATGCCAAGTAGTATATCTTTTTGTGGCTTTTCACTAGAAAACCAAGTCCAGGACTTGAGAAACAGAAGGCTTTATATTTTACTTCTAATACCTATGCCAGACAAATCCTGAGAGCACTTTCAGCTTTTTGGAAAACATTCCCAGGTTCATGGGCTAAAAGAAGACCATGAGAAAAAAAAAAAAAAAACCTAAATGCTTCATGATTCCAACTTCTCTCAAGTTCAATAAGAAAAGAAACCATGACAATAAAAATGCCAGGTAATGATTTAAGTTTTACGAGCTAGGAGCTTTCTTTGGTACTTTTCAGTCATTTATCATTTAATCCTTACAGAAGGCTCACGTGGCTTATGCTTTAGTGAAATTCTTCAAGATTCCCTTGCTAGTAAGTGCTCGTACAGCAATTTGAAGTCAAGCCACCTGACTGCAGAGCCATGATTTGTTTGTTTGTTTGTTTGTTTTTGAGACGGAGTTTCGCCCTTGTTACCCAGGCTGGAGTGCAATGGCACGATCTCAGCTCACCACAACCTCTGCCTCCTGGGTTCAGGCAATTCTCCTGCCTCAGCCTCCTGAGTAGCTGGGATTACAGGTATGCGCCACCATGCCCAGCTAATTTGTTTGTATTTTTAGTAGAGACGGTGTTCACCATGTCAACCAGGATGGTCTCGATCTCTTGACCTCGTGATCCACGAGGTCAAAGTGCTGGGATTACAGGCGTGAGCCACCGCACCCGGCCCCAGAGCCATGATTTTTTTAAACCATGATGCAGTACTGGTACCCAAAATGTATGACCGATTTCCACACACATCCCCAGCACACACACACTTCCTCCGACCACAGTGCCGCATCCCTGCTCTGAAGCATCTCTACATGCTTCAGTTTCTGAAATAGTGTCCTGAATGGCATCTCTTCATTACACCTTCTCCCCTTCAATCTATTCTCAACTAGGGCAACTCACTTAAAAAGCGAGTCCTTCATATCACTCCCTGTTTAAAATCTTCCTCGGAATAAAGGCCACATTCCCCATGATGGACGGGAAAGCCTTATGTAATCTGTCTATCAATACCTCTTCCACCATGACCTCTCTGGCCTTATCTCTTTCTGTTCTCTCCCTCACTCACTCTGCTCTAGCTCTTGTAACTTTATCTTCTTGCTCTTTCTTGAACACAGCAAGGTTATTCCAGCCTCAGGAACTTTTTACTCACTTTTCCTATGCCTGGACCGCTATCCTTTAGAGGCACACGTGGCTCACTCCCTCACCACCTTGAGATTATCCAATTCTTACCACTCTATTCAAAACTTAAAAATCCCACTTCTCCCAGACACTCTCACATTCTCCCTTGCTTTATTTTCTCCATGGCAGTAATAATCATACAATACCCTTCATATTTCCACAATGTATATATTTTCTCTTTTTTGTGTGTGTGATGGAGTCTTGAACTTCTGATCTCATGATTCACCTTTCTCGGCCTCCCAAAGTGCTGGGATTATAGGTGTGAGCCACTGTGCCCAGCCTATTTTTTTTTTTCCCTTGAGACAGAGTCTCGCTCTGTGGCCCAGGCTGAAGTGCAGTGGTGCGACTTCAGCTCACTGCAACTTCCACCTCCCAGGTTCAAGCAATTCTCCTGCCTCAGCCTCCCGGGTAGCTGGGATTACAGGTGCGTTCCACCATGCCAGGTTAATTTTTGTATTTTTAGTAGAGGTGGAGTTTTGCCATGTTGGCCAGGCTGGTCTTGAACTCCTGACCTCAAGCGATCTGCCACCTCGGCCTCCCAAAGTGCTGGGATTACAGATGTGAGCCACCATGCCTGGCCTCTGTTTTCCCTTTTTAAAATCAAGAATATAAGATCTATGAGGGCAAACACTTTTGTTTCTTTCATTCTCTGTTTGTTTCTTTCATTCCCAGCACACAAACAGTGTCATATGGTAATTATTTATCATATGAATGTATAATATATAGTCTTAAATATTCTATGAAACATCTTTCAATCAAATAGAGAACCTTAAGTTACTAGGAAATACTTTTTGTTAAGAATTCTTCCAAATTGACCTTAAGAAGCTCCAATTTATTACTGCAGTTGAAAACATTTCTAAATATTACTGAAATCACATTTCTGCTTCATAATATTTTTCCTTAAGCACTTCGTTCTCACAAAGAATATGCTATGAAGGTGAAGCATATAATTTCAAAAAAGGGGGAATGACAGATATAAACTGTAGAATAAAAATTATTCACCTGTGACTTTCAAAAAATGGCTTTTCTTCAAGGCCGCAGATCATACAACAGATTTAGAGCCCAAGACATTTTGACTGGCAATAATTAGATACAGGAAATAGAAGTGGCTTTTGTTTTGAATTTGTTTTAAAAAAGACTCCATATGTCAGTAGTTGGTAATATCAGAGAGGACCATATGCATTCAGTAGGGAATGATAAGGATATAGATTGCCAGACCAAAAGAAAGAGTAGCATTTGACTTGGTGGGAAGATCCCTAAGAACGAGAGAAGCAACACGGTTAGTTGTTAAGTATGGTCCCTGACACAGCCAGCCCCTTCACTCTCTGCAGTGAAAACTTTCGGTTGGGAAAGGAACACAAACTTCATAGACAGGTTTGATGATCTCGGCAAGGGAAACTCATTGCCTGACCTTCTGAAGATGGGAGAAGGCAGTTTTTCAGAGCGTCTCACACCAACATGGGGCAGCTCTATGCTGCTAATAAGATGTAAAAATTCCCCCTGACCTACTGTAGGACACAGCTACCTAAGGGCACTGGCTGGTCATTAAGGAAAGAGGTGAAGTGACTGTGGAGGAGAAAGAGTTAGGGCAAATGGCCCAAGCTAGGAATTAAGTGGCAGTCACAGCCAGTCTTGGGGAAAAATACAGCACCAGCAAGTATTATGACGGGGACTTAGTCTAACAGAGGACTGATGCCAATGCATAATACAGACATGGAAACAAGGCAGTCTGTCTCATCTGCAGTTGCATCAGACACAGAGTCAACATGAAAGGCCAAGGGACAACATTCTTTATGGAAGCCTGCAACAACCGAAGGGTACACATTGACCTGATGCCACTCCCCCACTTCATCATACTGCATGTAACCATGAAATTCATAGTCTCCCTGAACCCAAGCAAAGAAGAAAGAGCAGAGGTAAGGAAAAAATCGCTGAAAGTATACGTGTCTGTCCTAAAGAGGAGGATTTACCCAAAAGGCAATGGATTTTAACTGGAAGTCAGTAAGGTAAATTCAAGTGGCATATCAGTATTCCTTCCTTAAGCAGAAATGGGTGCTGCTGAGCAAGCAGTATTCAGTTATGGAGAAATAAAGTTATATTTCTACCCACCTCAGTCATAGTGTATAAATTTTAAATCTACTCTATAGGTGAGGGCCAGTGATTTATCAGTGCTGAGTTTTACAGTAAAATAAAAATTTTAAAAGTTACCAATGGCTAAGTACAGGGCAGAAATCATGAGGAATATTAAAAAAAGTTACCTCCCATCCAAGGAGAAACATGGTAAAAGGTGATTCAGCTAAAATATTATAAGCCAAATATGAAAAAGACTGTGCCCTGCTTACAATAAACCAATAATTCAACCCCAACACAGTTATTTCAAATTGGTGAGTGGAATTCAATTTGCATAAAAAAGAAGAATAAAGATACACTTTACAACTTATCCAGAAATTTTCCTCTTGTATAGGTGAAACCCTCACTGCCTATTCCCCATTTCCATCCAACTGGAAACAAGCATATCCATTATAAAATACACAGTACTAAGTTGACATAGTTACTCATGGTTTTCTAATAGAGGAATTGTATCTTCTCCAGTGTTTGCAGTCACCCTAAATGCAGATAATACATGGTTAAGTTATTGTTGCAAGAAGCAAGAAATAGTCAAAATTATGTTTCAGTGGCATTTAATAAATGAGGAATAAGACGGTGAAGCCTTTGTGCTTTGCTTTAACAAGTTTTAAAAGGTAAAAGGGACTGGCTATGAGGTGAGCGGATTACTGAAATCATGTTTTACCACATGCTATTGATATGACTTTCAACTTCTTTACACTTTCATTTTTTTTCACCTTTAAATGCTTAAGTAATTAACTATAGGGAACACAGAGGCACTCAGTAAAGGTTTGCTGAAACTATCAATATTCTTTTTTTTTTTTCTTGAGACAGAGTCTCACTCTGTTGCCAGGGTGGAGTGCAGTTGCACTATCTTGGCTCACTGCAAGCCCCCATCCCAGGTTCAAATGATTCTCCTCCCTTAGCTTCCCGAATAGCTGGGACTAGAGGCATGCACCACCATGCCCAGCTAATTTTTGTATTTTTAGTAGATATGGGGTTTCACTATGTTGGCCAAGATGGTCTTGATCTCATGACCTCAAGATCTGCCCACCTCGGCATCCCAAAGTGCTGGGATTACAGGTGTGAGCCACCACACCTGGCCAACTATCAATATTTTTAAAGGCCAAATTCCTAACCAAATGGATCATAAACTCATTCTTAACCCAACATTATCTCCATGAGCTCTTTTTTCCTAGTTTCCATTTAGATTGCCCATCTCATTTTCTTCATTCACTTCTCTGTGCTCTCCCAACACTAATTTTCTCCAATCTTCCATATTATATTTAACAACAATTACTATGCTTCAAGGAGAATAACCTCTCTCAGTATTGAGAGCTTTCTGCAGAGTCACAGAAACATGCACACTCACTTTTTCCATGTCCAATTGTGATGAATGCAAAGTTCTGGGAAATGACTGGCCCATGTTAGGACACAGTTTTCAATAAATGAAATGAATGAAAACCTCTGTGCTCAGGGAATGAAATCTAGGAGTACAGCCCAATTTGTGATTTATTTTTAACAAGCAAACAAGAAATGGAGAACTTAAAAGACACATTTTTGGAATCAGAAATCTTTCATATGATTTATTTATTGCATGCCTTTAAGCAAATTATTTATGTATTCTGGGCCTCAGTTTCCCCATTTGTAAAATAAAGGGGGAAAAAAACTGTCTGGATCATTTCTATTTGCCTTCCAGGTCCTTCCCTATTTCCTTCTCCATACTGTGTGTCACAGGATGCCAGCTTTGGTGCTATAAAAACTGGGCCCCCAAGGGGCCTGTTTGAGTTCCTGGGAGCAACTGTCTAGGGTTCCAAGGCTAGAATGAAAGACCAAAGTCTTTATAGTCTATCCCACCATCCCACTTCATTCCTAGCCCCAGCCTCTCTGCCAAGCCACTACTTAGCAGGGGCCAAGTTCTCACCTGTGCCTGCAACTCTCCTCATCTGTGCCCTCCCTGCTATTGTGGTTCCCTCTTGATCATAGTTACCAAACTCTCGGCCTCTTTAGGACTAGAGGTGGTAGTTGCACACTGACTAGTGTCTGAATGCCTTCTTATTGCTTGTAAGTTTCCTTTAGTTTTGACTTTTAAGTAGTCCCTTCATGGAGTTTACTTAAATTTCTAATTTTCATTTGAGTGTACCATCTCTTTTCTGCCAGAATCCTGACTCACACAAAAATCTACATCCTTGAGCTATTATAAGAATATGAGATAATGTAATACAGGTAAAAATGGTCCATTTTCTGCCAAGGTGATCGATGAATATCTGTTAAATCTTACATATAGAACAGTTATTTAGGCCAGGCGCGGTGGCTCATGCCTGTAATCCCAGCACTTTGGGAGACTGAGGTGGACAGATCATGAGGTCAAGAGATCGAGATGATCCTGGTCAACATGGTGAAACCCCATCTCTACTAAAAATACAAAAATTAGCTGGGTGTGGTGGCATGCACCTGTAGTCCCAGCTACTCGGAGGCTGAGGCACAAGAATCGCTTGAACCCGGGAGGCAGAGGTTGCAGTGAGCTGAGAGTGTGCCACTGCACTCCAGCCTGGGCAACAGAGCAAGACTCTGTCTCAAAAATAAATAAATAAATAAAACTGTTATTTTTTTACCTATAACAGGTCATGTCTTAGTTATATGCAGACAATCACTAGG
The DNA here is from genome assembly GCF_049354715.1 of Callithrix jacchus. Classification (NCBI taxonomy): domain Eukaryota; kingdom Metazoa; phylum Chordata; class Mammalia; order Primates; family Cebidae; genus Callithrix; species Callithrix jacchus. The sequence continues at coordinate 100,113,881 of NC_133513.1, forward strand.
TAAGCTGCAGAGTGGCCAATTTTTGTAATATCTAGTTTTTCTGGTTGTTGCTGTTTATTCCAGGCATAATATCCAGGTTGCCAAATATTAGTATGTTATTTGCATGTCTTTTTTTACCAACTTCTCTCTACCTAGCTCTTTTATCTTTCCTCTCAAGTGAACCTACCTTAGCTCCTTAATCTCACACCACGTTCCTGAACAGTTGCACGTCACTTAGTGAAAATAAGAGGTCCAGAAACAACTATTATTTTCTGGGAGCTGCTTGTCACACTGAAGAAGTAGTCAGTTTTCCTAATGTAGACTGGTGAGCTGTCTCTAGCGTCTAAATCAGTAATTATATGTTTTGGTTTCTTTTGTTTTTTTTTTTCCCACCATTCACTATTTAGGCTATCTCCATAAAAGATCTGGTGTGTGCATGTGTATCACTTGTCAGGAATGCATGTCAAATTGAGAATTTACTGTTTTCTGTCTGGGCTTAGCCAACACCTCATTGTTAAAAATGACACAATTTTATAAGGAAAGAGGAAATTTAATTAATGCCTCTGTGGCATAACTTCTAACAATTTTGAAATGACTTCTTTCTGGAATTGAAATTAGTCCCTTGATGATATCACTCTAAAGCTCCATATTGACAATAATTAGATTTATTTTTGGTAGTCTTTACACATGCGCGAGTTCCCCCATGTGGCCCTCATGCATTACTCTTGGAAAACACATATGAGTATTCTTATTTTAAGAATAAGACTGTAACTTAGAGGTGTTAAATTTCAGGCACAAGGTCACTAAGTAAACAGCAGGCATAAAACTAGAACTCAGATCTTTTGACCCCAAATTTCATTCTTCAACTCAGTTAACTATTCATAAACAACCAACCGATGCTGCGTACAGTACTGAATTAGTCCTAGCACAAGCTTCTGCCCCAAAATAAATAAGATACAGTGTCCATTAATTAAGAAAGTTTTAGTTGCTTTCTAAACAACCTATAGTGGAGGCATATATAGTATTAAAGGTATTGACAAAATTCCACAGCAGGCCAGAGGATACAGAAAAGGAAAAACACTGAGAGTAACAAAGTTGAGTTCAGTCTTGATTGGCAGATAAAAGTTTTTCAGGGCAGTTTGATACAGTATATATTTTTTCTCCATTAACTGCATAGTATATGATATATCTCTCTTTATGTTAACTCAAATTCAATTCTCCTGGACTCTTGATTGAGAAGATTTTTGAGGGTGAGACCACTGGAAAACACAAGAAGTCTACATGTCCATCTCTTAATATGTAAACCTTTCCATGAGCATTTCCAAATATTGACCTAATCAATAGTTAAACATGATTCCGTAAAGGAATGGTCTGTGCGCTATGCATAGACCTTTAGTCTCTAGCCACATATAACCATATAAATTTAAATTCAGTCAAATCAAAATTAAATTAAGTTTAAAATTCAGATTCTCAGGCACACTAACTACACTTAAGAGTGTATTAACAGTCACATGTGGCTAGTGGCTACAATGTTGAACAAGGCAGGTATAGAACATTTTCATCACTGCAGAAATTTCGTTTTTGTCCTTTGAATTTAATGAATTTACATAAAAAACAGGTACTCATTTTAATTTAAAGAATAAAAATCTTTCAAAAAATACAGAGTGAAAAGATTTTAACCAAGTTTACATTTCTTTTTGCTATAATATTTAACAACAATTCATCTCATCATAACGTAATGCAATGTGTAAATGCAGCACCCATTACAGTCATGAAACTACATTTAAGGATGTGCATTGTTAACAGTGGCCCTTGAAGGAAATGGATTTATCTTCTATTAAAAATTCTATGGTATATAAGCATTACATAATAATGCTACTTTGCCACGTTTTGTCTCAAGAACTATCACAAAAGTTTTCTGGAAGTAAGTCCATATAAGGATTAAATATTTAAAAGGTGAAATGTTCCTTATTTCAACTTTAGCAAGATCTTTTCTTTTTCATTAAGAGACACTTTAATAGTTGTTTTAAAGCAAAAGCTGTTAGAGTCTAGATAGCTAAAGCTGTACTCCAGAGTTCAAGCTTACAGGTAAATTTATTGTAAGTAGTTCTCAATACAATATCTTCCCTCCCTATACCCTTACCCAAAATCATATATTGTTCTTACAAAACTTTGGTGAAGAGTATAAATATATCCAGGAAGATATATATGCCATACAATAGCAAGAACAGTAAAGCCCAACTAATGATTCTGAGTCTTAAAAATAGAAGGCAATTACAATGTACTCAAAGTTACATTAAGAAAAGCTTTCATGGGGGTAATACTGAAACAGTCAAAAGGTTAAGAAAATACTGATATCAAAGTACAAATGGCTACAATGTTAAAATAGAGAAAAGCTGCTATACAAGAGCCTCTTGAAAAATCAAAAATAAAGACCACAACAGGAGTCAGGATGATTTTCCTGGTCTACTCATGAATTTTAGTCTTTAGAAGTCTGGTTATGCTGACATCTAGAAGAGTTTCTTATCACATTGGATGGTCTCATTCCAACTTTGTAGGGTGGGTCTTCCCCAAGGAACCTCTGATCCTGGTCGCATCTTGGTTATTGTACAACTTCAAAGTAATGCAATATTGCCATGATGTGCTGGGGTGTGAAGACGTATCCTTTGCATAGTGCCATCCCCACAATGGAAACCAGCGTGGAATTGAACACCGTCTGTTCTCAGGGCTCCAGCATCTCTGTTATGTGCCTCCCGCAATGCGGTTCACACGTCAGTCTCAGAAATTTTTATTAAACACTGCTGGTATGCATTTGAAATTTGTTTTCTTAAAATAACTGAACCAGGCCAGGCGTGGTAGCTAACGCCTATAATCCCAGCACTTTGGGAGGCTGAGGTGGGTGGATCACAAGGTCAGGAGATTGATACCATCCAGGCTAACACCGTGAAACCCACCTCTACAAAAAATATAAAAATTAGCCGGGCATGGTAGCATGTGCCTGTGGTCCCAGCTACTCGGGAGGCTGAGGCGGGAAAATTGCTTGAGCTGGGAGGCAGAGGTTGAGGTGAACCGATATTGCGCCACTGCACTCCAGCCTGGGTGACAGAGTGAAACTTCATCTCAAAAAAAAAAAAAAAAATACTGAACGAAGGAACTATAGGTTAATCTAATAAAACCATAAAAAATGAAATAAAATATTATAACTAACTGATCTAGATTCATTCTTTCATATGCTTTGTATGGATTTAGCACATACACATTAAGTCCCTACTGTGTGACCTGAATTGTACTTGAAGTAGATTAATTAGCAAAATAGACATGACTTCTGACCTCATTATTCTCAAAACCTGGAGGGAATACAGACAATATAACATGTAGTTTCGATAGAATGTGGTTACTTGCTCTTACCTCTAATTTTGTTGTAATCACAATAAGTGGAAACTTTCTTACATTTGCACATGAAGAAAGGAACAGACATGTCTGTCCTTAAGAAGCTGCAGTCTTTCTCGGTCACATAAACCATGATGTTAACTAAAGGAAAGTTTCCTTCCAGAAATTTCCAGGTTTTTGAGATGTGAATTTAGCAGCCAGCATTTAAATGTTTCTACCTCACATATATTTGAAAAATATGAGTTTTTCAAACATGGACACATTTTATAAAATGTAATAATAAGTAAGTAAATAGTCTCTTAGGCAGCCTTTATGATACAGTCAAAGCTATCTTGTGTCTAGGGACATCAGAGAAAACAGCAGGTATTGAAAATCTCAAAGAGCTTGAAAATCAGCCTTTGGTTGGGTAGGTTTAAAAGTTATCCTAGTTGGTGTGGGAAAGGTTCTTTTCTTCAGCTGTTTGAGCTGAACAATCTTCAGACGAGCAAGCACCAGTTCTAACCAAGGATTTTGGTGGTTAGTGGGCTGGATCTTGATTACTCTCTCCTGACACTATTTTAAGATCCAACTCCTACAGACGGTTTGGGAGAAAGAACAAGGAAAGACCCACATAAGAGCAAAAATTTATCTGTCAAGATTCTTAACGTTACTTCAAACTTCTCCCTCTTTAACAAAATAACAGTTCTTTCTGCTGAGAAATAATGGACATGTATTTTTAAAAATATTTTTCTATAGACAGGGTCTTGCTCTGTCACCCAGCTGGAAAGACCAGTGAGGGAGTCATATAGCTCACTATAAGCTGGAACTCCTGGGCTCAAGAGATCCTCCCACTTCAGCCTCCTGAGTAGCTAGGACTACAGGCATGCACGACTGCACTTGGCAACCATTTTTTTTTTTTTTTTTTTGAGATGAAGTTACACTCTTGTTGCCCAGTCTGGAGTGCAACGGCACTATCTCGGCTTACTGCAACCTCTAACTCCCATGTTCAAGTGATTCTCCTGCCTCAGCCTCCCGAGAAGCTGGGATTACAGGTGCCTGCCACTACACCTGGCTATTTTTTTTAATATTTTTAATAGAGACGGGGTTTCACCATGTTAGCCAGGCTGCTCTTGAAGTCCTGACCTTCAGGTGATGCACCTGCCTCAGCCTCCCAAAGTGGTGGGATTACTGGCATGAGCCATTGCACCCAGCCTACTTTTTAAAGAGTCTGTAGAAACAGGGTCTCACTATGTTACAACCAATGAGCCAACCCTGACATAATTAACCAAAATCCATAGTGTACATTAAGGTTCACTGTGTTTAAACTCTTATCGGTTCTGACAAATGTATGATGTCATATAACTACAATTATAGACTTATACAGAATAATTTCCCTAAAGTAAAATTCCCCTGTCCTTCACCTAGGCATCCCTCCCTCCTGGCCTCAAACTGCTGTCCTCAATCAATCCTCCTGTCTCAGTCTCTCAGACTGCTGGGATTAAATGAATGAGCACCAGGGCTTAATATGCTTGAATAAAAACTAGTAACCTCAAATTCAAGAATGTTAAATAAAATATTTCCAGGAACTACTCAACAACTCTTCCATGGGCTAAGAGTGTGTGTGTGTGTGTGTGTGTGTGTGTGTGTGTGTGTTTGGGGAGAGTTGACTCAATATTCTTTATTCTAAAAATAACTGAAATGTCTTTAAGTATGACATTTTCCAGTTAGCTCTAAGTTCTGTCATGTTTCATCAACTCTCATTTGGCCCAGTTTGTACATATATGCAACCTACATGGCCCATTTAGTCTTTTGAGTTTGCAATCTCTGATCTATAATGACTCTGCCTATTACCTTTATTTATTTCAATAGAATATTTAGTGTTTGTTTTCAGAATGGCCTGGATCAAAGAGAAGAGAGCTTTCTAGACCTTATGAAACTATATTTATCCTGATCACCATTTCTCCCTAATGACTAGCATAATGCAACACATAATATGTATTTGTTATATCAACAGGTAAATAATGAATAAGTGCATTTTAGTAATAGTCATTGCATTTTAAGCACTTGTCATTATTAAACCTTCATTATTTAATTTTATTAATCATTTAGAAACTGTGGAGCTGGTTCTGATATGAGGGGATCTAAGCTACAGAAAGGAAAACATGGCCATTCTCATGCAAGCCAAGCTCCGTGGCTCACTGTCCTGAAGCTGGTTTGAGACGACCCCTGAATATAGGGAAGTCAGGAAAAATGTCAAGGTGTTGGGATCTGGATCAGGATATAAAGAACAAACAAATGTTACCAAGTGAAGACTGATTTCCAGCAGCAGAAACATATTGGATTGTCAGTGGCTGACACTTTAAATGGTATTAATTTCTTGAGTTACATATGAAAAAGGAATCTAGGATTTGTTAAAGGTGCTTTATTTTGCTTCCTATGCTCAATGGGCATTTCATTAGTGTTTTACCTAAGCACTATAAAGAAGAAAGGAGGAAAATGCCTCCTAAAGCCAAAAGACTCTGAGCATCTACATCTTAGATGCAAAGCTGTAAACTGCGGTTCTTCAGCTTAACTCAGGCTTTTCTATTTTGATAACTAAATAGGCTAAAAATGCATACACAATTAGAGGGCCAAGTATTTTAAAGAGTATATATTATAATATGTTATAAAATAAAATGTAAAAATCTTTCAATCCCTGTCCGCAATATTTTGTTAGTATTATGCTAACCCTACTGAAGAGTCACAAAAATTGCTGTAATATTGCCTCCAAATGCTTGTTATCAATCTTCCCTCTTCAGTGAAATAACACCAAAATAATGCAGATAACATTCTCTGCCTATCTTATTCTTTCTAGCCCCATGCCTTTCTCCTTCCAACACTCCAGCCTGGCTAGTTATCCATAGTCACAGGAAACTCAGGAGAATATGACCAGAAGGCCTGCGGTAATTTTTATAAATGTTTGAATTATTATATCTTGACATGGTTTCATCATTTAGACTTGGGCATTTTTATTTAAACTTATCACAAGCAGAGAAAGAGTTGGGTCTGCTCTGAAATTAATCATCTCTGCATTGCATTTCCCACAAAACGATATAAGAAACAAAGGAACAGAAGCCACGCGAACCCAGCCCTTGATGGGCAAATAATTGGCCTGGCTTGGCTATTGTCATTGTGGATGGCAGTGGCCTCGACTAAGAGCATATTAATATACGCTCTCTAGACAAACAGAACACTGGAAGTCCTGCCCATCCCCAGGCCCTGTGAAATTCACAAAGCCTCAGCTTCTCTTCCTCATTGCTTTTTACCATCGCTTCCTCAGTATAAGATCTCTTTGTCCAAAAATACTGATTTTGATCTTCCTACTTTTAAATACTGTAGAGTGCCTAAGGCTTGAAAACTACACATTTCTTTGCTCTTGGTTCAATATGCTCAGTGGGAGAAATTTGTCATCGGAGTTGTTGCTGTTGGAGAAATACAGAGATCTCCTTTCCCCTCAGTCCCCAAAGCATCTGTTGCCTGGACTTTTGTTTGTATTAATGAAATATGCCATCTGCATTGTGCAGGCACTTACATTTCAGTAGGAAGTAGAGAGGGGAATCCCAAAGAGGAACCCAGTAGCCATGATAAAACTTCTTTGTGCTCCTTCATGTAAAACTCAAAGACCAAATCCTTCTAACCACCCGCAGCCATAGCCATGGGCTCCATTTTAGAGCCAGGAAATGTCAAATTACAACAGATCATCATTTCACTGCAAGTTACCTCAAAGGCCACTCTTCTATCTGGATAAAAGATTGAACTCATGGTTTTTCTTCTGCCTTAATGGATGGTGGATTCGTCAGAAAGTTTTTGGACACAAACAATAGAAACCAACTCTATGAAGCTTCAACAACAAAGAGAATGTACTGCCAGTGTAACTGAGAAATTCAAGGAATGAATCCTCAGGTCTGACTGCCTCAAGCTGCTAACTGATATTCTTAGGAATTAGTCTCTCCCTACCTCTTAGCTCAGCTTTCTTTGCTTTGGGTTATCTTCAAGCAAATCCTTATCAAGTTCAATCCTCTTCCACTGCATTTTACCTCTCCTGCTTTGTAACCCCAGTTTGAAAGAAGTTCCTATTATCCACTAGTTCCAAAAGAAGTTTGAAAATCCAATACGTTTGGCTGAAAGGTCGGGCTTTGGTCATCTTCCTTCTCCTGAAACAATGTTTCTAGCCAAGGGAAATACTGCGGTTTCACTGGCAGACCAGCTTCACCTCTCACTCAGGATCTGGAGTGTGGGAACCACTCTATTACACACGTGCAGCCTGAGAGTGGAGAAGGGTAAAGGAACGTTAAGTGTGATGTCCCCAACATAAAAAGCATGTTTAACAGGCCAGAACCAGAGATGTCCATTCCAGAGAGGGATGGCGGAAAGACCTTCCAGGATTTGGCAATTTTGAAAAGTACTTAGCTTCACATGACCCTAGTATGAAAGAGCTCCCCCTTTTTTTTTTTGCTCTGCTGTCCTTTAACAAATTCCCTAAAAAGTGCAGGAAAGTTTTATGTCTAGATCCACAAGTACTGCCTATCTTTTTTCATAGATATATGAGATTCTAAGTTATTGGAAAGAACAGGTCAAGGGTTTGTTGCCCGATTTAAGAAACAAAGAGCTGGCAAGTGTGAAATAACCTTACCTGCGTGCGAGATGTAATCTGGAAGAAATGAACTGGAGGAGCCACGAATGGCCTGAATGCCTGTGGTATATTCAGTAGAATCAACAGAAAACAGAAACACTGGCCAGAAAGTGTAATTTTATTCCTCAATAATCAACCTATATTTGAAAAGTATATGATAATTATAATACTGATAATACTGATACTGATTTTAAAACTCAAAGATTTAACATGTATCCGGTGAGTGGTAAGTTAATAACTGTGTTTAGCACTTAACATATCTAGCCTAAGTGAGGAATTGAGTTTGGGGTGAACAGAGACGTGGCTCCAATGAACTATCTGGAGGGTCAGGAAAGCCTTAGGACAGAATGTGGTGTCTCAGTTAAGATCTGAAGGGCAAGCAGAAGTCAGAATGTAAGGAAGGCTGATCTAAAAGGCAAACAGAGTATATTAGGGTTCTCTAGAAGGACAGGATTAATAGAATAGATGTATATATGAAGGAAAGTGTATTAAGGAGTATTGACTCACACGATCATGAGTTAAGTCCCACAATAGGTCATCTGCCAGCGGAAGAGCAAGGAAGTCAGTCTTAGTACCAAAACCTCAGAAGTTAAGAACCCAACAATGCAACCTTCAGTCCATGGCTGAAGGTCCAAGTGCCCCTGGCAAATCACTGGTGTAAGTCCAGGAGTCCAAAAGCTGAAGAACTTGGAAGTCTGATGTTCAAGGGCAGGATGCATGCAGCATGAGAGAAAGATGAAGGCTGGGAGATTCAGCCAGTCTACTCCTTCCACATTCCTCTGCCTGCTTTTATCCTAGCTGCACTGGCAGCTGACTAGATGGCGCCCACCCAGATTGAGGGTGGTTCTGCCTCTCTGGGTCCACTGACTCAAATGTTAATCTCCTTTGGCAACATCCTCACAGACACACCCAGGCACAATACTTTCCATCTTTCAATTCAGTCAAATTGACACTCAGTATTAACCATCACACAGAGCATCTACAAAGTTCTTGTGGTAGGTCTGAGAACATAGTCATCAGGAAGGAAGGGGTAATTCTTGTTGGCTGAAGCATCAAATGAGAAGGGTATAAAGAGGGGAGAGAAGCATAGAAAAAGCCCAGGAAATCAGAAAGGCAGAAAACACATTCACAAGCTAGACTGGATTTGGACTTCTGTGGACCTCCCAGAGCTGATCAAAGCAAGAGATGGTTATGTCTCTGCTGCTGGGTGCAGAAAATGAGAAGTTAGGATGAGGATCACCTTGTTAAATATTCTCAAAAATCTGAATACTAGATATATTCAGATAACATCCATGAGGCTCACTCTTACGATAGTGTTATACTGAACAGACTTGACCATCATTCGACATTTGACAAAAGCAAGATGCTTTTCCCCAATAGTAGTCATGCAATAAGTTAATCAATCCAGCTACAGGATAAGTACCTCGTTTTGGTATTTCCCAAATGTAGAACAGTGCCAGCATATCACAAGCCCAGTAAATGTTCGTTTAATAGATGCTATGAACAGATGAGTATTAAATGCCTTTTATTTTGGGTCAAACCAGATCTGACAACTACCTAATTATTCTGCATTTATTTATCTCCCAAAGAAGTGCTCTTCTTCCACAAACTATATATCTAAATATTCAATGGCATTATAACAAAAACTATTATATCTGTTAAATATCTTTGGGGATGGCTTTTGTAGAATTATACTCACCTCTCAGTATCAGAAATAGACAATCTCCTTTTTAACCATATTTTTAATAAAATTAAAATTATCAATCTTAGAAATATATGTATACTATATAGAATGCATGTTTATGCCTCCCCTCCCAAATTCATATGTTTAAACCTTTTACCTGGTGTTATGGTATTGAGAGGTGGGGCCTTGAGGAAGTAATCAGGTCTTGAGGGCAGAACCCTCATAAATGGAATTGGTAACCTGACAAAAGAAGCCCCAGAGATCTCTCTTACCCCTTCTGCCACACGAGGATACAAAGAGAAAATGGCCATTTATGTACAAGAAAGCAGGCCTTCACCAGATACCTAATTGACTAGTGATGCTATTTTGGACTCCCCAGCCTCCAGAACTTTGAGAAATAAACTTTTGCTTTTTAAAATCCACTCAGTTATGGCATTCTGTTATAGCAGCCAAAACACTAAAATAGGAAACTAGTACCCAGAAGTAGGGGTGATGCTATCCCAAAAACCTAACAATGTCCAAGTGACTTCGAAACTGGGCAATGGGTAGAGGCTAGAAGTGTTTTGAAGTGCCTGCTAGAAAAACCCTACATTGTTGTAAAGAACCTTTAAAAGTGATTCTGGGTAGGTCTCAGAAAAAAAAGAAGAGATGCAGAGAAAGCCTTAATCTTAGAAAATACCTATGTAATCCTAAAGTTAGGAATATGAAGGGTAAAGCTCATTCTGATGAGGTCTCAGACAGAAATAAGGAACATGCTACTAGACAGTGGAGGAAGGTAATCTTCATTATAAAATAGATAATTTGGATGAATTGTTTTTGTGTTTCAGTGTTTTGCAGAAGGTAGTATTTGTGAATAATACTGGTAATTGGATACCAGGCTGAAGAAATCTTTAAACAAAGCACCAAATGAAGTGGCTTGGCTCCTCCTAACTGCTTAAAGTATGAAAGAAATGAGGAATAAGAGCTCACCTAATTGTATCTCCCACAGCAACAAAAATTTTTCAGCCATCCATAGACAAAATAGCCTTTGTGGGAGCCTTGTATTAATTTAGGAGGTTGTGAAATTTGAGGGGAGCCCAGTATTTAGTAGGGCCATTTTGAGAGGGTAGATTCGTGCCCAGATGGAAGACTTGCTGACCATGGTCCTGGCTGCAGACCTGGAAATGGCTTTATCCCCTTGTGGACTCAGCTATGGCCACATTTGGTCTTGGTCTTATTATAAAAACCATCAGCAAAGAGATCCAGAAAAATTTATGTACACTAGTACCTTGGCTGACAGGCCAGCCAATGTTGAGTCCAGATGTAGACCCTGAAACAGTTCTGAAACTCATTTTTAGATTCTCTTAGCTGTGGTTTGAGAGTAGACCTTCTCAACCAGGAACCCAGAGGGAGAAATGCCTGCCTGAGTCCCCAAGATAGGCTTGCCAAACAGCCCACAGCAGATCCTGAAATGGCACTGAAACTCAGCTACAACCCCTCTTAGCTGTAGTGTGTGAGCAATCCTACATGCCCAGGCATCTGGAAGGAAATATACTGATCTGTGATCCTAGAGACAGGACTGCAGACCTTAGTCTCAGCTGTATATCCTGAAGCATCCTTGTGTATATTAAGCTGTTCCTGCATTCCTATAAAGAAGTATCTGAGACAGGATAATTTACAAAGAAAAGAGGTTTGATTGGCTCACTGTTCTGTAGGCTTTACGGAAAGCATGGTGCTGGCATCTGCTATGCTTCTGGTGAAGCCTTAAGGAGCTTTCAATCATGGTAGAAAGCAAAGGGGAAACAGGCATACCACATGGCAAAAGCAGGGGCAAACGAGAGAGCAGTGGAAAGGTGACACATGCTTTTAAATGACCAGATCTCACAAGACCTCACTGACTATCAGGAAGATAGCACCAAACCATGAGGAATCCACTCTTAGGACTCAAACACCTCCCACCAGGCCTCACCTCAAATATTGGGAATTACAATGCAACATGAAATTTGGGCAGGAACAAATATCCACACTATATCATTCTACTCCAGTCCATCTCAACTCTCTTGCCCATCTCATCTTGCAAAATATGATCATGCCTTCACAACAGTCCCCTGTCTTAACTCATTCTAGCATTAGCTCAAAAGTCTAAAATTCAAAGTCTTATCTGAGACAAGGCAAATCCCTTCTACCTATGAGCCTGTAAAATAAAAAACAAGTTAGTTACTTCTAAGATTCAATAAGCATACAGTCATTGGATAAACGTTCCCATTCCAAAAGGGAGAAATCAGCCAAAAGAAAGGGGCTACAGGCTTTACACAAGTTTGAAAGTAGCAGGGCAATCATTAAATCTTAACGTTCCAAAATAATCTCCTTGGACTCCATGTCCCACATCCAAGGAGGTGATGGTGCAAGGGGTGGGTTCCCGAAACCCTGGGCAGCTCTCCCATTGTGGCTTTGCAGGGTTCAGCCCCTGAGGCTGCTCTTACAGGGTGTTGAGTGCCTGAGGCTTTTCCAGGTGCATTGTGTAAACTGCCAGTTGATTAACCATTTTGGGGTCTGGTGGATGGTGGTAGCCTTCTCAGAGATCCAGTAGGCAGTGCCCAGTGAGGACTCTGTGTGGGGCTACTAGCCACAAATGCTGCCCTAGGAAAGGTTCTCTGTGAGAGTTCTCCTGCAACAAGCTTTAACCTGGGTACCTAGGCTCTCTCATACATCCTCTGAAATCTAGCTGGAAGCCAAGCCTCCTTAACTCAGGCACTCTGTGAATCTGCAGGCTTAACACTACATGGAAGTTACAAAGGCTTATGAATTGCTGCCACGCCCCCCTCCCCCGGGCTCCAAAGGAGTAGTCTCAGCTGTGTCTGGGGCCTCTTGAGCCACAGGCTGGAGCCAGAGGGTCTTGGATGTGGGAAGCAGTGTCCCAAGGCTGTGGAGGGCAGTGTGTTCCCGGGCCCTGCTCCTAAAATCATTCTTTCTTTCTGCTTATACCTCTGGACCTATGAGGAGAGGGGCTGCCACAAAGGTCTCTGAAATACTTTTCCCCATTCTCTTGGATATTAACACGTGTCTCCCTTTTAGTTATGCAAATTTCTCTAGCAAGTGTTTGCTATGCAGCCTGCCTGAATTCCTCTTCTGAGAAAACTTTTCCTTTCTCTGTCACATGGCCAGGATGCAGATTTTCTAAACTTTTACACTGTTTCCTGCTTAAATATAACCTCCAACTTTAAATAATTTATTTGCTCCTGCATCTGATAAGTAGGCTGTTAGAAGCAGCCAGGGCATATCTTGAACACTTTGCTGCTTAGAAATTTCTTCTGCCAGATACCCTAGGTCATTACCCTCAATTCCAAACTTCCACAGATCTTTAGGACATAGATCACAACACAGCCAACTTCTTTGATAAGCTATAACAAGAGTTCAGTTTCTTTGCTCCAGTTCCCAGTAAACTCCTAATTTCCATCTGAGACCTCAGCAGCCTAAACTTCGCTGTCCACATGACTATCAGCATTTTGGTCACAACTATCTAAACAGTCTCTAGGAAGTTCCAAACTTTCCCTATCTTTCTTTTTTATTCTGAGCCCTCTAATTCTTTCAACTTTTGCTAGTTACCCAGTTCCAAAGTTGCTTCTAGATTTTCAGGTATCTTTATAGCAATACCCAACTATTTAGTACTAATTTTCTGTATTAGGCCATTCTTATATTGCTATACAGAAATATCTGAGCCTGTAATCCCAGCACTTTGGGAAGCTGATGCCTGCAAATCACCTGAGTTCAGGAGTTTGAGACCAGCCTAGCCAACATAGCGAAACTCTGTCTCTACTAAAAATACAAAAATTGGTTGAGCATGATGATGTACACTTGTAATCCCAGCTACTCAGGAGACTGAGGCAGGTGAACTGCTGGAACCCAGGGGACAGAGGCTGCAGTGAGCCAAGATTGCACCACTGCACTCCAGCCTGGGCGATGGAGCAAGATTCCATCAAAAACAAAAACAAAACACTGAGATGGGGTAATTTATGAATAAAAAAGATTTAATTGGCTCATAGTTCTTCACACTTAATAGCAAGTTTGATGCTGGCATCTGCTCAACTTCTGGTGAAGTCTCAGGGAGCTTTCAATCATAGTGGAAGGCAAAGGGAGAACAGGCATGTCACATGGTAAAAGCAAGAACAAGCTAGAGAGTGGGGGGGCAGGAGCCATTCACTTTTAAATGACTAGATCTTATGAGAACTTGCTCATTATCACAAAAATAGCACTAAGCCATGTGGGATCCACCCCCATAACCCAAACCTCTCATCAACTCCCCAACTTCTACCAACACCACTGCATTGGGGATTACAATTCAACATGAGATTTCAGTGGGGACAGATATCCAAACTGTATCACTGTGAGTTGGTTTTAGTCCCTTTAATCCATGGCTGGGTTCAGGACTACCTGCCCTGGTTTATATTCAGTGACCTAGTAGTGGCCCTCCCAGGGACCTGGAGGAAGTCACTCCCATTTGTGCTACTGGTAACAGGCCTGCCATCTGCATACCTTCAAGTGTTTCTTCATCCCAGTGCCAGCACTACTGACCAAGGTACTAATGCAGTCTTGTCCACCAAGAGGACAGACAAAAGCCATGCCCACTAGAGACACTGGTAATAGGCCTGCAAACTGGATCCCCTCATGCACTCATGTGATCCAGCTCAATCCTCACAAGACTGCAATCCTATAGGCAATCCCATCAGCTCAGAGACACAACATGAAAAGGCTTTTCCCAGCAAAACTAGTCTGTAAAGACTAGAAGAGGTATTTGCTCCTTCAAATACAAGGCTACAGAGATAACAATGAATCAGGCAAACATGACACCACCAAAGGAAACTATGAACATTCTGTACTTGACTCCAAAGAAATGGAGATCTACAAAATTCCTAAAAAATAAAAAATAATCATCTTAAAGGGCTCAATTAAATATAAGAAAGCATAGACAATTTGGGGAAATTAGAACAATGCCTGAACCAAATACAAAGTTTAATAAAGAAATATAAAGCATAATAAAGAACCAAAAAGAAATCCTAGAGCTAAAGAACAAAATGACTATATTAAAAAGTTCAACAGACAACTTTAACAGCAGACTCCATTATGCAGAAGAAATAATTAGTGAATTCAAAAACAGGCCATTTGAAATTAGCCAAGGGGAGAGCAGGGGAAGATGGCGCTGTAGAAGCAACTCAGGATTGCAGCTCTCAGTGAAGGCACAGAGGGTGAGTGCATGCCACATTTCCAGACGGATCTTTTTTGCCCACAGAACGGGGAAATTCCCAGGTGTAGGAGAGACACGGGATGCCAGTGCCAGCTGTTTTGGCTGGCATGGCCGTTTCGGCTGGTGCCGCAGCGCAGCAGCACTCTGCACAAAACGCACTGGTCTGGGTGCCCTGTTAAACTGGCAATTTGAGATTTAGGAGGGCAGATTAGCATATTCATCCAATTAAGCGAGACTTGGACAGTGAGCCGGGTGAGGAGATTCCCAGGAAGCAACGTTTGAGCCGGCGCAGTGGGTCGCTGCATGGGAAATCACGCAGATCCCAGTGCCCATTCAGCAGGTAACTGAAACACCTGGGAGAGAGTCAGCCATTCAACTTAAAGAAAAAAAACAAAAGGGCACTGAGGCAGGGAGCCTGGTGATCAGGCTCGGCAGGTCCCACCCCCACAGGTACAAACAAAATGGCGATTCGAAAAGCTTGGGGTTGAGAGTTTCACAGTAGGCACAGCTGAACCCAGGATGGTGCAGCTTGGTGGGGGAGGGGCGTCTGCCATTACCAAGACATTCCGCCCCTACTGAGGTACACTCCCATTGCTGACGCATCCTGCTGTTGCCGAGGCAACCTGTCATAAGAGAGAGTGTGCCCCAATACTGAGATGGGCCACCATCACCACAGCAGTTCTAACCACACCCATGTAAGCAGGACTACAGGGAATTACACTTGGCAGCAGGGCGGCGCCCACAGCAAAAGGGCGAAGCCCACGACAGCAGGGCAGAGCCCAAGGCTACAGGGTGGACTCCACAGCAGCAGGGCGGAGCCTCGGCAGGCAAATAGTGACTAAACTGCCTCCTAGCTGGGCAGGACAGTGCAACAGATACTCATAAATAAAGCCCTAACTCCCTGAGACAGAGCATCTGAGGGAAAAAAGGGGTTTTATGAGTTCTGCTGCAGCAGACTTAAACGTACCTGCCTAGCAGCCCTGAATGAACAACGGAGCTCACAGCTCAGCACTTGAGCTCCTATAAAATACAGACCATCTCCTCAAGCAGCTCCCTGACCCCTGTATATCCAAAGAGTCACCTCAAAAAGGACTGATCAGACTGACATTTGGCGGACATCATTCTGGGACAAAGATAGAAGAAGAAGAAACGGATAGCATCGCTCACTGTTCTGCAGCTGCTACAGGTGAACCCCAGGCAAGCAGGGCCTGGAGGGGACCTCAGCAGTCTTACAGCAGAGGGGCTAGACAGTTAGAAGAAAAACTAAGAAACAGAAATACTTCATCATCAACAATCTGGGTGTCCACTCAGAGACCCAACGAAAAATCAGCAACTACTCAGATGACAGGTGGATGAATCCACAAGGATGGGAAGAAACCGGCGCAAAAAGGAGGAAAACACCCGAAACCTGAACACCTCACCTCTACAAAGGACCAAAACTCCTCACGAGCAAGGGAACAAAGCTGGACAGAGAATGAGTGTGATGAAATGACGAAATCAGACTTCAGAAGGTGGATAATGAGAAACTTCCATGAGCTAAAAGAACATGTTTTAAATCAATGCAAAGAAACTAAGAACCTTGAAAAAAGATTTGAAGAAATGATAATAAGAATGGACAACTTAGAGAGGAAAATGAATGAATTGAAGGAGCTGAAAAACACAGCACGAGAACTTCGCGAAGCATGCACAAGTTTCAACAGCTGAATTGACCAAGCAGAAGAAAGAATATCAGAAGTCGAAGATCAACTCAATGAAATAAAATGAGAAGCCAAAATTAGAGAAAAAAGTGCAAAAAGGAATGAACAAAGTCTCCAAGAAATGTGGGACTATGTGAAGAGACCTAATCTACATTTGATAGGTGACCAGAATGTGACAAAGAGAATGAATTCAAGCTGGAAAATACTCTTCAGAATATTATCCAGGAAAATTTCCACAACCTAACAAGGCAGGCCAATATTAAAGTCTAGGAAATACAGAGAACACCACAAAGACATTCCACAAGAAGAGCAACCCCAAGGCACATAATCATCAGATTCACCAGGGTTGAAATGAAGGAGAAAAAGCTAAGGGCAGCCAGAGAGAAAGGTCGGGTCACCCAAAAAGGGAAGCCCATCAGACTCACAGCAGATCTCTCGGCAGAAACTCTACAAGCCAGAAGAGAGTGGGGGCCAGTATTCAACATCCTTAAAGAAAAGAACTTTCAACACAGAATTTCATATCCAGCCAAACTGAGCTTCATAACAGAAGGAAAAATAAAATCCTTTGCAAACAAGCAAGTACTCAGAGATTTTGTCACCACCAGGCCTGCTTTACAAGAGCTCCTGAAAGAGGCACTACACATAGAAAGGAACAACCAGTACCAGCCATTCCAAAAAGATACCAAATGCTAAAGAGCAACAACAAAATGAAGAATCTGCATCAGCTAATGGGCAAAACAGCTTGCTAGCATCAAAATGGCAATATCAAATTCACACATAACAATATTAACCCTAAATGTGAATGGGCTAAATGCACCAATCAAGACACAGACGGGCAAATTGGATAAAAAGCCAAAACCCATCGAGGTGCTGTATCCAGGAAACCCATCTCACATGCAAGGAACACAAAGGCTCAAAATAAAGGGATGGAGGAAGATTTCCCAAGCAAATGGAGAGCAAAACAAGCAGGAGTTGCAATTCTCGTCTCTGATAAAATAGACTTTAAAGCAACAATGATCAAAAGAGACAAAGAAGAACATTCCATATTGGTAAAAGGATTGATATAACAAGAAGAGCTAACGATCCAAAATATATATGGACCCAATACAGGAGCACCCAGATATATAAGGCAAGTTCTTAATGACTTACAAAGAGACTTAGACTCCCACACAATAATAGTGGGAGACTAACACTCCACTGTCAGTATTAGACAGATCGACAAGACAGAAAATTAACAAGGATACCCAGGGCTTGAACTCAGACCTGGAACAAGGAAACCTGATAGACATTTACAGAATTCTCCACCCCAAATCCACAGAATAGACATTCTTCTCAGCACCACATCACACCTACTCAAAAATTGACCACATAATTGGAAGTAAAGCACTCATCAGCAAATGCAAAACAACTGAAATCATAACAGTCTCTCAGACCATAGTGCAATCAAGTTAGAACTCAGAATTCAGAAACTAACTCAGAACTGCACAGCTTCATGGAAACTAAACAACTGGATCTTGAATGTTGATTGGATAAACAATGAAATGAAGGCAGAAATAAAGAAGTTCTTTGAAACCAACGAGGACGAAGACACAACATACCAGAATCTCTGGGACACATTTAAAGGAGTATCTAGAGGAAAATATATAGCAATAAGTGCCCATATGAGAAGAGTGGAGAGATCCAAAATTGATACCCTATTGTCAAAATTAAAAGAGCTAGAGGAGCAAGATCAAAAAAACTCAAAACTTAGCAGAAGACAAGAAATAACTAAGATCAGAGCAGAACTGAAGGAGATAGAGACATGAAAAACCCTTCAAAAATCAATAAATCCAGGAGCTGGTTTTTTGAAAAGATCAACAAAATAGATAGACCACTAGCCAGACTGATAAAAAAGAAAAGAGAGAACAACCAAATAGATGCAGTAAAAAAACGATAAAGGGGAAATCACCACAGATTCCACAGAAATTCAAACCATCATCAGAGAATATTACAAACAACTCTATGCACATAAACTAGCAAACCTGGAAGAAATGGATAAATTCCTGGACACCTGTGTCCTCCCAAGCCTAAACCAAGAGGAAGCTGAAACTATGAATAGACCAATCTCAATATCTGAAGACGAGGCAGCAATTAAGAGCCTATCACTCAAAAAAAGCCCAGGTCCAGATGGGTTCACAGCCGAATTCTACCAGACACACAAAGAGGAGCTGGTACCATTCCTTCTGAAACTATTCCAAAGAATCCAAAAAGAGGGAATCCTTCCTAATTCATTTTATGAGACCAACATCATCCTGATACCAAAACCCAGCAGAGACTCAACAAGAAAAGACAACTTCAGGCCAATATCCATGATGAACATAGATGCAAAAATCTTCAATAAAATACTGGCAAGCCGATTGCAACAGCACATCAAAAAGCTTATCCATCATGATCAAGTAGGATTCATCCTAGGGATGCAAGGCTGGTTCAACATACACAAGTCTATAAACGTAATTCACCACATAAACAGAACCAAAAACAAAAACCATGTGATTATCTCAATTGATGCAGAGAAGGCATTCGACAAAATTCAACAGCCCTTTATGCTAAAAACCCTCAATATACTCGGTATTGATGGAACATATTTCAAAGTAATAAAAGCTATTTATGACAAACCAACAGCCAATATCATATTGAATGGCAAAAACTGGAAGCATTCTCTTTGAAATCTGGCACTAGACAAGGATGCCCTCTCTCACCACTCCTATTCAATATAGTACTGGAAGTTCTAGCCAGAGCAATCAGGCAAGAAAAAGAAATAAAGGGTATTCAAATAGGAAAGGAGGAAGCCAAATTGTCTCTATTTGCAGATGACATGATAGTATATCTAGAAGACCCCATTGTCTCAGCCCAAAAACTCCTGAAACTGATAAACAACTTCAGCAAAGTCTCAGGATATAAAGTCAGTGTGCAAAAATCACAAGCATTCCTATACACCAATAACAGACTTAAAGAGAGCCAAATCAAGAACGAACTGCCATTCACAATTGCTACAAAGAAAATAAAATACCTAGGAATACAACTTACAAAGAACATAAGGGACCTCTTCAAGGAAAACTACAAACCACTGCTCAACAAAATAAGAGAGAACCCAAACAGATGGAGAAACATTCCATGTTCATGGTTAGGAAGAATTAATATTGTGAAAATGGCTATATTGCCCAACGTAATTTACAGAATCAACACTATCCCCATTAAGGTACCATTGACTTTCTTCACAGAACTGGAAAAAATCACCTTGAACTACATATGGAACCAAAAGAGAGCCTGCATAGCCAAGTCAATTCTAAGCAAAAAGAACACAGCGAGACGCATCACATAACCGAACTTCAAACTATACTACAAGGCTACCGTAATCAAAACAGCATGGTACTGGTACAAAAAAACAGAGATATAGACCAATGGAACAGAACAGAGGCATCAGAGTCAACACAACATATCTACAACCATACAATCTTTGACAAACCTGACAAAAACAAGCAATGGGGCAAGGACTCCCTATTTAATAAATGGTGTTGGGAAAACTGGCTAGCCATGTGCAGAATGCAGAAACTAGACCCCTTCCTGACACCTTACACTAAAATTAACTCCAGATGGATTAAAGACTTAAACATAAGACCTGGCACCATAAAAACCCTAGAAGAAAATCTAGGCAAAACCATTCAGGACATAGGAGTAGGCAAGGACGTCATGACCAAAACACCAAAAGTATTGGCCACAAAAGCCAAAATAGACAAATGGGACCTAATCAAACTCCACACCTTCTGCACGGCAAAAGAAACAGTCACCAGAGTGAATCAGCAACCAACAGAATGGGAAAAAGTTTTTGCAGTTTACCCATCTGACAAAGGGCTGATATCCAGAATTTACCAGAACTCAAACAGATTTACAAGAAATAAACAAACAAGCCCATCCAAAAATGGGCAAAGCATATGAACAGACACTTTACAAAAGAAGACATACATGAGGACAACAAACATATGAAAAAATGCTCATCGTCACTGGTCATTAGAGAGATGCAAATCAAAACCACATTGAGATACCATCTCACACCAGTTAGAATGGCAATCATTAAAAAATCTGGAGACAACAGATGCTGGAGAGGATGTGGAGAAATAGGAACACTTTTACACTGCTGGTGGAAGTGTAAATTAGTTCAACCATTGTGGAAGACAGTGTAGCGATTTCTCAAGGACTTAGAAATACAAATTCCATTTGACCCAGCAATCCCATTACTGGGTATATATCCAAAGGACTATAAATCGTTCTACTATAAGGACACATGCACATGAATGTTCATTGCAGCACTGTTTACAATAGCAAAGACCGGGAACCAACCAAATGCCTGTTGATGACAGACTGAACTGGGAAAATGTGGCACATATACACCATGGAATATTATGCAGCAATCAAAAATGATGAGTTCATGTCCTTTGTAGGGACATGGATGAATCTGGAGAACATCATTGTCAGCAAACTGACACAAGAACAGAAAATGAAACACCACATATTCTCACTCATAGGCAGGTGATGAACAATGAGAACACATGGACACAGGGAAGGGAGTACTAAACACTGGGGTCTATTGGGGGGAATAGGGGAGGGACAGCATGGGGTGGAGCTAGGGAGGGATAGCATGGGGAGAAATGCCAAATGTGGGTGAAGGGGTGGAAGGCAGCAAAACACATTGCCATGTGTGTACCTATGCAACTATCTTGCATGTTCTGCACATGTACCCCAAAACCTAAAATGAAATAAAAAAAATAAAACTTATGAATTGTTAAAAAAAAAAAAAAGAAATTAGCCAAGTACAGGACCAAAAAGATTTAAAAATATTTAAAACATGAAGAAAGCGGTAGAGACATATGGAACAAAAATCAACTGTACAAGTATATAAACTGTGGGATTTCTGGAAGGAGAAAAGAGAGAGAGTAAGGAACAGAGAATTACTTGAAGAAATGCTGGCTGAAAACTATCCAGACCTTTGGAAAAATATGAGTATTCATATTCATGCAGCTTAACGTATCCCAGCTAAGGTCAACCCAAAGAAGACACTCCAGGACACATCACAAATAAATTATTAAAATTCAAATACAAAGAAAATCCTGAAAGCAGCAAGAGAAAAGAGACTTGTCACATATAAGAAAACCCACATAAGGGTAACAGCAGACATCTCAACAGAAGCCTTTCAGGCCAAAATGGAGTAAGATAATATATTCAAAGTGTCAAAAGAAAAAACTGTCAACTAACAGTACTATACTCAGCAACTGTAATTCTAAAGGGATTCTTTCAAGTTGAAAGAAAAGAGTTATTTTTGTTTCATGTAACACATGAAAACATATTAAAATATAAAACTCTCTGGCAAACTTATGTATGTAGTCAAATTCAAAATACTCCAATATTAGAATGGTGGCTTACAAATCACTTTTAACCCTAATATAAAAGTTAAAAAGTATTAAAAATAACTATAGCTATAAGAATTTGTTAATGAACACACAATATAAAAAGATGGAAATGTACTATCAATATAAAAATAGGAAAGGGACAGTAAAAATGTGGAATTCTTGTATGGAAAATAAGGTAATTTGTTATCAGCTGAATTATAATACTATAATTTTAGGATATTTTATATATGCTTCATGGTAAGGTAACCACAAAGCAAAAAAAATCTCTGGTAGATACACAAACGATAAATAGAAAGAAAACAAATGATACCAATAAAAACATTCAACAAATCACAAAGGAAAACAGAAGAGGAAGAAAGAAACAAAGGAACTAAAAAATTATAAACAATTAACAAAATGGCAATAGTAAATCCTTACCTATCAACAATAGCTTTAAACATAAATGAATGTAATTCTCTAAAGATACAGAGTGGCTAAATGGATTTTTTAAAAAAAAGATCAACAATATGCTACCTAAATTAGACTTGCTTAAGCCTAAAGACAAACACAGACTGAAAGCAAAAGGATAGAAAAAGATATTCTATGAAAAATGTCAATGAAAAGAAGAGCATGGATGTCTCTACCTGTATCAGACAAAATAGATTTTCAGTCAAAATCTGTTATAAGACACAAAAAAGGCAGCTACATCATGATGACAATTGTAAATATACATGCAAGCAACATTGAAGCACCTAAACATATAAAGCAAATATTAACAGAAATGAAGGGAGAAATAGACAGCAATCAAATAATATTAGGGGACTTTAATAACCCATTTTCAACAATGAATAGATCATCCAGACAGAAAATTAATAAAGAAATACTAGGCCAAAATAGGGTAAGATAACATACTCAAAGTGTCAAAAAAATGCCAACTAATAATACTATACTCAGTAAATGTAATGCTAAAGGGATTCTCTCAAGTTGAAAGAAAAGAGTTATTTTTGTTTCATGTAACAACATGAAAACATATTAGAATATAAAACTCAACACTTGAACAACACTATAAAACAAGTGGACCTACCAGACATATAGCAAACATTCCATCCAAAAGCAACAACTACACATTCTTCTCAAATGCACATAGAACTGTGTCCAGTATAGATTACACTTTGGGTAACAAAACAATTCTTAATAAAAATGAGAAGACTGAAATCAACCCACATATATTTTCTGACCACAATGGTATAAAACTATAAATCAATATGATAAATAATTATGAAAAATTCACCAATATGTGGAAATTAAACAACATACTGTTGAACAATCAATGGTTCAAAGAAATAAATCAAACAAATTAAAAACATTTGGGATAAATGAAAATAAAATATAACATACCCAAATTTCTGAGATGTGGCAAAACTAGTGCTGAAAGAACAGTTAGTGATAAATGCCTACATCAAAATAAAGAAAGAACTCAAACGACCTAGTGTGATGACTCAAGGAACTAGAAAAATAATAAACTAAGTCCAAAGGGAGCAGAAAGAAAAATATGATAAAGACCAGGGCTGAAGTAAATAAACAGAGACTAAGGCGAAAAGATCAACAAAACGAAAAGTTGGGTTTTTTGAAAAGATATAAATAGTCAAAACTTTAACTAGGTTAACAAGAAAATAAAGAGAGCTTAAATAAAATTAAAATTATAAAGGAGACTTAAAACGGATATTACAAAAATCCGTAAGGGATCGTAAGAGGCTACTTAAGTACCATTATTCCCCAATAAATTGGATAACTTAAAGGAAATAAATTCCTAGGAAGATGCAAACTACTAAGATGAGTCATGAAGAAATAGGTAATCTGAATAGACAAATAATAAGTGAGAAGATTGAATCAATAATCAAAAACCTCCTAATAAAAATTCCAAGGTCAACTATACCAAGTGTTTAAATAAGTAATACCCATATTTCTCAAAGTCTTCCAAAAAATTAAGGAGGAGAGGACATCTCCAAACTAATTTTCTGAGGCCAGCATAACCTTCAAACCAAAGCCAGGTAAAGATAATACCAGAAAATAAATTACAGGTCAGAAAAATTGATGAACGAAGATAGATGCAAAAGTCCTCCACAAAATACTAGTGAAACAAACTCAGCAGCACATTGAAAGGATCATACACTATGTCAAATTGGAAGAATGATTCGACATATGTAAATAAATAAATGTAATGCACTACTTTAAAATAACAGGACAAAAAGCACATGACAGTCTCAATATATGCAGAAGAAGCATCTGACAAAATTAAATGATCACTATAAAAATTCTCAGCGAATTACATATAGAAGGAGTTTACCTCAACACATGTTAAAGGCCATATATGACAGGCCTATGGGGTAGATTCATACACAATAGTGAAAAAAATGAAAGCTTTTTCTCAAGATCAGGAGTAAGACAAGCATACACACTTTTATCACTTCTATTCAACATAGTATTGGAAGTCCTACTCAGAAAAAATGTGTAGTAATAAGAAAGAAAATGCATCCAAATTGGAAAGGAAAATGTTAAATTGTCTCTGTTTGCAGATGTCATAATATTATATATAGAAATACTTAAACACTCTACCAAAACCCTGTCAGAACTAATAAATAAATTCAGTGAAGTTGCAGGAAATAATATTGACAAGCACATGTCAGTTGCATTCTATCACCTAATAAAGAACTCTCCAAAATAGAAATTGACATCATTTACAAAAGCATCAAAAATAAAATACTTAAGATAAATTTGGACAAGCAGATGAAAGCTATCTACACCAAAAACTATAAACACTGATGAAGGATATCAAAGAAGGCATAAACGAATAGAAACATATCCCATGTTTATGGATTGGAAGAATTAATATTGTTTAAATGTCCATATTGCTAACGGTGATCTACAAATTCAGTGCAATCTCCATCAACATTCCAATGACATTTTTCATGAAAATAGAAAAAGACAATTTCAAAGTTACTATAGAACTACAAAAGACCCCAAATGAGCAAAGAAATTTTGAAGAAAAAGAACAAAGCTAGAGGCATCACATTGCCTGATTTTAGAGTATATTACAAAGTCATGTGATCAAAATGATATGATATTGACATAAAAACAGAGACACTGACCAATGTAGCAAAATGGAGATCCCAGAAATAAGCACACACATACGTCATCAAGTAATCTTTGGTGAGGGTGCCAAGAATACACACTAGGGAAAAAAGTCACCTCAATAAATGATGCGAAAACAATATCCATATGCAAAAAATAAATTCTTCTACTTACACCATATGTAAAAATTAACTCGAAATGGATTAAGCTTAAAAGCTCCATGACATTGGTTTTGGCAATGATTTTTTGGATATAACAACAAAAGAACAGGCAATAAAAGAAAACACAAACATATGAGAGTACATAAAAATAAACACTCCTGCACAGCAAAGAAAGAAACCCACAGACTGAAAAGGCAGTCCCTAGAATGAGAGAGAATGTTTGCAAGCTATCTGTCTAATGAAGGGTTAACATCCAAAATGTTTAAGAAACTCATACAACTCAATAGCAAAAAAAATAAATCCCTGATTAATAAATGTACAAAGGACCTAAGTAGATATTTTTATTCAAAGAAAAAATAGAAATAGCCATTTGTATGAAAAATATAAATAGGTGTTCAACATCACCAATAATCAGAGAAATAAAAATAAAACCACAATTAGATACCACTTCACACATATTAGGATAGTCGTTAGGAAAAACACAAAAGGTCATTATTGGTGAAGGTGGGGAAAAATGAAATGCTTGTCCACTGTTGATTGAAATATAAACTGGTATCGCAATTATGTAAAACAGCCTCTTAAAAAATTAAAAATAGAACAACATATATGATCCAGTAATCTCACTCTGGGACTATCTCCAAAGAAAATGAAATAAGTATCTTAAAGAGATAGCAGAATCTCTTTAAGAGATAGCAATGAATATTGTAGCATTATTCACAGTAGCCAATACATGGAAACAATCAAAGGGGCTGTTGCTGGATAAATGGATAAAGAAAATTTTAAACACACACACACACACACACAATGTATTATACATAATACACATACACACATACATATATACATAAGCAGTGAAATATTATACAGCTCTAAAAAGGAAATACTGCCATATATAAAAACATGGATGAACCTGCAGGACATTATACTAAGAGAAATCAGCCAGACACATGAGGATAAATACTGTATAGTTTCACTTATATGTAGAATCTAAAAAAGCCACACTCATAGAAACAGGAAGTTACCAGGGACTAGGAAATGAAAGAAATTGGGAAATGTTGATCTAAAAGTATAAAATGTCAATTTTAAGATGAACAGATTCCAGGGATTAAATTTACAGCATGGGTGGTAATTGATGTATTAATCAATTTGTTATAATCATTATACAATGTTTATACATATCAAATCATCACATTGTACACACTGAATACATATGATATTTATTTGCCAATTAACTCTATAAAATATAAAATGAAATATCAACGTGGAACTATTATCAACAATCTCGTTATCAGTAGATTTATTAACTGCCTTGGTTTAATTTTAACCCGAGAGCTTGGTGTTAATGAATAATCATGGGCACTATACACAAAATGATAGAATACAGAGTCACACAATTCCTGTTGATAGCAAAATTTTTCAGAATTAAAATCCAATTTTCAGTTTAAAAAAATGAGAGAAATGAATTAAAGGAGAACTTAAGGAGATTTGAAAAATTCTTAGCCTATCCCTGTTGCAAAAAGTGAGAAAACATGTTTATCAGAGAACACTAAGGGCATGGCCAACTACTATTTGAAAAGAAAATTAATACAGATGTGAATTATGAACTTAATCCACCACCCAAGCAGAAAAACTGCCAGTTGGATCTGAAAAGGAAAGACACAAAAAGTAATGAAGGAAAGCTACCAGACTTAGTTGTTTTTGCAGCATGGGACCAAAGAGCTATATATTTGAGAACAAACATTATTCTTCAAGACAAGAAGAACAATGACCCTGGGATGCAATTCAGAGACCACCAGGGCTGCTTTCTCAGTTTCAAAATGGGGAATCATTGCTTTGCTTTCAACAGGCCAAAAGCTTGTTCTCAAAGCTGTGAGATCAGGACCCCCAGAACTGTGAGGGCATGAGTACCCAGGAGAGCCCTTGGGGTGAGAACCCTGAAGAGTTTCAAGTATAGGACTTCTTCTCTAGTGGGTCTATAGACCTTATAAGGTGGAACGTTAGCTCCAGTGGGCTTTGGAGGCACAGCATGGAGCCACAACATGGAGGCACAGGATTATTCTTGAGCTTTAAGATCTCATGAAGTTTGCCTTGTAGCTTCAGCTTACTTGGGCTCTGCTATTCCCTTTCTTCTTTCTTATTTCTCCCTTTTGAAATGAAAACATCTATCCTGTGCCCGTTACAGGATTGTATTTTGGAAGCGCATAATATGTTTTGTTTCAAAGGTTCACAGCTTTAGAGAATTTAGCCTCACAATGACTCATACCTCCAGTCTCACACATACCTAATTTAGAAACTACTTAGAAGAGACTTTGGACTTAGAATTTACAGTTGATGCTAGGATGAATTAAGATATTTGTGGCTAATGGAATGGAATGGATGTATTTTGCATGTAAGGAAGGATATGAATTTCAAGAGGCTATGGGCATAATACTATAGACTGAATGTTTATGTCCCCCCAAAATTCATATGTTGCAACCTTATTCCCAGTGCAATGATATTTAAAGGCGGGGCCCACAGGAGGTGTGTTGGTCATGAGGGCAGAAGCGTCATGAATGGGATTAGTGTCCTTATAAAAGAGACTGTAAAGACAATTTCTCCTACCTTCTACCATGTGAGAATACAGCCATCTAGGAACCAGAAAGTGGGATCTCACCAAACACCAAATCTGTTGGTGCCTTAATCTTGGATTTCCCAGCCTTCAAGACTGTGAGAGATAAATTTCCATTGTTTATAAGCCACCCACGGGCATTATTAGGCAGACAAAACTGACTAGGACAATGTGTTTGTTTATTTTTTGCTTTAGCTCCTAGAAAGTTTGCAGTAAATTTGGGCAACAATCCTTCAATTGAATGGGACCATATCATAGGCATATGCCAACGACATATTTATCCTTGAGCTTTATTGTTTTCCTTCACTGATTTACCTAACATCCAATTTCCTTTGATTTAAAAATTAACTATGACATTCCATAAGTCTGCGAGGGACTTTGCAAAAAATATATATAAAAGGATAAACAGATCGATGGTGACTATACAGATTAATTGATATCTAGGTAAAATCTATTCAGGTCTTTTCACCCTTATCCATTTCTACTTCTTTTTAGACTTTGAGGATACCTGCAGTTGTAACCACATTTTTTCTTGTCAAAATACCCATATACTGAGTATGTCAGCATTTTGGTCTCCTCTATTTCTAGGTACCATAAAATAGCATATAACTGTATCTGAGCAACGGATACAGACAAGACAGGACATGTATAATTTCCAGGTCAGAATACTTATAATGTGAGGTCATCCAAGGCTCTTTTCTCCAGTCTCAGGAACCAGCAATGCCACCATTGGTGGACTCTTTAACACTTGGGTCTTTGATAACTATGTAGAACAAAGCTCCCACATGACTCACACTGGTCATATTGTTCTTTGCTGCAGCATCAGCTAATGTATCCT
This sequence comes from Callithrix jacchus, assembly GCF_049354715.1. Taxonomy (NCBI): domain Eukaryota; kingdom Metazoa; phylum Chordata; class Mammalia; order Primates; family Cebidae; genus Callithrix; species Callithrix jacchus. The sequence goes on from NC_133513.1 coordinate 100,142,665, forward strand.
GAAGGCTATATACCGTAATGAAATGAGTACACAGCCAGTGAAATGAAGTGTTCCAAGCCTCCAAAGTAGCTGAACTGGTAGTATAGGAAGTGAAGGGAAAAGGCAAGATATCAAAATTTCACTGCAGATTTTGAGGTACACTTTCAAAGCTCTGCAAAAGAATTAGTAAGTGTTTAGAGATGAATCACAAAAGTGACTAGGATAGACACAGATACAGCAAAGAAATATTAAATGTGCTTTTATTGTTTACCTAGAGAATGGTGGTACTTTGTACATTTCATGGACTCAGCTGAGGTATTGCAACTAGTTTTAAAGAAAGGCTATGGTTTATATATGAGGGTTGCGTTTCAAGAGTCTCTAGCAGTAATCCAATTTAACCCTTCAAGCGAATAACAAAAACATGGGATTTGCAATCAAGGGAATAACAAAAACATGGAATTTGCAATCAGAAATACCTTACTGTGGCTGAGGTTTTGAAAATGTTGCTCTGCTTTGCTTGGCCCTGGTTTTTGTTTTATTAGGAAAATGGAGAGTATTACACCTATATATGGTATTGCTGAGATAATCATATTAAAAGTCCAAGAACATCTTTGGCCAGCAAAAAGTTCAATTTCTTAGAAGTCTTCAAACATTTTATTTTACAAATAAGAAGTCTAATCCACAGAGGATTAACCTAGTTGTCCATGTCACAGAGCTAAGAAAAATGTCTTCTAATAATCTATAGAATCCAGGGTATCCCTATTTCCTGAGGAATAAACAAGTAGATAGGCCATAAATTAAGGCAAAATTAATTTCAGATAGATAAAGGAGTGATTGTATTAGTCATCCAAAAAATGCACTGGTAGAAAATGAAGGAGTTGAGAGTCTCTATGGAGCTACCCATTTACAGCCAAAACTGATCACAGCGAACCAAAAACCTGCCCTCCCTTAGAAATACCTTCCATGGTTTCTTCCAGTTCATTTCTGCATGTATTAACATCTTTTCAAAGCACAAAGCACATGTCATCTAGGGTAACTACCAGGCTTTCCATCATGGCCTGCCTTATAATATATCTCCTGTGTTATTATCATTCTTATTGTTTATTAGACTTCAAATTGGTTTTACCTTTGCAAGTGAATATATTTAATGTCAGAAATAATTAGAAGTCAATATTTTTGAGGGTAAGTACTGAATGAATGTTAACTACTTGGCATCGTCATATATCATATATAAATGTATCATACATTATACATCGATACACCATAAAGCATCTCTTACAGTGCTATATACCTAGCAGGTGGGTCATTTGTATTTGCTGAATAAATAAATAAATACATGAATAAAGTAATAAAAAAAATTCACTGCCTGTAGGCAAGTACCTGAAAGACATGATTGTACAGTATTATATTATTCTATTCTCTGATGGGAAGAGTCTGATTTAGACTAGAAAATTCAAAACAAGTAAGAGGATATTGAGACTAAGCAAATCACAGCAGTGATACTTATTAGTTTACAGAAAGAGACCAAAGACTTATAACATGGGTCACTTGAAATCAGGATAAAGCAAAGGTCCAGGAAATTCACAGAAGTAGGCAATCTCATAACTCACAGGATAACCTAATAGATCTTTCCCACCTGTTATTCCTCTAAGGGAGGAATCTTTCCATGAAACCAAAGATGACTAACTTGAGAAGCAAAGCATGATTGCTTAAACTGGCCATGCATCACTGGCACCAAAGCGCTACAACTGAAAATGCGGCAAGCAGGCTCTCCATATTCAAGCAAACCCATTTAATGTCCATACAACACCCTTTCCTGTAACATGCTCCCCGTAGGGGAGACACAGTGAGGAGATCCCTAGATTCCATGTTTCAGGTCTCAAGTGAAAAAAAGCAAGAACAATTTATCTATGCTAGGGAGAAAAGGGAGATGGGCATAGGATGGCTTTCCTTAGGGTCTATATGCCAAAGTACCAAGGATAAGGAGAAAAGCAACCAGCACTTCAAAAATGAGGTGCATGTTGGAAGATAACATACCACAGTGAAAATCACAGGTGTCTTCGGAGCTGAAGTCCTTAACCTTGTAACATGCTACTTAGTGTCTATAATCTCAAGCAGATCATTTCATATTTCTGAGCTTCAGTTTCCCTTAGAAACTGAGGACAGTACCACCTGTTTCTCAGTGTTTCCATGGGATGGCATGCTATTATCCTTGAGAATGTCTGGCATATAGTAGCTCAGTAAAATGTAATCCCTCTCTGTCAATCTTGAGAGCCATTTTTGACAAAATAAAAATGTGAATGTGGAGAAGATCCCTAAAAGGCATGGACCTAGGCAAAGCGGGAGCTCAGAGCTAGAGCTGATTATATGGGCAGAAGAAGCATCCCCACTGCTCTCAATAAAAGACTTGGGCTCTCAAGGGCAAAATGCATATAATGACATATTTTGGACCATCTCTTCTAAGCTTTTAAGTTATTTAAAGGAAATACAACAAAGCAGGCTAGATGGTGCCTGTTATCACACCATTGTTAAGACTGGAGGGAAATGCATTAACTGTAAAATGGCTAACTGTGATTTAACAACATTATCAAACACCATGATTCTACAGTAAAAAAAAAAAAAAAAAAATCTCAGGTATTCTTTAAGTAACATCATATCAATTCCCCAGGGAATATCATTTAGAGAAAAGATGAAACTGATATAACATTACATACAGTTGGAAAGTTGTTACAAGGGACAAAATCACATTATTTTCTTGTGTGTGCATCTATATGCATAACAAATATAAAATCTCTGAAAGAAATACACAGTGGTTCCTTTTGACACAAGGACTGTCTGTGGTTTGGACATAGACAGTGTGTCAAAGGGGAGGGGCTATCAAAGGAAACCAGTATTTTTATCTACTATTTTCACCTTTTAATAAAAAGGTATTTATTGTATAATCATAAAAATGAAGGAAAAGAAAAAAAGAAGGCAAGCACATCTACCTCCAAAAATTCGTTTGGTAGACAGGGAATGCCCCAAGGGAAAAAGCAGCAGCCACCTGACGGTGCTATGAATGTAGACGTGACCCTCTGTCCCTAGTGCTGGTCTTGAGAAGTGCTACGGAGACTGGCTTTGGCTTTGTCTGTTCCAGAGGGCACAAAGAGGTCACCTCACTAAGGGAAAGTATCCTTTCAAATGACATTCTTGTTTCTGTTTCTCTGTTCTCACTCCTAAGCACAATACAAGCAAGTGCCTGCCATTCCTGACCTTGATCAACCCTGATATTTCTTCCACGTACTATTTCTTCCATGTACTTTTCCTTCAAGTAAAACCATTAGAAGTGTGATTTTCATTTCCTTCCTTTTTCCCATTCAGAAAGAGAACTGTTGAGTGGTAAGTGGCAAGAGTTCCACTCCAACGTCAGGGTTCTGTGGCTCTTGCCTCTCTGATCACTTAACCAGGAAAGGCAAGGAAGAAGCTACTCAAACTAATTATAGATAAAAATAGCATGGCATTTGAGTGTCTGTGTTTTTATCTGAAGAAGGAAATAATATAGGACCCTAATCTTAAATTATGCATACACGGATAACTGTAGTGTTTAGTGATTTTTGTGGATAAAATAGCTTTTTACATTAACTTTCTTTAACTTGGACACTGCTGGCACAATAGCTTGATGGCACCTCTGTGTTATTATAAAATGTCTATTATGGACTAAAAGCAGAAAAGAAAATAGTCCTGTTTCAGCCTCCACAGTGAGAGACCAATTTAGCATTTGTCTTCTCTTCTGAATTTGCAGCTGGAGATAAGCTAAGAATTGGGCATGAAGAGGAAAAGGAAGGAAAACTCAAGTTGAAATAATGATAAGCAAATGCTCAGTGTTGTTGATGCCATCCTAGACATTGTTAGAGAGGCAGAGACAGTATCAGTCCCTTTGACAAGCCCCTTCTGTTCACTGCTACTGCTTTCCCGGAGATGCTTTCTTTCATGTTTACGACAAGAAATCATATTCCTCTACACCCACAATTTCCCCTTTCTTTTTTTTACTTCGTTAAAAAATCTAAAAAGCAAGAGGCAAAAACAAACTGGCAACAAAAAGAAAAAAAATGAACAAACACAACAAAACCGAATGAAGCCCAAAGTGTCTGAAGAGCCAAAGCAGCTCCCACCTTTCGCGTGGGTATGTGGCAAACACTCTCAGTGCCTTGTATTTCCCCAATAAATAATAAAATCATTGGTACTTTTGTACTCACAGTTTTGCCCACATCTGATGTTGAATGCTTAGACTAGATGAACTAATATGCATATGTAACGAAACAATAGAGAAGATTACCATACCGTTCAATAAACGGTAAAAGAAACTCAAACGGACTGGAATTATTTGAATGTTAATTCTTGAAAGTAAGTTTAATTACAGAGCCTTGCAGTGGATAGATGGAGAGTCACAAGGCAGAACCCCATGAAAGCAGGGAATATGTCAAAATTAGCCCAGCACTTAGCACAAGAGAGAAACACAATAAATATAATGTGTCATAAATAAATGCCTGCAATTATAAACAAGAAATGGAGATGTGTCCAGAGTGAAAGATGATATTACTGGATAATTTTTAGAATGCTTAATTTAACTCGAAATGTGAGGAATTTCTTTTACTTATAGGATATAGCTTGGTGTTTAATTTTGCAGGTCCTGGAGACAGATAATAAGCGTTTACACCTATTCTTTGTCATTTAACATGTTACCTACTCGTAGCTTCAGTTTCCTCATTTGAAAATGGAGACAATGCAACCTGTGAAGGTTAGAGTGAGAATCAAATAATATACGAAAACTTTTTGTACCATGCTTCAGTGCTAGTGTGTTTACAGGTGTGTATTCTTGTTCTTGCTGAGCACGGGAACCCCAGAAAGAGAGATGCATTCAGCTGGCCTCCAAGTTCATGAATCATTCCAAAATTAGGTCCTAATTTTGACCATTGCCTGCAATTGAGACAACTCCGTCTGAAATGTATTTAAGTCTTATTCCCTTTGCAACCCTGGTTCCATGTTAGAATGAGGTATGTAATTAGAAACCTGTCAGATAGGTAACATAAAATGGAATTGGGACCAGTCAGGTTTTAATTTTTCCTTTCTTCCCCCAAACAGGTGACTATGAACACTAGCTCCAAAATCTTAACTGAGCTCAGAAAACTGAAAAGGAAAGCAAATGACCATGAATGGCATCAATTCTTCCCTGCAAACATTTTCCTGGGAACGGTGGTCAATGTGATCTGAGCACTCATTGGGCAGTACAAAAAAAGGTAAAAGAGAAAGAGGTAATCTGCGTCTGTGAGTCAGTGATCCATCAACTCCAGGAATCATGTAAGAACAAAATCGAAAGTGAAAAACAAACAAAACGAAAAACAGAAAACCAGCCAAACCTGGAAAATAAGCGACTGTGTATGAAACGTGTAATTTTCTCTTTACAAAACTCACAGAGCAGACAGCATTTCTCCAATCTAATCAAGGAAGTGTCAGCATTTTGGTCAGCAAAATACAATTGTGGAGAGCTGAATCCTACCTCACTACGCATTCCACTCAGCCTTCTCTTTTTTTTGAGACGGAGTCTTGCTCTGTCACCAGGCTGGAGTGCAGTGGTATGATTTCGACTCACTGCAATTCTGCCTCCCAGGTTCAAGCGATTCTCCTGCCTCAGTGTCCCGAGTAACTGGGACTACAGGTGCGCACCACCACGCCCAGCTAATTTTCTGTATTTTAGTAGAGACAACATTTCACCATGTTGGCCAGAATGATCTTGATCTCCTGACCTCGTGATCCGCCTATCTCAGCCTCCAAAAGTTCTGGGATTACAGGCGAGAGCCACCACACCTGGCCCCGCCTCAGCTTTCTTAAAGCAAAAATGCGCATTTTCTCCATTTAAGAAAGGACTGGAAGCTTCGCCAATTGCTCAGCTAGAAATTTGCAAGGATTGTAATGACATTTGACTACTTCAACATGAAAACTGCTTTGGGAACAACTTAAAGCATCCCGCCTGGTTGTGCTTGCTCTAACCAGGAAGGAATTCTTAGAAGTCGGGATATGGATGTTCACTCACAGTCACTGCTCACTCATCTTATTAGTGGTGACTATATAATTTTTGCATACAGAAGAAATTGCTTAATGTATTTGCATATGGGAAAAGTCTCTCCAAGTCTCACTTTTGGGACTGCATCAGAAGGCTAGGAAGTGAATAATGAAGGTGAAATAAGGGGAAAAACAGGCTTTAGCCAACTTGAAAATCAGTATTTCTCAGTCATAACAGGAAAACTAATTCAGTACCACCAACACCTGGTGGTTTATGTCTTAATTGAATCATTCTGGTCTTTTTTTTTCCCCCCTCTTACTAATAACTGAAGTTTAATAGGATTTTAACATTTCCAGCAAAGTGGCACATATCCCTAGCTCTCTCAGAAGAGGTAATTGACCACGATTCTATTAAACTCTCATTATGGGAAATGCTTCAGGTCCCAGAAGAAATGCTACCAATGCTTCTAAATTGGAATGTTCTTCCTTCCTTTGTCCCTAAGGTGATTTTCTAGTAAGCTAACATGTTGGGCAAATGTCTATAACACGTGATTAAACATGATTCAGTCGAATTAAATACTTATTTAAGGTCACATTTATCTCTGCTTGACTTTATTACCCCTTTTTGACCTTGTCCCTTGTCTTTCCTTCCTGAATAAGACTTTGCTTTGGAAGCATCCCTTGAGTGACAAATTCCTTTTTATTTTAGGCTCACTTTAAGCTTGACCTCTTCCAAGAAAACCAAGGATCACTTCATCCTATCTAAAACAAACAAACAACAAAACACACACCAGTGTCTGCTCCTAAGTTTTAAAATTACAATTAAACACTTAGATCACTAGCCTAGAAAAATATGACTGACTTAGAGTTCCAAGACATACAGTCAGCATCTTTGAAAAACTGCTCTGCACCACTCAAAAAACTGATTCATAAATAAGAAAAACATCTTCGATAGACAGGTATCTCCCTTATTCAAATTCTTAGATTTAGATTGTAATCAAATTTTAATGAGAAATAAAAATAATCGGGCTTCCTGCTGACCTTTAAAAGAGAAGACCCTTGAGATATTCTGTATTCCATTAACTTACTCTAAACCATTTTCAGCCTTTGGGAGGAAGTCAGAAATCCTCCTTAGAAACTTTTCTTTGCATATCTGTGGAGAGCTTGTCTCCATGTCATCAGCTCATTATGAAACACGAAGGAGACGGGACACAACAGTTCTGCTCATTGCAGAAGCACTTCTTTTGATGGATGTGGATTTTATCTCCTTTAATTGTGGGCATTTCCCTGCATCCCAGTTGAGAGGGAGGATCTGTGACCTCAACATAATTGCATTAATGAATCAGTTCCAAGCAGAAGGGACACAGTCTGTCCATGACAGAAAAACAAGCCTAAAAGATATGTTAGAAACTAATGAGCAAATTGGGAACATACTTGTAAGCACTCTGCTTGCCGTAAATAGCAACAGCAAGGGAACAGCATACAACTTAGTGCCATGGGCAAGTAGCCTTTCCTCCCCAGCCTGCTGCCGTGAGCCCAGCAGTGGTTAACATGATTTACAGATCTTTGATGGCTTTGAAAGTAAATGAGATGCCAACCTTAATCTTGTTCATAACAGGCTAATTATTCAAAGATACACAATTGCAAAAAAAAAACAAATGCTCATGTTATGTTGGCTCTTCAAAAAGGTTTGCTGATAAAGAGCCAGATCTTGCCATTAGGTAAAAGAGATTCTAGATGGATACTAATTGATTCAGGATTCCATGCCATTTGGGGCATTTCTTTTTCTTATGTGACTTGAACCAATGGGCATTTCTGCTTGAATATAATTCCCTTCTTTTCAGCACCGTAATTGAAATTCCAATTTTCCAGGATATATCTGTTGGGGCCTCCATAGGTCTTGACTCCTCCTTTACTTTGATTTCCTTAGAATACATGCTACGTATGGGTGTTTCTATGTCGTTGACATGTCTTTCCGTTCATTTTCTTAAGTATTCTTGCATCTTTTTTGTGCAACTTCCCCACAGGCATAACCTTGTCTATGATTTGGTTAATTCTTAGGACAGCAGGGAAATATAATCGTGTTCTTGAAGATAGGAGAGGAACTTAAACAAACTGGCTCTAGTGAAGTCCTCTGTATGTACCTCATGCCTTTTCTGATTTTGTATCACCTCGCTTGTGCTTCCAGCCTGCATAGACAGCTTTCCCCTCTGCCCCTACGCTCAAATGCTGCCTTTCCATTTGGCTCTGTTCAGATGCATAAAGTCTTACCAGATTTCTCCCACTTGGTAGGTAGGGCCCACCTCCACCTCTGAATGTGAGGTACACTGCCTTATATAATAGACAGTGGGGTGAATGGGGCAAGAAAGGCTGGTTTTGGAGTCAGGCATAACTGGCTTCAAATCTTGCCTCTTTCCTTCACTGGCTGTGTGAACTTTGGCCAGTAATTTACCATCTTGGAACCTCAGATTCTTCCTTGTAAAGTGGTCACACTAATAGTGATATCACCTCAGCTATTTCCTGGATGGAATACAAGTATTTCTTCAGAATAGCTATGAAAGGGACTGGAACTCAGGGGGAGCTCAATGCATGATATATTTTATTTTCCTTCCGACATTTCTACCTGTAAGCTCTTCAAGGTAAGTATAGGGTCTTACAAATCTTCATAGGCAGGAAACACATTCCAGAGCACTCAAGTTTCTACTTAGGAAATTTAGATAATCCTTTCCTCCAGATAAATATAATCCCTTCTTCCAGATAAAAATAAACTAAGCCTAAATCATGTTCTTCATGAGAAGGAATTTACACAAAAGAAACAAGAAACTAAAGTGTCCTTTGGGAGAACAGAACATTGGGTTGCATGATGTCCCATCTTGCTCTCACAGTTAGGGAGGTTGCAAATATCAGGAGTGACCTTTCATGGTCACTGGGCAAGGAAGAAAGGCAGAAGGGGCAATGGGTCCAGATTTGGAAATCATCAGTCCTGTATGTGTTTGACTCCATCACTGTCATTTACCTGCTGTTGGCTTTGGGTAAGTGTCTGAACTTGTTTTCTCATTTCTAAAATGGAAGTAACAGCGCTTTGCGATGATTAAATACAATGAAACAAATCCATGGAATGTGCTTAGCAAAAACACATGAACAAACACCTGAACCACAGCACAGGGAATTGCTGACTGCTACCATTAGCTCCTTAAGGAACTTATTGCTAGCTGGGACTTCATTAATTCTAATACCCCTTTATCAAGGAGATGGAGTGTTTCTTCTACTCTTACCTTGCTTTGTAATGCTGTTGCGTGACATTGATTAACATTAGTTGTTTGGCATTTCTCCCCACTGCCCTTTAGCTATGATCCTAATCTCCAATAAGGTGTCCTGGGTCTTATTCCCAGGTGGTGCTACTATTCCTGGTGATGAGGCTCTGATAAAAATACATTAAATTCTGCAAACTTTTTAATAAGAGAGTTGCCTAAAAACATATAATGCACGTCTGAAGTCCTTTTAAACCAACAAATTATTTTCAAAAAAGAAAAGGATGCTCTTTCTCAACACCAATCTCTGAGCATGAACTTGTACAAATATCAAGGCAGTAACAAAAGTTTACTTTCAGATTCAAGGCACCAAGTATAAGTCTTGCTGTAGCAAACTTCTTCAGCTGGTTGCTACTGACAGCAGACTGGGTGAAACTGTTCTGAAGTACCACATGCATGATAATAGCTGTCTAGATACAGCAAATAGATATAAGCAAATGAATGGTCTTGGAACTGTCTGCTGTCATTCATTTAAAAGAGAATCTCTTGGAGGCTGACTACCTTTGTTCAAAAATAAATTTAACTAGAATTTAGTTGCTGTGGGACGAAAGAACATAGAATAAATCCATCAGGCTCAAGCGAGAGCTGCCAGTTCCTTCAACGTTAAGAGAAATACAATGATTGGGCTCAATTGCTCACTGGCATAAAAAGAAGGGAGAAAAAAGAATGTACAAATAACTCTGTTGTTATCAAAGGCTGCACATGAGCCTGAACAATAACGTAATTGCCTTTGTTCATTAGGGAGAAGCCAGGTGGAGATGGTTTAATGTATTAATTAGGAAAATATTTCACATGAGCATAATTTAAGTTTTTAATTTAACCCACTCTTTCCAATTTGTCATTTAACGTGAAAATGGGAGTGTGTTTTTGTCATCTTACATTCCAAAGGCTTCTTCCAAACAAACTTCTTCAAAGGAAGATCTTCAAGACCCTTTCCAACTGCTCTTCTAATTCTCCTTTCTCATTGCCCCTAATAACCTCTTTGATGCCTTGGATGAGATCTCTTTTACTTATTGATTTTAGTCACCCCATCACTCACTCTTTCGCTATTGTTGGATTCTATGTGAGAGACCATTGAACGTTTCTTAACTTCACAAAAGCTTTGCTTTGCTCAAGCAGTAGTTTCTGTGCTTGTTGATGGACATTTATCCATTAGGAATGAAATCGTGTTGCTCTGTGTTACAAGGAGGATCCATCTCATATAACTTGAGCAGACTTAACAATGTCTTCAGTATGTCCAAGTTTTGTATACATTCTAGAGGAAAAGAATGAACTATCAAGGAAGAAAAAAAGTTTCAGATGGAATAGAGGACCATCAAGCTGGAGGGAATCACCGCTTCACATGTCCTCGTATTAAGATTTCATTGTGAGTTAAGAGAACCCAAACTTTCTCAGTCAAACCACCAGTAATGAGAAAATCTGGAAGACCTGAAAACCCAGACACTCAAGCATCCTTATGGGTAAAGGAAATTAAAAAAAAAAATGTTTTTCATCTTATGGCTACTTTTATTTGCAGAAGGAACTAGTTGACTCTGTTATCGAGTTACAAACTGCAGAGCAACAAATAATCAGCATTTCTCAAAATCAAGCTTCATACTTCTAATATCTTTAAAGTAGAAAACATAATTTCTTATTAAAGGAGTAACAGATGTTAAATAATTTTGAGAGGTAAATTATGTATTAAATGATTAATAAAAACCTTCCAAAATCTATCCAGAAGAGCAAAGCCTAGGAGTAACTTGTTTAGAATTGTAAGAGGAGTTCAACATCTTAACGACAGCCTCACACAGCTGATGATGCTTCTGCCCAGCTGATGATAGCTCTGGGCAGCAGACAGGCAATGAATGGGAGCACAAAAATGTAGTATTTAGGCTTAGAACCTCTCTAATATCTTTTACTCCCACTTTAGCCCTTACCCTACCTGAAGGTGAACAGATTCCCCTACGGACACTGGGCCCCAGAGCTCCTTCCTAGCAGTAAGTTTTTTGTTGCTGTTTTTGTTTTTTAAATCTTAAAGGCTAGATTTCTCTTTTAATTGGAATTTAAAAATACATAAATGGCTGGGCATGGTGGCTCATGCCTGCAATCCCAGCACTTTGGGAGGCTGAGGTGGCAGATCACCTGAGGTTGGGGGTTCTAGACCAGCCTGACCAACATGGAGAAACCCCATCTCTATTAACATACAAAATTAGCTGGGTTTGCTGGTGCATGCTTGTAATCCCAGCTACTCCGGCGGCTGAGGCAGGAGAATTGCTTGAACCTGGGAGGCAGAGGTTGCAGTGAGCTGAGATTGCACCATTGCACTCCAGCCTGGGCAACAAGAGCTAAAACTCCATCTCAAAAAAATAAATAAATAAAATGTACTATCTTAACCATTTTTCAGTGTACAATCCAGTGGTGGTAAGTACCTTACGATATTATGTAGCCATCACCACCATCTATTCCAGAATGTTTCCATCATTCCCAAACAGAAACCCTGGAGTTATTCAACAGGAACTCCACATTCCTCCCTCCTACTCCCCTGGTAACTTCTAGCCTACTTTGTCTTGAAAAATTTGCCTACTCTATGTAACTCATATAAGTGAGAAAAGCTAGAATTTGAACTCATTTTTCTTTTTAATTTAATTTTAATTTTATTTTGAGATGGAGTCTTGCTCTGTCGCCAGGCTGGAGTGCAGTGGTACAATCTCAGCTCACTACAACCTCTGCCTCCCGGGTTCAAGCAATTCTCCTGCCTCAGCCTCTGGAGTTGCTGGGACTACAGGCAGGTGCCACCACACCCAGATAATTTTTGTATATTTAGTAGAGATGGGATTTCACCACTCTGTCCAGGATGGTCTCCATCTCTTGCCCTCATGATCTACCTCCCTCAGCCTCCCGAAGTGCTGGGATTACAGAAGTGCACCACTGTGCCTAGCCCTGAACTCATCTTTCAGTGCCTCCTGTTGCAAACACTATGTGTAGGTGACCCGGCCCTGTATACTCTTGCCTGCTCTTTATCATACCCTTCCTTAGTTCTGAGCATCCCTGCACTTTGGCTTCTTTTGCGTTTCTTTTCACGTCTGTCCCCGGTGTTGACACAGACATTATTATTGGCATGTCCTCTTCCCAGGTCTCTTACTGAGATCTTTCACATCACATTTCTACCTTTACCTCTGACCCCACTCCTGTTCCTCCAAGTCCTACCTCTTTTTCCTAAAACAAATCTATCAACTATAGAACCTCTCTCAAAAACTGCTGCTCCCAGCCTAGCTGCATACCCTCTCTTGGATGCTGCTTCCACAGTCTAGCTGCATACCCTCTCTTGGATGCTGCTTGCACAGTCTAGCTGCATACCCTCTCTTGGATGCTGCTTCCACAGTCTAGCTGCATACCCTCTCTTGGATGCTGCTTCCACAGTCTAGCTGCATACCCTCTCTTGGATGCTGCTTCCACAGTCTAGCTGCATACCCTCTCTTGGATGCTGCTTCCAGTCTAGCTGCATACCCTCTCTTGGATGCTGCTTCCAGTCTAGCTGCATACCCTCTCTTGGATGCTGCTTGCACAGTCTAGCTGCATACCCTCTCTTGGATGCTGCTTCCACAGTCTAGCTGCATACCCTCTCTTGGATGCTGCTTGCTCAGTCTAGCTGCATACCCTCTCTTGGATGCTGCTTCCACAGTCTAGCTGCATACCCTCTCTTGGATGCTGCTTCCAGTCTAGCTGCATACCCTCTCTTGGATGCTGCTTCCACAGTCTAGCTGCATACCCTCTCTTGGATGCTGCTTGCACAGTCTAGCTGCATACCCTCTCTTGGATGCTGCTTCCAGTCTAGCTGCATACCCTGTCTTGGATGCTGCTTCCACAGTCTAGCTGCATACCCTGTCTTGGATGCTGCTTGCACAGTCTAGCTGCATACCCTCTCTTGGATGCTGCTTCCACAGTCTAGCTGCATACCCTCTCTTGGATGCTGCTTGCACAGTCTAGCTGCATACCCTGTCTTGGATGCTGCTTCCACAGTCTAGCTGCATACCCTCTCTTAGATGCTGCTTCCACAGTCTTGCTGCATACCCTCTCTTGGATGCTGCTTACACAGTCTAGCTGCATACCCTCTCTTGGATGCTGCTTGCACAGTCTAGCTGCATACCCTCTCTTGGATGCTGCTTCCACAGTCTAGCTGCATACCCTCTCTTGGATGCTGCTTGCACAGTCTAGCTGCATACCCTCTCTTGGATGCTGCTTGCTTCCAGTCTAGCTGCATACCCTCTCTTGGATGCTGCTTGCACAGTCTAGCTGCATACCCTCTCTTGGATGCTGCTTGCACAGTCTAGCTGCATACCCTGTCTTGGATGCTGCTTGCACAGTCTAGCTGCATACCCTCTCTTGGATGCTGCTTGCACAGTCTAGCTGCATACCGTCTTTTGAATGTTGCAGCATTTTCGTCAAAACTCCCTCTCTTCTGGGCAGACACAGTGGCTCACACCTGTAATCCCAACACTCTGGGAGGCCAAGGAGGGCAGATCACCTGAGGTGAGGAATTCGAGAACAGCCTAGCCATGGTGAAACCTGTCTCTACTAAAAATACTAAAATCAGCCACGTGTGGTGACCGGTGCCTGTAGTACTCAGGAGGCTGAGGCACAAGAGTCTCTTGAACCTGGGAGGTAGAGGTTGCAGTGAGCCTAGATTGCAGCATTGCACACTCCAGCCTGGGCCACAAAGCAAGACTGTCTCAAAAAATAAGTCTCTTTTTTTATACTTTAGAATAATGCTCGGCAGAGTCTATGCTACACAGAGGATGCCATCATGAAAATCTTTTGTGACTGAGTTATTGTCAGTCCACTTTACAGACTAAGCAGCTGAGACACAATGATGGGTGAGAAAAATCTTTTATCATCCTTGTCCGCTTCTTACTTGCCCACTGTCCTCAGCCTCCTTCCAACATGACCCACTGCTGTTGGCCAAAATATAGAAAATTTGTCTTCCATCATTGTTTCTTTCTTTGGGAAGAAAGTAGCAAAGTAAAACCTAAAAAGTTAAACCTCTCAGACTCGACTCTGTAAGAATTTGTAAAGAATTTTCTTTTGCCTAGCATTTAATGGCTTCTAATACAGGTCATTTTCTCTCTCTTTCTCACCCTCTCTCCCTCTCTCTCTCTCTCCCCTTCTCCTCTCCTTTCTCCTCTCTCTCATTTTTCTCACCCATCATCCTTACCTCCTCAAGTCAGGTTTTACAAACTCCTGGCAATCTTATTATTTATTCCTACACCCAAGCTTTACCTGTAAATAGACAACTTCACATTTTCCTCATCAAAACCTATCCTTAAAAATTCACTGACAGCCCCTTTTGTTTAGTACTATCCCATCCTCTCTGCTCTTAATGCCGGTGCCATATGTTAATTTACACAACATACCACTTAACTTTTAAATTAGTAGTTCTTTACTTCTAGACTCAAGCTCCTTGAAAACTGGAGTTACAATGTTATTATACCATGTACCCATCATGGTGGCGAGCAATCTTTAGCACACATAGACAGCAAATACTTGTTGCTTGATTCAGTCACACAGTCACAGCTGGGCTGCAGTTTATCTCCATCCTGTCAATGAAATAAAGGGCTGGCTAAGCAAATTAATACTGTAAACATAGAGAATTTTGCCTATTTTAATATGAAAATCAACACACTATTTTAAGCAGCACTTCCGTGCCTACTTCCATTCAAAGAATCAATGTGCTGATTGTGATTATTGTCTGTTTGTTAAAGCATTAACCAGATTCACTAAGATTACCACGTTCAGCAGCCCCGTTGTTACTCTATGTGTATAACCATATTTCTGCTATTCTTCTTCTCCTATATTTCAAGAATAAAATCAAGAAAAATGAGATCTTGGAACAACTAACTCAATATACACACAACCTTTTCCCTTCCCTTGAAACAACAATCACACTTTTAGAGGAGTCAGAGCAATTTTGCCTGGTCCCTCTTATCAGTGTGGGGACAAAAGGAACATTCCTTTCACCCGCTGAAGGTTCAATCTCTGGAATAAACTAGATAGGAGAAAAGAAGTATAAATTTATTACGTTCGTATTCACGGAGTCCCATAAAATATAAGACTCAAAGAAAGGCCAGATTGGTTAAAGCATAAATAGCATTTTGAACTACAGAAATAAATAGAGGCTTGAAGGCTCCTGAAGACAGGCGATGAGAAGGTGAGGGGAGGAAGTGCCCTGTGAACAAAGGTTGTCTTATCATGCGGATAAAGGTTTACAGGCAGCAGTCCTCAGACAAATAGGCTCCATGGACCTTTGGTCTCCTTTCCAGTAAGCTAATCTTTTGTTTGATACTATAGTGAGGGGTGGCAGGGGAAAAAAAGATATTATAGGGAGGACCCTCAAGGCAATTGCATTCCTTCTGGAGAAACTTTCCTTACTCAGATAAGGGAACTTCAGAGGAAGGCCCTCACTCTGTTTCCGGAGGGAAGTGTAGATTGCAGGAGAAGGTCAGAAAGACCTTTATTCGAGGCTATTTCTAAAGCCTTTCAATATCCTTCATTTCAGAGTACTCAGTGTGCCGAAGCAGTACATTTGGGGGTATCATTTTCTGAGTCCCAACATCAGGTATAGAAGATGTTTTAAAGAGTTAGAAACCTGGGCTGCTGGAAGGCCTTGATGGGAAGAACGCCGCCACTCAGCCTCACTGCATTTCTAACTTTCTTCCCTTGTGTCTGTTTCGCCAGGCTTGGTGCATGTATGTGACTGTCGGCACTTGGAGACAACTGTTGCAGTTTTCTAACAATCAGGACTTTCAAAATCTGCCAACCAAAAAAGCATCTAGCTGTAGCCTTGAAAAGAAGTCCAATAGATCCCCAGCTTTCAACTTGAGATTTTCTTCTGTCTTTTTCTGTCTCTCTAACAAACATAAATAGCTTATTTAAGCAATGCTTTGCACTGTGTCAAAAGACTGCTGAAGGAAGAAAACATGTAGAACTAGAGCTTCCAACAAACTTTGCCACAAATTGCTGACACTTCTGTGTGAGTCAGAATTCTTCTCCCTATACACTGCTAGTGTTGCTGTTACTACCAGTACTAGTAGTACCAGTAGTAGTACTAGCAGTAGTAGTGATGATAAAGGAGTCAGAGGGTCTTCCTGGCCCTGGGAAAAGTAACTGGCATACTTTCTCTCTAATGGGTTGGGAGCCAGGGAGAGTCCGAAACAGGTATCAGGAAGGACAAAATCAATTATATGGAAACGATTAATTCCATGAAGAAGTAACTATCATTTTACTACAAATATTTTACAAGTTTTTAAACTTTACATTTTTAATGCCTACTGACAAGCCTCCCCTCTTTCCAACTCTGATTAAAGTGAATCATTTAAGACTCACATTCCATCATACCACAGCAGCTTACTGGACCACAGTGTGAGGACTGGGGAGGGATGAGAAATGGGCCAAGTTAGCAGAGGAAAAGTCAGGATTGTTCCCAGATACACTATAGGGAACCCTAAGAGATTTTAAGGGGAGTGACATAATCAAATGCATCTTTCTAAAACTTAACTCTAGGTGCTCAGATGATGTCTTGGGCCCTTCATTGAATGCCTGTAGCTTTGACTGTGATAAGAAACACACAAGGAAGAGATGTGGAAAGGAGAAAAAGGTGCTGCGGAAATGACACTCATGCTTTTCTGCACATAAATGTGTACAAATACCTTTTTCCATGAACTTCATGTGGGTGAGCATCTGCCCAGTTTACCACTCAATGCTGAATCCAGGACCTAACACATAGTAGGTGCTTCCTAAATATATATGAATTGAATTCAAATAGTGAAAAGGGGACTATGGGAAAGAACCAATACATGACACATAATCCTTCATTATGGTAAATAATTTTACCAAATAATTACAGTAAGATAATTAGTGTCTTTTAATGATGTCCTTTCTAAAACTGTTGGAAAATTATTTGCATTATTCACATATGTACCTCTCTCCCCTATTGAAATATGAAGTCCAAAGGCTGAAGACTATCTTTACTTTCCCACATGGCACTGAGCACAGCACTTTGCAAATGGTATGTGCAAAATTAAATGCACAAAAGTATAAAAATGGTCTATATCCTCTTCTCATTAAGCATTAAAGAGGCAACAGTATCATACACACATGTCAGGATTCCTTTCAATGAAGAAAATATATACCCAGATAATTATGTGACCAAACATAACTTTAATTGTATCAAGTAAACACAAGTTGCTGGAAAAATCATGAACATGCACTGACCAAGCTACGCTCCTTAACCAGCGCCTGTCAATCCAGAAGGGTGCTCCTTAGAGAAACTCTGTTATAGAGCATACATTGGAAGTTTCCTAATGACTGCAGCTATCAGAGCATCTGATTAATGCTGTATTGTCCAGAAAGCAATTATGTCCAAGCATTATTCTCTACAGTTTTGTAGAAAAAAGAGAATATTAAGATGAAATGACATATAGTAAATATCCAGTAAAGTGCCAGGCAAGTAGGGTACCCACGATACTAGAGATCCATTTTTGCATTTCTGTTTCTTTTAAAAGTATTATTAAAATCACATGTCCTTTCATAAAATAATCCCAGGTGATTTCTAGAATCAAAAGCCAGAAGACAGATTAGAGAAGCTACTAAAAGCAAAGAGGGAACAAAATACAGATATTACATATGGTTGTTATAGCAACTGAAAGCAGCCCCTGATCTTTCTCTTACTCTTTTCCACCCCTCACCATGATCCTGTTTTCAAATAAATTACCTCTAGTTTTTCTTTTAAGTTGTTCATCAAGATGAAAGGAAAAGCTGGCCATTGTTTAGTCTTAAAGACTGCAGTTGCAGAAAAAAAACTTTTAGGAAGAAACAAAAAAAGAATGAAAAGAAAAGATAAAATCAAGGAGACAACATCCAGAAATCCATTTATGCAAAACTTATGAGGATATTTTTCATCAAAGTCTTTTTACAGGAGTGACTTTGGAACCCATATGCAGGGGACAGGGCAAAAGTCCTGGCTTTCTTCACACAAACGATGTGCTGAAATCTTAAAAACCAAACGGAATGAGAGAACAGAGCTCAAACAAAAGGTCTTTATTTTTCTGAGCCAAGTTAGGGGTTCCACGTAGCCTGTGACAAAAACAAAATGCATCGCATTCAGATTGCATGCCATCAAAGCTTGAAAGCAGCAGGTTTTGCTAGACCAATTTGGGCCTGTAATTGTCAATGTTGGGAGGACACAAAACATACTTATGTACTGAGCTGTGTGATCGAATCGTTTGGTTTTGGGGAATCATAAATGTTCAGTAGTAAAGAGTCTTGGAGACCTCAGAGTTTCTGTGCAGAAAAAAATTGAGGCATAGAGAGGGAAAATGACTTGTCCAAAGTCACAACTGGTAAGCGAGGGGGCCCAATTAACAATAATATCCAACACTTACAAGGTGCTTCGATACAGCAGATGCTGTTTTTCTTTCATTTTGTTTTGAGACAGAGTTTTGCTCTTGTTGCCCAGGCTGGAGTGCAGCAGCACAATCTCCGCTCACTGCAACCTCCTCTTCCCAGGTTCAAGCGATTCTCCTACCTCAGCCTCCTGAGTAGCTGGGATTACAGGTACCCACCGCTACACCTGGCTAATTTTTTGTATTTTTAGTAGAGATGGAGTTTCACCATGCTGGCCAAGCTAGTCTTGAACTCCTGACCTCAGGTGATCCACCCACCCCACCCTCCCAAAGTGCTGGGATTACAAGCATGAGCCACAGCGCCTGGCCCAGCAGATGCTGTTTTAACTGCCTCACATATATCATTTGATCTTCATACCCACATTGATTATTAAGTCCAAGTTAAATAGGAGAATAGAGACACAGGGAGGCGAAGCATCATGGCCAAGATCACCCCACTAGTAAGCAGGAGTACGAGGTTTCAAGCACAGACTATGTGACCTCCGGTTTCATATTCTCAGCTAACTCAGTCTACACTGGCAGCCTCTCTGCACTCCACCAAGCCTCCCTTCCTTCCCCTACTTCCTTTTACAAATTTAAGAGAACCAATCAGCTCCACCTAACTCTCTACCTGGGAACAAATTCCCTTCAAATCACTCTACCTTAGACAGATATAAGACCACAGTCTAGCCTCTACTCTAGTTAAAATCTTGCCCAGTATTCCATTTTGGAAAGGAAATGTTGCAGCAACAGAAGAATCTGGGGCTCTGTAGTCATAAGGCTTCCGACGGGCCCTTTAACTCTTGGTTCACATAAAGGTATCCCTTATGTAGTTACCAGTCTGGAGACACAACTGTCACTCCTCTAGCCTCGAAACCAGGCACAAGAGAAGGCTGAGTGGTAGGAATGGCAGAGGACGAAGCAGACCTTGGGTGTTACGCAGACAGTAGGTGACACAAGTTCTGGGAGCATTCCAAGGCCAACTGTACTGATTCCACTGGGTCCCAGGCTTTTTTGACCTAGAGGAGCAGTTTAATCCAATCTCATCCTGTCCTGGATGTTGGCATACAGTATACCGTTCCTTCCAGCCACACTCTGCACCCTCTACTCCCCACGACCCAAATTTCAACTCCTTGAATTTTTTTACTGCCCTGCCAGTTTAGGTTAAATTCCCTCGATACGGACTTTCCTAGAATGTTTCAAAAGTGCTGCAATAGTATCAGTTGCAAGAATATTCATAGCAAAAATATCTGGCCCAAAGCTGAAAACTACTCAAGCATGCACCATTGAGAGAATGAGGCTGGGCAGGGAGGCTCACACCTGTAATCCCAGCACTTCGGGAGGCTGAGGAGAGCAGACCACCTGAAGTCAGGACTTTGAGACCAGCCTGACCAACATGGAGAAACACCATCTTTAAAAAAGATACAAAATTAGCCAGATGTAGTGGCATGAACCTGTAATCCCAGCTACCCGAGAGGCTGAGGCAGGAGAATTGCTTGAACCCGGGAGGTGGAGGTTACAGTGAGCAGAGATTGCACCAAGCCAAGATTGCACCATTGCACTACAGCCTGGGCAACAAGAGCCAAACTCCATCTCAAAAAAAAAAAAAAATTAATACTCTTATTTATTTTAAATCCTTTTTTATCTACTACATTCCAAGTTCCATGAAGGCAGAAGCCATGTGTATTCTGTTCATTACAGGATCTCTGGATCTCTGACACCTATTATTATGTTCCTGAAATATAATAAGCCTTTTATATGAGATAAATGAGTTATTGAGTGGATAAATTTCCATTGTTATCACAACAATCACAGCCAAAATAACTTCTCTTATATTTTCATTTCTGCAAATGGTACGGTGTCTGGCACATAGTAGGTGCTCAGTTAGTATTTTAAATAAAAGAACACATCCTCTATCTCCTAAATGATCTCTCCACCCCTCAAATCCTTTCAAATTTCATGTCTAACCATTCTTATTTTCATGACTTTCCTTAGTTCATTCTTTATTTAAAATATTTACTGGCTCCCTACTGCCCATAAGAGAGACAATACTTGGTGACTAGGATCCGAACTATCTTTGCAGATTCATTGCTATTCTTTATGAAGATCCATCTGTCCAAAGAGAATGTGTTTTCCTACTGCATCCTTTTCATATACAGTTTCCCCCCTCCTATTTTTCCTCACTTGCTCCAACCCTCAGTAATCCTATCTTGCAGTAATCTGCGCCCAGGGTTGATGGCCTACACCACTCATCAAAATCTTTTACCCATTCTTGTTTTAAGATTGGCAGACAGAGACATCAGTTCACGTTTACATTTTATTTCTCATGTAGATTATTCACACTTTGAGGACAAAATATCTTCTTTCAGGCTTAGAAATGATTTTTAAGAGTAAAGATTTTCAGGGCAATTTAATTGTTCATGAGTGCACTTCAACATGTACAGAGCACATCTCAAAATTTTAGATTTCTCACTGAAGCCATATAACATATTTTGAGAGGGAAATATATATATATATATGCTAGGTTCCTGGGTAAGGGGAGCCTCAGTGCCTCTATGCAGTCCATACTTTCTGCTGTCCTTCACTGAAACTGACCTACATAAGCAAGCTGGAACAAGTGTTCGTTGCTTCAAGCTTTCATTCTGGGGACAAACATATGCCTTTGCTAGACTTTTCACTCTTTTCCTCTTCTCTAGCTACATAAGATGGAGTTTTGTGTGGGAAATTCCTCTGGTGTCAACCACATGAGGGTAAACAAAATCCATCTCCCCTGGCAAAGTTTCTCAATCTAATTTCTGTAATTACCTATCTCCCTAATGATGCACTTGTTTACAGATTAAAGCTATGAATCTAAGCACAAAAACAAGATTAAATCTGATGAATTAAATTCCCATTTGCTTAAATCATCTTGATATTCTTTCTTTAAAAAGAAATTCCAGATATAAAAGAAGGTAAGTCACTAGTCTTGGAAGGCCAGAAACATACTTTTAAAAATAGGAACCGGCCGGGCGCGGTGGCTCACGCCTGTAATCCCAGCACTTTGGGAGGCTGAGGCAGGTGGATCACAAGGTCAAGAGGTAGAGACCATCCTGGTCAACATGATGAAACCCCGTCTTTACTAAAAATACAAAAAATTAGCTGGGCATGGTGGCGCGTGCCTGTAATCCCAACTATTCAGGAGGCTGCAGCAGGAGAATTGCCTGAACCCAGGAGGCGGAGGTTGCAGTGAGCCGAGATTGTGCCATTGCACTCCAGGCTGGGTAACAAGAGTGAAACTCTGTCTCAAAAAAAAAAAAAAAAATAGGAACCAAGCAAGCAATAATAGGCAGAGACGTGCACTTAGTTTAGCTATGCTGTTACAAGACTGGCTTATTTGGAAAGTCTAAAGAAAAAAAAAAAGTCAAGACAAAATGTAATTTCCATTACTATTTGTCCTTCTAAAAGCTTTCTTAAATGAAATAAAAACACTGCCACCTAGACCCTGTGATCTGGTCCTGAAGTCAATTGGTGACTGAAGCAATTTCTGGCAAATTCTAGGGAATGCCAGGGAGATTGGGAAGAAAGAGGGGGAAAGAAGGAGAAAAGGAAAGATGGAAAAAAAACAGAGAGTAGATTCTTAAAGGTACTGTCAGGCCCTGACACATATACACAATCAGTAGAGTTGGTGAAGCCTGTATACACGAAGCAGTTTCATCACCAAATGACTGCTATGATGCTCCCCATATTTCACAAGACACAACGTAGCCAAGCCATATCATCTAGTCTTTTGGCAAAGTCTTCAGTGAACTATTTATAGTGATTGCACAGTCCTTTCCCAGAAACCTGGAGTGACCAACACATAATAATAACAACCCAGACATAGCTAATAACTGGCTCATATTCAGCACCTCCATGCACCTGGCCAAGCACTAAGTGCTTCACGTATGTCCTGTCATTTGGCTGACACCACACTCCTATGGAGTTGCTATCAACAATCCTATTTTGCATTTGGTGAATTTGAGATCTAGAGTGTTTAAGCAATTTCTTCGAAGTCACCTGGCTGGTAAAAAGTGGAGAAAGACTCAAGTCCAGGTTCATGGGCCTCTAGGGATTCTCTAAAGCATGGTGTTCCACTCCTCCATCAGATCAAAGCTAACAATGTAACAGCATTCAAATTAAATCCATCTTGACCTCTCAGCCAGTCATGTTGTCCAGTTATCCACCATTCAAAAAGAAAATACATGTGTATCTATGTTGATGTGAACATACATTAAATATCTCCAGTTTCAGCTACCAAACTTTCCTTGCAAACTCTGTGAAGTTGGGTTTACCATATCCTACATATTGATTCCAGCAATACAGGGCTTCAAAGACTTCTAAAAGTATGCTATGTTAAAAGGTGTTAAAATTCAAACTTCTAATTCATGACATACGCAGTTTTACTGTCAGCAATAATTCCACAATACCATTTCTGTGGTTCACTTCTTTGTGGTTGACTTGTAAGTGTTGAGTTTTCAAACAAAGGAACAAACATTTGTTCTTATTGGCCCATGTTGTCACAGACTGAGCTAAAACTCCACCTGTTTACTGTGAATGCCTATAATAATGTTTTCCGAGTAAAATTCATTCCACAACCTGCCTTCAGCAAAAAATTTTTACATTATGAAGGCCAGTTGTCTTATCAACCCTTGTGATAAATAATCAATATTATGTATATATTAATAATCAATATTATGTATCTATTAATCATCAATATTGTGTATATATATATTCTTGTATAACTAATCAATATTATGCATATATATTCTTGTATACACCTATACATAGTCCCATAAGAAATTGCTTTCAAGACATCTATAGCTATAGGGTCTCAAAACATCATTCGATATCCCAACATCTAACATACATAGTAACTAATTTTGGCTCAGCATTGGACAAAATGCTTTACATGCATGATCTCTTGTAATATTCAGGTTAATCCTGTTAGTGGCTACAATATTAGTTTCATTTTATGAATGATGAAATGATTTTGGAAAAATTAAATGCCTGTCCAATAATTTCCCAATTAGTAAATGGCAGAACCAGAAATTCAAACCCAGTCTTCAACCACCATATTACACTGCCAGCATTTTGAATGCTTTGTGAAAAGCAAGGGCATCCACTCTCTGAAGTCCTTCATACCATATTTAGTTTGGTCTCTACAGTCCCCAGATTTCTCATCTGTAAAATGAGGACACTGGAGAAGATGGCCTCAGAGATCTTTCTTCTTCATAAGTGACCCAAGCTACGTACACTCTGTTACGAAAATCAGACTGGCGAAAAAGCAAGGAATGAAAGTGTCTGGCAAAATCCCATGTGCGTTCAGGTGGAGTTCATAACATTCTGGACTACACAACCCCTTGGGCAAAGTTATATCTGGCCACTTTTGTAGAGAGGAACTCCATGGAGGGGAGGGGCACATACATGTTATACAACACTGAAACAAATCAAAATTATTATTGTCTCTTCCATGTAATAACAAAAACTTCAGCATTTCCTCCCAGAGCCTATTGTTAACAGTGTTCATACTCTCCAAGCTGGGAAAGTATGCAGTGAGCCCAGTGGGGATTATTGGACTATTTTTTAAAAAGGTGGTAGTTATGTAACACGGACTTGCTCTGGGGCAGTGCTCAGATCACTGGCTCAAAATTGTTCCTGGCTCATTATCATATAATAAAAGGAAGTTATTATTACTGCTCCTAGTCTGTGTGGATGCAGAAGTCCCACGCAGAGTGCGGCGGTAACGGGCGTGGGGCAGAGGAATCCCTTGGGTTTTCAGTTGAGGCCCTAATTGGGTCTATTTTAAAGACCGCCTGTGACAAAGAGGAGCTTTTGCTTTTGATCATGACTCCCTAGATGCCTGGCTTTGTGCTGCACTCAGGAGCTTCCCCCAGCACAGTCCCAGCAGTACGTCCTGCGCCCAGGGAACTATGCTGAGGCAGCAGAGTGATTTTCTGTCTGTGCCACCTTCACTCCATTTCACTGAATATTGCACAATCAAAAACACCAGCATTCACCTTCTTATAAAATAGTCTCATTCCTTCTCCTAGACTTGCAATGCTATGGGAAAGCAGTTTCTGGCAACTTAAAACACACCTGAATCTCCTTCATTCTAAGGAGTGGGAAGATAAAGTGGAGGAGGAAGAGAGATTGGGGCACCTTGAATTATCCTCCTCAACCAATTTAATCACTTTAATCTCTCATAGGTTTCCTATTCAATTCTAGAAAAATGAATCCAAGCTTCGCCCTCTTATTTGCTACTTCCCAGGGGCCATTCTCCATTTTCTTGGGGTTTCCATGTACAGCCTTTGGCAGAGGTTTGGGAGGAGGAAATAATATTAAAATGTGTGCCCAGGAGATGAAGATTCTAACAGTTCCCACTAGTGATTGATTTTTGCGAACATCAGCTTGTGGTGGGAGCTTGGATTTTGTGGCACAGCAAACCCGTGCTGCAAGAAGCAGCTGAAACCGCAAGTGCTCTTCTGGCCTAAGTGTTCAGCTACGCTCAACAATGTTTTAAATCATCTTCATCAACTGCCATGTCTCAAATACTACTGGGAGAAAGGCACTGTGGTAGGCATAGTGATGAAAAAAGTAGATGTCCTCTATTCCTTAAACCTACTTAATATTCACTTTGAATATTTATTAAACATCACCTGTACACTCAGAAGATTTATCCACAGCCTACACTTGTATATTTTATTTGTGCACTGGTCTATACTAAAATGTCTTAGTATGGCTCAAATGCATGCTTTCTTTTTGTTATTTATGTATTTTTTTTTTTAGATGGAGTTTCACTCTTTTTGCCCAGGCTGGAGTCCAATGGCACAATCTCAGCTCAACACAGCTTCCACCTCCCCAGTTCACGCGATCCTCCTGCCTCAGCCTCCCTAGTAGCTGGGATTACAGGCATGTGCCACCACGCCCAGAATTTCATATTTTTAGTAGAGATGGGGTTTCTCCATATTGACCAGGCTGGTCTCCAACTCCTGACCTCAGGTGATTCACCCGCCTCGGCCTCCCAAACTGCTCAGATTACAGGCATGAGTCACTGTGCCTGGCCCAAATGCATACTTTCTATTCCAATCATCAGTACTTGAGGGTACTGTACAGTTTCACCTGCAGTTCTTCTCCTAGCTCTTCTTTAATGCCATCATCACTAGATCACAAGGAGTATCACATCAACAGGTTACGGAACCGACAGGGCCTTTGTTATTGTCCACTCTGGCATTGTCATTTTGGAATGAAAAAAAAATAATAAGCCCAGAGAACTAAAATTACTATCATTAGATACACAGGAAATTTGTGGTAGAACTGGGGCCACGACCAGGGTATCCTGACTCCTAGCACAGGCATCCCTGTATCTAGTTTCCAAAATTGCTAAGGACACATGTTATACCTCCAAAAGCAAAAGACAAAGTAGTATATAACAGATAAGAGATACCATCTTGGTCATAAGTGTTTGTGACAGACTGCGTGCACTGGCCCTGCCCTCTATAGTGTTATCTTGAGAAAGTATGTGTAAAAATCACAAGACCATCAGTATTCATGGTCAGGCACTCACACAATGCCTTGAAAATGAGTTCAATGGATAAATGGCTCCTGCAAGTAGCTTTGCAACTGGTCTCCCTTTTTCCAGTGTTTCACCCACCCAGTGTATTTTTGCTACATATGTTTTTCTTCCAAACTAAGATGCTGATTATCTACTCCTTCATACCCTCACAATAAGTCTAAACTTTTTGCTTTGTTTAGTTGGTTTTGTCTTTGAGTCAGGGTCTGGCTCTGTCAGGTTGGACTGCAATGGCACAATCTTGGCTCACTGCAACTTCCACCTCCAGGGCTCAAGCCGTCTTCCCACTTCAGCCTCCCAAGTAGCTGTAGAGATGGGGTTTCACCATATTACCCAGCCTGCTGCTCTCAAGCGATCCACCCCCGTCAGCCTCCCAATGTGCTGGAATTACAGGTGTAATTCCAAGCCCAGCCCCAAACACTTTCAGTCTAGTTTGCAAGGCCCTTCATGATATGATGCCAGTTTTTCTCACCAGCCTCTTCTCCCACCCCATCTTCCACTCTGCATTCTCCCTTCTTTTCATGGGCTGTTCCCTTTTATGCTCTGAGGTGCTGCACATGCTGATTCTTCTCCTTAGAGCTTGCTTTTCTCATGTCTGCATCTGGAAAATCCTATTTATCTTTCATATTTACCAGAGACATCATATGTGATATCTTCTTCAAAATCTTTGCCAATACCCTCCCCTTACTCCACTCCCATTTGGCTAGATTCTCCTCATCTGCAAATACCTGTGTATTGCACATACCAAATTATATTTCAACTATTTATTTCTCCCATTAGACTTTGAATCACTTGAAAGGAGGACGATTTCTGTGTTCTTAGCCCTGACAAAAGTTAAGCAAATGATAGGGTTAATAATACTAAAACGAAGATGCAGAGTTAGTAAACAAAACTCAGAACTGTTGGGTGCATGCATCCATATTTTTAACTATTACCCTCTCCTTCCTCCTGTAACTCCTTGCTGACCACAGATGATGGGCCTGAGTATCAAAATGGTCAGCCACAGAGCTAGGCACACAACTGCCCCATCTCATCATATACAAGGCATATCCTTGTGGAACATCACCTGGGTTTAAAGAAAAAGCATGATCCTGCAGCTACATGGCCTCTGCCAAACAAACAAGAGCCCATGGCCTTGACATATTGGGCACTTGTTAGTGAGCAGCGGAGCCCCAACTGAAGAACCAGGTTCAGCACTGTCTCGTAGGGAACAGCTCCACCTGCTGAACTCCTTGACATTCCTCTCTCTCTTCAGCACAGCTTTGCTAGAACCTATCTACATAAGAGCGATCACAATTTTGAGAAATGACAGCATCACGATGGGGACAGAGAGACATTTTGCATTCAGTCACTTGCCTGCATTTTTTACAGGATTATAAGGATATATGTGTGACAAATATCCATACCACGCTGTTTAAAAGGGGAAAAAAAAGAATAGTTATGTCAATATACCAAGGCTTTCTGCAGTGTCTCCTTGAAAGAATTAAGCCAGCAGGACGCATGGTGCTACTTAATCCATCTCCCTCTTCAACAAGGTGGCAATAATCTCTATATTCCAGTGGATGCAGGGGGAAGTGTAAAGCATTTACATTTCTCTGCTCATATCCATCAGCACACAATGTGATAAACACCAGTGTGGGTGGTAGTGAGAGATGAGATGGGGCAAGCGATGAATAAAGCAGAGTGTTTGGTTGGAAAGTGCTGGGAAAACATATTAGGGCATTTCCTGATGGTAAAAGTTAGTTAAACTACCAGGAATTCAGGAAAAAGTAAATGTCACTGAATTAAATCACCAAAAGAAGAAAAGGAGGATCCTAGAGAAAGGCCAGAGACCCGCAACTTCTGGGAAGGAAACATTTCGTCAGTCATCCCAGACTGGGAGATTTACAAAAATGGCTTTGTCTAAAAGATGCAAAAAACATTTATTATCCTGGTTTTGTTTCTTGATGGTGGTCCAAATACTGCATTGTAAGAAACCCTGTTATAGTCTAAATCAACGTGCAAGAAAAGTTACCCACACGTACCAATTGTTTTAACAAAGAAATGAAATGAAATTATAAACTCATAATTTTAAAAAGAATTGAGCATAAATAAAATTTAAGTAGGTCTAAAAATAATAAAGTCCATTAAAAATACAAACCAGTTAGCTACAGGGAAGTTTTAATAATAAATCAAGGTCAGACAATCCAAATTTGTTCTGATTGAATCCAGGCAACTTAAATATTAAGGTGAAATCTAACAAGTTATAGCAAGTGCACACACATGGTCTAACTAAAACAGTTTCTGATTTGTGAGGAAAAAAGAACAACTTTTAAATAGAGAGAAGCATTTTCCAGGTGAGAGAACAAACTATTATAAGAAGAAAGCCCAAATTCTTTGCAAAATGACTATCATTTTAGCTCTATTTTAAAATCAGTGCCTTATTTAACTATTACTGAACTTCAAAGAATTTCATCATTTTTTCACATGCACATAAATTGTTTGTTTAATCATACCAGTGGGGCAAGCATCCCGGTTTTCACAGGAAAGCAGCCCTGCAGTATTATTGCATCCTCATATAAGAGAATTTGCCTCAAAATTTGAAGACAAAGCAGAGATGCTGAATGCAATTATCCAGTTTCAGGTATAAGTATAGCTTATAATATAGATGTAGAAGCAGAAGCAGAGACATGTGTGTCTATATAAATGTCCTTCACATACACCCACACACACAAATACTAATTCACCAATGTCCATGCTAAGGAGAACCTTAAGTGTTGTCTCTGCAGATATAGATTTCTGTAAACGCATTTCTATATGGTATCTAAACCATGACAACCAGCACTCCACCTGTTGCCTAAAAATGTTCATCTCATTTAAAAAAAAAATATTTCCTCTAAATGTTTTCAATTAACTCCAAAAGAATGAGTTCGCTTTGAGGGGTTTGAAAAGCCTACTTCCCAAAAAGAATCCTGATCATAACATCTCAAAGCCTACAGAGCATGAGTAGTTTTGACCATGAATGAATCCCCAGCACCTGTTGTATGCCTGACACGTACTAGGTATAATTAACAGTCACAAAATTCAGAAAAAATCTGAGGCTACTTGAAGATGATATATCACGGTGTTCTAAATGCAGTAGAATGTAGTGGTTAAAAGGTGAGCTTTTCAGACCCCAACTCCATGGGGTCTAAACTCTCTGGGGTTTTCTAGACCCCAACTTCCCAACTCCCAATTATACCATCTGCTTTCTATGTGACCTTGCATGAGTTATTTGACCTCTCATTCTAGGTTATGTAGCTTAACCTAGACTTTTTAGAGAATAATGACTGGGACTACTTCCTATTATACTGGGAATAGCACAATTCCTTGTACTCATGTCTAGGAAATAATAACAGTATCTACTTCTTATTGTTCCAGAATGTGTTTCCCTTCAAATAGTGCTTGGCACATAGTAAAAACCAGTGAGTGTTATTTGTTATTATATTAACTATCATCCAAGTCCTAAGTATATAATAGTCCTTACCTACCTTTAATTGAAATTCTACCATACCCAAACTCACTTGATAAACCCAACAACTCTCAATTTATCCCTTCAGATAAATGTGCCTGTAAGAAAATGTAGGTCTAACCTACAATCCTTTCTCTTATTGTCACAGTGCTCTCAATTCAGTCCATTATCACAACTGGAATTGTATATTTCTTATAATGCAATATGTCCTCATCATTTTTCAAATGTTCTTGCTCGGCTGAGACTTTGTACCACAGGGGCTGGTTTCTGCATCAGCTCCTTAAATGAAGAGCATGAAGCTATTTTCTCTCAGGCCTTTGGCAGTGCTATTCCCGACCAGGCAGCCATCAGCCCATCCTACCCACTGGAACAGCATGCTTCATCAAATTGTACCCCTACCCTCCCTGCCACAAGGGAGCTATGACCTTCAATGTATCTGATTTGATCTGAATCTATGTTCCTTTCTCTCTCTCTCTCTCTCTCTGTCAATCTCTCTCACTCATTGTCTCCTTCTCTCTCCCCTCTCTCTCTCTCCCTTTGTCTTATTTTTGGCCACTTTTGTAGAACAATTTGGATGAGACAACTCAGATAGTTTATATTTCAGGAATCAAGACAGTGAAAAATATCCAGGCAGCCTTTCTTTATGGTATATCAATGCTGATCATTTATCTTCTATACTAAAAGAGGTAAATAAAAAGATTCTATGTTGCTTTAGTGTCCTGAAAAAAAAAATGCTTATTGCAAACCATCTATGTGCCAAATACTGGCATATAAAAATAAATGAAATGAAGCCTTGCCCTTGAGAAACTCACTATTAATCGGAACACACATTATATGATGCTTAGTGCTTGGAGGGAGATATAGAGACTATGACCTAGCACATAAGATCAGATCTTTTCTTCATAACATTCAGGCTTCCCTTCTTGAAAGTGTTGAAGAATTCCTCAGAAAGTAGGTGATATCCAAATGAGGACTTAATGGAAAGGATTTAAGTGGCTACAGACATGGGAGACTGAGTTTTTAAACAGAGGCAGCAAAGTTTTAAACATCTTGAGCAAAGGGGCAGGGACGGAAAACAGATGATTCACTTTGTGACCGGAAATCTGCAATGCTCAGGAATATGTATGCTTTTGAGCCAGGAAAACCAAGGGTCCACAAAACACTCTGAAGTTGGCATGCAGGTGACAATCACAGGACCTTTACTGTGCCTCACTGCTCACATTCTCTCCAATCTCCTCAATCAGGACTTGGCAAACTTTCCTGGAAAGGGTCAGAGAGTAAATATTTTAGGTTTGTGAGCTATACAGTCTCTGTCACAACTATTCAACTTTGTTGTTGTAGCAGGAAAGCAGCCATAGACATTTGTCAGTGAATGAGTGTGGCCATGTGCCAATAAAATTTTATATCAAATAATTTTCACATATCGCAAAATATCATTCTACTTTAGATATTCCAGTCATTTAAAAATGTAGTAACCATCTTTAGCTTGGGGGAATAAAAAAACAGGTAGTAGGACAGTTATAGCCCATGGGCTACAATTTGGCAACCCCTATGTTAAACTACCTCAAATCCTACCTGCAACAAAAGACAAATTAAGTCTTTCCCTCTAATGGGGAATGCAAACATTTCTTTAAAGGTATTTTCAATACCCGCATTTAAGTTAAGTAAGAGGTACTAGGCTACTTTAAAGTTGATGAGCTTTTAAGGCAAATACAATTTTCCCTTCTCCCTGCCCTAAGATTTTAATCTAAATTAAATGAATATCAAGACAACTTTCATAGAGGGTATTAAACCAAGGCTTAGGTGACTGGAAGGGTGCTAATTCTTACTCTTTGGGGATAGACATTTATTTGTCTCAGGACATATTTGGGATCTGCTGAAAAGCTCTTTCTCAACTAATTTTTGTCTTAAAATGATGAAATTCCTAAATTGATTCTCTACTACCCAGCACAAAATGCTAAGCAAAAATTTCTGAAGTGACAACACCGTAAAGCCAAATCAAGACCTTGTAACATAATCTCAAACAGTCTGCTAAGACTTACAAGCAAGGAAGGAATGAAACTGAAAGACCATAAAGATATCTCTTCCACTACTCACTGGCTGGCAAGCCAGTCCTGAGAGTGCATATGCCCTCTGTCTCTGACTATACATACATTTCCTCCCCAGCTTTATCCTTTCTGTTCTTTTTTTCTTTTATTTAAAAGATAGACAAGAAGTACAGAAAGGGCCAACCAATTAAAACCTAACCTTTTTTCTGGGACTTTTCCATGTATTTAGTGTATATACACTGTACACTAAATACATGCAGTGAACTATTCTACTGCATTTTCTTACTACTGTAAAAAAAAGTCATGCTTTAATCATAAGTGATAACAATCCAGTTCATCCCAATATACTTGTCTCTAATACTGATTTGAGAAGCATGTCCAAGAAAATACCAAAAACAACCACTTTTAAGTCTTTAAAAGGAGAAACATACAAAATAACCAATAAAAAAATCCCATCACCATTGTGCTAATCAGATTTAGCTGTGAAGAGAGATGCCAATGCTTTAAAATGGATTTGTGTATGTGCATGTGCATGAGCACTCTTGATTGTAAGTGTTGGTGGGGTGAAGATTTAGGGGAGCAATTTATCTCTAGAAAATCAGATTATTTTGTCCAGATTGAGGACAAGAACTTGACAGGACACTCTAAGATGTGGAATCTAATCTGATATTTTAAAACACTGTTAGCCTTGGTTCCAAATATCTTAGACATTAAGACTACGAAGAAAGTGTTCTCCCAGTCACAGCTTGGTGATTGTGCTAACAACCTAAGACCAACCCAAGACCCAAGATATAGAGCATTAAAAACAGGTACAAATGGCCTTTTCTCCTACCCTGCCCTATTCTGTCTGCAAAATTCTTACTCTTGTATAAAGACCCAGCCTAAATGTCATTTCACTTTAAAACCTTGCCTCCCACTCTCAGGCAAAATTAGCTGTCCCCTACTCATCTTTGCTCCCATAGCACTTTGCACAAAACTCTATTACAGCTATTATGCACTTATCACAGTAAATTGCAATTTATCTGTTTATGGGTCTATTTCCACCAGAATATGCACCCTCAAGGGTAAAGATCAGATCTTATTCATCTTTGTATTCCCAGTACTCAGCACGGTGCTGACACAACAACCACTTAAAACATGTTTTAGTATTTTTATTATTAAAGAAATGCATGCCCATGTTAAAAATTCAGAACTGGTATAAAAGGAAAGGTTAAAAGTTTTCTTTCCACCATCTAGAGCATCAGTCACACTTTAAAATGAAATCATTCTTAAGAGATTCTTAACAATGCATAAATACTACATGAACCTCTTCCACTCCACACTCCTCTGACCAACATACAGCTTCAAAGCCATCACACATGCAAGAGTGGTTGCCTCTGCTAACTGTCTGACATGGTTGGGTACAAAATCACTCAAAGCAAAAGGCAAAAGAGGCACTGTGCTTTTGGAAAGGCACAGTCTTCTTAGGACCCAGTTCTTCTACACCCTTGACTTGATTATAAGTTCTTCTCACTCAGTGTTATGGTTTAGCTATGTCTTCACCCAAATATCATCTTAAATTATAGTTCCCATAATCCCAACATGTCATGGGAGGGACCTGGTGGGAGATAACTGAACCATGGGAGCAGTTACCACCATGCTGTCCTTGCTCGTGATAGTGAGTGAGGTCTCATGAAAGCTGATGGTTTTACAAGGGGCTTTTCCCCCTCTTCACTCTGCACTTCTCTCTCCTGCTGCCATGTGAAGAAGGACATGTCTGCATCCCCTTTTGCCATAACTGTAACTTTGCTGAGGCCTCCCAAGCCATGCTGAACTGTGAGTCAATTAAAAACTCTTTCCTTTATAAATTACCCAGTACTGGGTATATCTTTAGTAGCAGAATGAGAATGAACTAATACAGTAAATTAGTACTGAATAGTGGAGTGTTGCTGTAAAGATACCCAAAAATGTGGAAACAACTTTGGAACTGGGTAACAGGCAGAGATTGGAACAGTTTGGAGGGCTCAGAAGAAGACAAAAAGATATTAGTCTGGAACTTCCTAGAGAATTGGAGGGTGCAGAAGAAGACAGGAAAATCTGGGAAAGTTTGGAACTTCCTTGAGAATTGGAGGGCTCAGAAGACAGGAAGGTGCGGGAAAATTTGAAACTGTCTAGACACTTGTTGAATGGCTTTAACTAAAATGTTGATAGTGACATGGACAATGGAAGTCAAGGCTAAGGTGATTTCATATAGAGACGAGAAACTTGTTGCAAACTGGAATGAAGGTCACTCTTTGTATTAGTCTTGTTTCATTCCAATAAAGACATATCCAAGACTGAAAAGAAAAACAGGTATAATTGGACTTATTACAGTTATACATGGCTGGGGAGGTCTCAGAATCATGGCGGGAGGTGAAAGGCACTTCTTACATGGCAGCAGCAAGAGAAAATGAGGAAGAAGCAAAAGAAAAAACCCCTGATAAACACACTGAATCTTGTGATACTTATTAACTATGGTGAGAAAAGCACAGGAAACACTGACCCCCATGATTCAATTACCTTCCTCTGGGTTACTCCCACAACAAGTGGGAATTCTGGGAGATACAACTCAAGTGGAGATTTGGATGAAGACACATATCACTCTTGCTATGCAAAAAGACTGGTGGCATTTTGCACTTGCCCTAGAGATCTGTGAAAGTTTGAACTTGAGAGAGATAATTTAGGCAGAATTATTCTGGTGGAAGAAATTTCTAAGTGGCAAAGCATTCAAGAGGAAGCAGGGAAATTGAGGCGAGGGAGAGAAATTCAAGCTTGCTGAAGAAATTGGCATAAGTAATGAGGAGCCAAATGTTAATCACAAAGACAATGGGGAAAATGTCTTTAGGGCATATCAGAGACCTTCACAGCAGATATTTCCATCACAGACCCAAAGGCCTGGAAGGCAAAAATACTTTAGTGGACCTGTTCTGTGCAGCCTTGGGACATGGTGACCTGAATCTCACCTGCTTCAGCTCCAGCTGTGGCAAAAAGGAGACAAAGTATAGCTTAGGCCATTGTTTCAGAGGGTGCAAGCCCTGGGCCTTGGCAGCTTCCATGTGGTGTTAGTCTTGTAGGTGTTCAGAATACAAAAATTGAGGTTTGGGAACCTTTGCCTACATTTCAGAGGATGTATTGAAATGACTGGATATCCAGGCAGAAGTCTGCTACAGGGGTGAAGCCCTCATGGAGAACCTCTGCTAGGGCAGTGCAGAAGGGAAGTGTGTGGTTGGGTTCCCCACACAGAGTCCCCATGGGACACTGCCTGGTGGAGCTGTGAGAAGAGGACCATGTCCTCCATTTTCCAGAATGGTAGATCTACTGACAGCTTGCACCATGCATTTGGAAAAACCACAGACACTCAATGATGGACCATGAAAACAACCTGGAAGGGGTCCCACACATAGGACCTAGTGAGAGGTAACTGAATCATGGAATGGTTACCTCCATGTTGTTCTCATAATAGTGAGTGAGCTCTCACAAGATCTGATGGTTTTATAAGGTGCTTCCCCTCTCCTCCACTCTGTTCCTCTCTTTCTGCCCCCATGTGAAGAAGGATCTCTTTGCTTCCCCTTCCACAATGATTATAAGTTTCTGGAGGCCATCAGGCCATGCTAATCAGTCAATTAAACTCTTTCCTTTAAAAATCACCCAGTCCTGGGTATTTCTTTATTAGCAATGTGAGAATGGACTAATAAACTCACTGACACTTTTGCATTTTATTTTCACCCCTTACTCTTTTGTGATTCTCCTGCTTTGTTTATTTGCCTCCATCACAGCTCTGTCTTTGTCTCCCCACATAGCTTTCTTTGTCTATAGTCTCTCTGTCTCTCCTCTTTCCTTTTTCCTCCTCTACTCAGTCTGCCTCTGCTCTCTGACTTTCCTTCTATCTCTCTCTCCATTTGTCATGCACTTATGTTCCTTCTCTTCTCTTTTCCTATCCTCTTCCTCCTTCATTTTCTTCCTTTCCCTTTTCTTCTCTCTGTTATTCATTCTCTGTCTTCGGTATATCTGTTGTTGCTCTCTCCCTATCTCCTCTTGTTTTTTGTTTTTCCATCTCTCCTTGTTCTGGAGTTCTCCTTCCAGTCAGCACCCACAATCAATAAACATGATGACCATGGCCTTATGATACTAATATTTCATTTTTAAGAGTCGAGACTTAAATGTTGTATATTGGTGCTTATGTTGCTGTGAATGTATGCAGATATACAAGAGTACACATCTTTATTATGTATATATTTATACGTACTTATATGATGTGGAGATGGAGACCAAAATCAGGACAGAGATTGGGTTTTAAACTAAAATATGTGTTGTTTTATTGGCTGAATGGAGGTCACTGAAATTTCTGAGATATATATAGTCAGGTTGGTGAAATCACCATAGATCATTCTCTCTGGAATCAACAAAGGCAATGATAAACAAAAGGCCTGGTAGCACATGCTGCTGAATACCCAGGAGACAGACACAGAGTGATCTTTCTATTTTGCAAAAGGCCTGGACACCACACTGTCTCCCAACAATAGTGATTAGAAGGGAAACAGGCAACTTGAATGTGAGCTCTATGCACAGTTGTTGCCTGGAATTCAATTTTAATGAGGCCAAGTCCACAAACTCGTTTGCTCTCTCTTTCATTTATTTTCATTTTAAAATAACTTTTAAAAATAATTCAAGCAATACACATTTATTGAGAAATGACAGAAAGAATGAACAAACACAAGAAACCTTGTATAGAATACTAACATTCATCATAATCACTAGCAAACATTTTGAGTCTTATGTGTCCTGATTTTTTTTCACAAAAGTTTAATTTTACAGTATCTAATAATTGAAAAAATCTGTCTCAAACCCTTACAATTCCCAGGTATGTTTCTCTTTTTTTGAAATGGAGTCTCACTATGTCATGCAGGCTGGAGTGCAGTGGCACCATGTTGGCTCACTGCAACCTCCACCTCCTAGGTTCAAGCGATTCTCCTGCCTCAGCCTCCTGAGTAGCTGAGATTTCCAGTGCCTGACACCAAGCCTGGCTAATTTACTTTAGTAGAAGCAGGGTTTTACCATGTTGGCCAACCTGGTCTCGAACCCCTGACCTCAAGTGGTCCACCCACCCCAGCCTCCAAAAGTGCTGGGATTACAGGTGTGAACCACAGCACCCGCCTCCAGATATATTTCTAGAGACTTGAGATATATGAGAGAACAACATAGACAAAAAATCCCTGGCTTAATGGGTTTAAGTTTGTGCCATTTTGTAATCTTATTCTGATATTTTGTGGACAGTTTCCCAATTAAAATTATATAATAATTTATATGATTACAAAAGATTGATTATATAATCAATGATTATATAATCATTATATGAATAATGAAGTCATTAAAAGATTGATTATATAAATTTTTATGAATGTTATAAATTTATAACTCATAAAAGTTTATATATTATAAACTATTTAGAATTTTATAACATTCATAAAAATTTATATAATCAATCTTTTAATGACTTCATTATTCTACAACACACAGGTACAAAGTTTGATCATAAAACATGGAAAAAAAAACTAGCTTTCCCAAGGAAATAGCAGTAGAATAGCAAATAATTTAGTAAGCAAGTATTAAGTGGAAACAGCTTGAGATGCTGAGAGGGATGCTAAAAAGATTAGGACAGTGCCCCAATCTTCAACATAAGGAAACAGAACTGGAGTGAGAGAACTTAAATGCAGAAACAGAAGCAACATCACAAGTGTCATATTACAAACATCTTTTAGTAGGCAATACAGGAGCACTATTAATATCAATGAAACAATAATAACAACTAACCATTACTGATGATTTAGTATATGCCAGATGTTCCAATAAGAAGTTCTATTACCTCAGCCGGGCATGGTGGCTCATGCCTATAATCCCAGCACTTTGGGAGGCCGAGGTGGGTGGATCACCTGAGGTCAGGAGCTCAAGCCCAGCCTGACCAACATGGGGAAACCCCATCTCTTCTAAAAACACAAAAACTAGCTGGACACGGTGGCAGGTGCCTCAGCTACTCAGGAGGCTGAGGCAGGAGAATTGCTTAAACCCAAGAGACGGAGGTGGCAGTGAGCCAAGATCATGCTATTGCACTCCAGCCTGGGAAACAGAGCAAGACTCTGTCTCAAAAGAAAAAAAATAAAAAGAATTTATATTATCTCTGTTAACCATCAAGTGTCCATATAAGAAATGTACCATTATTATCCTCATTTTACAGATGAGGTAACTAAGGACAGAGTCATACAGAGTTACAGAGTGAACTGCACAAGTTCACATAGCTAGTGGATAGTAGAGTCGGCAATTAGCCCAATAAATTATGTTGAATTTTAAATCATGAATATTTTTTGCCACCTAGGACTTATTTTACCCATGGTTATGTGGACAGCCATGAAAGATAATTTTTTAGTATACACTGAATGACAGAAATTTCACCTGGATGACTCTGCACTGTTCCATGTGATTTATAAGGCCTTTCATTCCACCAGGTATTCGCTGTAGGGGGTCACGGTTTCTACGGAGAAGCTGATAAACACTGTGGGATGCATCTCTCCATGGGAAAAATTAAAGCATATTAACCCAAAATTATGCAGTTAATGGAAGAAATCCATGGACTCTTAAACTCAAGTACAAATCTCAAGGAAATAATTTTCAAACCTGAGTGTTCCCAAGACTCTCCTAGGGAGTTTCTAAAACATACAGATTCCCTGTCCCGTCTCCCCATCAGGACATTCAGAAGCAGGACCCATGAGGACAGTCCTTTGTGAAATGCTGCCCCAGGCACCTATGAGTGAGCCCATGCCTGCCCAGTTAAGAATTCTTCTATTATTTCAGCAAAATACAAGTCAGGGCGAGCAGGTCTGCAGATGATAAATTTCTAAACCAGGGTGCTGAATGGGCCTACAATAGCCAATTTCCCTTTAACAACTATAATCAAGAATGTACAATGGGAATTGCTGAGATAAGGGGAAGATCTTTCACTTTTATTCTGCCCCCCACCCTGCCCACCCACCACTTAGCCCCAAACCAGCAAAGGTCCTGGAGCAGAAGGATTGATGGCTCATAATTTTATGTCTCAACAGCCCTTGTCACTCTGGTTAGGGAAAAATGACTAGAGGCATCAATCCATTGGTTCCAGGGCACATGATTAGTTGGTCGTCTGATAACATGATTCTCACTAGCACTTTCTTTAAAATGTGTACACATTGTGTACACTGCCACTCTAGGGTCATTAGTCAGCAGGGAGAAACCAAACGGCCCATCCCACACATCCTCCCAGGATAACAGGATGACACACATTAATAACCCCCAGAAGCCACTTGTGGAAATGGACAGAGGTTAGCGCTTCAACCCAAGCTGCATCATGGAGTGGCTTATTGTCAAGTAAAGTGTCAGTGACCTGACAATGGGGTGAAGTGAAAACGAGACCCCCCAAGATGTGTCATTCATACCAAGAGTTCCCCTACCATCCCGTCTGCACTGAATTGTGGAGTTCTTTCTAAAGAAACTCAAAAATAAACCCATTCAAAAATAAACTTACACAAAAATAAACCCAAAGCATGATTTAGCAGAAAGAGCTTTGGTGCCAGAAAGGGCAAAAATCAAATCCCAGCTCTGCCACTTGCTAGCTGGTAACTTTGGGCAAATTGTTTAAGCTTAACTTCTACAGCTTTCGAATGAGGATAACAATATGTAGTTCATAAAGGTATTGTGAGAATCGAGTGAAATCATATGATGATGTTCTGGATTATATTTCCAGGGAAGCTGCTCACTACATTGGTGGTTATTCATATCATTATTGTTACAGGAGACTTCTGTTACAATCAATGCGTCTTATCTATATAGAATTGTCCCTGATATTTAGCAAACTTTTCTTTGCTCTCTTCTACCACTCTCACCCCAAAAGTTAGAATTAGAAAAAGCAATAGGTGGCAACTCAATTGTAATACTTGAGCGAGTAAAACCCATTAGCACCAACAGGCACTCCTTTAGTTTGGCTCCATAATGTTGACTGATACTCTAGGTTTCCTACATGGAAAGAGGTAGTGAGACCACCTTTAATATTATTTTTAACTAGATTTTATCTATATAAGAAAATAAAGAAAGGAAGAAATGGCTATACCTCCTATCAACCCCAAGCTGCTATTGCAATAGACCCAGTCATAAGTAATCTCATCTCTGAAATCCATTGGCAGTGGAATACATATGACAGACAGGTTATTACTGGGAACCTCACTTCCAAAAGGTCCCCTCATCACTCTTTAAGGTAACTTCAGAGGCTTAAACAAGGGCATGACTTTTCATGAGGGTACTTTTTTTGAAGTCCAAGACAAATTGAAAAGCTGAACCCAGAACTCAGGAGCTCTACAGCCAATATTCACTCTTCTTCCCACAATGGAAAACCTTATGGATGCAGGTGCATGGGTTTCAGACAAACCATGAGGCTAGGGTGCAGCTATATTCTAACTCTTGCCTGTGGCAAGCCAGCAGTGGCCCAAACCAAGAAGCAGTCCTACAGCGTGACCAAATGTTACTGGACCTTCTTCTTCCACTAACTGATCTACTTAATAGCAACCTCTTGGTTTCTTTACCTGAGAGTGGAGATAACATTTTGCTTTCCTAACTTATAGAATTGTGGTGAGAAAAAATACATTAAGTAATGGAAGTAATGTGTCGATCTTTAAAAACTGGAGCATTTTGCAAAGAGAAAAAAGGGGCTATAACTTATCTAAAGTGGTATAAAAACATTCAGGTGTGCTATAAAAATAGACACAATATCTTTTATGTGTGTGTAAAATCTCACATAGGATTTTGGACAGAGCATTCACGTCCTTTTTTTTCTTATCTACATTCTACAACAAGCTCTGTTCTTTCATTATAAACATTGCACAGTAAGATTCCACCTGTGTTTCTTTCCAACTGTTTGCCTACTCCATCCAAACAACTGGAGCAGAATTTGAGCTCCTTGAGAGGAACCACCACACTTTCACGGGGCCTGGCCTCACCTCGCAATGAACATAGCTCTTCTCTCTCATCCCTTTGGCCACTGCAGAGCTGAGCCAGTTTCCCCTCCAGGAGACACGAGTGCCTTTTCTACACTTTTTAACCACAAAATAAGGAATGGTAATGGAGACATACACAAAAACAGGACAAATATTTTACATACATTTAGTGGCTGAACATGAGCTGGCAGAGAGCCAAATTAATGTAGCCTTGAGGCAGCCTGAGCAGTGATCTCTCTCATCAAGAACTTAAACAAAAGAAAGTCCTTTTGTGAAAACTCTGTATGGAAAATGTCAAGGTAAAAATGAAACAATGATGACTCCAGCTAAGATTTAATGTGCAAATAAGGGCAGTCATATCGCTCAGTGACCATAAGGGCTTTTATTTTCCTACAGGGCTTGGAATGTACCCAAATTTAATACAAGATTGATGTGTATATTTTTTGCTTAACTCATATTTTTCAATCATTCCTAAGATTAAAACTTTAGTTAAGCATAGTTTTTAAACAAAGTTAAGTTAAATTCCTGGATATAAAGAGGAATGTTTACATCTCTTCTCTTGACTTTCGGTCATGACATCCATTCAGCTAAAAATATCTTTGTAATAATTTCCAACTGTTACTTACAATCTTCTTTACATTTCAAGGTTCATCTGAAGTACCTACTCCACAATCCAGCTTGAAGGCCACCCCAGCTAGAAGATGCTCAACTCTCTCCTGACCTCCTACAGCATGTTCTGTCTTAGACAACGTGCACCTCCTGCTGTCGCTTAAGAAGTTTCTTTCTTTCTTTCTTTCTTTTTTTTTTTTGAGACGGAGTTTCGCTCTTGTTACCCAGGCTGGAGTGCAATGGCGCGATCTCGGCTCACCGCAACCTCCGCCTCCTGGGTTCAGGCAATTCTCCTGCCTCAGCCTCCTGGGTAGCTGGGATTACAGGCACACACCACCATGCTCAGCTAATTTTTTGTATTTTTAGTAGAGATGGGGTTTCACCTTGTTGACCAGGATGGTCTCGATCTCTTGACCTCGTGATCCACCCACCTCGGTCTCCCAAAGTGCTGGGATTACAGGTGTGAGCCACCGTGCCCGGCCAAAGAAGTTTCTTGGGTATAAGACCAAGAGCTCGCTGAGGGCAGGAATTCTTTCTTTTCATCTTGTGTAGCATTTCACAAATAACCCTATGCCAGTGAATGACAAACATTAGGAGCTCAATAAATATTTGTGGAATTAAAAGTAAATATGATAATTTGTGTAAGGTTCTTAGCATAATGCTAGCACATAGCAATTACTCCTAAATGGGAGCAATTTTTATTCTCATATATAAATGAGATTAGTATATCTGCTTTTTTTTGCCCTAGCCTATGAATTTCTAAGGTCTCTCTTTAAAAGAATGTGGATATGATTCTGAGAGTCAATAGTCATGCCAATGTTCTCTAGAAAATCTCATTAAATATCTAAGAAATTTTTACTTTCCAATTTCACATTAGGCATTTTTTGGGGGTCCAAAGATAGCAAGTTCCTTAACATGAAGATGTAATATAATAAACCTAATAAACTATGTTTTGCTGCAAACCCATGTGCCCAGATTGAAATGTAGTCCTTCTGGGAGCTCAAATTACTTGATTTCCCCTAAATAGATACGCATATGAACTGAGGAAAAAGGAAGAATCTTGTGAAATAAAAGGTTTGTTCCCTTACAGGTCAAGGGTATAGGTCATTGTGTCATTTCTGCATCCCCAGCACTCCCTAGTGCACTTTACTTAAATGCAGCAGGTACACAGTATCTATACAAACAAGGGATTAAGTTAGTTTTGACCTGTCAAGGAGTTTAGTCTGTTAGTGTCATTTTACAGAGGATGAAATCGAGGCCACAACATTTCAACGTGCTATGACTATATATCCAACTTTTGTATACAGTTAGGATTATAACCCATAATTCTTAGTTCCAGTGGAGAACTCTTTCTTTATGTAAGAAAAGTAAGTAGCATTTATTGAGCATTTACTATGAACAAAGCACTTTGTATACATGATGTCACATCTTTGGGAATAAACCTCCCAAAGATATACTATTCCCATATTTTAGATGAGGAGACTGAGGTTCAAAGAATTGAAGTGACTTACTCAAGGCAATGTGCTGGTTAGCAGAATGGCTAAGATTCAAACTCTAATCTGTTCGCTTTCAAATCCACTGCCTTCCAAATCACACCACATTAGCATTCATATGGCATTAAGTACTGATCAGAGAAGGAATTATGTGGGCTTGCTAAAGAAAGCTAAAATATTTTATCATTTTACTTTGTAAAATGTCAGCTCC
This sequence comes from Callithrix jacchus, assembly GCF_049354715.1. Taxonomy (NCBI): domain Eukaryota; kingdom Metazoa; phylum Chordata; class Mammalia; order Primates; family Cebidae; genus Callithrix; species Callithrix jacchus. The sequence goes on from NC_133513.1 coordinate 100,185,881, forward strand.
CCCTCCCCAAAATAAACTATCAAAATGTATAGCCAAGTCAAGCATTCATAGCCAACCTGTCTGTAACGTCAGATTTGTCAGAAAAGGAACATATTCCTAAAGAACAACTGAGCTGAAAGCTGAATGATCACAGGTTACCTCTTGCTCACTGAATCACCAGGTGCAGATTCCATGTCTCACTGAAGATGAAGAGGTGGGTGGATGAGAGAACAACCAAATCACTACTTAAGGTAAAGGGTGCAATGTGACAGGCACATGTTAATGTCCTTGCTTTTCTACAAGGAGACGGAGCTTCCAGCTAAGAGTACGTCCTCCTCCACCATCATCAGAAATTAACTCAAGATAGGATTATCCAAAATTCAGATTCCAAAAGGTCTGAGTTTTTCTGTTCTACTCTAAAGTCCATTGGAAAAGCCCTTCTGTGCAGTTTGGGAGTAGCACCATTCTGGGTGACAGTCTCTGCTCTGCCACTGACCTCCTGTATCTGTTTGGCAATTCATTTAGCCTTTTGGAACCTCAGTTTTCTCCTGTATGTAATGACAATAATAACACGTACTCTTGACATTTCTGTGAAAAATAAAGTGAGATGATGAATGTATGGCATCTACCCCAAAAGTCAGCCCAGTTTGGGACTCAATATTGGGTGATAAATGTCAAGTCCCAGAACATCTAGAAGCAAAGAGGTACAGAGAAATCAAGCAGTCCCTCATGTGCTATGATAAATGGAACATTAAAGCTCTCATCACAAGTCAAGTAAAACCCTCTGTGAACAAATCTGGTAATACAGTTGCCAGTGAGAAAGGGGCAGAGTGGCGAGCTGAAATATTAAAACTAACTTTGGCATAAAAATATGAAAAAGAGATATTAACACTTGTCACCTACTTACTACCTACAAAGGAATTTATGGAGATTAATGCTGTAGCACTTTAAAATCCCTTGGAAATAAGAAATAAACACATACACCATTATGCATACATATAAAGGCAAATATATATTTTAACACTCTTAGGATTACTATATAAATTTAGATCAGGGCACAGCATGCCTGGGATGAGTAGGGTGGGAACAATATGTTCTTGCTTACGACACCAGGCTCATGACAAATGATTCATACCCAGCACCTTTCATGCCAGAAGATCCCCCCAGGTGTTCCACCAACTCTAGCAACAGTTTCCATCAATCGAGACTTCAGTACAGAGGAATCATATCACACCCACAGATGAGGCAAAACAGACATGTCTTTATACAACTGCTCAAGTCCAACAGCTGAGGGGGCAGGAAAGAGAAGGGAAGGAGGTGAGTGAACCATCCAGAATTCCTCACCAGATTGACAGGCAGCCTATAATTATCATGCATTTGCACCTTGAAGGCAGGTGTTGTCATAATCAGAGATTCTTCTCAGCAAAAGCTTTTTGCTAAACATGAGAGGGGTTTGCAGGATGTGCACTGCCTGTGGCCCTGAAAGGGTTTTGGAGCAGATTTATAGGGGAAGACATCTAAATGTGAAAAGAGATGAGTCCCCCCAAATCCCCCCCTAAACCAGGCCTTCAGGTTTAGATGAGCAGATTTTCCACTCTGGGGTAAAGCGAACTGTTGCGAGAATTCCAAACAGGTGTGTGAGGCTTTCAGGTCACACTACCCTCTTATGTATAGCCTGGCTCCTAATTCTCTGCTGTTAATCTGACAGGCATTGCCCCCGCTTTACAGATCAGAAAATCCACATTCAGAGGACACTAAACTTGCTCGGATCAAACCACAAATAAGCAGAACTGGAATCAGGTCTCCACTCTGCTTTGCATTCTACAAAACTGCCAAAAAAAGTTTCTTTCTGCTTTCTTTTCCTTTAAACATATTTTAAACTCTCTCTGAGTCTGGTCCAGATACGTAGGACTGGCTTTGTTTTAGAGGACATGGATAAAGACTATTTCTCTTTCTCCACTATTTGCATGTATATACTTAAAAAAGAAAAAGTAAAAACACCTTTGTGTGTGATGACCAGGGCACAGACTGGGTCAGGAGAGGTCTTTATGAAATAAGAGACTTCAGAGGGCAGATATCTCACCTCATTCGTTAACATGATTGGAGTGATCAAAACTTTTAACAGTCATCTCCTTATTTCCAACATTATCTTAGACCCGCAGCCATGTTCAATGCCCTGACCCTAATAAGCCCTACTAGAATTTTAAGCACCATTTATTATTATTTTTTTAATGTTGGCAGTGCTTGGCACCATTTCCTAAATGGAAGTTAAAAATTTGCCAAAGATGTATTCTACTTTACTTTCTTTCCAACATCTTTCAAGAGATGAGCTAAAAAAAGAGGTCTAATGGGTGAGTGATATTTTACAGCTTGAATTACATTAAAAGCCAGAAATATTTTGAGTCCAAAGTCTTTTACTTCTTAATACAACAAGAGCTAACATGTTTGATGTGTTTAAAATCTCCCCTGAAAGCCAGAAGCTTTGAGTTAATCACTTAAAGCAGTGCGAAAGTTATTCAATCAGTTTAAGAAGATTCAAGTTCAAATTAGAGGATTAATTTTAGTGGCTACGATATGAGAGATACAATAGTTAAGGTAAGGAATGAGGGCAAGGGTCTCCAGAACCTGAATGGAAAGAAATTCAGCTTCATTTATTTGATCAAACCACTCCTGAGAGAACTATGTTAAACCACAGCCTCTGTCATGAAAGATGAATTGTAGGGAAAACGCTGCTCCTACTCTCGGAACAGAGACATCAATACAAAATATTATCTATCATGATATGCCTTAATACAATTTATATCTATGGACCCAAGGAATTAATAATGACAGACTAGTGTTTTAAAATGTTCACAACTCACATTAAAAAGCTGACAATGAGCACGACTCACTAAAGTGGCACTTCTCTGGGAAGGTTTCTGGCAATTACATCACAACCGAAAATGTGTCTAAAGGTACCAGGCTGCATAGATTGTGCATATCACAAACACTATAATCTCAATTACCTGGTTGAAGCTGTAAAAGTTGGAATATTTCCCCCCATTTTACCCATCCTTGGTTTTTATGCTCTTTGCTGCTGCCTGGAGAAGTTTCCACACTTTAAAATCATTTTTAGTTATTGCAATCAAAGCTAGTTATTTACTATTTCAACTCATTGAAGTTTCTAGGTTCAATTTCAACGGGAGTAGCTCCCTTGGATTGCAGACATGCAAGCTTTTCTGAAAATCTAAAACCTTTCCTGATATGACCAAAGCTCATGGACTTGCATCCTAAGTCCCTGGAATCCAGCCTCCTGGAAGTCAGCAAGCTCTTTCCTGCCTTCATAAAGGGAATGTTAAGTCTTTATCTGTGTTCTTCATTAGAGGAGGTCAGGCAATGGGGGAGAACAGGGAGTTGTTGTCACTGGGATATATCTGATCTTCCTGAGACTGACCATGCCGGAAAACAACCGCTCATTCACGGGCTGGAAAGCCCCAGTTCTCAAAACACACTCACTAGTGCTGTTAGAAGATGCTGGAGAGTTCCTGCCCTGAAACTTGCATCCACTTGGTCCCCTAAAGCAGAGGAGCCACTAAAGAACACCTTATACTCTCCACTGCCGTTCTCCTCCCTTGTGGGGAAGAAGGGGTTAGGAGCTCTGCATGAAATTAAAAATAAAATAAAATAAAACGCCTACATATATGGGTCTTCTTAATCTTCCTTGAGCCAGTACATAAGTCTGGCAAGTAAAGGGAAAGTCATCTGAGGAAATGTCAGCCTGCCTGGAAATTTAACCCTTTCATTTCTGTATTAGGAGTACTTTAACCCCTCTGTTTGCCTGGTCTTCGGTTCCACACACCAATGCGACCAAGGCAGCAGGAAACAGAAATTTGACTTGTTGGTTTGAAGCTGTGGCATTTGGAGAGGACCCTGATGATGTTGGTGGGTGAGAGAGGTAGAGGCTGGTCTCCTAGTAGGTGATGTTAACTCTTGGGGGAAGTAGGCAGAGACTAATTTGCAGCATCTCCCAAGTCCAGAAACCCCATTTCCTCCAGTTCTCCATCAGATCACACAGCAGACTTTAACCCTTTCCGTCTTTCCACCCCTTTGCCCTCAGTCCCATCTACTCACGCTGCTGTTGTGGCCAGACCAGTGGACCATGGCTTGGTTGTGTGCTGAGTCTCCGGTCAGCGCAAATGTGGTGCTGGTCAGTCTCAGCTCCTCCATCCGGAAGCGGGTGGCTTTGTCCGGGTCCTGCTCCCGAGTCCCAGGCTCCTGCTGCCCTCCATCTCTTAGCACTCCCCGGGGGCTCCGACTCGCGCCCCCTCCCAGTTCTGCCTTCTCCTGATCCGCTCCGCTCCGTCTCCTCCGGCTGGAGCGTACAGCAGCCGCCACGGATGCCCCAGTGCCCCGAGCCCGCTCCAGGGACAGTGCTCGGTCCCCGGGGGCCACTGAGAACAGGGGGCGCACTACGAGGGGCAGGGGCGTGGCAGGAGCCCTGCCTGGCGGCCCCTGGTGAGAAAAACCCCTATGGGTCGAAGCCGAGCGTGCGGCCGAGCTGGGGTGCGGCGAGGGGCAGCAGGAGCCGCCGCCGCAGACGCCTGGGGCGCAGAGGACCAAGAGCCCCGCGCCGGCGAGGAGCGCGCTCAGCCGGGCTGGCGAGCCGCCGCAGGCGCCAACTTTTCCCATCGCGGGAGCGGAGAGCAGCGGAGAGAGGGGTCCCAGACCGAAGGTGACGGCGCGGGACTCTGCACTGGCGGCTGTGGGGAGCCGGCGCTCAGGACCCCAACTCCATCCAAGTTGGGCCGCGGTGGGGGCGGGCGGAGGCGGCTCCGGGCAGGTGGCCGCCGCTTGCCCGGGCTGGGCTTGTGCCGAGCGCGGGTCCGGACGGAGCGAGCAGCCGCCGCGTGGGGGTGGAGCTGAGCTGAAGTCACTGGCGGAGCGGGAGCTGGCGCTGGCGGGCGACGCGGGAGGGAGGGCGGGCGCTGCCGGGGCTCCGGGCGCCGCGTCCCGCGGCAGCGCTGCGCTGCGCACCGGGGCTCCGGGCGCTGGAGGCGCCACCGGCGACCTCCCCTCAGCCTCGCCGGCGCTGCCGCCTCCTCTCCTCTCCGCCCTCTCTGCGCCCCCGCGGCCGCCGGTCCCGGCGCTGAGTCCGCGCACCCTGCCCGCGGGGGCAGTGAACCCCGGGCTACCGGAGCGGTCGCTCAGTCCGGAGCTTCCAATTCCTGCTTAATTTTTTCTATCAGTCTGTGTTGCTGTTTCCTTTTCTCTCTCTCTCTCTCTCTCTGGTCTTTTCCAGTTGAGGAGATAGGGATGGGTGGGCTTCTGCTCCTTCCTTCTCTTACGCTTCCTGAGTTGGCATCTTGACCTTACCCGGAGCAGAGCCTGTGTGTCCCAGCCTGGGGGAGATCCCGGAAAGACAGCAGCAGAGAGTGATGTAATTAAATGATCTCGTGTGTGTGTGTGTGTGTGTGTGTGTGTGTGTGTGTGTGTGTGTGTAGTTTGGGGAATTTTTTTCTCCATCAATTAAAAGGCTTAGATTTCTCTCCTAACCTTCTAAAGCATTCACTGAATTTGAACCTAATTTTCCTGCATGCAATCATAGGTAAGAAAACACTTTCCTAAACCTAAGGTTCCACTACGCGGATATATCTTGGTTTCCCTAAGAGACTGCAAACTCATTGCGGACAGGAAGATCAAATTTCGAGCAACTTGGAGGAAGTGACCTGTTTTTTGTTTACCATTTTATCCTCAGTACTTGGCACAGTACCCTACATGGGAAGAAATTTGCCAGTCATTAATTCAATAAATATTTATTGTGAATCTAATACATATCTGGATAACAAATAAATACAGGAAAAGAGGCACAGTACTCAGAGTTATTCTGTGTCATTCGGTGCCTGGCCCAGTGCTGCTGTATCCTGCTTTGAGATCCCTATCAGCAGCTCTGTGATGGTGCTCTGCCACTGGTTTGCTTTGGGACCTGAGACAAATCGCAATCTCTCAGATTCCTAAGCGTTAAAATTAAATGGTCATATTAGATGACCTTTAAAATCCCTTCTGCTCCTAAAATTATATAATTGTATGATTATAATATTTGCCTAGCCTAGCACCCCTGCTACTGTTCATAAGTTCAGATGAAGATTTATAGCAGGTGAATGGGCTTTGAAAATTGCAAAGAATTTCTCAAAATCCAATCCTTTTTTTCAAGTAGACAATTTGCTTCTAAGCGTTGAAATGGTTTCACATTTCTTTGCAGTCTTCATATACGTAATATTCTCTTATGTACATAGTTTTTACGTTGTTTAATGAATATTTACTGATTGAATAAATGAATGACACAACAAAATAGTACCGATTCCGGTTTCTAATTACAATTCTGTTCATTTTCACACTTAGAATGATAACGTCACTGAAAAATGTGAATACTGTGTTTGTGATGAGGCCAAGTTCAAAGTAATATAGAGTGATAATTATTCTTCAATTAGTGAAATTCTTTCTAATGTTGCCCAGGAAAACTTCTGTGGTATCAATCCAATCCAGAGAGGTGTTATAAAATATTGATCTAAGTTATTGTTCTTATGACCAACGCAGGAAAAGTGCAAATGCAAGGAGGGCAGGCTTCTCAGCCAGTAAATTTGAGTACATAAAAGGACAAAAGAGTGTCCCGATTGTCATTAAAGAAAAAATACAAGCAAAATCACCTTTATGCCTGGATCCTCCAAAACAGAAATGGCTGTCTGGCAGGCTATGGCCTCTAGATGGAGGAGAGGAGAGCCAGAGGTCTTCTCTTCTCCCCAAATTGCAAATGTTCTTTGTCAAAACCCAGAGCGGTCGTTTTTTCTTTCCTCAGAAAGGTTTTTAGAGCTTTACAGGATCATTTGCTTAATGACTTCTTTCTATGCCCTGCTAACCTCCTTTCCAGTCTGGATAAGTACATGGGAATTCCTCCAAGAAAGGAAAACCAGATTAAAGAATCAGAACCCAAATAAATTCTCATCTAAATATAGGGCAGAAGAAGCAAAATGGAAGAGAAGAAATTAGTGGATTCAGATTTCCTGGCCTTAGTCTATTATTGCCCTACCAAAATGTATGGTATTTTGGTTTCAAAATGGAAGCTCTTCCTGAAGAATGCTGGTACAAGTACAGTTGATTTTTTTTCCTTCCCAGAACCTACAACCTCTTTTTGAATGATCCCTTTAAAGTGAAAGCATTTGCAGTCCATTTGCTGGGAATTCATAGAGAGCGGGCAAGTTTTTACTGCCTGATTTTAATTATTCATTTGAGACAGAAGTTACACAAATGTGGATGATATTGGCTCCAAGTAGTATTGTTCATACATAGGTAGACAGATTCATTTTCTTTTTTTATGGCCCTGCCCCTATTTACTTTTGCCAACAAGCAGAAGAGGAAAGTACCAGTAATTTCCTCAATGATTCCCTTTTTCCAGAAGACTACAGTAAATAGTCTAATCATGGAGGGAAGTCTATTTCAAGATGTTTCAACCCAACAACCCACAAAGCAATTCAATAGATTTTTATTAATAAATATAATAAGAATGAGTCATTTATTAGGAAAGTAATTGATACGAAAGGCTAGTAGATAAAATAAATCTGTAATTCCAATAAGTAGTGCTTTCGTTGTCTACGTGACGAATATGCCATGACTTAGTCCCAGTTATCATCATTTCTCACCAGGACTACCACAACAGCCTCTGTGGCTCCCTGTATGCCACAATTGCATGACTCTATTCCTTCTCTCCAATAATTGTCTCTAAAGATGGCACAGGTCCAAGGGCACAAGCAGACTGAGGTCATCCAATTTTGTGCAAGAGGAAAATAATAGAATTTGATGTCTTTAATTTTAATCAGAAATATTAAAATTTAGCCTTGCTAAAATATTTATTAATTAATGTGCATATGTTACATAGCTTTATATACAATATAAACATGTGTGTATATGCATATACATATATACATCGACGTGTAAAGAGAGAGACAGAGGCAGACAGAGTAAGAAGCAGAGACAGAAAGACAAAGAAAGAATATGAACATTTAGTCACCGTATACTGATTGGTGTGCACAATCAAAAGTATGGACACTGTCCTACAAAGCAGCAAAAGTAGTCTTTTAAAAGGAGTATAAAAAATATACTTCCTGCCAGCTTCCCATCGCAAACAGAGTAAATCCAAGTTTTCCATAGCTGACCAGGTACTCACTTCTGAATCACACTTGGCAGGATTCTGTAGCCTCATCCTAATACCTCAACCATCGGGGGCTATCCTTTCCTCGGATGTGCCTAGCTTTTTCCAATTCACAACCTTTGCACATTCTGTTCCGCCTCCCTAGAATGTCCACCCTCCATCCCCACATCACATCGCTGACTCCTCTTGTTTGAGATCTTCACTTTCAATATACAACCTTAGAGAGACTTTTCCTGACCCTCTCCCTAAAGAAGAAATTTATTCCACATTTTCTGTATCAGTTCTTACCAGATAATTCTTAGTGTATATTACAGCATTTAATTATTTTACTTAAACCTGTTTTTTGGTAGTAACTTCCAAAGAAAATCTGCATGTGGATAAGGCTGTATCTTCCTTATTTTCAACTTCCTTTTCAACATTTCTCCCAGTGCCTAGCTTATTAAGTGACCAATAAACAATGGCTGGCCAGCTGGGTGGCACCCGTATAACAAGCGTAGGGACACAACTCTTAATAACTTATATTTTGTCAATCAGATATATACTCTATGCCAGAAACTATGCTACCGAATTGAAAAGGCTCGTGCCTTTTTCTTTTACACGAAGTCAATCTCAGATAAGTACTACCATCTTTCCCACCTCACAGGTGATATTAAGTAACGATCCAGAGTCACACAGCAATTAGTGCAAAGAGAAGGCCTCTACAAGGCAGTCTTATTCCTAGAATGTTCTTGATTTTGTGAAATAGTTTCTACTTTAAATCCAACTAATAACAGATCATACTTATTGATGATTTTCTATGTGCCAGGCACACTAATTAGTTTGAATCATTTTTAGTAATGTTGAGCAAGCAATTAGGAGAACAAGTGCTCATGTTTTTTTAGGCCGAGGGGAATATATGTGTACTCCATTTCTATTTGCTTTTATTTTGTGTGGGTAAGTAATGTTAAAGAGAGTGGTATATCCACTCCCCACATAATCTTACATCATAAGCTACAGGTTAACTGCCTCACTGGTTTTTTGTCTTCCCTTCTTCCTAAGTCTCTTTGATTTCTGATGGTTACTTTGGCTTCAGTTTGCACTAAATCACTTTATACGCCTCATCATTTGAATGATGTCTTAATAGTTCTCAAAATACTTGGCTCCCCTTGGATACCATTGAGACAAGGTGTCTTGTCTTGCATTTTAGATCAATTTCATGAAGAACCACAGAAAGAAAACTGGGGAGAATAATGTGCAGGCTATTCTCATTGCCTGCCAACAGAAGGTGGAATTTTTTAAACCGCCCCTTTAAATACTTTCAGTTATCAACCAATACACACCTACCTCTGAATCTAGTCATTGTATCTCTTCTCATACACTCAATCTAAGTGGTACCAGTAGGAGAACATAAGCCCTCTTATCTTTAAAATAGGGCTAAGATTATCCACCTAACTCATAGGATGTTATGAAAGTTAATTCAACTTTGGACACCCCTTGGGAATAACAAACTGTCTTGGATTTGTGTAACTTCTATCTCATCACGCCTCTGAACAGTTTTTTGTTTTGCTTTTCTCCCCCCTAGTTTAATAAATCTTGCAGCAGCTCCAAAAGATAGGTAGGGGGCAGTTTTTGCCTGTATCTTACAGAATGAAAAGAAATTTATCTAAGGTCACAGACTTAGAGACAAGACTTAGAACAGTTTTTTTTTTTTATCCTTCCCCCCCACTATCTTGTCCAATTCTGTTCCCTATTTGTACATTCATGTATTAATATTCCACATTATTTTTGTTTAGCTATGATGCAGTGCTTATACAATCATTTCAGGTTTCAAAGGATGGTTTGCATAATTAAAAAGGAAAAGAGAAGCATGAAATAATATCACTGTCATTATGTAAACTCACATACGCATATATATTTTTCCAATTTAATATTCATACTTAAAGTGAAATAGATAAAAATATACTATGATTAAATAAGTTTATTTAAAGATTGTATTATTAGATTTTTTAAAATATACTTTTACCAAAAAGTCTGTGAACACATGAAACAACTTTATTATAGTCTTAAAATGATCTGAAAACTGTATAATATAACTTCTGGAATCTTTGTTTCCTGTCTTTCTCTAGCCTGTAAGTCTAATATAAAAAGGCTTTGATGTACTAAATCACGAAACCAACTTCATAACACGTTTTCTGGTCCAACTTCCCTAGAAATACAAATAGGAAAAATAAACTCAGTTTATTTTAAACTAAAATTGGAGCTACATTTCCCTTTTGTTGCTTCAGGAATACTGACTGGAGGGGAAGAGACAAAAGAAGCAGAATCCTACCTCAAAAAATCTCTTTAAAGTCCAATGATTGCACAATCAAAAGCTTCTACATGGTAAGAAGTCTTTGGTTATTTTTGTCCCCTTTAAAAAGAACTAATCCAAAGATGAATGAGGTTAATATAAAGCCAAATTCAGTAGACTTTTGGGGCATAATATTCCAGCAGAACACAATTCTATAAAATGCACAGTAGCCATTGAAAAACAAGATCTTTGGGACCTCTCACTCGGAGCAAAGAGTATTTTGCAGGAGAAGGAGGAAACAAATCAAAGAATAAGTAGCACGGTTGGACAGACATTAACTATTTTATATTGCTTCTCATGTCTCTGTTTGATCTGGACCAAGAGCAGGATTCCAGTCCAGATATTCCCAACAGTGTGCTAAACTGTGGCAGTGGCACAGAGGGACACTGAAGAGGAAAAGAAGAGAGGCAGTCAAAGGCACAAGGTCTGTTGTGTTTGTCTGTCTCCTGCTGAAAGGCAGTGCAGGGCTTAAAATCCTAAACTTGAGAGTCAAAATCCTGCTTTTAAATCTCACCCACTAACTGTACGTTATCATTTGACTTGTGGAATTTCTGTTGCTTAATGTGCAAAATATAGGTTATATCACCTTCCTTATATAAGACTGATTTACATGAGACCAAGAGAAGACTCAATACATGTTAGCAGTTAAAGTTGTTTCATACTTCAAATACCAATGTCAGTGTGACACTGTTCTTCAACATGCTTTTCTAGATGGAAGACAAAGAGTTAAAATCCGTTCAGGTTTTAAAAAAATCAATTTATTTCCAGCTAGTGTAAAAATACAGTTTAAAGACCACCATACCCCAGAAGATATAAAAAGAAGAATAGAGAACAGGTGTTGGAATGCAGAAGTTTCACTTTGGAAGCAAATTGAAAGGATGGGATAAACTACTGCCCTTCTTAGTTATGCCAATCCGGTCGTCTTCGTGAAACACTGTACCATCAGTCTGCATCTTCATAAGCTTCTAGGACATCAACAGTAGATTGAGCAATAGACTGAGCTTTTAACTATACACTTGAATTATTCTTTGTAACTTGAAAATTTAACTTTAGAAAAGACCCAAGAGAATTCCCCCCCACCCGCCTTTTTTTTTTTGAGACAGTCTAACTCTGTCCCCCAGGCTGGAGTTCAGTGGTGCTATCTCGGCTCACTGCAACCTCTGCCTCCCAGGTTCAAATGATTCTCCTACTTCAGCTTCCCAAGTAGCTGGGATTCCAGGCTGTGCCACCATGCCTAGCTAATTTTTGTAGTTTTAGTAGAGATGGGGTTTCACCATGTTGACCAGGATGGTCTCAAACTCCTGACCTCAAATAATCCACCTGCCTCAGCCTCCCAAAGTGCTGGAATTACAGACATGAGTCACTTCGCCCGACAGGAAATCCCATATTTAATACTTCCCTTATTCAACACATGCAATTTATCCTGTGGAGATACTGTAGAGTGTGAAGCTATGAATGAGCTTTAATTAGCTGCCTAGATATTGATCCATGATTGTTGAAAAACTGTTATTACGATGCACTCAACTACTTTTACCTACTCAGTTAATATCACCAGGTGTATCTCTATGAGGTACATCATTAGCTGAGGCCTGTTCATTTCCTAAAAGGAGCTGTGGTTCTGCAGGGGTGGTTTAATGAGCCCCTATCTGAGAAGTCAATCAGTTCATTGTAAAACTGGTGTTTTATGCCTGCTATCCAAAGGCTCGACTTCTGTAGAGGTCTTCAGCCAAATTCTTTTTCTCTTCTCCATTTCTTCGTCTCTAGTCCAACTCCCTGATCTAGATTTTAGTAGCTTTATCAACTTAGAGTTACATTAACTACTTTTATTTCTTTGATACCTACTACCATGGATTTTATCCCAAATTGATGGCCTCCATCTTTGCAGCATGATTCTTAGTCTGTGCCTGCCATGTCCTGTGCCATCATCCGGTAGATCTTGGCATGATGTTAGGAAATGTTTGAAATGTATCCACAGACACTTAAAGGTTCTCATTATGGAGATTATGTTTTAATGTACTTTGTGGTTCTGTAGTTGTGGTGCTAAGTAGATAAATGGTATCTCTTTTTCTATATTCTCTTTGTACTCTGTGCCTGTTCTGACATTGTACTTTTTTAATTCTAATTTTCTAAGTTAGCATCTCCTCCATTAGACTGTAAACTCCTGGAGGTTAGAGGCTGTGTCATGTATCTCTTAACTTCAGTCCATAACCTAAGGCAGGCACAGAGAAGACAGTGTTTCCTGAATGAGTGAATGACAAAGCTAATGTTCTCACATCTTTAATAGACTTTCTTAATATTGTCAGATGATCAGCACTAGGATGAATCATAAACACCCACCACAAATGTCACATAAAGCTAAATTTACACCTAAGAGAAAACTTGAATCAATGAATATGGCAATTTAAGGCAAAACATCATCAACTGAAAATGTTCCTCCTTTCTAACCTATTGCTATTAGCTGATGTTAGTTTAAAAAGAACCCTGTCCGGTAACACTGACAACGTTTGTTAGCATTTTTTAAATATTTGAAAATTGTATTAAAATTTAACCCACATCCATAAGACTCTTAACATCTTAGCTATATTTTGTTCCTGTGATTTTATTTTTCACACAAATGCAACCATGATGATGAAGATAGAAATCTTTCTCAGCATCCAAAAAGGATCCTGTACCTTCTCAGTCAATAACACCCATGTGCATCCATCCTGACAAAAATAATGCCTATTCTGACTTCTATAACTATAAAATAATTTTGCTGTTCTTGAACTTAGTCAATTAAATCAATCAGTTTGTACTCTTGTGTCTAACTGTGTAGGGGTTGTTAAATGAGGAGATGGGGATCACGGAGTACAAAGTTACAGTTACGTAGGATGAATAGGTCTAGAAACCAATATACAATATGAGGATTATAGTTATTAATATTGTATTGTATACTGGAAATGTGCTAAGAGAGTAGATTGTAAGTACTCTTATCACACCAAAGACAGTGGTAGGGAGAGGAGGAGTATCCATGTGAGGAGATGGATATGTTAATTTGCTTGACTTTAGTAATGATTTTACTATGAATATATACATTAAAACATCATGTTACACATCACAAATACATTCAATAGAGCTAAAAGGAAAAAGAACTACTTAATATGATGTAATCCAATTCATCAATTACTTCAAACCTTTTCTTTATGGCTAATGCTTCTTATTTTAAGTTTAATAAATCTGTTCCTACCTTGTGTTTGTGAATTTTTTTCTAGAAGCTGTGTTTATCATTTATATATATTATCCATCTGGAATTTCTTTTTATGTATGTGGCATGAAGTAAGGTTGAAGGTTCATGTTGTATTATATGGATATTAATGAGCCCAGAACCATTAATTTAAAATTAAAAATTTTTTTTCCTATTGAATGCCATGGGACATTTATTGAAGTCAACTGGCTACATATGTGTGTCATTGTTTCTGAATTTTCTATTCTCTTTAATGGATCAAGCTTGTAAAATTTTGTGCTAGCAAAACACTTCTTAATTAATGCAATATCATAATACATCATAAAATCTGGTATGAAGTACCTTAGTTTTTCCAGAGTGCTCTAGAATCACATTGTCAACTTCTAAGAATGATGGACTTTTTAATAGGATTGCATTGTATGTATTGATAAATTAGTATTTTAAAAGTGTTAAGTCTTCCCATCCATGAATATATTATTTTTCAGAATTTATTTAGATCTTTAAATAATCTTAGCAATATTTGTTAATTTTCCAATATGGAAATCCTGAACATCTTTCCATAAATTTATTTTCAGTTATTTGAGGTATTTGGTGGCATTGTGACTATGCTCTCTTTATCTTAATTTTCAATTCATTATTGCTAGAATATAAAAAATTAATTTTATATTGACTTTTCATCTGGTGAAATTGTTAATTATACTTATTAATTTTAATACTTTTTAGGGCCCTTTAGAATTTTTATGTACTTAATGATATGTGCAAATTAAAATTTGACTTCTCTATTTCAAATATATCTACCATTGGTTGATTGGTTGATTATTGTTTGGCTAGGAAGATGTATATGATATTGCATAGAAATGGTGATAATTTACAAGACTGTATGGGGAAAATGGGCTCAAAAAATGAGGGGGAAAGGTTTTATTATTTCACTGTGAAGTATGCTGTTTACTGGAGTTTTTTCTTACAAATGACTGTATCATATTAATTTTTAAAAATCTTAATTTACTGAATAGGTTTTGAATTCTATTATATGCTTTTCCACATCTTGTAATATAGGCATGTGTTTTTCCTCTGTTGTGTCAATATTAACTAATTATAACATGGGAAGCTAATCTTAGATTCCTAGAACAAACTCCACTTGAACGAAACATTTTATTTTATCATATTGTTGAATCTGATTTCTCTGCATTTTGTTTAGGATTTTTACAAGTATATTCATGATATATCCTGTCTTTTAATTCTCTTTTGTATAATGTCCTTAATGGATTTTGAAATCAAGGTTTGGTTGGGACCATAAAGCAAACTGGTAAGAGTTCACATTTTCTCTATGTTCTGGGGGAGTTCATGTAAGATTAGTGTTATTTCCTCCTTATTTGTTTGGATCTGGAGTTTACTTTATGGGAAGCTTTATTTACTATTTATCAACCCATTTAGCCTCCCTTCCTTCCTTCCTTCCTTCCTTCCTTCCTTCCTTCCTTCCTTCCTTCCTTCCTTCCTTCCTCTTCCCTCCCTCCCTTCCTTCTCTCTCTTCCCCCTCTCTCCCTCCCTCCCTCTCTTCCTTCTTTCCTTCCTTCCTTTTTCCCTCCCCCTTCTTTATTCCCTCCCTCCCTCTTTTCTTCTTCCTCCCTTCCTTTCCCTCCCCTCCCCTCCCTTCCTCCCCTCCTGTTCCCTTCCCTTCTCTTTCTGATGGAATCTTGCTTTGTCACCCAGGCTGGAATGCAGTGGCATGATCTCAGGTCACTGCAACCTCTGACTGCCAGGTTCAAGTGATTCTCCTATCAGCCTCCCAGGTAGCTAGGATTACAGGTGTGTGCCACTACACTTGGCTAATTTTTGTATTTTTGGTAGAGACAGGGTTTCGCCATGTTGACCAGCTGGTCTTGAACTCCTTATCTCAAGTGGTCTGCCTGCCTTGGCCTCCCAAAGTGCCAGAATTAGAGGTGTGAGCCACCATGCTTGGCCAATTTATTTCTTTTTGTATTTACTTTGGTACATTGTGTTTTTCAAATACTTTATCTATTGTATCTGAATTTTCAATTCTATTGACATAAATTTATTTTATTATTCTATTACTCTTATAATCATTTTGCTATTTGCTAGAGCTATGTTAATGTCCTCTTCTTGATTTCTGATATGAGTAATTTTTGTTTTCTTTCATTTTCCTTGATCAAACTTACTAAATGTTTACTGGTTTTATTAATTGTTAAAAGCAACTTTGAGTTTTTCTTGTTTTGCATATTTTGCTTTATTTCTGTTTTTTATACATATATATGTACATATATTTGAAACTTTATATTCCCCTCTAATCACTGCTTTAGCTGCATCTCACAAGTTTTGATATGACCCACTCATTAACACTTAGTTTAACTTTTAAAATATCTCCATTGTTATTTCTTTTTTGATTAATGAATTTTTAAAAAGGATTTCCTTCCTTCCTCCCTTCCTCCCTCCCTCCCTCCCTCCCTCCCTCCCTTCTTTCCTTCCTTCCTTCCTTCCTTCCTTCCTTCCTTCCGTCTCCTTATGTCACCCAGGCTGGAGTACAGTACAGTGGTGTGATCAATGCAGCCTTGACCTTCTGGGCTCAGGTGATCATCACACATCAACCTGCTGAGTAACTGGGACTACAGATGGGCACTACTATGCCAGGGTAATTTTTTTTATTTTTTGTAGAGATGGGGCCTCACTATGTTGCTGCTTAGGCTGGTCTTCAACTCCTGGTCTCAAGCGATCCTCCCACCTTGATGCCACCAAACCCAGACAAGTATTTCTAATTATGTTTTTAAAAAACTTCTAGTTTTCTTTCATTGCAATCAGAAAGAATATTATAAAAATTCATTTATCTGAAATTTGTTGAAACTTGCTTAATGGCCTTTGCTATGATCAATAATGGTAAATGTTCTGAGCACACTTGAATTAATATGTATTCTGCAATATTTACACTTAGTGTTTCATATATGTTCATTAAGTCAAGTTTGTTATCATGTTGTTCAAATATTCTATAATTTTATTGATTTTTTTCTGTTTAATTTGTAGTTACTAAGAGAGATGTATCAAAATTGCCAATCATATGGGTGTGTTTCTCTTTGATTTGTTTTCAATTTGTTATAGGTATTCTGAAGATGGGTTATTAGGGTCAAATATATTAAGAACTGCCATATCAACTTTTAAAACTCATTCTTTCATTATTATGAATTCTCTCTCCTATCTATATTATTTCTTGCCTTAATACTGACTTTGTATATTAATACAGTTTTGCCATTTTTTAAAGTTGTACTATATTTATTTTCCATCTTTTTGCCTTCAATCTACTTTAAAGTATGTCTTTTAAAACACTATATTGTTTTTTCTACCTGCCATTCTTTGGCTTTTTTATAAATTCAGCTTTTTATTTTGAGATAATTGTAAATTCACAGTGGTGGTGATAAAGAAATACGGAGCATTCCTATGTATTCTTTGCCCAGTTCCCCCAATGGTAACATCTTTTAGAATTACAGCCAGCATATTGATATAATGACATCTTGATATAAAGTCACAATACGGAACATTCTCATCTTCACAAAGATCTTTATGTTTTACTTTAAAACAAATATGTATTTTTGGCAGGGCATGGTGTTTCACGCCTGTAATCCTAGCACTTTGGGAGGCCGAGGCAGGTGGATCACCTGAGGTCAGGAGTTCCAGACCAGCCTGACCAACATGGAGAAACCCCGCCTCTACTAAAAATACAAAATTAGCCCAGCATGGTATCACTTGCCTGTAATCCCACCTACTCAGGAGAATGAGACAAGAGAATTGCTTGAACCCAGGAGGTAGAGGTTGCAGTGAGCTGAGATGATGCCAGTGCACTCTAGCCTGGGCAACATGAGTGAAACTCTGTTTCAAAAAAAAATGTACTTTTAGTTTACAAATTATAATTGTATACATTTGTAGGATCTGTTTCACAGCATGGTCATTCTAGTTAATAATAATGTATGGTATATTTCAATTTATTAATATATATAAATTGTGCCTATTGATGGTAGACATGTGAGATTTTGATACCTTCATGTAATGTGTAATGATCAAATTAGGATATTTAAAATATCCATCACCTTGAATGTTTATCATTTCTTTGTGTTGGGAACATTTTGAATATTCTCTTCTAGCTATTTTGAAATTTTCAGTAAATGGCACATATATACTGTGGAATACTATGCAGTCATAAAAAGAAACAAGAACATTTCTTTGCAGGGACATGGATGGAGCTGAAAGCCATTATACTCAGCAAACTAACATAGGAACTGAAAACCAAATGCCGCATGTTCTCATTTATAAATGGGAGCTGAATGATGGGGACACATGGAGGGGGAACAACACCCAGTGGTGCCTGTTGGAGCATTGGGGGTGGAAGGAGGGAGAGCATCAGGAAGAATAGCTAATGGATGTTAGGCTTAATATCTAGGTGATGGGATGGTCTCTGCAGCAAATCACCATGACACACTTTTACCTATGGAACAAACCTGCACATCCTGTACATGTACCCCAGAACTTAAAATGAAAGTTGGAAATAAATAAAAGAAATTTGCAATATATTGTTAACTGTAGTCACTCTACTGTGCTAGCAAACACTAGGACTTATTCCTGTCTAACTGTATATTTGTACCCATTAACCAATCTCGCTTCATCCCCACCACCCTTCCTAGTCTCTGATAACTATCATTTTACTCTCTACTGCCATGGGATTAACTTTTTAAACTCCCACAAATGAGTGTAAGCATGCAATATTTGTCTTTCTGTGCCTGGCCTTAATGTTACGACCTCCAGTTATGTTGCTGCAGATTACAGGATTTCATTCTTTTTTTATTTTTCATATATATATATATATTTTAAACAGAGTCTCACTCTGTCAGCCAGGCTGGAAGGCAGTGGCACGATTTTGGCTCATGCTTCCTGGGTTCAAGCAATTCTCTGGCTGAGTAGCTGGGACTATAAGCACACGCCAACACATCCAGCTAATTCTTGCATTTTTTAGTAAAGACAGGGTTTTTGTCTTGTTGGCCAGGCTCATTTCAAACTCCTGACCTCAAGTGATCTGCCTACCTTGGCCTCCCAAAGTGCTAGGATTATAGGTGTGAGCCACTGTGCCTGGCTTCCATTCTATCTTCATGGCTGAATAGTAGTATTTCATTGGGAATATATACCACATTAAAAAACATCCATTCACTCATTGATAGACACTTAATTTGATTCCATATCTCAGCTATCATGAATAGTCCTGCAACAAACATGAGGGTGCAGGTATTCCTTTGATATACTGATTTTTTTTCCTTTGAATAAGACCCAGCAGTAGGATCACTGGATCATACGGTAGTTCTAGCTTTAGTTTTTGGCAAAGTCTCTATACTGATTCCCATGGTGGCTATACTACTTTACATCCCACCTACAGCATATGAGAGTTTCCTCTGCATCCTTGACAGCATTTCTTATTTTTTGTCTTTTTAATAATAGCCGTTCTAACTACAGGAAGATGATAACTCATTGTGACTTTGACTTGCATTTCCCTGATAATTAGTGATGTTGAACATTTTTTCATATACTGTTGGTCTTTTGAATGCCATGAAAGAATTTGTATTTCTTGTTTTCACTACAAAGAAAAGCATGTGAGGTGACAGATATGTTAATTCGCCTGATTTAATAACTACAATGCATACATGTATCATGTTGCCCTTGTATAGACACCACATACTCTTAATTCCAAAAACCCATTAATTTGTTCTCCATTTATATAATTGTATCATTTCAAGAATGTTATATAAAAGGAATTGTACAATATAAACCTCTTGAGAATGACTTTTTTTTACTCTGTATGATTCTCTGGAAATTCATTCAGATCACTGTATGTCTTCAGCAGTGTAATCCAATGGGTTGTACATTTTTAAAATATTTTCAAAGAACCAGCTCTTTGTTTCATTAGTATTTTCTACAATTTTCTGTTTTCAGCTTCATTGGATTTCTGCTCTTATATTTATCATTCACATATTTATTCTTACTTTGAGTTTATTTTTCTGTTCTGTTTCTAAGTTTGTGAGATAAGAGTTTAGATTTTTTTATTTGTGATTTTTCCTCTTCTAACACAATCTCAGGCAACACTTAGTGGTGGGGACAGGTGCTGAAAAATGCTTCCCTAGGATATTTTGTAGTTGTGTAAACATCACCGAGTATACTTGCACAAGCCTAGGTGATATCTCCTACACACCTAGGCTATGCGGCATAACCTATTGTTCCTAGGCTGCAAACCTTCACAGCATGTTGCTGTATTGAATATTGTGGGCATGTGTGACACCACACATGGCATGTGTGACACCATGGTAAGTATTTGTCCATCTAAACATATTTAAAGATAGAAAAGGCAATGTAAAAATATTGTATAAAATATTATTGGTGTAACTGAGTTGGACACTTACCAGGAATGAAACTTGCAGGACTAGGACTTGTTTATGTGAATCAGTGAGTGTGCAATGAATGAGTTTGAAGTCCTAGAACATGCTCTACACTACTATAGACTTTATAAATACTGCACACTTAGGCTGCAATCATTTATTAAACATATTTTTCTTTCTTCATTAAAATTAACCTTAGCTGACTGTATTTTTTAACTTTATAAATGTTTTACCTTATTTAACGTTTTGACTATTGTAATAGCACTTAGCTTAAAACACAAACATGTACAACTGTAGACAAGTGTTTTCTATTTTATATTCTTACTATTTAAGCTTTTTTCTATATTTAATTTTTTTGTAAAAACTAACATATAAATGCATATATTAGTCTAGGCCTACACAGGGTCAGAATCATCAATATTACTGTGTTCTGCCTCCATATCTTGTCCCACTGAAAGGTCTTCAGAATCAATAACACCCATGGAGCTGCCATCTCCTATGATAGCAATGACTTATTTCTGACAGAACTGCCAGAAGCAATTTTACAGTTAACTTACTTTTTTATATATATATAAGTAGATGAAGTACACTCTAAAATAATGATAAAATACACAATGGAATATTATTCAGCCATAAAAAGAATGAAATCCTGTCATCTGCAACACCATGAGAACTACAGGACATTATGTTAAGAAAATAAGCCAGGCACAGAAAGCTAAGTTTTGCATATTCTCATTCATATGTGGGAGCTAAAATTGAAAGCAACTGAACTCAAAGATAGAGAGTAGAATGATGTGACCAGTGGGTGAGAAGGGTAGCAGAGATTGGGGCGGTGGGGAGTGGGGATGGTTAATGGGTGCAAAAATATAGTTCGATAGAATTAATAAGATGTACTGTTTGATAGTATAACAGGATAACTAGAGTCAATAATAATTTATTATATATTTTTAAATAATGAAAATAGTGGAATTGGAATGTTCCTAATACACAGAAATAATAGATGCTTGAGGTAGTGAATACCTCAATTACTCTGATGTGACTATATTATGCATTTTATGCCTCTATCAAAATATCACATGTACTCTATAAATATATATACCTATTAGGTACCCATACTAAATAAAATAAATTTCAAAAAATATGCAAAAGACTTGAATAGACATATCTTCAAACAAGAAACACAAATGATCCACAAGTAAATTAAGAAAATGGTTTACGACCGGGCGTGGTGGCTCAAGCCTGTAATCCCAGCACTTTGGGAGGCCGAGGTGGGTGGATCACGAGGTCAAGAGATCGAGACCATCCTGGTCAAAATGGAGAAACCCCGTCTCTACTAAAGATACAAAAATTAGCTGGGCATGGTGGCGCGTGCCTGTAATCCCAGCTACTCAGGAGGCTGAGGCAGGAGAATTGCCTGAACCCAGGAGGCGGAGGTTGCGGTGAGCCGAGATGGTGCCATTGCACTCCTGCCTGGGTAACAAAAGTGAAACTTCTTCTCAAAAAAAAAAAAAAAAAAGAAAGAAAGAAAGAAAATGGTTTACATCATTAATCATTAGGTAAATGCAAATCAAAACCACAGTAATGATGGTTAATCCACCTTTAAGTTGTTATTACTGTGAAATTAAAATAAAAAGTGTTGGTAAGGATGAAGGACTATTGGAACCCTTGCACACTGTCATGGGGAATATAAAATGGTGCAACAAGTATAAAAAATAGTATAGAGGTTCCTCAAAACATTAAAAATAGACTACCATATAATTTGGCAATCCCACTTCTGGACAAGTATCCAAAAGAATTGAAATAAGAATCCAGAAGAGATATTTGCACTCCCATGTTCCCTTTATTATTTTTCACAATGGCCCAGATGTGAAAACAACTTGATGAAGAAATGGGTAAATAAAATATGGTATAAATGGAAAGAATTAGAGATGCAAATAAATCAATGCCAAAGCTAGCAGAAAACAAGAAATAACCAAAATCAGAACTGAACAGAATCAAACTAATGTACAAAAATCCATTGAAAAGATCAACGAATCCATACTTGTTTTGTTTGAAAAAAAAACATACGAAGACATGCTGCTAGTTAGACTAATAAAGAAGAAAAGAGATAAGATTTTCAAAACCCAATTAGAAATGACAAAGGGGTTGTTAACACTGACCCCACAGAAATAGAAACGATTATGAACACCTATATGCACACAATCAAGAAAACATAGAAGAGATGGATAAATTCCTGGACACATAAAACCTCCCAAGCCTGAACCAGAAAGAAATTGATTCCCTGAACAGACCAATAATGGGCTCTGAAATTAAATCAATAATAAATAGCCTATCAACTGAAACAAGCCTAGGATCAGGTGGATTTACAGGTGAATTCTACCAGATGTACAAAGAAGGGATGGTACCATTCCTATTTAAACTATTCCAAAATATTGAGGAGGAGGGACTTTTCTCCAACTCACTCTGTGAGGCCAGGATCATGTTGATGTCAAAAACTGGAAGAGACACAACCAAAATAGAAAATTGTAGGAAAAATATTCTTGATGAAAACTGATGCAAAAATTTTCAATAAAATACTTCTAAACTGAATTCAGCAGTACATCAAAAAGCCAATTAGTAGGCTTCATCCATGGGATGCAAGGTTGGGTCAACATATGCAAATCAATAGATATGATTCATCACATAAACAGAGCTAAAGACAAAAAACACATGACTGTCTCAACAGACACAGAAAAGACTTTTAATAAAATTAAGCATCCCTTCACATTTAATATCCTCAATAAACAAGATATTAGAGGAACATACTTCAAAATAATAAGAGCCATCTATGACAAACAAACTCACAGCCAGCATCATACTGAATGGGAAAAAGCTGGAAACATTCCCCTTGAAGAGCAGAACAAAACAAGGATGTTTTCTCTTACCACTCCTATTCAGTATGGTATTGAAAATCCTGGCCATAGCAATCACTCAATAGAAAGAAATAAAGGACATCCAAATAGGAAGAGAGGAAGTCAAATTATCCCTGCTTGCAGATAATATGATTTTATATGTAGAAAATCCCATAGTTTTGTCCCCAAAGCTCCTTCAGCTGATAAACAACTTCAGCAAAGTTTCAGGATACAGAATCAATGTACAAAAATCACTGGCATACACTAACAGCAGTGAAGTCAAAAGCAAAATCAAGAATGCAATTATATTCACAATTGCCACAAAGATAATAAAATATCCAGGATTACTGCTAATCAGGGAGATGAAAGTTCTCTACAAGGAGAACTATAAAACACTACTCAAACAAATCAAAGATGACATAAACAAATGGAAAGACATCCCAAGTTCATAAATATGAAGACTCAATATTGTTAAAATGGCCTTACCACCCAAAGCAATTTATAGATTCAATGCTATTCCGATCACACTACCACTGTCATTCTTCACATAACTAGAAAAAAACTATTTAAAAATTCATATGGAACCAAAAAAGAGCCCAAATAGCCATATCTAAGCAAAAATAACAAAGTTGGAGGCATCACGTTACCTGAAGCCTGCTTGATCGTAGTGAATTAGCCTTTTTATGTGCTGCTGAATTCAGTTTACAAGTATTTTGTTGAAAACTTTTGCATTGGTGTTCTATGGCAAACTATACTACAGGGTTGCAATAACCAAAACAGCATGGTTCTGTTACCAAAACTGACATATAGACCAAGAGAACAGAATAGAGAACCCAGAAATAAGGTCACACATCTATGACTATCTGATCTTCCACAAAAGTGACAGAAACAAGCAATGGGAAAAGGACTCCCTATTCATTAAAAGGTGCTGGGGTAACTGGCTAACTATATGCAAAAGACTGAAAAGGGACCCCTTTCTTACACCATACTAAAAATATTAACTTAAGATGGATTAAAGACTTAAATGTAACTTACAAAACTATAAAAACCCTGAAAGACAACCTAGGAAATATCTTTTAGGCACAGGCAAAGATTTCATGACAAAGGTCCAAATGCTACCGCAACAAAAGCAAAATTGACAACTGCATTCTAATTAAACTTAAGAGCTTCTGCACAGTAAAAGAAACTATCAATAGAGTAAACAGACAATCTAAAGAATGGAAGAAAATATTTGCAAACTATGCATCTGACTAAGGTCCAGTGTCCAGTATTTATAAGATACTGAAACAAATTTATCAGAGAAAAACAAACAATGTGATTAAAAGGTAGGCAAAGGACATGAACAGACGCTTTTCAAAAGAAGACCTACATGCAGCGAACAAACTTGTGAAAAAAGCTCAATATCAATGATCACTAGAGAAATTCAGATCAAATCCACAATAAGATATTATCTCATACCAGTCAGAATGGCTATTAATAAAAAGTCAAAATATAACAGATGCAGGAACATGGATGAAGTTGTAGGCCGTTATCCTTAGCAAACTAATAGAGGAAGAGAAAACCAAATACCACATGTTGTCACTGATAAGTGGGAGCTAAATAAAGAGGACTCATGAACACCAAGAAGGGAACAACAAACACTGAGTACTCTTTGAGGTGGAGGCTGAGAGGTGGGAGGGGAGCAGAAAAAATAAGTATTTGATATGAGGCTTAGTACCTGGTTGATGAAATAATCGGTACAACAAACCCCAGTGACGTGAATTTACCTGTACAACAAACCTGCGTTTGTACCCCTGATCCTAAAACAAAATTTAAAAAAAGAAAATATGATATGTACATATAATAGCATATTATTCAGTTTTCTATAAAAGTAAATTTTTGTATATATAGCAACATAGGTGAGCCTTGAGGACATTATGCTAAGTGAAATAAACCAGTCATAGAAGGACAATTACTGCATGAATCCACTTATAGGTGATATCTAAAGCAGTCATACTCAGAAGCAGAGAACACAATGTTGGCTCCCTCGGGGCTGGGAGCAGGGGTAACTGGGGAGTCACTATTCAGTACATGTAAAGTTTCAGTTATTCAAGATGAATAAATTTGAAAGATCTACTCTGCAAGATTGTGCCTATAGTTAACTATACTGTATAATACACTGAAAAATTTAAAAGGGTATTCTTATCACAAGAATACCCTCTCAGGGTGTTCTTGTCGCAATTTAAATAAAGCAACAGAAAAGACATTTAAAGTTTTAGAGTGTGTTTAGTTTCTGAAGTTGATGATAATGTGTCTCGGTGTGGATTTATTTTCATTTTTCTTCTTTCTATTCACTTAGTTTTTGGATCTGTGCATAAGTCTTTTGTCAAATTTGGAATGTTATCAGCCATTATTTGTTTGAATTGTTTATTTCTTCTCTCTCTTCTTCTTCTGAGATGCTGATGACTCAAAGGTTAGATCTTTAGTTGTAGTCCCTCTGGTCCCTAAAGCTATGCTCAACTTTATTCATCGTTTTTTCCATTTGTTAGTCAGATTGTTTAATTTCCATTGCTTCTTTTCCAGTTTTGGTCCTGTTTTCTTCTGTCCACTCCATTCTGTTCTCGAGTCTATCTATTGAGTTTTGTGTTTTAGTTATTTCATTTCTTCAGCTCTAAAATTTTCATTTAGTTATTTGTATATTCCCTTTCTTTGCTGTGCCATCCTGTTGATTTGTTCAGACTT
Organism: Callithrix jacchus; assembly: GCF_049354715.1. Classification (NCBI taxonomy): domain Eukaryota; kingdom Metazoa; phylum Chordata; class Mammalia; order Primates; family Cebidae; genus Callithrix; species Callithrix jacchus. Next base: position 100,211,625 of record NC_133513.1, read on the forward strand.
TGTATTTTTACATTTGTTCAAGAGTAATCATAATTGTTCATTAAAATATTTTTAATGGCCACCTTAAAATTGTATTCAGATAATTCTAACATTTCTGTCACCTTGGTATATGCATCAACTGCTTATCTGTTTTGCATTGAGACTGAGATTTTTCAGGTTCTTAGTATAATGAGAGATTCTTGGTTCAAAACTGGTCTCTTATTTAAGCCTTCTGTTTCAGTTACTTTTTCCCAAACAAGGGGAAGAATGCGGGTAGGGTGTGGGCTGCCTCATTACTGAGAGAAGAGAAAAGAATTCCATGTTCCCCCTCAGTCTCTTTAACATAGATGGGAGTGTTTTCTTCTATACTTCTGGTTGAGGTGGGAGTTCTGGCTCTTCACTAGGCCAGCACTGATACCTCCCGGACTGGAAGGAGTTTGATATGTTTTAGATGTTTATCTCCTCCAAATTGCATGTTAAAATGTGACCTCCAATGTTGAAGATGGGCCTAGTATGAGGTCATTAGGGTGGCTCCCTTATGAATCGCTTGGTGCTGTCCTTTTGCTAATGAGTGCATTCTCTCTCTGTTAGCTCACACGGGAGCTGGTTGTTTAAGAGTCTGGCACCTGCCACCTCTCTCTCTTACTTGTCTTCATGCCATGTGACATGCTGTCTCCACATTGCTTTCTGCCATGATTGCAAGTTTCAGGACACCTCACCAGAAGCAGATGCCAGCACCATGCGTCCTGAAAAGTCTGCAAAGCCATGAGCCAATTAAACCTTTGTTATTTATAAATTACCCAGCCTCAGGTTTTTATTTATAGCAATGCAAGAATGGACTAACCTGGAATTTCTGATATTTCTCCTTGCATAGCCTTCAATGACACCCAAGTGAGAGTGGCCCTTGCCACCAATGGGCAGTGATGAATGTTCCACCTCCTCATTGATCTTCTCTAGTCCAGGATCCCCACATGATATCTACGACAGGGAGAGAAGTGCCTCTTTATTGCCTGGTGGGAATGAAAATCCTGGCTCCCTACATTGTCTTCTCTGCTTGGGGGTTCTTGGAACACTGTGTTAGAGCATGAGAAAGATGCAAGTTTGGTCTCTCCACTTGGTATTAGCTAATATGAGTGGGATGGGGCTACATTTTTCTTTCTGTGATATTTGGCTTGAGTAACACAGTTATTAAGTAAAAGTTTTGTGTCTTACTAGCCTGCATCTTTTCTAGTCCATTAGCTGGAGAGACCTGGTTTTCATTAGGACTTTTGTGTGTGCACCTGTTGGCATTTCTAGGTTGCCAACTTTTTCAAATCCATATCTGTAATATATGAGGTAAAAAGAAAACCAGGGAATTCACCACTATGTCATGGCTTATACTTCAAGGCCCCTAGCTGATATCCCATCTTGTTTCTACCTTTCAAAGTTATTTTATATTTGCTTAATATATAATGCCTAAGGTTCCTAAATGTACTACCACCATGGATATGGAGGATGTCTACTCCATCTTCCCAGTGAGTTTTTGTCTTTTAATTGGATAATTTAGTATTTAATATTTTATATTCTTTGCTATTGCTGCATAGTGCTAAGACATCACCTTTCAAACTATTAATTTAAAGCTAACATCAAAAACAACAGTCTTTTATTCATATTCATCCATTTGAAGTTTGGCTGGGGCTGGGTATTTTTTGTGAATTCAGCAAGAAGTGGCCAAAGGTGGAAGATTGTTCACACAGGTGGTCTATATGTGCATCATCCCCCTTGGATCAGCAGGCTATCTGAAGTATTTTCTTCTTGTAGTGGTGGCAGAAGACTCAGAGGGCAAGCACGACTATCAAAGTATATTTCAAGATTCTTTTGTGTTTTGTCTGCTATCATCTCATTAGCCTAAGCACGTTGCATGACAGAGCCCAAACCCAAAGATCTAAGAAGCTCACGCTATGCTCCACAAGATCAAAGGAAGTCACACAACTAAACTGTGATCTCCAAATTCTAATTAAGTAATGATGCCCGGCTAGAAGTTCATGATTACACTTTCTTTATTCATTCTTGATGCTTGTTTTCACTGTTTTGCCAGTTTTTGAAAATTATTGGCCAGTATTTCTTCAAATATTGCTTCAGAATCTCTTTGCCTCTCCACACTTTCTAGACTGCAATTAGAAGTGCATTAAGAGTGTTATGCTTTTTTATGTATTTTCATCCTTTTGATTATAGCAATCTTACATGATTTCCAGTGAAATAGTGTTTTTTCTTCTATTACATTCTACTGAATTCTTAGGCTTAAACTACGATTTTTTCAGTGGTAAAATTTATAATTGACTTTTTTAGGACTTGCAAGCATTTTCCTTCCTTCCCTCCTTCCTTCTTTCCTTCCTTCCTTCCTTCCTTCCTTCCTTCCTTCCTTCCTTCCTTCCTTCTTTCCTTCCTTCCTTCCTTCCTTCCTTCCTTCCTTCCTTCCTTCCTTCCTTCCTTCCTTCCTTCTTTCCTTCCTTCCCCTCCTTCCTTCCTTCCCCCTCCCCATTCCCTTTCCTTCCCTCCCTTCCTTTCCCTCCCTCCCTGTCTCCCTCTATTTCCTTCCCTCCCTTTCCTTCCTTCCCTCCCTCCCTCCCTCCTTCCTTCCTTTCTTCCTTCACTTTCACTTTTGCTTTCACTCTTTTTTTTTTTTAACAGAATTTTGCTCTGTCACGCAGGCTGGAATGCAGTGGTGTGATTATAGCTCACTGCAGCCTGGACCTCCTGAGCTCAAGCAAACCTCCCATCTCAGCCTCCAGAGTAGCTGGAACCACAGGCACATACCACCACACCTGGCTAATTTTTAAAATTTTTTGTAGAGATGAGGTCTCCCCATGTTAGCCAGGCTGATATCAATCTCCTGGGCTCAAGTGATCCACCAGCCTTGGCCTCCACAAGTGCTGGGATTATAGATGTGAGACACAGCAGTCAGCCTTTTCCTCTATTTTCTGGAACATATCAATTGTACTGATCTGAAAGTACCTGTCTATGTGTAATGTGAATCACCTGTGTATCTGTTTCTATGATCTACTTCACATTCTCTCTCTGTGTCTCTGTTTCTTTGTCCTGTTTTGTATGCTTGTTGTAAGCTTGTACTTTCATTTGGGTCCTAGACAAAATACAAATATTTAGGGGCTGTAAATGATATTATCTTTATCACAATTGTATAAATACTTATTCTGGATGATAGATAGAATACACAACCTTTATCTAGGTGAGATTTGGCTTTAGAGTTTGTTAGAGCTGCTGTATGTTCTGGGGTCTCAAATAAAACTATGAAAGGGGCTGTTCTACATCAAAGGTCCTTGAATTTCAACTTTTTTATGTGTCTCTAGCACTGTATAGTGTCTGAAGTCACTGTGAAGCTCAACTCTTTAATATTCCAGCAGCTGCTAATTTCTGCTAATTTTCTTGAAGTTTTATCCTACAATATGCAAATCTTGAATTGCAAATAACTCAAGGGCAAATTACATGCATATTTTATACTCAGTTACACATTTCCTTTATTTGAAATATTTGTCCTTAAAGTCCTAGCTGCTTTGTCCACCCTAAACTCAAGCTTCTGTCTCCTTGGCCCAATGTGCTTGCTTCTTTTTATTAGGAATATTTTCTTCCATGCAGGTGTTGACAGATTCAGGAATAAAACCTTGGGAATATGGAGCGTAACTCATTTTGTGAATTGTAGCCTCTTGAGTCCTCTAGACATAGTTTATTTTCAAGGCTTTTTAAACAGTTATTTTATGTTATTGCCTAAGTTTTACAGTTGTTTTCAACAGGGGGATTGGTCTGATTTAAGCTATTAAATAGTGGCTATACACCAGAAGTCCAAAATATCAAAAGGTTTTTTTGTTTTCATGTGACCCCTTTAAATACATCACTGGATTTCAGTTATTGCCAAAAGAGTATGACATTTTTATGCTAGAGATTTATTTTTATTGACAGGACGATGGAAATTCTTGTCCATCCTTGTCACATATAGCCCTTAACTTGATTTTGAAACAGCTAATTGGAGGAATGAAAATAACGAGGAAAAAAGATTGCAATTATAATGTTCTGTGAACACTATAGTTTTTTTTTGTCATTAAAGATATAAAATATCACCCATTTTCAACCATCAGCAAATAATTTCAGGATGATTCAGATGGAGACTTTCACTGTTAAAGAAATGTATTGTTTTCCCTTACTTTGTAAACTGTAAAGAGTAAACAGAAATGAGTAATACTATGAGACAATTTGTAAGTATCTACCCACATTTGTTCAGCAATAATTGATAAACTGTTGGAGACATAAATTCTCATGCCCACTCTGGACCTACTAGATTATAAACTTCGGGGATGGAGCCCAGTCGTCTGTGCTTTACAAGCCCTCCAAGTGGTTCTGATGCATGCAAAAGATTGAGAAGAACTTTGCTCATGTTGGTGGCCCAGAGACTATACTTCAAGACACACTGTTCCAGAAAAACATTACCTGGCATGCAATAGGTATTCATAGATGTTTACCAATTAGTTAAATAAACAGACACGATTGACAAGCAAAATTTATGCATACTGCTATTTAGACTCGCAAGTTGGAAGCAAAGCTTTTAACTCAAAATAGCATTGGGATCACAGATGTTGGTTGGACAGGTTACATTTATTGAATCTTTTTTTTTTTGCGACGGAGTTTCGCTCTTGTTACCCAGGCTGCAGTGCAATGGCACGATCTCGGCTCACCGCAACCTCCGCCCCCTGGGTTCAGGCAATTCTCCTGCCTCAGCCTCCTGAGTAGCTGGGATTACAGGCATGCGCCACCGTGCCCAGCTAATTTTTTGCAATTTTTAGTAGAGACGGGGTTTCACCATGTTGACCAGGATGGTCTCCATCTGTTGACTACGTGATCCACCCGCCTCGGCCTCCCAAAGTGCTGGGATTACAGGCTTGAGCCACCGCGCCCGGCCCATTTATTGAATCTTATATAAGAACTTCACACTTACAAGTGTTCTGTATTCCTCAGTGTTAGGCAACTCCAAAAATGGTACTAAAGTGGAGTTACCCTTGCATTTTGTTGCCCTATCGCAGTGGGATTTAATGTGTGGTTTCCAAACCAGCAGCTTCAACATCACCGGTGCACTTGTTAGAAATGTAAATTATTTGTCCTGAGCTAAACTCAAGGAATCAGAAAGTTTAAGAACTTTCCAGAGGATTATAATGCACACAAAAGTTTAAGAGGCATTGCTCTAGGATATGTATTTTTTAAAATTGGCAGTGAATCACACAGAAAAGCTAATTAAAGTTGATATTCTAACTAGGCATCAAGGTACAAGAGATGAAAACCTCTAAAGTAACTTTCCAGATTAATATATGGAAATGTTCAAAGGAAATTCTTTAAACTAGCTCCACAAATGTTGAAACTCTTAGCTAAATTATACATATATATATATACACACACCCTTCTCTGAATATTTATGTCAATAGCTATTTGTATTGGTGTGTTTGTGTCTGTATGAGTGTGTGTTTTTGTGTGGGTATACCTACACACATACACACATATATACATATCAAAAAAAGGGTTTGTGAGAAAGATCCAGTAACTCTGGAAGAAGGGTGCTCCAATTACTTCACACCAATCCTTGCTAAGTAGGCATTCCTGAAACAACAAAAGAAACTTAATTTTTTTTTTTTTTTCTGAGACGGAGTTTCGCTCTTGTTACCCAGGCTGGAGTGCAATGGCGCGAACTTGGCTCACGGCAACCTCCGCCTCCTGGGTTCAGGCAATTCTCCTGCCTCAGCCTCCTGAGTAGCTGGGATTACAGGCACGCGCTACCATGCCCAGCTAATTTTTTGTATTTTTAGTAGAGACGGGGTTTCACCATCTTGACCAGGAAGGTCTAGATCTCTTGACCTCGTGATTCACCCGCCTCAGCCTCCCAAAGTGCTGGGATTACAGGCTTGACCACCGCGCCCAGCCAAAAGAAACTTAATTTATGGCTCCTGTGACTAAATATCACAGACTAACTCGCACTAATGAAATGGTCCTGGGAGGGCTATTTTGTGGATATCTTGCAATAAGCTTGCATCCCGAAAATTGGTTAATACAAAGGATATATAGGATTTTCTCTTGGACCAGAGGTGGATATATGGAAGAGTGACATTCAGCCTGTGGTCATTGTGGCTCCAGCCCAATAGTGCCAACAAGAGGCTTCAGAAATAAGAGTTTCAACTCCTAGCAGCAAAAACTAAGGTGCATCCCTGCATATCTAGGGACGGCTGAAGTTAGAGTAAGCCACTGCCCACAATATGATACTGAGGGTACAGGATCTACAGACAGAAGGGTCAGCAAAGAAACTGCAGAGAGTCTCTGAGAGCATCCAAAGAAAACAATTTTGCTCTAAATAGCTGCCAAGTGTACAGAGCAGAAAACTAGCTTACAGAACTATCTTCTGAAATAAAAGATTCCATTTTTCTTTTCTGCTCCACCCTCACCCTGTTCCAGCTATGTAGGAGTCAGAAACTATCTAGCAAGGTGTGGTGGTGAAGGAGTGAAAGCACTAGGTAATGAAATAAAAAATAAATCCACGCTGTCCTCTTTTTCCACAGCATCCTTCAGGAGATGAGGGCTTCTGCAGGCTGGGAGATGAGAGCATTTTAATGCTAAATCGAATTCAAAATCTACACTAATGTTTTGAACTGGACATTCCAATTTCTGAATTGGGACCAGTTAGTTCTTAAAGTAGCTGCTCTAGGCTATTTTATTACCAAAGGAAATGAGTAAAAATATCATGGACTTGAAGTTTTCTTCCAGGGGCAGAAAAATTATCAGAACTGAAGAATGGCGAGAGACAAAAATAAAGTTGTGTTTTGATTATGTCAGGAGTCGTGCTCATTGAACACACTGGTTACACACATATTGAGCCTTAAACAACTTGAGTCGAGTCCAGAATTTCTAAAAACATCAGAGCTGAACCAGTTCTGTGCATGTGAAGCCTGTCCTAACAGCAAGTCCACATGCAGACACGTGCCCAGATGCTCTAAGAAATGTTGACTGTGAATTTCATGTTTAAAACAGTGTATAAAAATAAGGAACAATTTTGTAGGGGCGAAGTGGTGTCATAAACATGGAGATCCCATTTTTGTTTCTGGTCCTTTCTTAAAAAACTAGATCTGTCACTCACTAGCACTGATCTGGAAGAAAGCCAACATTCCTTAGGTCTTATTTCCTCCTTTGTGTAATGAAGGACCGGGCTAATTTTTAAATGTTGGCAGTTGTGATTTCATGACATCAGTATAAAAACAAATTAACATCTGAAATGTGCATTTTGTTCAAGCTCTGGCAACTTACTCAAAGTGTGATTTTTAGCAAGTTTTCTTATTTCTCTCTGTTACAACTGGCTTACCCATAAAATGCCTGGCTTGCATTTCTACAGGTGGCTGTGCACCTCAAAAAGAGTATGAGTGTTTTGATCATCAGAATGATGGCCTCTGAAAATGGCCATGCCCTCATCCCTGGAACATGTGAATATATTGCCTTACATGGATAAAGGGGCTTTGCATGTGCAATTAAATTAAAACCCAGAGAGGAGTAGGTTTTGTAGGATTATTCAGGTAGGGCTAATCTAATCAAGTGGCTCCTTAAAATATGATAGCCATCCCCAGCTGCAGTCAGCAGGAGACATAATCATAGAAGAATGGCCAGAGAAATGCAAAGTTGGTGGCTTTAAAGATGGAGAAAAGGAGCAACAAGCCAAGGAATGTGGATGGCCTCAAAGGCTAAAATTGGCAAGAAAAGGGATTTTCCTCCAGAGTTTCCAGAAGGGAACAAAGTTTTGCTAATGCCCTGATTTTTACCTACTGAGACCCATCCAGACTTTTAAGCTCCACATAATAAATCTGTAATGGTTAAGTAAATAAGTTTGTGGAATTTATCATGGCAGCCACAGAAAACTAATGCAAGTGTGAACATTATTAAAAGTTCAAAACTCTATACAAACCCAGGCTCTGCTGTTAGTAAGACAGATATTCTAAAATGATGTGAAATGAACATTGATTTTTTTTTTAATACTGGAATACTACCAAAATGTACAAGAAACTCTGAAGGTTATCTAGAGAACATGCTTCTTTCACAGCTCATTCTTCTTTGATCTAGATGGTATATTCCTTTCTTAAATATTTCATGCACAGAAATTCAGCAAATACTTTTAGTCACCAATTCCAGAATATCAGAATTTTTATTATGTCAAAATTCATTTTATTTTAATAAGGACAGATTTTTAAATTAAATTAAATTTTAGACAGAGTCTCACTCTGTCACCAGGCTGGAGTGCAGTGGCACGATCTCGGCTCACTGTAACCTCCACCTCCCAGGTTCAAGTGATTCTTTTGCCTCAGCCTCCCGAGTATTTGGGACAACAGGAGCACACTACCATGCCCAGCCAACGTTTTGTACTTTTAGTAGAGACAGAATTTCACCATGTTGGCCTGACTCAGCCTCCCAGAGTGCTGGGATTATAGGCATGAGACACTGTGCCCAAGCCAATATGGACATATTTTTAAAGAACGTAATTAATTTATTCTTGGTTGGGCTAGCATGAAGAATAACAAAGTCTTCTCTATACATTAATGTGGGAATCTATTCCCACATTCAATAAGTTTTGAGCTAATGCCAAAGGGTAGCCCCTTATTCTTGTTTTTTGATAACACCTGCAATTTATTTGGATATTGGGAGTATTTGAATTTTTCAGTGTTTGGTGATTATCTTTTTTTATTAAAAACCCACCATTCTTGGGGAACATCACACACTAGGGCCTGTTGGAGCGTGGGATGGTTAAGGGAGGGAGGCAGGGGATGGGGAGGGATAACATTAGGAGAAATACCTAATGTAGATGATGGGGGGTCGGATGAAGCAAATCACTGTGGCACATATATACCTATGTTCAAACCTGCACATTCTGCACATGTACCCCAGAACTTAAAGTATAATAATAATAAACACCCCTTTATACTGTGCTCTATGATACTGGACTTGGGACTGTGAAAATTACGTTTCTCCTTTGTGGGCTGGCTTGCTGTTAGGCTTGACCAACAAGAAAAGCCAGATAGAATTGTAAGGCTGGGAATGACAAACTTGCCCCTTACTGTTTGTGTCACCACAGAAACTGCTCTTCATCCTGGCTGTGGGGGTTGGTTTCTGTATCTGCGGCTGCTTACACGTTGCCATTCTTCCACACTACAGAACTGGTCCCTACTGTTCCTTCAGACATATCAACATGTCTGGCTTAGAGGTTTGAGGTCCACCTTGATGGGGGTGCATTTCTGAGATTCTGAGACACTAGCTCCAGCCTGACAGACCCTGTTTTTCTAGGACTGAATCTCAGCTCTGTGGGGTTCCCTTCTCTTCCATCTTTTTCCATTTGTTCTCCCCACCCTAGGGGTCATAGTTACTTGCTCTGTAATCTCTTTTTGCCTTTTCAGTTATCTAATATCTGGGTAATTAAATCTGCTTTGTTAAAATTTTCATCAGTTATTCTCTATTCTTGACTCGTACCAGAATAATATAGAAATGGATAACAAGAATGGTTCCAGAAAACTCTCCAAGATAGGAATTCTAGATTGGTTTGTCTATGTCTTTGGGCTTCAATGCAGTGTTACACTCCTTGATATAGGTAGGCAGGGCTGGAAGACTAGTAACCCACAGCATTTGGTGAAATGATAATTAGTTAAATGATCATCCTGGTTGTTTGTGGTTCAGTGACCTCTGAAGCAAGGCATTTGGGGATGAAATGTTGGCTACATTTGACTATAATGGCATGATGGATGATAACAAGGATTCTGGTGTGGAATAACTGCTTCTGAGTATTGTGGAGGGCTTAAAGAAGGAAATCACAAACACAGGCCATTGCTAAGGAACCAAAAGACTTCTGTGGTTGCTCCCCAAAAGAATGTTGTATTCTTGTAGCCACAGGGTTAAATTTAATAATCTAGACACAGGGATTAATTGTGAAAGTTGCAGAATATCAGTTTACATTGGATTCACAGCTTTGTCAAGTATCTTGTGAAAGTTAGGAGATTCATTGAATAGTACTGGGGTTATAAAATTAAGGTTAGGAGTCTGTGAGTGGACTGAGATAAGGCTGAAAATCTTGAATTGACAAGTTATTTGAAATTCTTTTTTCCTAATAGAAAAAATGTACCCTCTTATGTCTGAAGAGTCTTTATATCTCCCGGTTGATAACCTTATAATAACTTTGGAGAAGAGGGTGTCTTATAGGAGAATGCCTATTCTTCTCATGTCCCACCATATATACACCCTTATTGCTACTAGAGTCATAAATTAGAATCCTAGAGTCACATCTTAGAATCCTTTAGGAGAACAAGCACAAATTATAATCCAGAAGAAAATAGCTAATATTCTAAACAGTTTCCAAGGTTTTGTTAATTTACACCAGCAGAAACTTGGGAAATATATATGAGAATGAATTTTAATAGTGTCTTTGACATCTCCTTAAAGATAAAGCAAGGTTGAATATACTATAGAATGAGTATTTCTGTCTCCCTCTCACGAATTCATGAAGTCATATATTGAAAAACCTAATTTCTATGCGACAGTTTTTGGAGATATGGGATTTGGGAGTTAATGAGATCTTCAGTCTAGAATGTTTATGACTGGATTAGTGGTTTTATGAGAGGAGACATAAGAGAGCTAGATCTCCTTCCCTCTCTAGACTGTGTGAAACTACAGTGAAAAGGTGGTTGCCTACAAAGCAGGAAGCTGGCCCTCCTTCACCAGACATCTCATCTTGGACATCCCAGCCTCCAGAACCATGAGAAATAAATGGATCTTTTTTAAGCTACCCAGTCTATGTGCTTTCATTATAGCAACCCAAACTGACTAAGACCGAATATAATCCTTGATTAGTCTAAGTATTTTGATGTATGCACATTTATCACAAATACTAGACTTAATTTTCACTAATCTAGAAGAGCAGACCAGTTTTGTTGGTTGACTGAAACTAGAACTTAATGGTTTCCCTCATTTAATGTGATTGAGATGCTCAACTTCCCTAAAATAGAATAAAAGAAAGAATTCAGACTTTCAGGTAGATGTAAATGTGGAATGCTATTAGTATTTGAGGCTTGGATATTCATCATCCCCCCCCCATGACATCCCTTAAGCATCCCCAGAATACAACTGGTTTACTAAGGCTTTGAGATATACAGTAGTAATGAGAGTACTAGTGTCCTTGATAAGCTCTGTGGTCACTTTCTTATCTAGGCTGTGTATAAAGATGAGAATTAACTCCCTGATGTCAAAGGAAATGATAGGATTTCAGAAGAACAAAAGACAGATGGCAGCACATAACTACCTTGGGCAAGGTAGGAATATTTACCATAATGAGCTGTAAGGATGTGGTGGAAATCAGACTACTTGGACACATAGGGAAATTTTGAGGTTTGTTAATTGATGAAAATGCTCAGGAATAAATGGTTGGCCTAATAGATACTACTTGAGTCACATAAAACAAGCAAGCAAACAAACAAACAAAACTTCTAATTCTAATGGTTTAATTGCTATCATTGGGAATCAGGAAGACTCATCTAATTTTTCTTTTTTTTTTTTTGAGACAGAGTTTTGTTCTTGTTACCCAGGCTGGAGTGCAATGGTGCGATATCGGCTCACTACAACCTCCGCCTCCTGGGTTCAGGTAATTCTCCTGCCTCAGCCTCCCGAGTAGCTGGGATTACAGGCACGTGCCACCATGCCCAGCTAATTTTTTGTATTTTTAGTAGAGACGGGGTTTCACCATGTTGACCAGGATGGTCTCGATCTTGACCTCGTGATCCACCCGCCTCGGCCTCCCAAAGTGCTGGGATTACAGGCTTGAGCCACCGCGCCCGGCCCTAATTTTTCTACCACAGTCAGTTCACAGACCTGCAGCCACTTGTTTAATGGAGCAATCACTTCTTTCTAAGGATGGGACCTGCCATGTTGCCACAAGTATATATGTAAACATTCCTCCACCTTCCCCAACGGTTATGGAGCACTTTAACAAAGGAAATATAGGGGTGATCCAAGATAGCCAAATAGGAACAGCTCTGGAGTGCAGTTTCCAGAAAGCACAACGCAGAGGGTGAGTGCTCACTGCATTTCCAAACAAGTTTTCATTGCCCACAGACCAGGAGATTCCCCGCCGAAAACACCACGAGTTTTCAGCACAGCTGGTGCTGTGGGTAGGCACACAGAAAATCACACAAATCTGGGCAGCCGTTTCAACTGGTGCCTGGAACGCCTGGGAGACAGGGCCACCCATTCAACTGAATGCAAGGGGGCTGAGACAGGGAGCCAGGCGATCTGGCTGGGCGGGTACTACCCCCACAAAACAAGCAATCCAAAATGCCCTGGATTGAGAGCTCCGCAGCAAACGCAGCTAGACCTGGGATGGTCCAGTTCAGTGGTGGAAAAGGCGTCTGCCACTACTGAGGCAGTTCACACAGCAGCTGGGCAGAGCCTATGGCAGCTCAGCAACACCTCTGCTGGCAGACTGTGACTAGACTATTCTTCACTGGGCAGGGCATCTCTGAAAAATGGCAGCAACATGTCAGGAACATATAAATAAAGCCGACCTTCCTAGGTCAGAGCACCTGGGAAGAAAGGCAGTTACGAGTTCCAGTGCAGCAGACTTAAATGTACCTGCCCAGTAGCTCTGCATGGAACAACAGAGCTCCCAGCACAGCACTTGAGCTTCTATAAGGGACAGACTGTCTCCTTAAGCACCTCCCAGACCCCCATATACCCAAAGAGACACCTCATAAAGGAGAGCTCAGACCGACATCTGGCGGGTATCCTTCTGGGATGAAGATAACAGAAGAAGAAGAAACCGGCAGCAACCCTTACTATTCTGCAGCCCCTGTGGGTGATCCCCAGGCAAGCAGGGTCTGGAGTGGACCTCCAGCAGTCCTGCAACATAGGGGCCTGACTGTTAGAAGAAAAACCAAGAAGCAGAAAGAAATAGCTTCAACATCAATGAAAAGGATGTCCACTCAGAGACCCCATTCGAAAGTCACCAACCACAGAGACCACAGGTAGATAAACCCACTAAGATGGGAAGAAACCAGCACAAAAAGGATTAAAACACCAAAAACCAGAATGGCTCTCCTCCAAGGGATCACAACTCCTCACCACCTAGGGATCAAAGATGGATGGAGAATGAATCTGATGAATTGATAGAAACAGGCTTCAGAAGGTAGTTAATAACAAACTTCTCTGAGCTAAAAGAACATGTTATTACCCAATGCAAAGAAACTAAGAACCTAGAAAAAAGGTTAGATGAGATGCTAACTAGAATAAACAGCTTAGGAAGAATATAAACTATATGATGGAGCTGAAAATCACAGCATGAGAACTTCACAAAGCATACACAAGTTTCAATAGCTGAATCGACCAAGCAGAAGAAAGGATATCAGAGATTGAAGATAAACCCAATGAAATAAAAGGAGAAGGCAAGATTAGGGAGATAAGAGTGAAAAGAAATGAACAAAGCCTCCAAGAAATAAGGGATTATATGAAAGACCCAATCTATGGTTGACAGTTGTACCTGAATGTGATGGAGAGAATGAATCCAAGCTGGAAAACACTCATCAGGATATTAGCCAGGAGAACTTTCACAACCTAGCAAGGCAGGCCACCATTCAGGTCCACGAAATACAGAGAACACCACAAAGATATTCCTCAGGAAGAGCAACCCCAAGACACATAATCATCAGATTCACCAGGGTTGAAATGAAGGAAAAAATGCTAAGATCAGCCAGAGAAAGGTCGGGTTACCCACAAAGGGAAGCCCATCAGACAAAGTGGATCTCTCAGGAGAACCCCTATAAGCCAGAATAGAGTGCAGGCCAATATTCAACATTCTTAAAGAAAAGACTTTCAACCTAGAATTTCATAGCCCCCCAAACTAAACTTCATAAACAAAGGAGAAATAAAATCCTTTATGGACAAGCAATTGCTGAGAGATTTCGTCATCACCAGGCCTGCCTTACAAGAGCTCCTAAAAGAAGCACTAAACAACTAAAGGAACAACCAGTACCAGCCACCCCAAAAACATCAAATGGTAAAACCATCGACACAATTAAGAAAATGCATTAACTAATGGGCAAAACATCCAGCTAGCATCAAAATTGCAGGACCAAATTCACTTCTAAAAATATTAACCTTAAATGTAAATGGACTAAATGCCCCAATCAAAAGACACATACTGGCAAATTGGATAAAAAGTCAAGACTCATAGGTGTGCTGTATTCAGGAAACCCATCTCACGTGCAAGGACATACATAGTCTAAAAATAAAGTGATGGAAGAAGATTTTTCAAGCAAATGGAGACAAAAAAAAAAAAAAAGCAGGAGTTGCCATCCTAGTCTCTCATAAAATGGGCTTTAAACCAACAAGATCATAAGATACAAAGAAGGGCATTACATAATGGTAAAAGGATCAATGCATCAAGAAGAATTAACAATCCTAAATACATATGCACCCAATACAGGAGTACCCAGGTACATAAAATAAGTCCTTAATGACTTACAAAGAGACTTAGACTCCCACACAATAATAGTGGGAGACTTTAACACTCCACTGTCAATCTAGAGAGATCAACAATACAGAAAATTAACAAGGATATCCAGGACTTGAACTCAGATCTGGACCAAGTGGATCTAATAGACGACTACAGAAATCTCTACCCCGAATCCACAGATTATACATTCTTCTCAGCATCACGTTGCACCTACTCTAAAATTGACCACATAATCGGAAGTAAATCACTCCTCAGCAAATACAAAAGAATGGAAATCATAACAATTTATCACACCACAGGGCAAGCAAATTATAAATCAGAATTAAGAAACTAACCTAGAACTGCATGATTTCATGGAAACTGAGCAACCTGTTCCTGAATGTTGACTGTATAAACAATGAAATGAAGGCAGAAATAAAGATATTCTTTGAAACTAATGAGAAAGAAGACACGACATACCAGAATCTCTGCAACACATTTAAAGCAATGTCTGGCGGGAAATTTATAGCATTAAATGCCCACCAGAGAAGTGAGGAAAGATCTAAAATTGACCCCCTATCTTCAAAATTGAAAGAGCTAGAGAAGCAAGATCAAAAAACTCAAAAGCTAGCAGAAGATAAGAAATAACTAAGATCAGAGCAGAACTGAAGGAGACAGAGACATAAAAACCCCTTCAAAAAAAATCAGTAAATCCAGGAGGTGGTTATTTGAAAAGATCAAAAAAACAGACAGACCACTAGCCAGATTAATAAAAAAGAAAAGGGAGAAGAATCAAAGAGATGCAATAAAAAATGATAAAGGGGATATCACCACTGATTCCACAGAAATACAAGCTACCATCAGAGATTACTACAAACAACTCTATGCACATAAACCAGTAAACCTGGAAGAAATGGATAAATTCCTGGAGACGTGCAACCTCCCAAGTATAAACCAGGAAGAAGATGAAACACTGAACAGACCAATAACAAGGGCTGAAGTGGAGGCAGCAGTTAATAGCCTACCAACCAAAAAAGGCCAGGTCCAGATGGGTTCACAGCTGAATTCTACCAGATGTACAAAGAGGAGGTGGTACCCTGAAACTATTCCAGACAATGCACTAAGAGGGAATCCTCCCCAAATCATTTTATGAGACCAACATCATCCTGATACCAAAACCCAGCAGAGACTCAACAAAAAAAGAAAACTTCAGGCCAATATCCATGATGAACATTGATGCAAAAATCCTCAATAAAATACTGGTAAATCAATTGCAACAGCACATCAAAAAGCTTATCCATCACAATCAAGTAGGCTTCATTCCAGGGATGCAAGGCTGCTTCAACATACGCAAGTCTATAAATGTAATCCACCATGTAAACGGAACCAAAGACAAAAACCATACAATAATCTCAATAGATGCAGAGAAGGCCTTCGACAAAATTCAACAGCCTTTTATGCTAAAAACTCTCAATAAACTAGGTATCAAAGGAACATATTTCAAAACAATAAAAGCTATTTACGACAAACCCACAGCCAATGTCATGCTGAATGGGCAAAAACTGGAAGCATTCACTTTGAAATCCAGCACTAGATAAGGACGCCCTCTCTCACCACTCCTATTCAATATACTGTTGGAAGTTCTAGCTAGAGGAGTTAGGCAAGAAAAAAAATAAACGGTATTCAATTAGGAAAGGAGAACATGAAATTGTCTCTATTTGCAGATGACATGATTGTATATTTAGAAGACCCTATCATACCAGCTCAAAATCTCCTGAAACTGATAAGCAACTTCAGCAAAGTCTCAGGATACAAAATCAATGTGCAGAAATCACAAGCATCCTATATACTAATAACAGACTAACAGAGAGGCAAATCATGAGTGAACTCCCATTCACAATTGCTACAAGAGAATAAAATACCTAGGAATACAACTAACAAAGGATGTAAAGGACCTCTTCAAGGAGAATCACAAACCACTGCTCAAGGAAATAAGGGAAGACACAAACAGATGGAGGAACATTCCATGCTCATGGTTAGGAAGAATTAATATAGTCAAAATGGCCATATTGCCCAAAGTAATTTATAGAGTTAACACTAACCCCATCAAGCTACCAATGACCTTCTTCACATAACTGGAGAAAACCACTTTAAACTTCATATGGAACCAAAAGAGAGCCTGCATAGTCAAGACAATCCTAAGCAAAAAAGAACAACGCTGGAGGCATCATGCTACCTGATTTCAAACTATACTACAAGGCTATAGTAATCAAAACAGCATGGTACTGGTACCAATACAGAGATATAGACCGATGGAACAGAACAGAGACCTTGGAGGCAATGCCACACATCTGCAACCATCTGATCTTTGACAAACCTGATAAAAACAAGCAATGGGGAAAGGATTCCCTATTTAATAAATGGTGCTGGGAAAACTGGCTAGCCATGTGCAGAAAGCAGAAACTGGATCGCTTCCTGACACCTTACACTAAAATTAACTCCAGATGGATTAAACATAAGACCTAACACCATAAAAACCCTAGATGAAAACCTAGGCAAAACCATCCATGTCATAGGCATAGGCAAGGAGTTCATGACTAAAACACCAAAAGCATTGGCAACAAAAGCCAAAATAGACAAATGGGACCTAATTAAACTCCAGAGCTTCTGTACAGCAAAAGAAACAAGCATTAGAATGAACCAGCAACCAACAGAATTGGAAAAAATTTGCAATCTACCCATCTGACTAAGGGCTAATATCCAGAATCTACAAAGAACTAAAACAGATTTACAAGAAAAAAATAAAGAAACCCATCCAAAAGTGGGCAAAGGATATGAACAGACACTTTGCAAAAGAAGACATATATGATGCCAAAAAACATATGAAAAAATGCTCATCATCAGTGATTATTAGAGAAAAGCAAATCAAAACTACATTGAGATACTGCCTCACTCCAGTTAGAGTGGTGATCATTATAAAATCTGGAGACAACAGATGCTGGAGAGGATGTGGAGGAATAGGAACACTTT